>NC_088414.1:31600200-32271450 GCF_034236695.1 Oncorhynchus nerka
TGCTGCTACTACTACTACTATTACTACTGCTGCTGCTGCTGCTGCTACTACTACTACTGCTGCTGCTTCTACTATTATTACTACTACTACTACTGCTGCTAGTACTGTTACTACTACTGCTACTATAACTACTGCTGCTACCACTACTACTGCTGCTACTTCTGCTGCTGCTACTACTACTACTATTACTAGTGCTGCTGCTGCTGCTGCTGCTACTACTACTACTACTACTACTACAGTAGACCTGCTGCTACTACTACTACTACTACTACAGTAGACCTGGACCTGCTGCTACTACTACTACTACTACTACAGTAGACCTGCTGCTACTACTACTACTACTACTACTGCTGCTGCTGCTACTACTACTATTACTAGTGTTGTTGCTGCTACTACTACTACTACTGCTGCTGCTGCTACTACTACTGCTTCTACTATTATTACTACTACTACTACTACTGCTGTTGGTACTGTTACTACTACTGCTACTATAACTACTGCTGCTACCACTACTACTGCTGCTACTTCTGCTGCTGCTACTACTACTACTACTACTACAGTAGACCTGCTGCTACTACTACTACTACTACTACTACTGCTGCTGCTGCTACTACTACTATTACTACAGTAGACCTCAAGTGTTTCTGTGCCCCATAACCATTAACACATGAGTGATTTGTATGATGACCTTTACATGAACGGCTCAATGACAACAGAGAATGTGTGTTCCTCTCAGATCCCTCTTGTGATCTTTAAAAGAGAAAAGGAGCTGGCCAGGAAACTGGAGTTTGATGGTCTTTACATCACAGAGCAGCCTGAGGATGATAACATCAAAGGCCAATGGGACAGACTGGTCCTCAACACACTGTAAGCATGGACAGACAAGCTCCGAGAAGTCCACCTATACCCACTAGTATTATTTCATCTCCTTTCAGAAAACTTTAGAGAGGAATCCTTGCTTAAATGATGCCTGTCTTTGGAACTCAGTACCATTTCCAATTGTTTATTCACAGCTCTTTCCCAAGCAACTACTGGGACAAGTTTGTTAAGCGAAAGGTAAGACGTTTATTTTATTTTTTATCTTAGAGGCTATGTGTGGATGAGTTGGTCTTTGGATGGAATGTTCTATGATGTGTCTGTGTGGCCAGGTCCTGGATAAGTATGGAGACATTTATGGCAGAGAAAGGATTGCAGAGCTCCTAGGCATGGATCTAGCCTCGTTGGATGTCAGTCAACAAACTGATAAGAAGCCGGAGGAACCCGACAATTCTACGTTGGCCAGGTATTAAGCAATGCTGTTATACTTCTCCAATCTTATAGGGGAGCTTTTCATTGGGTGGTTATTGAGGCCCTTAAAATAACTGTATTTTTAAACCTACTACACAAATATATGAAAGTCATTGAAGTAATCTTTTTCAGGTTTACGTCTATTGACTTCAAGTACCAGATCTGGAAATTTGGAGTTGTGTTCACAGACGGGGTAAGAGGGATTATAGATTAATCGTATCTTCTATTTTTGAGCTATATACATACAGTGCATTTGGAAATTATTCAGACCCATTGACGTTGTTCACATGTTGTTACGTTACAGCCTTATTCTAAAATTGATTACATCTGTAAGGGAGTGTGTAACTGGCGGAAGGGAAGTCAGGCGCAGGAGAGCAAATCTGGGTAATCAACAGAGCAGTTTTATTCATAAAACCACCAGGAACCAGCACAATAAACAAATTGGTACAAAACCGGTCGCGCACCAGAGAAAACGTGCACATGCACTTACCAATAAACAATTTCGCACAAAGACATGGGGGGAACAGAGGGTTAAATACACAATATGTAATGAGGGAAATAAAGACAATGTGTGTGAGAAGACAAGACAAAACAAATGGAAAAAGAAAAGTGGACCAACCGCCGAGTGCTGTCCGAACAAGGAGAGGAACCGACTTCGGCGGAAGTCGTGACAACACCGTTTTTTCCCCTCAACAATGTACACTCAATACCCTATAATGAAAAAGCGAAAACAGGTTTTTAGACATTTTTGCAAATGTATTAAAAATAATCAGGCTATTTGCTATGAGAATCGAAATTGAGCTCAGGTGCACCCTGTTTCCATTGATCGTCCTTGAAATGTTTCTACAACTTGATTGAAGTCCATCGTTGGTAAATTCAATTGATTGGACATGATTTAGAAAGGCACACACCTGTCTAAATAATTTCCCACAGTTGACCGTGCATGTCAGAGCAAAAAACCAAGCCATGTCGAAGGAATTGTTTGTTGAGCTCCGAGACTGGATTGTGTCGAAGCACAGATCCGGGGAAGGGCACAAAAAAAATTCTGCAGCATTGAACGTCCCCAAGAAGAACACAGTGGCCTCCATCATTCTAAAATGGAACCACTAAGACTCTTCGTAGAGCTGACCGCCCGGCCAAACTGAGCAATCGGGGGAGAAGGGTCTTGGTCAGGGAGGTGACCAAGAACCCAATGGTCATTGACAGAGCTTCAGAGTTCCTCTGTGGTGATGGAAGAACCGTCCAGAAGGACCACCATCTCTGCAGCACTCCACCAATCAGGCCTTTATGGTAGAGTGGCCAGACAGAAACCACTCCTCAGTAAAAGGCACATGACAGCCCTCTAGGAGTTTGCAAAAGGCACCTAAAGGACTCTCAGACCATGAGAAACAAGATTCTCTGGTCTGATGAAGCCAAGATTGAACTCTTTGGCCTGAATTGCTAAGCGTCACGTCTGGAGGAAACCTGGCACAATCCCCACCGTGAAGCATGGTGGTGGCAGCATCATGCTGTGGGGATGTTTTCAGCTGCAGGGACTGGGAGACTAGTCAGGGTCGAGGGAAAGATGAATGGAGTAAAGTACAGAGATCCTTGATGAAAACCTGCTCCAGAGCGCTCAAGACCTCAGGCTGAGGTGAAGGTTCACCTTCAAACAGGACAACGACCCTAACCACACAGGCAAGAAAATGCAGCAGTGGCTTCTGAATGTACTTGAGTGGCCCAGCCAGAGCACAGACTTGAACCCGAACGAACAATCATCTCTGGAGACCTGAAAATAGTCGTCCCCATCCAACCTGACAGAACTTGAGAGGATCTGCAGAGAAGACTGGGGGAAACTCCCCATATACAGGTGTGCCAAGCTTGTAGCGTCATACCCAAGACGACTCTCGGCTGTAAATGCTCCCAAAGGTGCTTCAACAAAGTACTGAGTAAAGGGTCTGAATACCTATGTAAATGTAGAATAAGGCTGTAACGCAACAAAATGTGGAAAAAGTCAAGGGGTCTTAATACATTCCAAATGCACTGTATGTCTTCATACTGTAAGTTGTAGACAATAAACTGCATATTATTTCAATCTTATTGCCCCCAGACGTTTCTCTACCTGTGTTGGTACACGATCATGTCCTTGCTTGGACATTACAACAACTTCTTCTATGCCTGTCACTTGCTGGACATCGCCATCGGTGTGAAGGATCTGCGTACTATCCTGTCCTCTGTCACCCACAATGGGAAACAAGTAAGAGCTGACCAGGAAGACTCTTCCAGCCTCCGTGTGTAGTGAATGTGTGGCTGATTCTACTCATTCCCTGTCTCCCTCCTAGCTCATGATGACATTGGGCTTGTTGGCAGTGGTGGTGTATCTCTACACTGTAGTGGCCTTTATCTTCTTCCGCAAGTTTTACAACAAGAGTGAAGATGAGGATGAGCCGGATATGAAATGTGACGACATGATGACTGTGAGTCAGGGTTTCTGTCTCTGGTCTGCTCTGTGTGGTATACAATATGTTGTATAGTGGAGTCTACTTACTCCTGCCCTGTATTCCATGTGCTCTCTTCCCTCCACTGTTCGTCAGTGCTACCTCTTCCATATATATGTGGGTGTGCGTGCTGGCGGTGGCATAGGGGACGAGATCGAGGACCCGGCAGGAGACGTGTACGAGCTCTACCGGGTCATCTTTGACATCACCTTCTTCTTCTTTGTCATTGTCATCCTGTTGGCCATCATCCAGGGTAAGGCACCCGTCCCTCTTATGCAGTCCAAAACACTACCCAACTACTGTACAGTATACCTCAAGCAAGGCCAATTTCTGTCTGGGCATACTGAAAAGATGGAAGGAGATATCTAGTCATAATTCCATTCTCCAGTGAGGCTGTGAGCTTGTGTGCTACCTACAGGTCTGATCATTGATGCCTTCGGAGAGCTCAGAGACCAACAGGAGCAGGTTAAGGAAGACATGGAGGTAGAAATCATTAATTTGATTGATTTCCTCAGTTTTAGGTGAGTGAGTCAGATAGTTATGCACATACCAGCATCTTGTCTACCGTTTCTGTTCATTTGATTCTTGTAGACCAAGTGCTTCATCTGTGGAATTGGAAGCGACTACTTTGATACGACGCCACACGGCTTCGAGACCCACACCCTAGAGGAACACAACTTGGCCAACTACATGTGAGTGTTCTCCCTGTCAGGCAGTCAACAGTGTGTGTCCATGTCCATCAGCCATCACAATGACCTGCCTGTCTGTCCTCTGCAGGTTCTTCTTAATGTACCTCATCAACAAAGATGAGACGGAGCACACTGGCCAGGTGAGTCTGTCTGTCAGTCTTTCTGTTTGTGACACCAAATTCCTCGCCATTCATTTCAATTGGCTGTCTCTTCTTTTCACCCTCTATCCTACTGTCCTCTGTTGCAGGAGTCGTATGTGTGGAAGATGTACCAGGAGCGAGCGTGGGACTTCTTCCCTGCTGGCGACTGTTTCAGAAAGCAATATGAGGATCAGCTTGCATAACCATACTACTACAATTAGTAGGTTTAATAACATACTGTAATGTACTACTACAATTAGTAGGTTTAATAACATACTGTAACGTACTACTACAATTAGTAGGTTTAATAACATACTAAACCAGACTGAAATAGCTGTACTATACTGTAACCATACTAAACCAGACTGAAATAGCTGTACTATACTGTAACCATACTAAACCAGACTGAAATAGCTGTACTATACTGTAACCATACTAAACCAGACTGAAATAGCTGTACTATACTGTAACCATACTAAACCAGACTGAAATAGCTGTACTATACTGTAACCATACTAAAACAGACTGAAATAGCTGTACTATACTGTAACCATACTAAACCAGACTGAAATAGCTGTACTATACTGTAACCATACTAAACAAGACTGAAATAGCTGTACTATACTGTAACCATACTAAAACAGACTGAAATAGCTGTACTATACTGTAACCATACTAAACCAGACTGAAATAGCTGTACTATACTGTACAGACCAGGGTGAAGGCACATTTATAGTGCTAGACCAAAAGAGGGCTTTTGTCCCTCTTGTTCGAATAGGCCAAACACATGCAAACTAAATGACTGCATTTAGAAGATGTGTTTGTTACCATGTCAATTCTTGAACTGGGTGAATGAATGTGGGAAATACTGAAGTGCATATGTAGCAATAAAATATTTCAATTAATGTCATCTCTCACACACGGTGCACATTGTTTGTCTGTGTTTGTAGACAATACAAATGTACATTTCTGTCAAATTTCAGTGTCTATTTCAGTGATTTGATTTCTAAACTTAAAATTGGGAAGATATTTAGCATGTGATGGGGGGCTGCACATTAGTAATAATTTACTGCAGTGTATGTGCACAACAAATCAATTATTTCTTTAGAGCTTGTTCATTTGACTACACAACAGTATTTCAATAAAAAGTGAATTTCAGTCCACATTTGTCAGTATTTCTATACAACCACTGGTAGTCACTGTGTATTTTCTGTAAGCCTCACTGCCTGAACACCCTACGGTCCCATCCTTGACCTGTCCGTCCAGCAGGAGAGTGGAGGAGTTCAGCCTGGAGCTGAAAAGTGGGGCTCGAAGAGGAGGCCATCCAGCTCATGCTGTCCACAGAGTCATTGAGATAGGGCTGGGCCTTGTGCTGAGGGCTGTCCATAGAGTCATTGAGATAGGGCTGGGCCTTGTGCTGAGGGCTGTCCATAGAGTCATTGAGATAGGGCTGGGCCTCGTGCTGTCCATAGAGTCATTGAGATAGGGCTGGGCCTTGTGCTGAGGGCTGTCCATAGAGTCATTGAGATAGGGCTGGGCCTCGTGCTGTCCATAGAGTCATTGAGATAGGGCTGGGCCTCGTGCTGAGGGCTGTCCATAGAGTCATTGAGATAGGGCTGGGCCTTGTGCTGAGGGCTGTCCACAAAGTCATTGAGATAGGGCTGGGCCTCATGCTGAGGGCTGTCCACAGAGTCATTGAGATAGAGCTGGGCCTCGTGCTGAGGGCTGTCCATAGAGTCATTGAGATAGGGCTGGGCCTCGTGCTGAGGGCTGTCCACAGAGTCATTGAGATAGGGCTGGGCCTTGTGCTGAGGGCTGTCCATAGAGTCATTGAGATAGGGCTGGGCCTTGTGCTGAGGGCTGTCCGTAGAGTCATTGAGATAGGGCTGGGCCTTGTGCTGAGGGCTGTCCACAGAGTCATTGAGATAGGGCTGGGCCTCGTGCTGAGGGCTGTCCACAGAGTCATTGAGATAGGGCTGGGCCTTGTGCTGAGGGCCGTCCGTAGAGTCATTGAGATAGGGCTGGGCCTTGTGCTGAGGGCAGAGAACATAGCGTTCTGCATGATCATGATGATTATGATGATGCACCTGGATTGTTTCCAGATTGCCCATGTTCTTCCAGTAGGACGGGTGAGGCAGTCCAAAGGGCTCCCAGCCCCCAATGGCCCCAAACAGAGAGCCTGAGGGCTCTTCCATGTTGACGTAGAGCAGGTCATCGGCCTCCTCCTGCTCAGGCATCTCCTCCAGGGCTTTCTCCAGGTCACAGCGCAGAGAGGGGAACCCTGGGCGGTCCTTAGGACTCAGCAGCCAGCAGGAGAACATCAGGAAGTAGCTACAGTATGAAGGAGAGGAGGGGATAACTGAGGCTTATACAACATGAGAAAAAATAAACACCATTTCACGTACTCCACGAAGGTTATGTTGCCTCTACTGTATACCAGCAAATAATGATAATTCAGTGAACCAACTCATACTATTCAAGGATTTATGTGTACAGATCCAGAACTAGAAACTCACATGGTGTCCAGGTAGCCAGGGGGCTGTTTGAGGCGGTTGCCCTGCCTAAGGTGGTCGTAGATCTCACTGTTTTCCACTCCAGGATAGGGCGTCTGCCCCCGAGTGGCTATCTCCCACATAGTCACTCCAAACGACCACTCAGAGAGAGAGAGAGACAATAAGCAACTGTCACAAATGTTATACTTGTATTTAGTCCTTGTTACTGAAATACTTACGTACTTACTTAATACTAACTTGATTACTTATGTAAATAAGGTATTTCTGTTTTGCAAAAATGTCTAAAAACCTTTTTTCCCCTCTATCTGAAGGGTCTGAATACTTTCTGAATGCACTGTATGTCGAAGGACTTTAAAACACGAATACAGAGGTGTACATGGAGCACATCATGTAGCCAGACCAAGTCAGGAAGGATATCTCACCACATCACTCTTGGTGGTGTAAACTCTGTCTACCAGGCTCTCGATGGCGATCCATTTCACTGGCATCTTTGAAATGCGTCCTTGTCTATAGTAGTCCCCCGTTATAGATCTTCTTAGAAAGGCCAAAATCTGCCACACAGACAGTCATATTCTCATTCAGCCTGCAGGACAGTTATGTGCAACATAATAAACACTGTATTGTTACTTGTATCACTCAACATGCAAGACTTTCACAGAAAAATATTGAAGAGTATGTGTGAGAAAGAGTGGAACACATTGACAAAAGAGAGGTGAGAATCCTCACATGCAGTTTCGCGCTGCCAGGTCTCTATGGATGAACCTCTTGTTGCTCAGGTATTCCATTCCCCGTGCGATGTCTGTCATGAACTTCACCAGCATCTGAGAAGGCAGGGACTGATGGATGGAGAGGAGACGGGGAGGATTAGATAAGGCAGTTTTCTCCAACAGGGGGTGCTATACAGCAGCACAAATGGAAAATGCATAAAAGGAGAAAGGCCACACTGCTAAAATGTATTTGTGTAACAAAAACTTTACGATCTGTGTGGGAGGGAAGGGAACTGACCAAAGGATTGTCCCCAAGTCTAGAGTAGAGCAGGAAACTGCAGGTCCCCATGCTTCATATAGGGCAAGATGACTACAGGGGAGGGGTAGCCTCCTCTCTCTGCTGCCTGCAGACACACCCCTACAGGGAGGACGGGGAATTAAAGAAGGAATCCAGTCAAACGGTTAGGAGTTTATAACACAACCTTATCAGAAACTTGGTTATTGACCACATTTATGACAAGCGACCCAGTCTGTCTCACCAAGGAGTCTCATGATGTTGGGGTGGTCAAACTCCTTCATACAAGCAGCCTCCCCGAGGAAGTCCTCCATCTCAATGCGAGTGAAGATGGAAACTAAGAGAAGGCGAGAGGGAGGAGAAGGTGACTCAGGTAAAATATGGGAGAGGCATGGTGGCAACTGACACTGACACTGAACTGACACTAAACCAGTGGTTCCCAAACTGTGGGGCGCGCCTGCGAGGGGTCGGCAGGGGGGAACTCAGTCCAGCTTTCAACTTACTCTTGAACATTGTAAAAGTAGAATGCACAAGGTGACATTTCTATATTGGGAAGTGCATCATCAGTTCCTCTTGTCATGTCAGTCATTTCATACCTTAGAGAGCTATTTCTAAATTGTCAGAAATGTCCAGATCAACTAGCCCATATTTATTTAGCTAGGTTTTTAAGCCCTTAGATTTTGTTGTAATGTTCGAGTCACTCAAATATCACATCAATACACCTTAGACATGACAAAATGTGTAGAATTGCAGGAAATATGCTTTAAACCTGCTAAATGTTCTCTCCGCCAACAAGAGCGGTGTGAACAGTTTGTGTCATGAACAGAGCCATAGAAAGAGATGTGGCGTGTGTGCAGGGGGGAATGTTCCCCAATACTGTAAGGTGGGCCTGCGTGAAAAAGTTTGGGATCACCTGATTTAGACCGTTTTCCATTTTTATTGTAATAAATCAACTAAAAGGTGTAGGTGCCTTGACCCCTAGAAATACTAGCAGTATGACTCTACCAAGATTTGTATTCTGTTCTCAATTAAATCCAAAGGGTTGTGTTAACAGCCAGATCACGACACTACTCTGCTTCTCCACATGTGGCACAGAACAACATTGAGCAACAGGATGAAATCCAAGCCTCAACATCTGTTCCTGAACTCTCACCCTGCACGACACATCATTTGATTCCAATCATTCACTTAAATAACTAATATATCCGCTCATCCTGCACTGTTTCTCTTATATCACTGGAATGGCAACTCACATGTGGCTTCATTTGACTGCCGATTGTAGGTGCGTCCTGCACTGTATCTCACCACAAAATCCCCACCAGCGTTCCTCATAGGGTAAAATGTCTTCCTGTTGCACACACAGATGGTTTAAATGAATCATCTGACAGTAATGAAAAACAATGGAACAAAGTGATACAAGAGAACATCCATGGTCATCCCTACTACCTCTGATCTGGCGGACTCACTAAACACCAATGCTTCATTTGTAAGTTATGTCTGTTATGTGCCCCTGGCTATCCGTAAATGTATATTTTTTTTATTTATTTTACCTTTATTTAACTAGGCAAGTCAGTTAAGAACAAATTCTTATTTTCAATGACGGTCTAGAAACAGTGGGTTAACTGCCTGTTCAGGGGCAGAACGACAGATTTGTACCTTGTCAGCTTGGGGAATTGTCACCTTGGGGATTTGAACTTGCAACCTTCCGGTTACTAGTCCAACGCTCTAACCACTAGGCCACCCTGCCGCCCCATATTGCTTAATATAAGCCATTTAAAATTATTTACACTTTTACTTTTGATACTTAAGTATATTTTTGCAATTACATGTATTTTTAATAATAATTTTTGACTTTTACTCAAGTAGAATTTTACTGGATGACTTTTACATTTTCTATTAAGGTATCTATACTTTTAGTTAAGTATGACAATTGGCTACATACCCAAAGCATGTCTCTCTTTGTCTCAATATAATTGCATATACGATGAACCCTACCCTGACAGCAATCCCCATAACCACATACCACCAACGCCAGGAGAATGTCTGATGAAGGGACACATCTAAAACAGAGGAAAGAGAGGTATGTCAGCTACAGTATGTCAGACACCATAATGTGCTACCGATTAAATCAACCTAGAAAACACAGCCCCTCAAATATTCATTTTGAATCTCCTGCTGTTTTCCCTTCTCCTTGACCCATCACAGCCATCCTGTTGTCTCCCTCGGTTCTGTCCAGACTGACCAGGGTGCTTCTGTTTGAGGGATTGGACTGGGCTCCAGGGGCCGCAACCTGCAACAGTACAGGCACTCACACTCAGGGACACACTGCCCAGGAGGCTAGAGAGAGAGATAGCTAGCTCAGAGGACTGAACTGACTCCATAACAGCCTAAGACAGGGAAAAAGAACAACAGCAAAGATACCCATTACACTCTGTGTGTGTGTGTGTGTGTGTGTGTGTGTGTGTGTGTGTGTGTGTGTGTGTGTGTGTGTGTGTGTGTGTGTGTGTGTGTGTGTGTGTGTGTGTGTGTGTGTGTGTGTGTGTGTGTGTGTGTGTGTGTGTGTGTGTGTGTGTGTGTGTGTGTGTGTGTGTGTGTGTGTTACCTGGGGCATGTTAGCAGTGAGGTATTCCACTCTGTAACCTGTCTCTCTCCCTCTCCCTCTATCCCTCCAACCCTCTGTCTGTCTTTCCCTCTGCCTCTATCCCTCCAACCTTCTGTCTGTCTCTCCCTCTATCCCTCCAACCCTCTGCCTGTCTCTCCCTCTGCCTAAGCACCTCTGACTCCTGTTGAGAGATGTACTGTAGGTGAGAGGGATAAGATATCTTTCCAAAATATTCCTGTACATCTTTGTGGGGAGGTCGGGGACATGTGCTCTATTTACAACACAAAGTATAGCACACACACACACACACACCTTGAAGATCTGTGCCACCTCATGCGTGTGCATGCTATCTTCAGATAAAGAGACAGAGTAAAGAGTCTAAATGGTTAGGTTACACAAAGACCTCAGATTCATGAGTCTTCCACTGCATGCAACAACAAACGTACGGAAAGAACCAGTACGATGTCTTTTTTCTCTCCTCCACACAGTCAACGTTGTGTAGTTAATCAAATCAAATGAATCCAAACTTACATTCTCACAGCACAAGAAGGGTGTTTTATTTCAACTCTAAAATCTGGTTACTGATTTGATTGAATTGCCGTTTTTCCTGACTACTGTCACGCCCTGACCTTAGAGAGCCTTTTTTATTCTCTATTTGGTTAGGTCAGGGTGTGACTTGGGTGGACAAATCTATGTTTCTATTTCTTTGTTGGCCTAGTATGGTTCCCAATCAGAGGCAGCTGTTTATCGATTGGAGATCATACTTAGGAAGCCCTTTTTCCCACCTTAGATTGTGGGATCTTGTTTGTTTGTAGTTGCTTTCTGCACTGCATGTAGCTTTACATTCGTTTTTGTGTTTTGTTGTTTTTTTTTGTTTCATTTTAAATAAAAGTAAAATGTACGCCTACCACGCTACACCTTGGTCCGCTCATTTCAACGAACGTGACAACTTCATTTTACTTCAGGAAAATTATTTATAGGCCAGCATGTGTTGATGTGCACTACACCACTGTGGTAGTGGCTGTTTCCCCTTTCTCTTCGAAAGTCTCTCTTTCCTTTTTCACAAGCATGTCTACATTGCAGACTGTGGAAAGCATGAGAAAAAACACTTCTCCTCTAGCCTTAATTCAAACACACGGTGGCATTATGGACACAGCAGGATTGCACCACCTCTGCCAAACCATGAATAGACAATGTTTAATGTGTTTCCCTCCTGCTCTCAGTACCTCCTCCTTCACTCAGGCAGCTCGCTCAATATATAGGTTTATATTGAAAACACTGAGGATGGAGCGGAGGAATGTTTCTACGGGCAAACTTGACTGTCTATTACCATCTCAGAGGAATAGCACTGACAATCTTTATTTCATGTCGGGTCCCTATCTCTTCAGTTTATTTGATCAAAAAACACTTGAGAATGTTTAACCAATTCCCAAATAGTTTTTTCAAGAACAATCTTTGTTCCAAAGCCAGTCTTTCACAGCGAGTCACTCAACTGAGACGACTCTCGTTGCTCCTCCCATATTTCCTGTATGTCTCTGAGCTCTGCTACATAGGTGTTGTTGCACTTGTTGAATTCCCTTTTTTGTAAGTCACTCAGGATGAAATTATCTGCCAAAAGGACTAAGAAATGTAGAAGTGAATACAAATAACTATCACCTCAACTCCCGCTCCGGCGCTCAACGGTCTACTAACCACTTGTCCTGGCAACCCATCTTTACGCATACCTGGCAACCATCATTATGCACACCTCGTCTCATCGGTCACACCTGAACTTCATTAATCCCTTGATTACTTATCCTTTATATAGCACTCTTTTGTTATTAGTGTCAGGACCCGGTTACGAACTCGGGTCTCCAGTGTGAGAAACAGTCACTTAGTAAACTGAGCCACTAATAGTCGGCAGAAGCCAGAAGATGAGGCAGACACAGCAGTACTAGAGACGGTGATTTAATAAAGAAAAAAAGGAAAAGATCTTCAGGCAAAAATATAAATCCACAACGTCAAAAGTAATTCCAATAGAAAAAATGTATATCCTCCAAGACACAAGGAAAATCCACAAAGTGGTAAGAACAGCAGGGAAAAAAACAAACCTCAAAAGAATAATCAAAAATAAACAAGAACAAAACCAGAGTACCTCAAGAAAATCCAACTAGCGAAACAAAAGTTCACAGCATGGCTGGGTGCTAACAGACAAACACAGAGCAAAGAACCGAGGAACACTAAGGGTTTAAATACATTCAAGGGAAATGAGACACAGGTGCAACTAATAACTAGAACGAGGGAAAAACAAAAGGGTCAAAAAAGCACAATGGGGACATCTAGTGACCAAAACCTGAACAATCTTGGCCAAATCCTGACAATTAGTCATCAGGTAGTATTGTTTTTTTTCCATGTCAGACGCTTCTCGTGTTTTGTATTGCTCCATGTTCGTTGTTATTAAACTCACTAACTGCACCTGCTTCCTGACTCCCTGCATCTACGTTACAATAACGAAAAACCTTAGTAATAACATTTTATAAACACTGATGGGTTGTGGGTAGAAGATTGTGGCGTACAGCTTACCTCCTTCAGCTGTGTGCAGTGTTACCCATGGTGTCCACGGGGAAGCACCTTGACTACTACGGCAAGCCGCCCTCACGTCATAGAAGGTGTAGGGCTTCAGTTCAGGGATCAGGTGCTGAGCAGGTGGTACATAGACATTCTGATTATGGATCAGGAGATTACGCAATGTGTTGCTGTCAGGACCAGACGGAGCTGCCTGAAATATCAACCATGGTACACTGAGTGCATAAAACATTAATACCACTTTCACCTGGATTCACCTGGTCAGTCTATGTCATGGAAAGAGCAGGTGTTCATAATGTTTTATACCCTGTGTATAACTCATGAGCAGTTACTTTTAGATTGGCTCGGTATCTAGACTATTCTATAGTCAGTCACGCCAGTTTCTTGGGTTAGTCTAGAGCACACAGAGACAGGATATACCCCTCCAAAGCCAGGCTCCCAGGAGATATGTAGGAAAGAGTTGGTGACCTCTACAACTTGGATTTTCTGTGCCTGGGAGGGAACCACTATTCCAAGACAGAAAGAGAGATAGTCATGGATAAAAACCAATCCCATCGGCATGTTAAGTAATGTCTGTTGCACCCCTGCCCTGTTGGTACGGACTTGGCACAGTTCCAGAGGCTGAGGCAGCCACACCTTTACTGTTGTGTGCTTCACAGGAGAAGCTGCTGGTATGGTTGAGGCCTAAATGGTGACAGTCAGAGAGGTGGTCAGTGATATAATGAATGCTTTTGATTTTATCAACACTCTTTAATGAAAGAATTGCCTCTGAAAATATGTTTTACATCACACAATACATAACAACAGAAATGCTTTTTCCTCGTGTCACTATGTAAATGTTTTATTTTTTTTATCTTTAACTCTGCATTGTTGGAAAAGGACCATTAAATCAGCATTTCACTGTTAGTCTACACCTGTTGTTTACAAAGTATGTGACAAATACAATTTGATTTGATTTTGATTCGTTCTACGTGTGGCATGCAAATAAGACAGTCTTTGCCTGTGATATTGAGAGTAGAGGGAGAATGGGACAGACAGTGGTCCTCCGTTCTTTCCTGACTGGTTCTGGAGGCCCATGGGCCAAACACAAATAAGACAGTCTTTGCCTGTGATATTGAGAGTAGAGGGAGAATGGGACACTGGGTCCTGTATCGTGTTGAGTGGTCCTCCGTTCTGCAGCCAGATGATCCTGACTGGTTCTGGAGGCCCATGGGCCAAACACTGCAGGCTGAGGCTAACAGTAGCCACCACTGTCACGTCATGAGGCTTCACTGAGAAATGTGGGATTCCTTGAAAAGATTATGAAATTTCAGTAAAATATTGTAGAATATAGACAGAAATTTTATTAAAACGAGAAAAGGGACACTTTACCCTCCAGCTGAATGTGCCCCTCCTGAGACATCAAGTCCTTCCTCCCAACTGTTGCCATACAACAGTATCTCCCAATGTCTGACAGCTTCACATGATCAATTCTGAGGACAGACAGACAGACATATAACTAAAAATAAGATGCATTGTTGTTCTGACTGACGTAACGTAACGTAAACACACAGAGAGAGTCATACTGTCTCAGGAATGACCTGAGTTCACTGCTGGTCAGCCAACCTCCTTCAGTGACAGGCACTTGCACTTGATTGGTGTCAGCGTAATCCAGGGATTGACTGTCCCTCAACCACACCACACCCGGAGGCTCCTCTCCACCCCCATCTCCCTGGAGAGTACAGAGCACCTGTAGCGGCTTACCCAGGGATAAGGTTACGTTGGCCGGGCTCTTCAAAAATTGAAACACTTCATTTAAAAAAACAGGTGGGACACCCACAACACCTCTGAATGTTAAACTGATATTCAGTGACTATTGCTTTTAATTCATTCATAGATTAATAAATACCAAAGTTCATTAGGGGAAGCATGAGTTAAGAGTAGTTTAACATTAAATAGAGAGTAAAATTGTATTGTCAATTCCATTTAATACTAGCCTACAGATGTAGGATCTTAATTTGATCGCCCTCTTGCAAGAGAACTTTACTGCACTGCAGGAACTATAAAACTTGAAGTGTATTTGAGGTTTTAAAAGGCTTCTGAAGTTTGTAATTTGATGTGATTTTCCCGTACGAAAAATGTATCAAACCCTACAAAAATGTTAATTAATTATAATCCACGTAATAATTAACATTGTCTGTTGCTGCAGGATTCTTTCCTGTTGTAGCAAACTGGCTCAAATTAAAAACCTACATCTGTAACTATATCAGTCTAAAACCTTCGTAAGTAAGATAAACCATAATGAAGGAAAAACATATACATATACTTTTAAAAAGGTTTTTCAAATAATAAAATATACGTTATGACAGCGCCTCCGTTATCGTCCATGCTGACTCACCTGGCACAGGTAGGCCTAGCACTGTAGCTATATCCATCAACCCTCCGCTGCCGTTCATCCTCGTTCAGGTTTGCTCTTGAAGAATAAGATTGCTCTCTACTATGCCTCAGACATATTTACACGATTCCTGGCAAGAAATGAATCTTCCACGCACAGTATCCAGATGTTAGACTTTATTTCTTGAAGGTTTCAGCTGCTTACCAAAAAAGTATACGTTACACTATGTCATGGGAATTCTTGAAATAGTTTTGCTCCTTCGAGGAGTCGAATTTAAAAAAAATAGGATACATCAAATCCAGCTAGTTTAGTTTGTAATAAGCAAATAGTGCGCGAGTATTAGACAGTCTCTCAACATCGGTTGAATTATTCTCTGGGCAAACTAGAGCTCTTTCCCTCCATTACTCCTCCCTCCCTTCTCTTCACTTACTTTATTGACCGTCATGCACACTCAACCGTTGAAGAAACACTCCTCGACCGAATTTGGGAAAGCCTGCTCCATAATGAATGGAATTCTATAGTATTCCAATTCAATATTTCAAGGAAAAAAATATTTTGTGTGTTTAGCTCACATCATATAATGTAAAAGTTAAAGTATCTGTCATAGAATAAACGTGGCAAAAGCAAATGTAGACCACTGGGCAAAAAAAGGTTGAATCAACATTGTTTCCACATCTAAATCCACTGTCATAATATGATATACCAGTCAGCTGAGAAAACAGTAAAATGGTCAATAACATTATTATCTTAGAGGCAGCAGACTTTACACATGCAAAAACAAATGTATAGGACTACTGTTTTTTATCGTTAACTAATTTAAGGGGCAAATTTCAGTCCTCAAGACTAGCCGGATGTGTTTCTAAAATGAGGAAACAGAGGATTTAGTAGTAGGCTATTTCCTGGTTTTGACTAAGTGGTGTACAGCTACGACCAGAAGTTACTTTTATGTAGCATGTTAATAGAACTTACGCAGCAGGTTAGGAGAATTAACGTAGTAGGTTAGGAAACCAGTTTAAGGTTAGCTAAAACGTTCTCATAACCTGCTATGAAAAGTCACTTTAGGGTCATGGTTGTACTCCATCTAGTCACAACCCTATTTCATGGCAACATAAAAAAAACATTCAACATACAGTCCATGGGGTATTACTGCGCCCTTGTGGACGTTCTTAGAATCACAACACTGCAATAAAATGTCCTAAACCAGAACAGCATAATCTCATGCCATAGCAGTGCTCTTCAATCATAGTCCTTGGGGTTCATCGATGGCTAATACTACCTGATTCAAATAATCAACTAATAATTATCAATCCTAAAATGAACCTTGTTTTGACGGTGGGCCGGAGCAAAAGCCTTACACACCCTGTTGGTCCTCAGAGCCAGGCTTGAAAAACAAGATGTTATACATGATCTCTCATCTGGATATTCAAATAATGAATGACAGAAAAGCACATCTTCGTATGAAAGAATACGCTAGCATATGATAAAGGATGGATGCACGTATGAGAAAACTTAATGTCAGTTTTCATTGTTAAAGTTCTTATGAACAACAAACAAATGAAATGTTTATCTGCAGAGATGTGAATGACTGTTATCCTGCAGCAAAATGCTTAAGGTCTGTTCCATGTATGATATTTTAAAACCATATGGGATTTATGCTGCAACATTCACATAGGCTATTAAAGATTAACATGGAATCAGTCTGTCCATTCCTATTTCCCACAAACCATCTGTGGAGAGATACAGCAATCCCCTGCGGCCGCCATAATCTGGGGTCAAAGGCCAGTGAGGGATTGTCAATGTGATCTCATTGCACCCTACCACAGGGGGTTGTTGTTGACTTCACATGAAAGTGTTAATGGGATTAAGATTAAGAAATACACCAATTATTGAGGGTTTAAATCACTGTACATGTTTTAGTGATTGAGAACTTTAATCACTGAGTCATAGTACATATTTTAGTGATTGAGAACTTTAATCACTGAGTCATAGTACATATTTTAGTGATTGAGGACTTTAATCACTGAGTCATAGTACATATTTTAGTGATTGAGGACTTTAATCACTGAGTCATAGTACATGTTTTAGTGATTGAGAACTTGAATCACTGAGTCATAGTACATGTTTTAGTGATTGAGAACTTGAATCACTGAGCCATAGTACATGTTTTAGTGATTGAGGACTTTAATCACTGAGTCATAGTACATGTTTTAGTGATTGAGGACTTAAATCACTGAGTCATAGTACATGTTTTAGTGATTGAGGACTTAAATCACTGAGTCATAGTACATGTTTTAGTGATTGAGGACTTAAATCACTGAGTCATAGTACATGTTTTATTGATTGAGGACTTGAATCACTGAGTCATAGTACATGTTTTAGTGATTGAGGACTTAAATCACTGAGTCATAGTACATGTTTTAGTGATTGAGGACTTAAATCACTGAGTCATAGTACATGTTTTAGTGATTGAGAACTTGAATCACTGAGCCATAGTACATGTTTTAGTGATTGAGGACTTTAATCACTGAGTCATAGTACATGTTTTAGTGATTGAGGACTTAAATCACTGAGTCATGGTGCAAGTCTTAGTTATTTTAGTGCATGCAAGTATCGATAGGAAATACTATCAAGTGGCTCACGAGAAGAGAGGAGCTGGTGGTTATGTACCATGTCAGTAATAGCACAATAGACAGTACAGATTATATGTGCTTTACCCAGTGAATGCGTGCTTTCTCTAATTCTATATGCATTAGTGAAAATGTTGCACAAATGGTTAGGCTATAGGTCATTTTGTAGGTTAGGAGTTTTGCATTAGATTTGACCTTCAGTACTATACTTTTGATTTGCACTGGCATGTGTTGTTTATGTGATTGTACTTGGCTTGCCTAAGGACAGTAAAACCAATCTCATTCCAAGCTTCTGAACTGCCCCTGTGTGGGATGCTCCAGCTGAATGGGGATTATGCCTCGGCACTAAAACACACCAAACACACACAGGCATGCTCACTCGCCCACTTTGCATCCTTCCTAAATACAGCCATCGCTCTCTCCATCTCTTGCGCCTTGTCTCTCATGGAGGGTAACCTTTAAATATGAGTGTTGCAGGGATTCACCGTGGATTTCTCAGGAAGTATGGTAAGACACTAGTTCTCCTCTCTTTTACTTTAGTTATTTTTGTTTAGTAGTAATAATTGGTAGGACGTTACTTTAAATATTATTGTAATGTACATTTATTGATGTTTTTTTAAATGTATTAATTTCTGTAAAATAATGATTATCTTCAGTTTTGGGACAAAATTGAAGCCTATGTCAAATCCATAGAAATATTTATTAGATGATGGCTAGCAAAAACAGACAAGCTTCTTTTGCATTATGACAACGGGGAAATGTTTTACAGTCTATGTCCGGTGCTAAGCTAGATCTATTGAGCTTTACGGGCATCAATACAGCATTTATAAATTGTGACTAAATACAGGACACTTAGGAGTGGGCGGCAGGTAGCCTAGTGGTTAATCTCGTTGGGCCAATAACCGAAAGGTTGCTGGTTTGAATCTCAGAGTTGACTAGGTGGAAAAAATGTGTTGATGTAAAATAAGTGGGGCATGTTCCATCAACATACCATGCATTGCATAACGTGGAATTAGTTGGGCAAATGCAGAGAAAAATTGTGCTTTGGAGTTCTGGCACAGACAATCTAGGGCAGGAATAGATCAAGAATAGATTAGTAAATCAGACCACATCATTTGTATCAATTAACGAGGACATGGTCATATGATGCAGTCAAATGCCATATGCTAGTGGGATAACAGCTGTTCAGACTGTCTCCTGTCCGGGACTGATGGTTCTATATGCTCTGATGAAGTGCATCACTTTGGTTTGCACATGTAGGGAGTGGATCCAGATGTGTGGCACTGTTTATTCTAGTTCAAGTGCACGCTATAGGCAGTATTATCTGCTTGGTCCAGCCCCCTGTTGATCCTCCAACCATGTGACTTGTTTTAATCCTAAAGGAGGAGAGGATAGGAAGCAGAGAGTGGACATGTTTGAAACCACTGGCACACTGCTTCCATTATCATCATTGTGAAAAAGTTAGTTTAACCTTGTACTGCAGTGGGCTAAATCAGAGTCCCACAGGGTGTTTCTTGGTCGTCTTAAACAAATCTGCTTTGAAACAAAAGTATACACCTAACACACATGGTTGATTCTGCCATCGTGCTTTGGTTGTTAAATATTTCTTTTCTGAAACATGTATGTAGTCCTAAGTGCCTCTAAAGAGCTTTGTCTTTGTTTGTTCCGCTCTCTCACCATCCATCATGCACTCTTCCTGCTTCCTGTCCCCTGCGCTACCAACCTCCACCTCTCACTTCCAGGTGGCTTTATGTTCAAACAATGGAAGGAGAGGTACCTCATATTGACAGCTGACGGCTGTGTGTTGGTGAGTCGCGATGCAGTGTCCCCTCCTGACCAGATGGTGGCATTGCAGGGGGGCTGTGAGGCCATCGTGGAGGGCAGGGAGATCCTGGACCTGCCCAAGCTGCCCTCTGGAGGACGCAGGGACTGCTGCTTTGCTCTGATCCTGCCTCAGGAGAAGTTCCTGCTGCTACTGGCTGACAACGCAGAAGACTGCAGGTCAGTTGGCAGAGCAATGTGAGATAGAGGCTGGGGTGGGATGGGGATTACTGGAGTTGGCAGCATTGTGCATTGTCAGCGATTTACTTTCTTTCATCTCACGTTGATGAAACTATGTTCTGAGTACTACTGAAGTAATAATGTGTCATATTCTCTCCTCAGTCAATGGGTCAACATGCTGAGGAAAGTGCGAGAGGTGAGTCTATGCCTCCTTAATTTGAATCTTAATCCGCCTTCCTCATTTAAAAAAACTGTGAATGTTGTCAGTGATGTGACTGTGAGCGATAGCATTGCAAGATGTAGGGTATTCTTCCTCAACGGTTTGATATCACAGCTATACACTTTTCTACTCTACAGAGTGTATCATCACCAATGTCCTCCTGTAGACGCCATAATGCTTCAACACGATGCATCACTGACAGAGACCCGCTTCCAGACCCCATTTCTGACAAAGATCCCCCAACTCCACCGCTGAGTGATATGGAGATCTTATCTCCTGGGCCAAGATACCCTGAGCCAAGATCTCCTGGGCCGAGATCTCCTGGGCCAACCTCTCCTGGCTTAATCTCTGCTGGGCCAAATTCTCCTGGGCCAACCACAGGTGACATTCAACAAAAGGAAAATGGTGAGAAATACAGGATTTACGGACATTACTAAACAAACTTGTTTATGCAATTTTGTCTCTGAATTAATTTACCCACTTTACCCAGTCCATTAAGTTTTTCTTTGGTTGAGTCTGTAGGAAAAAAAACCTGCAGTCCAGTGGCGTAGAGTAGACAGCAACTAAGGATGTGCATGACATTCTCTCCACTCTCCACCACAGGCCAGAAATCTCCCCACATGAAGAGGGACAAAGGGACTAGTCGTTCAGTGGGCTGTCTGCGCCATGGCACCAGCCATGATGCCCAGGCAGTGAGGGCTGTGTATCTGCTGATGGGAGGGGCCGCTGCTTCCTCTGCCATGGGTTACCTGGGTGCATGCTCTCCTGCTAATCCTGACGTAAGGCCTCCTGACCTGCCGCCCAGCACAGACTTCTCTAACCTGGGCTCAGCAGGGGCATACCACTCCTGCAACCAGACTGTTGTTGACTCTCCTCACTTCCACAGCTTTGACTTTGAGGGGGCAGACTCAGACTTTGATGCCTTTGACTGTGGGGGATTTTCATTCTAGGGGGGAAATTATGATTTACCTACTGTCAAGACTTTCAATCCTCCTCATTCTTTATGAAAATACAAGGGCAATAATTGCCTCTTATTGTTGCCACCCTTTGTAAGTGATATGTACTGATGCAAAACATTTGAGCTATTTGATCTTATCTTTGATATAATTTATTTGGTTACAACCTGTCTGCTGTCATCCTCTGGCTATGGAGAGAGCGTGGATTTCTTGATGCCGTTTTAAATAACGTAATGTAAGCATACCTTGTCTTTATAACTATTTGCCCCACACCTATCTCCTTAACTCTTGTTCTGCCATGTGTTAGCTAAGTTCATTGTCATTGTTTCGTTTCCTTATTTATATGTTGCTTAAATAAATGCCAGGGTTCGATAGAAAATATTTTGTGCTTTCTTGTCTCTTTCATTTCCTTAGCGAGCAATACGCAGCCTTGTGTAGCCTAGCACACATTAATGTATCATCACATTAGGGGTGAGTGGAGCAATTTTTTACATTCAGCGTCACTCTGTCAAGAGTAATATAGTATTATTTATTTAAAAGATATCTACATATATTTATGAATGTTGTGCATCCCTGGAAATAATCACAATTCATGTAAACATTACAATTTTGAAAACATAGCTTGTACAAAAAAAGTGGTCTCTTGGCACAACTTACGGGGTAAATTTAACCACCTACAAATGACTGTACTGAATGAAATATTACCACTACCTTTTAAAAACCATGTCTATCTTTATTTCACAAACACAATTCAACACAATAACAATCACTTTCTTGTCTTTCAATCATTTTAAAGTGGCAATATGTAACTTTTTGGGCGACCCGACCAAATCCACATATAAAATGTGAGTTCTATAGATCTATCATCCTACTTGATAGCAAGTCTAAGAAGCAGTAGATATGTTCTATGTGTGCTATTTCTATGCTTCCTGTTCTTAAGTTTTGGTTTTGCTCTATTCATTTAGTTTTTGTTTCACCAGCTTCAAACAGCTGAAACAGCAATATTTTTGGTTGGAAAATATATTTCACAGTGGTTTAGATGGTACAATGATTCTCCACACTATACTAAGTTATTTTGTCAAATAAACTGAAATTAGGCGACTATTAGAGTTTTAGCAACCAAGAAATGGTGGAGCGATTTCTGCATAGTGCAACTTTAAGCATATTTCAATACAGGCTTATCACCTAAAAAAAAACATTGTACTTTATTTTACACTTTTGACATAAGCCAGACCCTGTTGTTACCTCATATCCCAGCGATAATACTTTGCATTAAGTCTGAGAAGAAACACTGACATTTGCTCAACTTGCCATTGGCTCACCATAATGGCTCAATTTACCCCATAGCCATTGTCTAAACTTACCCCTGGCAAACATTTTGACTATATTAGCCCACACAGCTAAAAGGATGCACTTCCTGCTAGGCAGTGTTATGAAGTAAAAGTAAAAATATTTTAAAGTACTACTTAAGTAGTTTTTTGGGGTATCTGTACATCACTATTTATATTTTTGACAACTTTTGCTTTTACTGTCAACTTCACGCATTTATCAAGTGAACATCCCTGGTCATCCCTGCTGCCTCTGATCTGGCGGACTCACAAAACACAAATTCTTCGCTTGTAAATTACTTTTACTCAAGTATAACATTTGGCAACTTTTTCCACCACTAATGCTAGGTTTAGGGTAACATGTTGAAGCTTATAGAGACCCAAACTGATGTATAAAACAATCCTAAAATGATCTATTTTTGATTAGATACAAGCAAGCATCATGAATTCTCTAACACAATATATTAATTTGACTTGGTGAAAATCCATTATTTGGACATAACTTGCTTACCACTTTTTCCAACGTGGTTTCTTCCTTCACAGACTACATGAAATTGAGGACCTCGTCCTAAATATTTGGTCAAAATATTAATTTTGTGCATTGTTTCCTAGAAACACGGGTGGCGCACGCATAGACCATTTGGCTCAACTGAACACCACTCTCCCCTACATTACATATATTTTATTGATAGAAATGTACACAGCCAGCTATACTATTGTGCAGTTTATGTGGAAGAAAACACGTCCATGGCAATAAACTAGTGGACAATTAATTTCCCTAGTTTCCTACAAGGTCATCCAACAATCCTGACTGTCGAAGGAAGGGAACAGAGCAAAGTCACATGTTCTGTGGATTTTGAATGCGCGCTTTGCCTGCTTTCTATCGTCAACCTCCGTAGTTTCCTGTTTGGTTTCCAAGGAAATGAGGATCATGGTGGCTTCGGTATTTTCATCTGAGTGAATCCTTGGGGTATGTTTTTTTACATTATTATTGTTTTTCATTGGCAATGTTTTATATAAATTGTTGAAACGTTAGCTAATCAAACGTGCTAGCTTGCTAGCTAACCAACAACCATTTTGCAGGCCAGCTATGTTGACGAATGTATCTTTTGACCCTACGAGGCTAGCTAACGTTAGCCAGCTAGCTATAACGTTACTCCTAACTAACGTTAATCCCAGCTAGCTAGGGACTGTAAACAGAGATTTACACCAATTCAACGTTATGTTCTCTACCTGCAGGAAAAGGAGCTGCACAGATACCGGTAATGGCAGAGCTGCACATTATCGGTCAGATCGTTGGGGCTAGCGGCTTCCCTCAGAGCAGTCTCTTCTGTAAATGGGGAATTCATACAGGTGTTTTTCCGTTATAATCAGATTATTTTATTGAGTATGATGTGTACTTTACCTTATCCGTTATGGTTGTGATTCTCAGTTTCCAACAACACTTATCTCGTTATGTAAGGAGGTGCATGGAGACTTCTCTCTGGCCTGAAGGAGGGGCAGACCCAGGTGGATTTGCCTCAGACGGGGGATATGGCATACTGGAGTCATCCCATTGATCTGCACTACACTACTAAAGGACTGCAAGGTAACAAACTAGCTTCCTGACAAATTCAAAGTAACAGTTCATCACAAACGTAAATCAAAAGCTAGCTACAGTATATACATAGTCACATCTACCACGCCTAGTTTTCGGGGTAATACTAGGGTAAGACTCGTTTGTCTTTTATTCTCCTTCAGGTTGGCCCAAGCTTCACCTGCAGGTTTGGCACCAGGATTCATTTGGGCGCTGTCAGCTGTATGGTTATGGATATTGCCATGTGCCCTCCAGCCCAGGGCACCACCATGTACGCTGTGTGACCTGGAGACCACTGGGATCCTGGCAAGAGCAGATAGCTCAAACCTTTGTGGGTGGAGGTCCCCAGCTGCGCTCCCCAGACCTCGTATACAGTGGGGCGGACCGATATAGGCTGCACACAGTTGCTATGGGCACTGTGGAGCTGGAGCTAGGCATCATCATGCGACACTTTGACAGATATGGTGTAGAGAGCTGAAATGTAGAGATGGGACAGCGAAGGGTGAATGGAGGGAAGCCTGAATGGAGCACTGTATTGTTAGTGGGTGGGGGCGGTGTGGATTTGGACCATATCTGCACCGGGGCACATAAAATAAGGTCAGATTATATATTTTGCCTTGTGAGATGTGTTGATGTGGCATTCATGCTGAGAAGAACCCAACATGCAAATGTAGGTATTTCCCCTCTTTCTCCACCAGCAGCGTGTGTGGTGGTTGGGTGGGGTGAGCCTTTCAACACCATCTGCCTTCCCGATTGTCAATATTTTTTAGAACATTTCATATAATCGAGGTTGTATTTTAAACAATGTGAGACAGATTTTCTACTGCACTTAATTTCAGTTTGATACTTTTCTATGAATTCCTTGTGTTTTATATAGTAGAATTATGTAAATAAATCAATACAATGTACCAAACCTGATGCCTTTGATCTTTAACCTAACTTACCTATCTTTTTGCTGTACAAATATTCACTCAATGTTAGGCTTGCAAGTGCCATTACTGATAGGCACAATTAATTCACTCATCAACATTTTCTGTAATATTATGAAGTACTTATTATCAATGTTTGATAGTAGGTGGTAAACAGAGGTGAGACAAAATATATTAACTACGAATATATTGTATCCATGTCAGTCTATTTGGATGATACTCTGTTTTTAGCACTTGCAGGTCTATTGAATTTAGCAAATCAACCAGTTAACACAAGCCTACCAAGCGAGCTAAATTACTTCTGCTCGCTTCAAGGTAAGTAACACTGAAACATGCATGAGAGCATCATCTGCTGAGGACGACTGTAAACTCTCTCTCTGTAGCTGATGTGAGTAAGACCTTTAAACAGGTCAACATTCACAAGGCCGCAGGGCCAGACAGATTATCAGGACGTGTACTCCAAACATGCGCTCACCAGGACCCTGGGACTAAACACCTCCCTCTGCAACTGGATCCTGGACTTCCTGACGGACCGCCCCCAGGGGGTAAGGGTAGGTAACAACACACCCGGCACGGTGATCCTCGGAGCGCCAAGTCTAGGTCCAAGAGGCTTCTAAACAACTTCTATCCCCAAGCCATAAGACTCCTGAACATCTAATCGAATAGCTACTCAGACTATTTGCATTGCCCCCACCCCATCTTTTACGCTGCTGCTATGCTCTGTTCATTATCTATGCATAGTCACTAACTCCACCTTCATGTACATATTACCTCAATTACCTCGATTAACCGGTGCCCCTGCACATTAACTCTGTACTGGTACCCCTTATATATAGCTTCGCTATTGTTATTTTACTGCTGCACTTTAATTATTTGTTACTTTTTATTTATTTTTTTGGTATTTTTCATTGTTGGTTAAGGGCTTGTAAGTAAGCATTTCACCTATTATATTCGGTGCATGTGACAAATACAATTTGATTTAAGTTCTTTCATGTGTCTTGCCTTCCGGCAAAGTTAAAGGAAACAGCAACCCTGTACTTTGAAATGGCAGATGTTTCACAATGCTGCTCACTTCCTGGACTTAGAGCTTCACACTGTTTTAGTGCAAGAGGACAGGAACTAGACAGAAAAGCAACAGGAACTGGAATGAAAAGATCAGTGACTGATGATGGCTGCTAAAACTAACAACTCCAGGGTCTAATAGGGTAGATGGTTTTCTACGGTGTGTTGTTTTTTTTCTTATTTCTTTGTTTTAGTCTGAAACGTTTTAATTGACTGGATCTGGATATAGTAGACTAGAGAATGAGGAGGCAGGCCTGAGCTGTAACTGTGTGGGTGAGTTAGATGACGCTGTTATGATGTCTACTCTGCTCTTTCATTTTTTTTGTGGTGGACCTCTGTCTTGAGTGTTCTCTCAAGTTTAGCATGGGAAAGTGCATCTAGTGAATGACACAGCATCGGTCTTGGAACATTTTAAATGGTTAAGTAATTGAAGCTAGGAAGTTTTTTTTACAACATTTCTGGTGCTTTGTGCAATACGGTATGTTGTGTGCATGTATTTATGTACAACTGGTTTAGACATTTACATTAATATTGTGCTCTTCTAGACTAATGATATGGCCCTTTTGCTTTGGCTTAGTCTGAAGCAGTGTATCTGATGAAAGAAGTGAGTCAGCTGACTAAAACTCATATTCAATAACGTTGTAGGAAGAGACTGTCACATTTGCCAAAACAATTTGTTAACTGATTTTAACAAATACATTTTTATAGAGAGTTGGGAAGACAGTTGAGACAACTTGACAATTTTCATTGAGATTTTCCTCTGTTACTTTCCAAATCTCAGTTTACACAGGGTCTCCTAAGAGCTTGTTTGTTATTTTAAATTGGGTCCCAGGGACGGGGAGTAATGTGGTGATGTGCTGTAGTTCATTCATTCATGAATTGAGACTGCCTCTAGGGAGCACTGTGAGAGTCTGTGAGGCACCATGCCAGCGAGACAGTGACTCAGTTTAGGCTGAGCTCTTTTGGTGGTGAACTCTATGTGGTTCTAGTCTGGGATCTGACCTCGGCTCAAGAGCTAGCACAAGTCTCTGAGGAGCTCAACTTGAGATACTGAAGCCTCCTGGGTTGTTGTGACAGCAGCAGGAGAAGTACATTGCAATCAGTTCATGCAACAGGCTCAAAAGGACGGTAAATCCACATAATAGTCAACTCTGAAAGCCTGCTATCATAGACATTGTTCCTCTTTAAAGTGTGCAATGAGGGCAGTGTGTTTGATGCTGACTGCCTTATTGATGCTGGAATATGTGTGCCGGAGTGACACCATGTCCACCTGTAAGTCTCTGGACTTGGAGCTGGTGAAGAGGAAACGTATTGAGGCCATCCGTGGACAGATACTGAGCAAGCTGCGGCTACCCAAGGAGCCAGAGATTGACCAGGAGGGAGACACTGAGGAGGTCCCAGCTTCCCTGATGTCCATCTACAACAGTACAGTGGAGCTGAGTGAGGAGCAGGTGCACACGTACATACCGTCCACTCAGGATGCAGAGGAGGAGGCATACTTTGCAAAGGAGGTCCACAAGTTCAACATGAAACAAAGTGAGTAGATATATCCATGCATGCTGTCTACATGCACACACATCCTGCTGCTTACACAGGCTCTGACTTGTCAAGTTAAAGTGGATGCTTCTCTAGCCTCACTTCAGTCAAGTATAGGCGTGTTAAATGGCTGATGTGTGTAGGGGGATCTTCAAAGGTCGATTTAAGATATAAACCCTAGCTAACCACAGGCCTTCACCATGGTAATTGCATAGCAATGCAAAAAAGTAGGCATTGTATATATTTTTCTTGTTGTCATAATCTTTGATCATCGCACCCATATTTGGAGTGAAATAACATTAGACCACATTGTCACTTACAATGTGGAGGGTGAGACAGATGGATGGGGCTAGTGGTTTCCTCTGACTGATTACTGTGTGCTTATTCTGGTTATCTGAATAGCTGGCAGGAAGGAACACTTGACTTAGTACGTGCTGTTAAATGACTGAGGTTCTGCCCTCAAATAAAAGGGCTGCTATCTCTGTATACCATGTAGCATCTGTCTAACTTTTCACCACCCTGGATTGAGGAGTGCAGGATGATGCAGAGGCAAATTATTATTAAGGCTATTTCAACCTTGTCGTGAATAAGATCCAGTGGTGCTGTAGTTTATGACTGGCATAAACTGCAGTTGGCAGATCATTTTTAGGATGTACATTTGTATAATTATGTCCTTTAGATAAGGTTGTTGACTGAAAATGGGTTTTTCTTCCATTGGTTTACTGAACTGACTGCAATGGCCCTGTCTGCTGTATGTAAAACCATGGCCTGTGTCAACCTTTTACCTCTCCCTACCAGATGTTTCCTTCCCTTTGCTGGGTCCGTCCCCCTTTTTGTCTACAAGACAGTATACATCGCTACAAACTTGTTGTCCAGGCAGTAACTCTGAGCAGGTTAGGTTTAAGCCAGAAGCCCTTAGGACCGTGCCCTCTGATTAGATCCTTTTTGATGCCGTTGGTTTATTGTAATACAGCAGCATGGTGTGATCTAGCTTCCAGAGCAGAGCCTCACTTCCTCAGCATCCCTGTCAATGTGTAATTATTGTTACAGACTCACAGAGGTCATTTTGGCTCCGGCAGATAGCATTTGAGGCCAAACCTGAAACTGCATTCGCCTCTCTCTGAGAGTGCCTTTTATATAACAGAATCTATCCACAATAGTTTTATTACCAGTACTATGGTAAAATGCAGCTTCTCTTTCGGTTTCTCTTTCTTTCTCTATACCCCCTCTCCCGCACTGACAGGTTCAGTAGTAGAAAGTACAAACAAAAACATTTGACTCTCCTTTCCAAGGTGAGAACACCAGTAAGCACCAGATGCTCTTCAACATGTCTGAGATGCGGTCAGTATTGGGGACTGATCGACTGCTCTCTCAAGCTGAGCTCCGTCTCCTCATCAAGAACCATGGCCTGCTCGACGACAGCGAGCAGAGGCTGGAACTCTACAGAGGAGTTGGCGATAAGGCACGTTACCTGAAGTCCCATTTTGTCTCCAAGGAATGGGCCAATCGCTGGGTGTCCTTTGACGTAACACAGACTCTGAATGAGTGGCTGCAAGGGGCTGGTAAGTTACAATTTCCTTTAGGGTTGTAGATATAATTACATAACACAAACACTATGTTGCAATACAGTTGCAATCATATCCTGTTACAAATCTGTGTCTGATTGAAGTGACAAAGCATGTGAAAGAACTGTCCAACAGACTTTTACACCTAAAACAGTATACCTATTCCTTCAGGTTTAAAAATAAGTTTGACACACCATTATATTAGTCGTTTTGCAACACTTTACAGGAGAGGAGCAGGGATTCCAATTGAAGTTGCCTTGTGATTGTGGGAAACCAATGGAGGAATTCAGCTTCAAAATATCAGGTATTTGCAGTTTACTCCCATTCACTGTATTGAAATCAACTCAAGCCATACGTTTTCTGCCAAAACCTCCACTGTGAATCTCTTGCCTGACAGGTGTCAATGTTTTATACGATAGGGATGAACAAGCTGAGGGGAGATACAGAAACGCTAGCCATGAAAATGCCATCAAAGCCTCACATTTTACTGATGTCACTTCCTGTGGAACGCCACAGCCAGCCTAGCTCTCGGAAGAAACGACAAACCACTACTGAAGAGATCTGCTCAGAGTGAGACTATCCTTTATTCCAACGGCCCAAGAGCACATTTAGAATGATCAATTAATGTCTCTTAAATGTGTACTAACAAAGTTCATCTCTTTTGGCAGATAGATATACTGTAGACCTACTTAGAGGCCGTGTTAACCCCCTCTTAATGCCCTGTTAGCTCCCCGTTAGCGCCCTGTTAACTCCCCGTTAACGCCCTGTTAACTCCCTGTTTGTAAGTAATAAGGTGTATAACTCACAGGTGTGTGTATCCCCCAGTAAATCGGAGAGTTGCTGTGTGCGAAGACTTTACATTGACTTCCGTAAGGACCTGGGCTGGAAGTGGATCCATGAACCCACTGGCTACTTTGCTAACTACTGCATCGGCCCCTGCACCTATATATGGAACACAGAAAACAAGTATTCCCAGGTAATGCTACCAGTCATGTTTTTGTAGACGTCCCCATTGTTAACTGTCTTTCAAGGATCTGTACAGTCGGGGTGTTCAGTAATCAGATGCTGTATAGCCACGGGGGGAGATGGTCTGTTCAGTGAGATATCTAGTGTTGTTTACCCAACCACAGGTACTGGCTCTGTATAAGCACCACAACCCCGGAGCCTCTGCCCAACCCTGCTGTGTTCCACAGGTCTTGGAGCCCCTACCCATTATCTATTATGTGGGGAGACAACACAAGGTCAGTGAATACTGTATAGTTAGAAGTATCAAATTAAACTCTCATAACATCCTCACCGAATTGAAATCATAGTCAACACAGTTGCTGGGTTTGAATACGTATTTATAATGTCTATCCATTGAATGTGCTTTTTTTTTCACAGGTGGAGCAGTTGTCCAATATGATTGTTAAGTCCTGCAGGTGTAGCTAGAATTACTGCACATGTCTCTCCATGTTCTTGTCCATTGTATTTCCTTGTACTCATGGGGATACAAAATGGGGGCTGATCCTTTTTGATGCCGCTGGTTTAGTGTAAAATGCTTGTCCCTTGGAAATCAGGATGTAGTCAAGACATTCATTTACGAAGGGTACTATTATAATTGTGTTTGGGTGGTGTCTCTAGTCTGCACTTTTCATTTAGCTTTCCCCAGCAGAGAATTTGTTTATGTTTAGTGAATTGTTAATTCATGTTTTCTTATTTTATTTTAAATATATGTAGTGCTTTATGGAGTTTAAAAAATGTTGTTTAGACTTGTCAATGTCCTGGGTGTGTCAATAGTCTTGACTTATTGTCACTGTGTTGCAGTATTTGTGCTCCCTGGGAAATATAGAGGAAAGAGAGAAGCTTAGACGGGATTAGTTTGGGTTTACTACTTAAAATAATGAATGTAGAATAGCAACTTCCTCTCAATATTTTTGTCATTATTCTCTTTTGAATAAATGTATCTGCATCACACCACTTATCAAGTCTTTGACAAGATGGCACAGATAGAGATGACAGCTTCGCTTCAAGCCCTTAGGAAACTGTGCAGTATTTTGTTTTTAATGTATTATTTCTTACATTGTTAGCCCAGAAAATCTTACGTGTGATTACATATAGCCGGGAAGAACTATTGTATATCAGAGAGTTACCAGCACTACGACCAGGAATACAACTTTCCCAAAGTGGATCCTTTGTCTGCACCTCCCAGGGTATTTGAACTGATTCCAGAGGCCAACCAAAATCAACGCTGTCGGAGGAGAGGGTGCCTGATCGGTCTTCTAGTGAGGCTTCGGATGCGTGCACACCACAAACCGCTTCCGAGTATATTACTCGCTAATGTCCGGTCCCTAGTTAACAAAGTCGACGAAATTGGGGCAAGAGTTGCTTTCCACAGAGATATCCGGGATTATAACATACTCTGTTTCACAGAGACATGGCTAGCTGGGGACATGCTGTTGGAGTCCGTACTGCCAACGGGATTTTCAGTGCATCGCACCTACAGGAACAAACATTTCTCTGGTAAGAAGAAGGGCGGGCGTGTCTGTTTCATTATTAACGACTCATGGTGTAATTGTAACAACATACAAGAATTCAAGTCCTTTTGTTCACCTGACCTAGAATTCCTCACAATCAAATGCCGACCCTATTATCTCCCAAGAGAACCCTCCTCGGTTACTGTCACAGCCGTGTATATCCCCCCGCAAGCGGATACGTAGACGGCCATCAAGGAACTTCACTGGACTTTATTCAAACTAACAACCATAAATCCTAAGGCTGCATTTATTGTAGCTGGGGATTTTAACAAAGCTAATCTGAGAACAAGGCTACCTAAATTCTATCAGCATATCGGTTGCAGTACACAGGCGAGTAACACACTCGACTGCTGCTACTCAAACTTTCATGATGCATATAAGGCCCTCCCCCACCCTCCTTTTGGCAAATCTGACCATGACTCCATCTTGTTGTTCCCCTCTTATAGGCAGAAACTAAAACAGGAAGCTCCCGTGCTTAGATCTATTCACTGCTGGTCTGACCAATCGGATTCCACGCTTTAAGATTGCTTCGATTACGTGGACTGGGATATGTTCCAGATAGCCTCAGACAATTGACATTGACGTATACGCTGACTCGATGAGCGAGTTTATAAGGAAGTGAATAGGAGATGTTGTACTCACTGTGACTATTAAAACCTTCCCTAACCAGAAACTGTGGATTGATGGCAGAATTTGCGCAAAACTGAAAACACGTACCGCCGCATTTAATCATGGCAAGGCGACTGGAAACATGACCAAATACAAACAGTGTAGTTATTCCCTCTGTAAGGCAATCAAAAAGCCAAAACTTCAGTATAGGGACAAAGTGGAGTCCCAATTCAACGGCTCAGACACGAGACATATGTGGCAGGGTATACAGACAATCACAGACTACAAAGGGAAAACCAGCCACGTCACAGACACCGACGTCTTGCTTCCGTACAAGCTAAACACCTTCTTCGCCCACTTTGAGGATAACACAGTGCCACCAACGCAGCCCGCCACCAAATACTGTTGGCTTTCCTTCTCGGTGGTCGACGTGAGTAAGACATTTAAGCGTGTTAACCCTCTCAATGCTACCGGTCCAGACGACATCCCTAGCTGAGTCCTCAGAGCATGCGCAGACCAGCTGGCTGGGGTGTTTACGCACATATTCAATCTCTCCCTATCCCAGTCTCCTGTCCCCACTTTCTTCAAGATGTCCACCATTGTTCCTGTACCCAAGAAAGCAAAGGTAATTAAATGAAATGACTATCACCCTGTAGCACTCACTTCTGTCATCATGAAGTGCTTTGAGAGGCTAGTTAAGGATCATATCACCTCTAACTTACCTGACACCCTAGACCCACTTCAATTTGCTTTCCCCAATAGATCCACAGACGATGCAATCGCCATCGCACTGTAAACTGCCCTATCCCATCTGGACAAGAGGAATACCTATGTAAGAATGCTGTTCATTGACTATAGCTCAGCCTTCAACATAATAGTATCCAAGCTCATCACTAATCTCGGGGGCCTGGGTCTGAACCCTGCCCTGTGCAACTGGGTCCTAGACTGACGGGCTGCCACCAGGTGGTGAAGGTAGGAAACAACACCTCCCCTTCGCTGATCATCAACACAGGGGCCCCACAAGGGTCAGCCCATGACTGCGTGGCCAGCTCAATCATCAAGTTTGTAGACGACACAACACAGCCTGATTACCAACAATAACGAGACAGCCCTGGGAGTGTGGTGCCAGGAAAATAACTCTTACTCAATGTCGATAAAACAAAGGAGCTGATAGTGGATTTCAGGAAACAGCAGAGGGAGCACGCCCCTATCCACGTCGAAGGGACTGCAGTGGAGCATTTGAAAAGCTTGAAATTCCTTGTGTACACATCACTGACGATCTGAAATGGTCCACCCACACAGACAGTGAAGTGAGGAAGGCGCAACAGTGCAATAGCTTGGCACCTAAAACACTCAAACTTTTACAGATCCACAATTGAGAGCATCTTGTCGGGCTGTATCACCGCCTGGTACGGCAACTGCACCACCCGAAAATGCAGGGTTCTCCAGAGGGTTGTGCGGTCTGCCCAACGCATCACCGGGGGCAAACTACCTGCCCTCCAGGACACCTACAGCACCCGACAACACAGGAAGGCCAAAAAGATAACTGAAGCACAAGTATTTTGCTACACCCGCAACAACATCTTCTAATCATGCGTAGGTGAGAAATAACATATTATTTGATTATTGGCCTTTTGCAGTTGAACCTGAGGTGAGGAAGAATGTTTTAGGCTTACCAGAGTTACTCCTATAATCAAACAATATAATGCTAATCTTTATTTATTTTTTAATCTGATAAAAAAAATGTTTTGCCTCCTTCTGTACGTGTATATCTGTATAGCAGACACAGTAGCCTGTCTTACAAGGATAAAGAAATGCATGTTGGTGGGTTGTAAACATGCCGCCGACATATCTATCTAAATATATATATTTTTATATTATCATACAGTGGACCCCCAAGCCTATAGGCCTATGCATGCAATGCCCTGATTCATTTAGTGCTAAAATCTCAGACAGCTGAACCATGAGAAGGACAATTCAAAATTTACTTGGGGAAGAGGGGCTGGCCCAACTCTAGGTGTCATGAAACCCCCCCAACATTAAAAATATTTTCACAGGACCCTCCCCTTGTACCCCCACTATTAACTCAAAATAATGTTAATGACTACATAACAATAACTATAGCTACCATGGAAGAACTGGGACATTTTCAGCTTTCAGTAATTGTGTACAGATCCTTGCGACATGGGGCCATGCATTATCATGCGGAACCATGAGGTGATGGCGGTGGATGAATGGCATGACATTGGGCCTCAGGATCTCGTCACAGTATCTCTGTGCATTCCAATTGCTACCGATAAAATACTATTGTGTTCGTTGTCCGTAGCTTAGGCCTGCCCATGCCATAACCCAATGGGGGACTCTCTGAAATCATCAAACCGCTTGCCCACATGACAACATACACGCTGTCTGCCATCTGCCCAGCACAGTTGAAACCGAGATTCATCAGTGAAGGGCACACTTCTCCAGGGTGCCATCAAAGGGTCTAGCGGAATGCTTGTTCCTAGCTCCAACAGTGCAGTGGTATCTAACTTCACAACAATACACAGACATCTAAAAGTTTTAAAAAATAGAATTAAGAAATATATAAATATTAGGACGAGCAATGTCAGAGTGGCTTTGACTAGAATACAGTAGAATACTGTATACCCCATAGATGGGCAGTTCCCATTCAAGTCAGGACTGGCAGCCATTGCTAGTGAATCCATGAATTTAACAGTCAACGTGCCAGGGTTAGAGGTTCTGAAGTCCTATGGATTATATCTATGGCCACAACTTAACAAACTGTTCTATATTTGACACGCATGCTGCCCAAATTGTAGTCTTCCCGACTGTAAGTGGTTGTGATGCAACTTAATCCACAGCAATGTTTTAGAAGCTATTGATCCTCTAGCAAAATTATACTCTCTGGTGTCACGGCCAAAAGTTTTGAGCATGATACAAATATTAATTTCCACAAAGTTTGCTGCTTCAGTGTCTTTAGATATTTATGTCAGATGTTACTATGGAATACTGAAGTATAATTACAAGCATTTCATAAGTGTCAAAGGCTTTTATTGACAATTAAATGAAGTTGATGCAAAGAGTCAATATTTTCAGTGTTGACCCTTCTTTTTCAAGACCTCTGCAATCTGCCCTGGCATGCTGTCAATTAACTTCTGGGCCACATCCTGTCTGATGGCAGCCAATTCTTGCATAATCAATGCTCAGAGTTTGTTAGAATTTGTGGGGTTTTGTTTGTCCACCCGCCTCTTGAGGATTGACCACAAGTTCTCAATGGGATTACGGTCTGGGGAGTTTCCTGGCCATGAACCCAAAATATCAATGTTTTGTTCCCCGAGCCACTTAGTTATCACTTTTGCCTTATGGCAAGGTGCTCCATCATGCTGGAAAAGGCATTGTTCGTCACCAAACTGTTCCTGGATGGTTGGGAGAAGCTGCACTCAGAGGATGTGTTGATACCATTCTTTATTCATGGCTGTGTTCTTAGGCAAAATTGTGAGTGAGCCCACTCCCTTGGCTGAGAAGCAACCCCACACACGAATGGTCTCAGGATGCTTTACTGTTGACAGGACTGATGGTAGTGCTCACCTTGTCTTCTCCGGACAAGCTTTTTTCCAGATGCCCCAAACAATCGGAAAGGGGATTCATCATAGAAAATGACTTTACCCCAGCACTCAGCAGTCCCCTGTACCTTTTACAGAATATCAGTCTCTCCCTGATGTTTTTCCTGGAGAGAAGTGGCTTCTTGGCTGCCCTTCTTGACACCAGGCCATCCTCCAAAAGTCTTTGCCTCACTGTGCGTGCAGATGCACCTGCCTGCTGCCATTCCTGAGCAAGCTCTGTACTGGTGTTGCCCCAATCCTGCAGCTGAATCAACTTTAGGAGACAGTCCTGGCGCTTGCTGGACTTTCTTGGGTGCCCTGAAGCCTTCTTCACAACAATTGAACCACTATCCTTGATGTTCTTGATGATCTGATAAATGGTTGATTTAGGTGCAATCTTACTGGCAGCAATATCCTTGCCTGTGAAGCCCTTTCTGTGCAAAGCAATGATGGCACGTGTTTCCTTGCAGGTAACCATGGTTGACAGAGGAAGAACAATGATTCCAAGCACCACCCTTCTTTTGAAGCTTCCAGTCTGTTATTCAAACTTAATCAGCATGATAGAGTGATATCCAGCCTTGTCCTCGTCATCACTCATACCTGTGTTAACGAGAAAATCTCTGACATGATGTCAGCTGGTCCTTTTGTGGCAGGGCTGAAATGCAGTGGAATTTTGTGGGGGGGATTCAGTTCATTTGCATGGCAAATAGGGACTTTGTTATTCATCTGATCATTCTTCATAACATTCGGGAGTATATGCAAATTGCCATCATACAAACTGAGGCAGCAGACTTTGAAAATGTATATTTGTGTCATTCTCAACTTTTGGCCACGACTAGTATTTCAAATTATTTTTATTTATGTCTGTTCGGACAGGAGTAATTTAATAGCCTCATTTTGGCTAAATTATTTAAATGTATCACAGGGTGCTGCAGCACCCCTACTTCCTGCGGCTATGGACACCGAGGTGGGGGTGTTTTGTTTCATTTGGAATGTGTTTTTATTTTAATATTTACCACTAGCAGTGCACGTTGTATTTTATACCAATAGGATAATGGTTAAATTAGCATTATTAAGTTTGTCTTTGTTGCATTTATGGGGGCTCATTCACACTCTGAATATGTCACCATCTCAACAGGCAGCTTGAATGAAATTGTTATGCTATTTCAGGTCAATGTGATAGGGCTGGTTGGCTCTCACTCAAGGTTGAGTGCGAGTCTTTGTGCTTGCAGACACCTGCACCACACTTCTTTTCACATTTCCCACTTCTCAGTGCCATAACAAATAACTGTTGGGGCCAAATCAAAATCAGAGCTATGCCCTAGAGGCTCAATTCAATAAACAAGGTTACAACTTTGAACAACAGTTTCCAGTAAATCACTGTCTCAAACATTATTATCAATATATTTTCATTCTTTACATCAAACTTTTTGAAAGAATAACAGGCCTTAATTACAATGAAAGTACTCCAGAGCGTTATTTATGTAAATGAATCACATTAAATCATATAAAGCTAAGATATCTCCACAGCACTTTGTTACTGTAATTTAATTATGCCAATGTGCTTTCATTAATTGAAAACCCTTAATCTATTTTATGAGAATTTGTAAGATTCTTGTTTGCATAAAATAGACGGAGATCCGTCTTTTCAATAATAGGTAACAGAATTTATTCTCGGAGTGCGCTCCCACTTCACCACGAGCAACAGTTTATATGCAAATCATGACGTCATTTCATTGCTTTAACAGAATCCCCTCCTCGCCCGGGACAAAGTGAGGTGAAAAGTTCATTCTAACTAACACACTCCCAGGTAACTTTTGACCCCTCAATATTATCAATCAACACTGAGCTGACAGTTCTAATTAACAGAAAACCTAAGAATGCACTCACTGTCTTATCTAAAAAACCCAGAGCTCAGTTCTGTAGGTTCAATCATAGGTTAACAAACTTATGTGTTTACACAGTCCACAACCCGTTTGTTTCTTCCTAGTTGGAATCGTGTTCATTAACTTAAATAACTCCTTGTCTGTCTCACAATCCCTTATTATGAACTCATATTGTTAATCAGATATAATAAAACAGAGTATAAGTTTTACTTAGTTACAGTTCCATTTAAAATGATTTCTTCAGCCATTTAATCATAATTTTCCCAACACCCTTGCAATGTGTCTTTTGTCATGTGAATTTGGAGGAACCTTTTTGTGCAATTTTCCTCAAGTCTCTGATTGAGATGAGGTAAACTTCCTGCTGCCTCCACTCTACCATTCCTGAACGGTCTTGTCCCACACCAACTGTCCATGTGGCTCCTTGGCCCCTTCAGGAAGAAGTGCCAGATAGGTAGGAGTCTGTGCTCCTTCTTCAGGACTCTTGGGGGCTTTGGAGCCTGCCATGTCAGTGCGGACCCAGCCAGGGCAGCAGGCGTTGAGCAGGATTCCATCAGCTGCCCGGGTCTTAGTCAGAAAATGAGCCTGAATCCTGGACAGCACAGTCACTCCGATCTAAACAGAGGTGAAAAAAACAGTATGATAAATTTGCCATTTGTGACCTGTTTCAAGAAGCCACTACTTCACAGGAGAGGCATGATATTTTTTTAAATAAATTAAAATGTGTTTTTTTTATGCCTTTTTTGAATATGTGAACTTTCATGTGCCTTAATAAGAAACGTGTATGCCATCTGTAAATTTGAATACAATGTTAAATTATGAGCCTTGTTGGTTGTGCCATGGAAAAATCCAGGAACCTTCCCGCTAGCCATGATTAGCTGAGATAATGGATGGGCTGGACATGCCGGGAGTTGAGTTCTGATTGGTCTGCCATGTAGCATGCTTCTACAACATGAGCTTCTCAGTATGTGTAGATAATCCTTGCTACCACTGCATTTTTGAAAGATACAACGTTAGCCATTTGGAAACCTGCAAAAGTGTTGCTTCTGCTCTCAATAACTTCACAGCCCAGGATTTAGCAGGAGCTATCGACAAAGATTAGTGGGATAAAGTTGTGATGGACTACTTTTCTGCAAAAGATCAGTGTGAATTGGAGTGACTTGACATAACGGGCAAAACAAGCTGTAGCTAGCTACAAACCAAATGGAAAAAGCCGTGAAGCGTTCACCCATGTATACGGTAAGAGTCTAGCTACATTTTCAGATATTAGATGTTTCTCATTTTGTCAAAGTCATTTTCATTGCAAGTTAAAGCGTACTGTTGACTAGCTAGCGAATGTTAACTTGCTTGCTCGATAGCTAACGTTACGTGTATGATCTGTATAGTAATATTATTCGTATCACAGAAGGCCATTTGCATTTTTAGGTATAGCCTACAGCTAACATTGAACCTAGTTGGTTAGCTTTAGTTACCTGCAGATTCATACTATAGTATTTCATGCATAGTGGCTAGCTATGACAATCCATCTGTACTGCAGCTAGCTAAACAATGTCTAAACAAAGGACTCCACTTCATAAGAGAATGATTACATGACCCATCAAGTTAGCCAGGTGTGTCTGGGTGTAATTTTCTCAAAAGTGGGGTTACAAGTTTATCAACTTCCACAGCAGAATTACTACTTTCCCATTGTTCCTCAACTGCAGTGTATGACATACCATTTTGGAGCTCCAAGTCTCTACTTTTATCCAAAAACACAATTTCACTACATAAGACCAAATTGAGGCGGTGGGTCACATTGGCCCATTCCCCATAATAGTTGTGTGGACAGACAGAACCCTACCTTTGTTGTGCCATAGGCTGTGTTTGGCCACCCCTGGGCCTGATGGTTTCCCTGCTGAGCGGCAATAACAAACTGCCCCATCAGCAAGCACAGCTCCTCCTCAGAGAGCTCAGTATCACGGAACCTCCAAGACGCAACAGAAAAAAGACCTTGTAATGCAGTAGTTTATGACTGCATGTGATGATCACAGTAATGGTTTTATTTGAAAATATTGTCTATGATCTGTAGTAGAAACTGACAAACTGATTTGTTTGTCCAATTATGATTAAGGTCACAACAGTAAAATGTTCATATCTGCTAAAGCGACAGCTGCTATTGAAGGGATGAATAGGGCTTACGTTCAAGTTGGTCAGGTTTGCGGTTAGATGGATGTATAATGATATCAGTGTATATTTCTCCCTCAGTAGATTACAATTCAGAATTAAGTTAAGGATGAATGAGGTTTGATACAGAATGAAGATCATACTTGGCTTGTAGTTGAGGGCTGCATGTCTCAAGAGCCTTCTTGCTAACAAAGCTGGAGACATTCACCACTCTGGCATTTGGTCTGAGGAGGGGTAGGAGAGCATGGCACACCCACAGGGTGCCCCAAAAGTTGGTGCGCATGGTCACCTCAGCCTGTTCCCCAAAAGTCTCAGTCGCATCATCTAGGGAAAAAATGTGATGATCAATTATTGCTTTGTACAAGAGAGAGGGAGAGAGAGAGCAGGGGGGGGGGGGGGGGGGGCTGAGTCAATATAGCATCACCCTCACCCATCATATTTGCAGAGAATTTTTCTAAATCAATCACACTAATACATATGACTATCATTCATGTTACACATTCCAATCAACTAGCCTTACTATTGTTGCTAGGCAGTTTAAACTGAACAGTTGGCTGGCTGATTGTTGCTAAACATGGCACACTACCTGGCCTCGGAGCATTTTGTATTATTCTGTACAGAAATCCGAGACACCCCATTTATACTGAACAAAAATATAAACTCAACATGTAAAGTGTTGGTCCCATGTTTCATGAACTGTAATAAAAGATCCCATAAATGTTCCATATCCACAAAAAGCTTATTTCTCTAAAATGTTGTGCACAAATGTGTTTACATCCCTGTTAGTGACTATTTATCATTTGCCAAGAGAGTCCGTCCACCTGACAGGTGTGACATACCAAGAAGCTGATTAAACAGCATGCTCATTACTGGTGCACCTTGTGCTGGCGACAATAAAATGCCACTTTAAATTGTGCAGTTTTGTCACACAACACAATCCCATAGATGTCTCATTTTAAGGGAGTGTGCAATTGGCATGCTGACTGCAGGAATGTCCACCAGAGCTGTTGCCAGATCATTTTATGTTAATTTCTCTACCATAAGCCACCTCCAGTGTCATTTTAGAGAATTTGGCAGTATGTCCAACCAGTCTCACAACCACAGACCACTTGTAACCAAGCCAGCCCAGGACCTCCACATCTGGCTTCTTCACCTGCGGGATCGTCTGAGACCCGCCACCCAGACAGCTGATGAAACTGAGGAATATTTCTGTCTGTAATAAAGCCTTTTTGTGGGGGAAAAACTCATTCTGATTGGCTGGGACTATCTTCCCAGTGGGTGAGCCAGTCTCCCAAGTCGGTAGGCCTATGCCCTCCCACGCCCACCCATGGCTGTGCCCCTGCCCAGTCATGTGAAATCCATAGATTAGGGGCTAATTTATTTATTCCAATTGACTGTTACGAATTACAATTCCATGATATGTTACGAAATAGCAAAAAGTAACACATGTTATGAATTTACAAAACATACAATATGTTAAGAATTTACAAAACATACAGTGTATGTTACAAATTCTAGCTAGGTGGCTGCCGTTAGCTAGCTGGCTAATGTTACATTATATGCCCACCTAGGGGTGGCAGGTAGCCTAGAGAGTTGGGCCAATAACGAAAGGTTGTTGGATCGATTCCCGGAGTTGACAAGGTAAAAATCTGTCGTTTTGCCCCTGAACAAGGCAGTTAACCCACTGTTCCCCGGTAGGCCTTCATTGTAAATAAGAATTTGTTCTTAACTGACTTGCTTAGTTAAATAAAGGTTCATTTAAAAAAAATAGAAACAACCAATGACAGCCTACCCAGGGCCAATTGTGCGCCGCCCTATGGGACTCCCAATCACGGCTGGATGTGATACAGCCTGGATTCGAACCAAGGACTGTAGTGACGCCTGCTTGCACTGAGATGCAGTGCCTTAGACCACTATGCCCCTCGAGAGCTATCTGTCTCATGTAACCATACCAAAAGTAACATATCATACTATGTTAAGTCTAGCCTATGAGACCAAGCTGTGGCACAAGATCCGCACACAAACCTCTCGCTATGTGGAGTGAGGGAGATCTTTTAAACTAGCCCGGAATGAACCGGTCAAAAACCAGTCACGTCCTCAGGCGAAAGCATGGAAGGAGAAGCGCCCTTCTCAAATGAACACCAATCTGCTTTGCGTGGTCATTTTGTCATCCAGAAACATCTCTTTTCCATAAAATATGTTTGAATGTTCTAACTAGTTTTAATTGCGACGGCAGATGAAGCCTTTATATCAAAATGAATCCATTTTAAATGTGAAAACACCGAATTCCACTAATTATGTGTTTAAATTACAACGTTTGTTATGAGTGGACTTCGCTGTTGGATAGAGCGGGGCAACTGGTTCACGCATGGGAGGCTGGTTCCAAATATAACGCAATTAAATTGCAGAAGATTAATCGAACACCCTCAATGTTACAACCCGCTAGCCTCGCAAAGCCGCCAAACAAAATTGCAACACAGCAATAATTGCATAGCATGTTGCGCCAAAATAGTAGAATAGGCTACCGTACTGAACTTTTAAAGGACATTCCAGCGTTGTTAATGAGCACATCCAATCCGCCATACGTCTTCTGCAGAAAGTGACTCAGTTGCTTGGCGCTGCCCTGGTCGCAGATATCAAGGTGGTGGTAAGAAACTTCAAATCCTTCGGACTTCAGCATCTTCACTGCCTCATTTCCAAGTTTCTCATTTCGAGCAGTAAGAATAACATCCCCGGTAAATTTTGCCTTACAAAGCTCCCTCACAATCGCAAATCCTGTGCCTTTATTGGCACCGGTAACTACTGCCACTTTTTTTGACATTTCATTCGCTCTCCAAAACTTAATTTTTGTAAAGTAAATAGTTAAAATAGCCTAACTATTTAAACCATGTAATTAACCGCACTGTGGTTGTAGTGGGCTGACGTGTAGCCTGCGCTGATCCGGGAGAAGACAACGTTGATTTAGAGGAAAGTCAACCTTATTGGCTACTTTTGCAAACAAAGGAACGTGCACAGTCACTCTGACAGATGAAATACCCACATATGATACAATGGGAAGGATAGGGCGTATTATATTTATATAAGAAGGGAGAAGTTAGCCTATGTACGCACAGTTTAGACGCCGAATTTATGGCGAGTAAACTGAATAGAAATGAACGCCTCATGTCCACCGGATACATCAACCTCTTTGCCTTCCAGTGGAACTCATTTGTTGTCAATGGAGCAGTTAGCAACGCTACCTCAGGTGGCATTCAATATTTTCAGGCAGTTTTCGTTTCATATATAGAGATGGATAGAGGACTCGTCTTTATATCTGTGCCATTATAGTATATGTGACAGCAATTCAATTTCAATTGAGGGGGCTTTATTGGCATGGGAAACATGTTTACATTGCCAAAGCAAGTGGAAATGGATAAACAAAAGTGAAATAAACAAAGTGAACAGTAAATATTTGTTCCAAAATAATAAAGACATTTCAAATGTCATGTGTATATATACAGTGTTGTAACGATGTGAAAATAGTTAAAGTAAACAAAGGGACAATAAATAAACATATGTGTTGTATTTACAATGGTGTTTGTTCTTCACTGGTTGACCTTTTCTTGTGGAAATAGGTCACAAATCTTGCTGCTGTGATTGCACAATGTGGTATTTCACGCAATCGGTATGTGAGTTTATCAAAATTTGATATATTTTCACATTCTTTGTGGGTCTGTGTATTTTGAGGGAAATATGTGTCTCTATGGTCATACATTTGGCAGGAGGTTAGGAAGTGCCACTCAGTTTCCACCTCATTTTGTGGGCAGTGAGCACATAGCCTGTCTACTCTTGAGAGCCAGGTCTACCTACGGTGACCTTTCTCAAAAGCAAGGTTATGCTCACTGAGTCTGTACATAGTCAAAGCTTTCCTTAATTTTGGGTCAGTCACTATGGTCAAGTATTCTGCCACTGTGTACTCTCTGTTTAGGGCCAAATAGCATTCTAGTTTGCTCTGTTTTTTTGTTAATTCTTTCCAATGTGTCAAGTAATTATCGTTGTGTTTTCTAATGATTTGGTTGGGTCTAATTGTGTTGCTGTCCTAGGGATCTGTGGGGTCTGTTTGTGTTTATGAACAGAGCCCCAGGACCAGTTTGCTTAGGGGACTCTTCTCCAGGTTCATCTCTCTGTAGGTGATGGCTTTATTATGGAAGGTTTGGGAATCGCTTCCTTTTAGGTGATTGTAGAATTTAACGGCTCTTTTCTGGATTTTGATCATTAGCGGGTATCTGCCTAATTCTGCTCTGCATGCATTATTTGGTGTTTTACATTGTACGCAGAGGATAGTTTTGCAGAATTGTGTGCAGTGTCTCAATCTGGTGTTTGTCTCATTTTGTGAATTATTGGTTGGTGAGCAGACCCCAGACCTCACAACTGTAAAGGGCAATGGGTTCTATAACTGATTCAAGTATTTTTATCCAGATCCTAATTGGTATGTCAAATTTTATGTTCCTTTGGATGGCATAGGGCAGCAGGTAGCCTAGTGGTTAGAGTGTTGTACTTGTAACCGAAAGGTTGCAAGATCGAATTGCTGAGCTGACAAGGTAAAATCTGTCGTTCTGCCCATGAAAAAGGCAGCTAACCCACTGCCATCATTGAAAATAAGAATTTGCTCTTAACTGACTTGCCTAGTTAAATAAAGGAAGAATAAGTAAATAGAAGGCCCTTCTTGCCTTGTCTCTCAGATTGTTCACAGCTTTGTGGAAGTTACCTGTGGTGCTGATCTTTAGGCTATGTATTGTATGTATTGTTTTTTTGTGTGCTCTAGGGCAACTGTGTCTAGCTGGAATTTGTATTTGTGGTCCTGGCAACTGGACCTTTTTTGGAACATCATTATTTTTGTCTTACTGAGATTTACTGTCAGGGCCCAGGTCTTACAGAATCTGTGCAGAAGATCTAAATGCTGTGGTAGGCCCTCCTTGGTTGGGGACAAAAGCACCAGATCATTTTCAAATTATAGACATTTGACTTCAGGTTCTAGTAAGGTAAGGCTGGGTGCTGCACACTGTTCTAGTGCTCTTGCCAATTTGTTGATATACAGTGCATTTGGAAAGTATTCAGACCCCTTCCCTTTTTCCACATTTTTACAGCCTTATTCTAAAATGGGTTAAATGAATAAAAATCCTCATCAATCTACACACAATACCCCATAATGAGAGAGTGAAACAGGTTTTAAGACATTTTTGCAAATGTATTAAAAATAAAACACAAATAAAAAAATGTACATACGTTTTTAGACCCTTTGCTATAAGACTCGAAATTGAGCTTAGGTGCATCTTGTTTCCATTGATCATCCTTGAGCTGTTTCTACAACTTGGAGTCCACCTGGGATAAATTCAAATGATTGGACATGATTTGGAAAGGTACACAAATGTCTATATAAGATCCCACAGTTGACAATGCATATCAGAGCAAAAACCAAGCCATAAGGTCGAAGGAATTGTCCGTAGAGCTCCAAGACAGGATTGTGTCGTAGGCACAGATCTGGGGAAGGGTGCCAAACTATTTCTGCAGCATTGAAGGTCCCCAAGAACACAGTGGCCTCCATCATTCTTAAATGGAAGAAGTTTGGAGCCACCAAGACTCTTCCTAGAGCTGGCCACCCGGCCAAACTGAGAAATCGGGAGAAAACGGCCTTGGTCAGGGAGGTCACCAAGAACTCGATGGTCACTCTGACAGAGCTCCAGAGTTCCTCTGTGGAGATTGGTGAACCTTCCAGAAGGACAACCATATCTGAAGTACTCCACCAATCAGGCCAGACGGAAGCCACTCCTCAGTAAAAGGCACACGACAGCCCGCTTGGAGTTTTCCAAAAGGCACCTAAAGGACTCTCAGACCATGAGAAACACGATTCTCTGGTCTGATGAAGCCAAGATTGAACTCTTTGGCCTTAATGCCAAGCGTCACGTCTGGAGGAAATCTGGCGCCATCCAAGCATGGCAGTGGCAGCATCATGCTGTGGGGATATTTTTCAGCGGCAGGGACTGGGAGACTAGTGAGGATCGAGGGAAAGATGAACAGAGCAAAGTACAGAGAGATCCTTAATGAAAAGAGCTCAGGACCTCAAGGGGGGGTCACCTTCCAACAGGACAACAACCCTAAGCACACAGCCAAGACAATGCAGGAGTGGCTTTGGGACAAGTCTCTGAATGTCCGTGAGTGGCCCCGACAGAACCCAGACTTGAACCCGATCGAACATCTCTGGAGAGACCTGAAAATAGCTGTGCAGCGACGCTCCCCATCCAACCTGACAGAGCTTGAGAGGATCTGCAGAGAAGAATGGAAGAAACTCTCCAAATACAGGTTGTGCCAAGCTTGTAGCATCATACCCAAGAAGATTCTACTTTCCAAATGCACTGCATATGGTGAAGAGGGTGAGGCTTAAGCTGCATCCCTGTCTCACCCCACGGTCCTGTGGAAAGAAATGTGTGTGTATTTTGCAAATTTTAACCTCACACTTGTTGTTTGTGTATATGGATTTTATGTCATGTGTTTTTCTCCCCAACACCACTTTCCATCCATTTGTATAGCAGACCCTTAAAATGTAGTCAAAAGCTTTTTTGAAGTCAACAAAGCATGAGAAGACTTTGCCTTTATTTTGGTTTGTTTGTTTGTCCATTAGGGTTTGCAGGGTGAATACGTGGTCTGTCGTATGGTAATTTGGTAAAAAGACAATTTTACATTCGCTCAGTACATTTTTTTTCACTGAGGAAATGTACAAATATGCTGTTAATGATAATGCAGAGGATTTTCCCAAGGTTGCTGTTGACCCATCCCACGGTAGTTTTTGGGGTCAAATTTGTCTTCACTTTTGTGGATTGGGGTTATCAGTCCTTGGTTCCAAATATTGGGGAAGATGCAGATGCCAGAGCTGAGGATGACGTTAAACTCTTTAACTGTAGCCAATTGTAATTTTTGGTCTGTATATTTTATAATTTCATTTAGGATACCATCAACACCATAGGCCTTTTTGGGTTGTATTTTGTCTTGTAGTTTGTTCAATGTAATTGGAGAATCCAGTGGGTTATGGTAGTCTTTAATAGCTGATTCTAAGATTTTTAAATGATCATGTATATGTTTTTGCTGTTTGTTCTTTTTTTATAGAGCCAATAAGATTGGACAAGTGGTTTATCCACACAACTCTGTTTTGGATAGATAACTCTTTGTGTTTGTTTAGTGTGTTCCAATTTTCCCAGAAGTGGTTAGATTCTATGGATTCTTCAATTACATTGAGCTGATTTCTAACGTGCTGTTCCTTCTTTTTCCGTGGTGTATTTCTGTATTGGTTTAGTGATTCACCATAGTGAAGGCGTAGACTCAGGTTTTCTGGGTCTCCATGTTTTTGGCTGGATAGGTTTCTCAATTTCTATCCTAGGTTTTCGTCAAACCATTTGTCATTGTTTTACATTTTCTTAGGTTGTCACTTAAAAAAAAAATATTTGATGGGGAATCTGACAGGTCAAATATACTGTTTAGGTTTTCTACTACCAAGTTTACACCTTCACTATTACAGTGACATGTTTTGTCAAGGAAGTTGTCTGAAAGGACTTTAATTTGTTGTTGTCTATTTATTTTTGGTATGTTTCTACACTACTTTCCATCTATAGCATTTATTAATATTATTCCGTTCCTTTGGCTTTGATGCTTCATGATTGAGTATTGCTCTGTTCAGGTAGACTGTGATTTTTCTGATGTCTGATAGGGCTGTTAGTGGGCTGACTGTGAATGCTCTGAGAGACTCTGGGTTGAGTTCAGTGATGAAGTAATCTACAGTATTACTGCCAAGAGATGAGCATAGGTGTACCTACCATAGGAGTCCCCTCGAAGCCTACCATTGACTATGTACAGACCCAGCGTGCGACAGAGCTGCAGGAGTTGTGACCTGTTTTTGTTGGTTATGTTGTCATAGTTGTGCCTAGGGGAGCATATGAGGGAGGGAATGCTGTCACCTCCAGGTAGGTGTTTGTCCCCCTGTGTGCTGAGTGTCTGGTTCTTGTCCAGTTCTGGCATTTAGGTTGCCACAGACTAGTACATGTCCCTGGGCCTGGAAATGGTTGATCTCCCCCTCTAGGATGGAGAAGCTATCATCGTTAAGGTATGGAGATTCTATTAGGGGATATCTGTTGAGATAATTTCCTTATTCATTTCTAGCCAGATGTAAAATGTTCCTGTTTTGACAAATTTAATAAAGGTCTGCTCTATACCAAATTAGCATACCCCCTGAGTCTCTTCCCTTTTTCACACCTGGTAGTTTGGTGAATGGGACTACCAGCTTTCTGTAACCTAGAAGGCAACCAGTGGGTCTGTCACCTCTATACCATATTTATTGTAGGATGACAATGTCTGTATTTCTAATTTATTTGATGAAGTCTGGGTTCCTGCTCTTTAGGCTAAAGGCATATGACCTCAGACCTTATATTCCAGGATGAGATAGTAAAAGCTTTGTGTCCCATAGTGTGTAGTGATGTTTTCATGTGGTTTAGGCCCGGATCATTACAGTAGGTGTGAGCATCTGATACATACCTCTTAGGTCGCAGGATGGGGCTTAGGTCTGATCTGGGGGGGCCTACATAGGGTGTGGCCAGGGTTTGTTTGGGGTAGTCTCAGCTGGTTGGGGTGTGGCAGGTGAAGCTGTGGTCTGGGTGTAGGTCCTCTTGGCATGGGTTCTCTCGTGCAGGTCCTTCGGGAAGGGGTCTTGCAGGTCTGAGAGGGTGTCTCGCTGGTCTGGGTGGGGTGTCTGTGGCTCTGTTGCTCCTGTGTGAGGTGCTGGGGCTGCAGTTGAGGGTGACGTCCTTCAGAGTCCTGGCAAAGTTGGGATTGCTGCCTTGTAGAGGTGGACCTGGCCGTAAAGACTGTTCAAGTCCAGGGTGGAGTCCAGGGCGGAGTGGTGGGTCAGTTAGACATTAGGTTTTGAGGCACAGTCCCGGGAAATGCTTGCATTCACCCGCTGTATGGTGGCAATGTGAATGTCTTTTCGTGTAGCAGGGTGGAGATAACCACTTGTGCATTGGGGAAAGTGGAATAAGCTTTTTCAATCACTCCCTTGAGTGCTGTGGCCACCCCTTCCTGTTGGGCCCTCGGGTCGTTTGTGACTGTGTGAATTATAATGTGGTTGGGGGACCCTAGTCTGTCCTCTGAAAACAGCTCCAGAGCATGTCTAGTGTTTGAGTACCAGAGTTTAGTCACTTTGTGTTTGAATGTAAACTCAACAAAAAAAGATAATTTGTAAAAATCCAAATCCAAATAACTTCACAGATCTTCACTGTAAAGGGTTTGAACACTGTTTCCCATGCTTGTTCAATGCACCTTAAACAATTAATGAACATGCACCTGTGGAACGGTCATTAAGACATTAACAGCTTACAGACAGTAGGCAATTAAGGTCACAATTATGAAAACTTAGGACACTAAAGAGGCCTTTCTACTGACTCTGAAAAACACCAAAATACAGATGCCCAGGGTCCCTGCTCATCTGCTTGAACGTGCCTTAGGCATGCAGCAAGGAGGCATGAGGACTGCAGATGTGGTCAGGGCAATAAATTGCAATGTCCGTACTGTGAGACGCCTAAGACCGAGCTACAGGGAGACAGGATGGACAGCTGATCGTCCTTGCAGTGGCAGACCACGTGTAATGACACCTGCACAGGATCGGTACATCCGAACATCACACCTGCGGGACAGGTACAGGATGGCAACATCAACTGCCCGAGTTACACCAGGAATGCACAATCCCTCCATCAGTGCTCAGACTGTCCGCAATAGGCTGAGAGAGGTTGACTGAGGGCTTGTAGGCCTGTTGTAAGGCAGGTTCTCACCAGACATCACCGGCAACAACGTTGCCTATGGGCACAAACTCACCGTCGCTGAACCGAACAGGACTGCCAAAAAGTGCTCTTCACTGACGAGTCGCGGTTTTGTCTCACCAGGGGTGATGGTCGGATTCGCGTTTGTCGAAGGAATAGACGTTACACCGGGGCCTGTACTCTGGAGCGGGATCGATTTGGAGGTGGTTGGTCCGTCGGTTTGGAGGTGGTTGGTCCCCCCCCCCCCCCCCCCAATCCACCAACCCCAATCTTTACGCTGCTGCTACTCTGTTAATTACCTATGCATACTGTATGTACTTTACCTCTACCTACATGTACATATTACCTCAACTAACCTGTGCCCCCCCGCACATTGACTCTATACTGGTACCCCCTGTATATAGACTTGTTACTGTTCTGTTATTGTTGCTCTTTATTCAAAAAATAATCTTTACTTCAGTTTATTTTAGTAAATACTTAACGCATATTTTTCTTAACTGCTTTGTTGGTTAAGGGCTTGTAAGTAAGCATTTCACTGTTGTATTCGGCGCATGTGATTTCTGTCTGGATTGTGTGGACCTAGCTCTCTGAGCTCCACCATGTCTCTCTCCAGCTCTGTGAATTTATCCTTCTCAATGATGGAGGAGCAGTGCAGTTGTGGGGAGTCGTCACAGGGAGAGCTTTTCCTGCTATGCTCTCTCTTTATCCCGTAAAGTCCTGCATGAGGATGCCCTGCACCATTACTGTCCCAGACTTGTACATATTGACAGAGGTTGTTTCCATTTCCTCAATGTCTAGTATTCTGAGTTTCCACCCTGGGCCAATACACTCTCTCTTGACATAGGGGTAGTGTGCTCTTATAGCACTGTGCCATGCCAGGGGAGGGTCTGTGTGGAAAATTAAGTTGTTTTAAGTTCCCGGCTTTGTAGCAGTCAGCAAATGGTGTCTCTGGATGTCCTTGAGGAACTTATTTTTGTACTTATTCCATGCAGGGGGTTCTGTATTGTGATGACATCTGCACAGGGGGCTTCAAAGGCCTCTGCATTTGGGTGGGTGAGGATGAAAAACTCTCCTGCCATTGTTAGGCTCAGTCAGGTCTGTTCGGTCTTGGTAGCTTAGTAGCCTTATTTACAAAATTACTGAGAGATTATTGTCATTTACTTTATGGCTTCAGAAGTAGGTTCAGACTGAACATTACTCACTCAGTTATGTGTTGGATGGTATTTCCAGGTTTCCGCTGTGATTCTTCTGCAGGTTTTGGTTTGTTAGAAGTTTTTTCTTGATAGTTCTTGGTAGTAAGAACCTGTTCTGGTCATTTTGTCCAAAATCAAGGTTTTAGGTATGGAATTCTGATTTAGTTTTAAGGTTTTGATGTAGAGGGTAGTATCTTGTCCTTGCAAAAAACAATATCAAAGTTTATCTACATTTATCCAACTATAATTCCATTTTTTTCAGAAGAACTCAGGAGCCCATGAGCTCATGCCCTCCCTCTCTCCCATAGGAATTCCCACACAGTTGACTAATTTGATCACTTTAAAATGAGGCCTCTATCATTCTCTGGTTTCATACAATCCCTCTCAACAAACACATTTTTAAAAATATCATTCACAGTCGATATTAACAGTTTATATTCATCTAAAAAATACTGTGTATTTAGCTGTCCTCCCCTTTCAGAATATATAATTCCATAGTCATGGAATGCTTTGTGTAAGAGCTATTGAAGATTGAAAAAGTGTGTATTTTTCTCCATCAACCCCTGGTTCAGAATATACCATCTTCCTATATAAACACTTGAATTGTGGTGTTTTATGTTTGTTTTTACATATAGCCTACAGCCTTCAAACTCAACTCTGGACCTCGAAGCCAATTCCACTGCATTTTTTTCATTGTTCACCACTAATCAGGGACCGATATAGACCTGGGACACCAGGTGTGTCCAATTCATTAATGCTGGGTTTTTCACACACAACAGTTTCCCGTGTGCATTAAGTATGGTCCACCACCCAAAGGACATCCAGCCAACTTGACTCAACTATGTGGGAAGCATTGGAGTCAACATGGGGCAGCATCCATGTGGAACGCTTTCAACACCTTTGTAGAGTCTATGCCTAAATTAATTGAGGCTGTTCTGATGGCACAACTCAATATCAGGAAGGTGTCCTTAATGTTTTGTACAATCAGTGTATAATGAGGTTATTAGACGACAACCTAGTGAACATTACATTTGTTTTAGCTTACCATTGACTGAAAGATGTCAGACGTTTTCTCTCCCCTCGCATCTGGCTACCAGGGGAAATTTTGGAAGGTTGTGGCCATTTTCACTTTATGATAACCTGCTCCTTGTAGTGACAGTCACAGGGAACATCTCCAGTAAACAAACAGACAAGCAAATAGGCCTAGTAGCGGGATTCAGCACCAGGATAGCACCGCTGTTGATCAAATTTCTGTGAATCTAACTAGTCAAGATTTTGTAATAGTAACATCATGGAACAATGTAGCGAATGTCTATTTCCCCTAGCATGTTTGTGGACACAATGTACCAGCCATTTTGTTAAGTGAGTAGCTTCAGTTTATATTTTGAGCCTCTGCCAGTGCCACAAAACTATTTTGGAAATTTGTGAATGTGAGATGGAGAATGCCTTCAGTAACTGCGTGGAGAGGTCTCGTGTAGCCTAGCCTACACATGATGGTCATGTGTAAACTGACAGACGCAGCTAACCATAGAAATATAATCCATAGATGACAGTTCCCATTCAAGTCAGGACTGGCAGCCATAGGTAGGGTACTCATAAATGTATCAGTCAAAGTGCCAGGGTTAGAGGTTCCGAAGTCCTTCTACGGATTATATCTGTGGCCACAATTTAACAAGCTGTTCTATATTTGACACGCATGCTGCCCAAATTGCAGTCTTCCCGACTGTAAGTGGTTGTGATGCAACTTAATCCACAGCAATGTTTTAGAAGCTATTGATCCTCTATCTAAAGTATGCGCTCTGGTGTAGTATTTTCAATACTTTGATTTATGTCCGTTCAGTAATTTACTTGAGTGTAATTTTTTTTTTTATGGCAAAATTATTTAAATGATCAGGGGGTGCTGCAGCTTCCCCCGGCTATGGACACAGGTTCGTTTAATTAGGAATGGTTTTATTTTTACCACAGTAGCAGTACACATTGCATTTTAAGCAAATATAATGGTTAAATGATTTAATTAATTTGCACTCTGAATGTCACTATCTCAACAGGCAGCTTGAATGGCTTTATGGTATGTCAGGTCAATGTGGTAGGGCTGGCTCTTACTCCAGGTTGAGTGCCCTGCAAGAGTCTTTGTGCTAGCAAACCCATGGACCCTACTTCTTTTCAAGCTTCCCTCTTCTCAGTGCATTCCATCTGGTGGGAATGCTACTCCTCCAGTCAGAAGAGGATTTGTACAATACAAGTTCATAAGGGAGAGGGAGATAAGGTATTTTATTTATTTTACTAGGCAAGTCAGTTAAGAACAAATTCTTATTTTCAATGACGGCCTAGGAACAGTGGGTTAACTGCCTGTTCAGGGGCAGAACGACAGATTTGTACCTTGTCAGCTCAGGGATTCAAACTTGCAACCTTTCAGTTACTAGTCCAACGCTCTAACCACTAGGCTACCCTGCCTGAATGAAATGGCTCTCTCTCATCCTCAGGGGTGAACACATGGCAAACAACTTTCTCCTCCAACTGAATGCAGAGACAATCAGGTCTCTACAAAATGCTAAATTAGTGGTAAGAAAGACTGCCTTTTGAGAACATTATTCTAGGCTTTCTAGGTCAGTCTCCGCTTGGTCTTTGGTGCCCCCTACAGCAGGGATCATCAACTAGACCAGGGATGGGCAATGCCAGTCCTCGAGGGCCTGATTGGCGTCACACTTTTGCCTCAGCCTGAGCTAACACACCGGACTCTAATAATCAACGAATCATGATCTTCAGTTTAGAACGCAATTAGTTAATCCGCTGTGTTTGCTAGGGATGGGGAAAAAGTGTGACATCACTCTGGCCCAGAGGCCTGAACAAGATTCAATTGCGGGCTGATTTCTTTCTTGAGTGGATGGTCGGAAGGCCCGAACGTAATTACAAATAATTTGCAGACATCACTTGGAGCTGGTTTGCTGGTGTTTTTACAGTCTTATATATCCAGTCCCAAAAGTAATTTTTTGGTAGAAAACTTTGGGGGCCCAATAAAATCACCCGCGGGCAGAATTCGGCTCACGGGCCCAGTTGGGAAGCTATGCCCTAGAGGCTCAATTCAATAAACAAAGTTACAACTTTGAACAGTTTCCAGTAAATCACTGTCTCAGACATTATCAATATATTTTAATTCTTTACATCAAACTTTTTGAAAGAATAACAGGCCTTCATTACAATGAAAGTACTCTGGAGCGTTATTTATGTAAATGAATCACATTAAATCATATAAAGAAAAAAAAGCTAAGATGATATGTCTAAACCCTCTGTTGCAATGAGTCTTTTGTCATGTGAATGTGGCAGAATCTTTTTGAGCAATTTCCTCAAGTCTCTGATTGAGATGAGGTAAACTTTCTGCTGCCTCCACTCTACCATTCGTGAACGGTCTTGTCCCACACCAACTGTCCATGTGGCTCCTTGGCCCCTTCAGGAAGAAGTGCCAGATAGGTAGGAGTCTGTGCTCCTTCTTCAGGACTCTTGGGGGCTTTGGAGCCTGCCATGTCAGTGCGAACCCAGCCAGGGCAGCAGGCGTTGAGCAGGATTCCATCAGCTGCCCGGGTCTTAGTCAGAAAATGAGCCTGAATCCTGGACAGCACAGTCACTCCGATCTAAACAGAGACGAACAAAACAGTATGATATATCTGCCTGTTGCCCATTCCCCTTAATAGTTGTGTGGACAGACAGAACCCTACCTTTGTTGTGCCATAGGCTGTGTTTGGCCACCCCTGGGCCTGATGGTTTCCCTGCTGAGCGGCAATAACAAACTGCCCCATCAGCAAGCACAGCTCCTCCTCAGAGAGCTCAGTATCACGGAACCTCCAAGACGCAACAGAAAAAGACCTTGTAATACAGTAGTTTATGCATGTGATGATTGCAGTAATGGTCTAATTTGAAAATATTGTATATGATCTGTAGTAGTATTTGTGTGTACTAGAATTGCAATTGACATTCACTTTGATTTGATTTTCCAATTTTGCTGTTGTGGCCTTAAGTACAATGCTCTTCGTTACTGCTAATGCGACAGCTGCTATTGAAGGAATGAAAAGGGCTTTCCTTCAAAAAGGTCAGGTCTGCGGCTGGAGGGATGTATGATGTCAGTGTATATTTCTCCCTCAGTAGATTACAATTCAGAATTAAGTTAAGGATGAATGAGGTGTTCGATACAGAATGAAGATCATACTTGGCTTGTAGTTGAGGGCTGCATGTATCAAGAGCCTTCTTGCTAACAAAGCTGGAGACATTCACCACTCTGGCATTTGGTCTGAGGAGGGGTAGGAGAGCATGGCACACCCACAGGGTGCCCCAAAAGTTGGTGCGCATGGTCACCTCAGCCTGTTCCCCAAAAGTCTCAGTCGCATCATCTAGGGAAAAAATGTGACCAATTATTTCTTTGCACAAGAGAGAGAGAGTGGGGGAACGTGTCAATATAGCATCACCCTCACCCATCTTTTCAGAGCATCATTTTCAAATGCAATCACACTGCTACATAGGCCTATCATTCATGTTACACAAAAGTTGCAATCAAGTAGCCCTACTATAATTTGTAGGCAGTTTAAAATGAACTGCTGCTTGTTGCACGCTTCTCAAATTAAACAGTAATCTGAGCCATTTATTTAGTCAACGAGGCAGCATACTGCATCCTACACTTCTCTTTTCCATAACATAAATGTTTGAATTGTCTAAATGGTTTTCATTGGGAAGGCAGATAAATCTTTTTTAAATCACAAGCAATCACTTTTGCATGGGATACATAAAATCATACGAATTACTACACGTGCTTAATGAAGTCGCTTTTGTTTTGAGCCGACTTCGCGGTCGGATAGAGCGGGCCCTGGCCCATACCTGGGAAGCAGCCAAGTTCCAAATAGAACGCAATCAGCGTTCAGTCGGTGCAATACACACCTATACCGGCGCCCGGGTGATAGTAATTGTTATGATCGGCTAAAACAGTAACAATTGCACGGTCAGAGTCGCCAAAATAGTAGAATAGGCTACCGTACTGAACTCTTAAAAGCCATTCCAGCGTTGTTAATGAGCACATCCAATCCGCCATACGTCTTCTGCAGAAAGTGACTCAGTTGCTTGGCGCTGCCCTGGTCGCAGATATCAAGGTGGTGGTAAGAAACTTCAAATCCTTCAGACTTCAGCATCTTCACTGCCTCATTTCCAAGTTTCTCATTTCGAGCAGTAAGAATAACATCCCCGGTAAATTTAGCCTTACAAAGCTCCCTCACAATCGCAAGCCCTATGCCTTTATTGGCACCGGTAACTACTGCCACTTTTTTTGACATCTCCTTTGCTCTCAAACTTTTTTTCTGTAAAGGAATTAGTTAAAATAGCCCAACTCTGGTTTAAATAATGTAATTAGCTGCGCTGTGGTTGTATTAGGCTGACGAGTACACTGAGCTGGGTGTAGAGGAACGTCTAGCCTTATTGGCTACTTTTGCAAACAAAGGAATGTGCACTGTCACTCTGACAGATGTTGGGTAATCTTTGATCATGAAAGAATGTGAGGGAGCGGTCATATCACATGATCATACTTATATAAAATGGGAGAGGTTAGGTCATTTACACACAGTTCAGATGGCACATTGCGAGTTAAACTGAATAGAAATTAAGAGCTGGCTAGCACAGTTAAGCTCTTTGCTTTACATAACGATTGGTTTTATACACAGAGATAAATAGGACTCATATTTATATATGTGCCATTTTAGCATCTGTGAAAGCATGGGCAGTGCCATTGAGGCTCCAATCCACAGGAATCCCCACTCAGTTGAGTACTTTGACTACTTTCAAATGGTGGACGTTATCAATGGCGTTGCCCATGCTAAATGGCCTTTTGGCCACTAGAGGCCTCTATCATTCTCTGATTTCATACAACAGTTCTCATCCAGGGTTCCAGTATATAAACAGTTTCGACTGCTCCTACAGTTTTGTTTCGGGAACTATATTTTAACTGACGCCCGGCCCAGAAAGTCTACCCATAGAAGGCCACATACAGAAGACAGATTTGAATTCCTAATAAGAGATTGTGCACAAAACAGCCATTCAATTATTCAAATAACTGTAACAGAGGACGATTTTTTCCCCCTCCATCACTCACATGTATTAAAGGTCCTGCACAGTTAACCTAAGTTAACCTATTTCCCAAGTAAAAATAGCATTTGAAAGACCAAAACATCACCCATAATATTTTTACACTATTAAAATGCTCAGAATTTAAGAAATGTTACATTGTCTCATCTCTAACTATCATGAAGCCTGAAAGAACAGGCTAAGTGGGCAGGGAGATTATATTAATGAGCTTGCTTTGACAAACAGCTCATTGAAACAACCTTTTGATCGTTGCCAGGTAACAAGGTAAACAATAGGTCACATGTCATTGATGACCAGGTAAACAATGGACATGTCATTCCGAGCCTAAATAGTATACCTCACCCCATTTTCTCTGCAAAATCCTCTTATGGTCAACAGAGCTGATCATGGACTGTTGGATATCAGACAAACAGCAGCAATTGCCCTGGGGGGTATGAACAAAGGATCCGATTCACAAAAGTCCTATTCTTTTTCGTAATGCTGTTGAGTTACCGCCACTCTGATGTCCAAAAGTTCTTCCCGGCTGTATGAAATAACACCAAAAACTTCTGGGCTAATAATGTTAGAAATAACACATAATAGAACAAAATACTTCAAAGTTTCCTAAGAGCTAGAAGCACGGCAGCCTTACCTGTTGAAGCCTAGATTTAAGTGCCTTTGAACAGGGTATGTCAAGAACAGCAACGCTGCTGGGTATTTCACGCTCAACAGTTTCCCGTGTGTATCAAGAATGGTCCACCACCCAAAGGACATCCAGACAACGTTACACAACTGTGGGAAGCATTGGAGTCAACATGGGCGAGCATCCCTGTGGAATGCTTTCGACACCTTGTAGAGTCCATTTTTTTGAGAACAAAAGAGGGGGGGGGGGTACAACTCAATATTAGGAAGGAAGTATTAGTGTGTGATTTTCATCAGTAAATGACAAATACTCTTCCCACCGCAACTCCTTTTGTGGACACCATTCTTCAGTGTCAGCTGCGTGTTGGAGATTCTCAGACTCAATGTAAGGGGCTTAGGGATGGAAGAACAAAAACCATATAGTGACTATCAGGAGTTACAGAAAAATATACTGTTCACAAGTCAAAGCATCCAATGCCACAACCATTGTGTCAAACTGTAATACTTACATTATGGTCAGCTCTTGCAAGAGCCACTGATCCACTGTTAATGGAACAGCATCAGTCTTCAGAATTAGCTTCCTGATGTTCTCATCAATTGACAAAGCAACTTGGCTCGAAATGTGCACTGCACACGTGTGACATGATCATAATTTTTGGTGCAGCCCCTCCACCCGAAATGAAGTCGCTCTGGATAAGAGCGTCTGCTAAATGACTTAAATGTAAATGTAAATGTAAAAGCAGCCACTACTGTCGGAGGAAAATAGTGAGACATTAAATTAACACTATGACATCCAGTTTATAACACAGTGTGCTTTTTCCAGCAAACAGTTAAGTAGCTTGCTAGCTTAAAGTCACAACACAGATGAAAGAGGGTTAGTTACTGGGATCATTCTGCTACATTCTGCTTGAGCAATTTTAAGGTTTGTGATGACGGTTTTAAGGCGTTACATATTTAAATGAGCTAAGATTATATGACGCTACTATTGGTGTCACGACTTCCGCCGAAGTCGGTCCCTCTCCTTGTTCGGGCGGTGTTCGGCGGTCGGCATCACCGGCCTTCTAGCCACCGCCAATCCACTTTTCATTTTCCATTTGTTTTGTCTTTGTCTTTCACACCTGGCTTCACTCAACCAATTACTTGTTTATTATTTAACCCTCTGTTCCCCATGTTTTGTTTGTGAGTGATTGTTCATTGTACATTGGTCCGTTTTTGTGGGCTCGCTATGTTGCTGTGTATTTTTGAGTAAAGTACGTTGATGACTCATATCTGCGGTCCTGCGCCTGACTCTCTACACCAGCATCACACGGGACGATTACAATTGGTGTATGATATTTCTGGCATTACGTGACGTTGTCCCAACCTGATCTGTTTCACCTGTCTTTGTGATTGTCTCCACCCCCCTCCAGGTGTCGCCCATCTTCCCCATTATCCCCTGTTTATTTATACCTGTGTTATCTGTTTGTCTGTTGCCAGTTAGTCTTGTTTGTCCCATCAGCTCCTGGTTTTTCCCAGCATCTTTTTTTCCCTCATCCTCCTGGTTTTTAGCAAGGCTATCCAGTTCCTGCTCATCAAGTCCCCTCTGATTCCTGTGGTATTGGAATTCTCCTGGCTCCAATGACATAATCCCCTCATTAACTGGTCTACTGGTGCCATCGTGGGCTGGAGCCCGTTCTGCCACGCCCATTGCCTGGAGTCAGCACAACCTGCCCCGGGACGTCTTCCTGGGGGCTCGGAAGGTGCCCCGGTCCTCTCCGCCATCCCTGCGGAGTACCAGGACCCCCGGAGGTGTTCAGCAAGGCCCGGACCACGTCACTTCCGCCATACGACCCTATAACTGCGTTATTGACCTTCTCCCTAGCACCACACCGCCCAAGAGAGACGTCTGTACTCTCTGTCGGGACCGGAGACCAAAGCTATGGATACCTACATTGGGGACTCCCTAGTTGCTGGTTTTATCCGTCCCTCTTCCTCTCCCGCCTGTGCAGGCTGCTTCTTCGTGGAGAAAAAGGACAAGACCCTGCGCCCGTGCATTGACTACCTGGGACTCAATGACATTACGGTTAAGAACCGTTACCCACTACCACTCATCTCCTTGGCCTTCGAGCTGCTCCAGGGGGCACAGTGTTTTCCAAACTGGATCTATGGAATGCCTACCACCTGGTGCAGATATGAGAGGGGGACGAGTGGAAGACCATCTTCAACACGGACAGTGGCCACTACGAGTCTCTGGTCATGCCCTTTAGCCTCACCAATGCCCCTGCTATGTTCCAGGCTCTGGTGAATGATGTTCTCTGACATGTTGAACCGGTTCATCTTCGTCTACATTGATGACATCCTCATCTTCTCCCACTCTCCTCAAGAGAGGGTTTTCCCCCCCGTTTGATGGCAACACCGCCAACCTGACCATGGTGGATCGGTTCTCCAAAGCCGCCCACTTAATTCCTCTCCCCCAAACTACACTCAGCCAAAGAGACGGCCCAGCTCATGTTGCAGCACGTCTTTTGGATCCATGGACTGCCCGTGGACATGGCCTCCGACCGGGGTCCTCAATTCTCGTCCCAGTTCTGGAAGGCATTCTGCACCCTCATTGGGTCATCGGCCAGCCTGTTCTCCGGGTTCCACCCCCACTCCAACAGAAAGTTGGAGCAAGCCAACCCAGCGTTTGTCCCGTCAGCTCCTGGTTTTTCCCAGCCTCTTTTTTTTTTCTCGCCCTCCTGGTTTTTGACCCTTGCCTGTCGTGACCCTAAATTCGCCCGCCTGACCACTGCATGCTCCTGAGCCTGCCTGCCGTCCTGTACCTTTGCCTCTGTTGTAGTAATAAACATTGTTACTTCGACACGGTCTGCTCCTGGGTCTTACCTTATCCTGATAGACATTGCATAATGCAGGAAGTAATACCTGACTCCATGTGTTTGACAGGGGGGAGGGGACCAGTAACTTTATGATCAACTTTTTCAATGTACCAGCTACAGTACTTTGTCATACTTGTGTCAACTTACTATGAACTGGTTTAATATCATCCATTTTGATCAACTTTATTTTCACTGTTCGGGACCTTTAACATTTTATATTAATCCAATTTCTGCCGTCGTGACTTTACTTTCATTAATCTGATGACTGTTATTTATCTAATCAACTAACTATGTTCAATTTTTCCAGATTTAAATTAATCATGTAACAATTAACTCATTAGGAATTGGGGAACCACGAGAGGTGGTTCTTTAAAGAGTTACCATCTCCATAATTAAACTCAAGGTCTTAACCTATCACATCTATAAACAATCATCTTATAAATCATGACCTCATATCATCATTCTGAACAGTCATAACCTCCTACATCTGCAAAAACACCAGCCTTAGGATTCAGTACTATACAAATTGGTTTAATTATTTATTTACTCGCTAACACAGGATTAACATACACACTTAATACATTAGAAACAGGTCCCTAGCGTACTGACACAATATGGCGGCTTGCTACAAATGACATTAAGAAGGAAAAAAAGACATGGAAAGGGAGAGAGGGACAGACTTAATACTTTGGTACAGTTAGAAACTACGCTCTCAGTAATCATACTTTGCACACTTTGGACATGAGCTGCAGCTCAACGTCTCTCTCTGGTCTGATATGTTAATTCTTAACCCATTTTATACAGTTCTTCAATAGGGGCGGTTCGTCTGGTTGAAGTTATCCATTGAAAAGCTGATCTGACCCATTCCAATCCTTACAGGACAGTCATGACACTGCCGTGTTTTCACATTACGTGAGGACCTCATCACTGCTCGTGCTGCTCCCTGTGTGCACTGATGTCTCTTTCAAAACAACTGGGAACTCAGACAAATACGAGGTCAAATCATGATGTCAGTGATATTCCAGTCTGAAAATTTGAGCTCTAGAAACAGGCCCGAGATCCTGAGCTGGAAATCCACGTTGGTTAACTGTTCAAATGGATTTTTCCCAGTCAGAGCAAATTTCTTTCTGAGTTCCCAGTTGTTTTGAACCCACAGAAGTCGGAAGTCAGATTTCCAAATTCCCAGTTCCAAGTTCACAGTTATTTTGAACGCAGCAGGAGTGCTAGTGGGCGTGTGAGGTTGGGCTGTGTAAAGCGGATGCAACCCGCACATAGATGGTCCATAAACTGTTGTATGCGAACGTGAGTAGATTACCTTGACGTGAGTAGATTGCAGACGTATAGCCACGAGAAGTAGGATGCTGAGGGTGCTGCAGAACTCCCTGATAAATCAGAATAAAAACATATATAATAATAGAAAAAATACACATTTGAAAAATTTATTTACCTTTCTGCTCTTTTGCACACCAATATCTCTACCTGTACATGACCATCTGATCATTTATCACCCCAGTGTTAATCTGCAAAATTGTATTATTCGCCTACCTCCTCATGCCTTTTGCACACATTGTATATAGACTGCCCATTTTTTTTCTACTGTGTTATTGACTTGTTAATTGCTTACTCCATGTGTAACTCTGTGTTGTCTGTTCACACTGCTATGCTTAATCTTGGCCAGGTCGCAGTTGCAAATGAGAACTTGTTCTCAACTAGCCTACCTGGTTAAATAAAGGTGAAATAAAAAATAAAAATAAACACATTTGAAAAAAGTATATTTGTCATGAAAGTGCTGGGTTTTTACTGGTATTAGCAGACCAATATATACTGATGTATCACGGGCAAAAAAAACATCAGCATCTCTGCTTTGGCAATAAAGGAAATTAAAAAACATATCTTGCAGGATGCAATAGTTGGAATTGTAAGAGTTGTTGCCCTGTCCCTTTCTCTGCGATTGTCGTTCTAATGGAATCCAGAAAGAACCTTGTTCTGAAGGTGTAACGTTATGGGCAAAGACACAAAACATCCACATTCAATATTTTTCTTGATCAGATAACATGGAAAACAACCACTTTTTGTGCAGTAATAATTTAGCATCATTACAAATAACTTAATGTAAATACACTGTACATTACTATATTGTACAGTACATAGGCTGATCTTCTAGGTTTGGTACCTGTAGATTTTCCATCAGCATGAAGAAAAACATTGCACAACACAATAATTCAGCACGTTGAGACATCAAGTGGTTTGTGGTGATGTGATGAGTTGGTAACTTTATTTTTTTTTTTGTAAATGTAACATTTACTTAACTAGGCAAGTCAGTTAAGAACACATTCTTATTTACAATGATGGCCTACCCCAGACGTCGCAGGGCCACTTGTGTGCTGCCCTATGGGACTCCCAATCCCGGTTGGTGGTGATACAGCCTGGATTCCAACTAGGTACTGTAGTGACGCCTCTTGCACTGATGATAGAGGGCCTTAGATGGCTGCGCCACTCGGCAGAGCATGGTGATTGCAACACTAGGGTTGTGGGTTCGATTCTCACGGAGGAGCAGTATGAAAAAGTATGAAAATGTATGCACTCACTACTGTAAGTTGCTTTGGATAAGAGCATCTAATAAAACAATTAAAGGAACGAATAGACAATTTCAGTTGCATTTGCAAATTATTTCAAGAAACTGGAAAACACATTATTTTTTATTTCACCTTTATTTAACCAGGTAGGCCTAATTTTACAACTGTGACCTGGCCAAGATAAAGCAACACAGTGCGACACAAACAACAACACAGAGTTACATATGGAATAAACAAACGTACAGTCAATAACACAATAGAAAAGTCTATATACAGTGTGTTCAAATGAGGTAAGATTAGGGAGTAATTACAATTTAGCAATTAAACAATAGAGTGATGTGCAGCAGATGAATGTGCAAGTAGAGATACTGGGGTGCAAAGGAGCAAAATAAATAAATAACAATATGGGGATGAGGTAGTTGAATGGGCTATTTACAGATGGACTATGTACAGGTGCAATGATCTGTTAGCTGCTCTGACAGCTGATGCTTAAAGTTAGTGAGGGAGATATGAGTCTCCAGCTTCAGAGATTATTGCAGATCGTTCCAGTCATTTGCAGCAGAGAACTGGAAGGAAAGGCGGCCAAAGTAGGAATTGGCTTTGGGGATGACCAGTGAAATCTACATGCTGGAGCGGGTGCTATGGGTGGGTGCTGCTATGGTGACTAGTGAGCTGAGATAAGACGGGGCTTTACCTAGCAAAGACTTATAGATGACCTGGAGCCAGTGGGTTTGGCGACGAATATGAAGCGAGGGCCAGCCAATGAGAGAATACAGGTCGCAGTGGTGGGTAGTAAATGGTGCTTTGGTGACAAAGCGGATGGCACTGTGATAGACTGCATCCAATTTGCTGAGTAGAGTGTTGGAGGCTATTTTGTAAATGACATCTCCGAAGTTAAAGATTGGTAGGATAGTCAGTTTTACGAGGGTACGTTTGGCAGCATGAGTGAAGGATGCTTTGTTGCGAAATAGGAAGCCGATTCTAGATTTCATTTTGGATTGGAGATGCTTAATGTGAGTCTGGAAGGAGAGTTTACAGTCTAACCAGACACCTAGGTATTTGTAGTTGTCCGCATATTCTAAGTCAGAACCACCCAGAGTAGTGATGCTGGATGGGCGGGCAGGTGCGGGCAGCGATCAGTTGAAGAGCATGCATTTAGTTTTACTTGCATTTAAGAGCAGTTGGAGGCCACAGAAGGAGAGTTGTATGACATTGACGCTCGTCTGGAGGGTTGTTAACACAGTGTCCAAAGAAGGGCCAGAAGTATACAGAATGGTGTCGTCTGCATAGAGGTGGATTAGATAATCACCAGCAGCAAGAGCGACATCACTGATGTATACAGAGAAAAGAGTCGGCCTGAGAATTTAACCCTGTATCACCCCATAAAGACTGCCAGAGGTCCGGACAACAGGCCCTCCGATTTGACACACTGAACTCTGTCTGAGAAGTAGTTGGTGAACCAGGCGAGGCAGTCATTTGAGAAACTAAGGCTGTTGAGTCTGCCGATAAGAATGTGGTGATTGACAGAGTGGAAAGCCTTGGCCAGGTCGATGAATACGGCTGCACAGTACTGTCTTTTATCGATGGCGGTTATGATATCGTTTAGGACCTTGAGGGTGGCTGAGGTGCACCCATGACTAGCTCGGAAACCAGATTGCATAGCGGAGAAGGTACTGTGAGATTCAAAATGGTCAGTGATCTGTTTGTTAACTTTGCTTTCAGAGACCTTAGAAAGGCAGGGTAGGATAGATATAGGTCTATAACAGTTTGGGTGTAGAGTCTCCCCCTTTTGAAGAGGGGGATGAGCGCGGCAGCTTTCCAATCTTTGGAGATCTCAGACGATACGAAAGAGGTTGAACAGGCTGTCAAGCATGTGTCAAGCAAGTATCTTTATATTCCACAAGTGTTATCAGATTAACTGTTTTGTACAGATAATTATCAGACTCTGGTAAACAAATGCTGGTAAACACTTAAATACAAATACATTCAGTTACATTTTTTGCACAAAACTAGTGCACTGGGCCTTTACTAGTCCACTATTTGTGGCCCGATATACTGTAGCCATCTTAAGGGCAGGCAATTATTTTTCTTTCTGCTTCAGCACCCCAACCCGTAAACTACTTCCAGCGGCTATGTACTGTCAGACATCTTGGACACAGTTATTATTATACATCAGTGCTCTTAACACTGCAGCAGACTTCTTCGTTGGTTTTGTGTCGAATTCAGACATAACAGCGACCTCTCACAGATGTCCTCCACTTGCAAATCCAAGGCCATGATTGTGCTTCTATTGTGGGTGTGGTAGAGAAGCAACCTTTGTTGAGAGAAGCCTTTTTTGTTTACTACATGATTCCATTTGTGTCATTTTATAGTTTTGATGTCTTCACTATTATTCAACAATGTAGAAAATAGTACAAATAAAGAAAAACCCTGGAATGAGTAGATGTGTCCAAACTTTTGACTGGTACTGTATATTGAAGTGCAACTACACCACTTTTTAACTTCTTATTCATTATCTCCAGCATCAAATCAGTGTCTATATGTGAAAACAACGCACTACACCAAAAGAGTTTGGCAGCGTCTGCCGCTATCATTAAAAGTCAGTCAAAGCGCTCTCTATTGTTTCCGACATCACTCTGGTTCTTAATAATTGCTAGACAGCCATTTCCACTTTCCACAGATTTTCAAGCCGGTTAAAGTAAAAACTGTAACTAGGCCACCCAGGAACATTCAATGTCGTCTTGGTAAGCAACTCCAGTGTATACAGTTGAAGTCGGAAGTTTATATACACTTAGGTTGGAGTCATTAAAACTTGTTTTTCAAACACTCCACAAATTTCTTGTTAACAAACTGTACTTTTTGCAAGTCAGTTAGGACATCTACTTTGTGCATGACACAAGGAATTGTTCCAAAAATTGTTTACAGCCAGATTATTTCACTTATTGGACCACCAAACTGTCAAAAAATGTAACTCTTCCGTTCGCGTTTTAGCTAGATTAAAATATCTGTAGCACAATTCCAGTGGGTCCAGATGTTTACATACACGGAGTTGACTGTGCCTTTAAACAGCTCGGAAAATTCCAGAAAATTATGTCATGACTTTAGAAGCTTCTGATAGGCTAATTGACATAATTTGAGTCAATTGGAGGTGTACCTGTGGATGTATTTCAAGGCCTACCTTCAAACTCGGTGCCTCTTTGCTTGACATCATGGGAAAATCAAAAGAAATCAGCCAATACATCAGAAAACAATTGTAGACCTCCACATGTCTGGTTCATCCTTGGGAGCAATTTCCAAATGCCTGAAGGTACCACGTTCATCTGTACAAACAATAGTACGCAAGTGTAAACACCATGGGACCATGCAGCCATCATACTGCTCAGGAAGGAGACGCGTTCTGTCTCCTAGAGATGAAAGTACTTTGGTGTGAAAAGTGCAAATCAATCCCAGAACAACAGCAAAGGACCTTGTGAAGATACTGGAGGAAACAAAAGTATCTATATCCATAGTAAAACTAGCCCTATATCGACATAACCTGAAAGGCCGCTCAGCAAGGAAGAAGCCACTTCTCCAAAACCTCCATTAAAAAAGCCAGATTACGGTTTGCAACTGCACATGGGAACAAAGATAGTACTTTTTGGAGGAATGTAATTTTGTCTGAAACAAAAATGGCCATAATGGCCATCATTATGTTTGGAGGAAAAAGGGGGAGGCTTGCAAGTCGAAGAACACCATCCCAACCGTGAAGCAGCTGGGGTGGCAGCATCATGTTGTGGGGGTGCTTTGCTGCAGGAGGGACTGGTGCACTTCACAAAATATATTGAAGCAACAGCTCAAGACATCATTTAGCTAGTTAAAGCTTGGTCGCAAATGGGTCTTCCAAATGAACAATGACCCCAAGCATACTCCCAAAGTTTTGGCAAAATGGCTTAGGGACAACAAAGTCAAGGTATTGGAGTGGCCAACACAAAGCCCTAACCTCGAATCCTATAGAAAATGTGTTGGCAGAACTGAAAAAGTGTGTGTGAGCAAGGAGTTCTAAACCTGACTCAATTACACCAGCTCTGTCAGGAGGAATGGGCCAAAATTCACCCAATTTACTGTGGGAAGCTTGTGGAAGGCTACCCAATATGTTTAACCCAAGTTCAACAATTTAAAGGCAATGCAACCAAATACTAATTGAGTGTATGTAAACTTCTGACCCACTGGGAATGTGATGAAAGAAATACAAGATGAAATAAATCACTCTCTACTATTATTCTGACATTTCACATTCTTAAAATAAAGTGGTGATCCTAACTGACCTAAGACAGAGAATGTTTACTCGGATTAAATGTCAGGAATTGTGAAAAACTGAGTTTAAATGTTTATATAGGTATATGTAAACTTCCGACTTCAACTGTATCTGGCCTTGAATGTTAGGTTATTGCACTGGCTGAAAGGTGAATTTGTTTCCCAGTGTCTGTAGGAAAGCAGAATGAACCAGGTTTTCCTGGTTTTGCCTGTGCCTAGCTCTATTCCTTGTCTTTTTATCAACAACAACAAAAAACTCCCTAGTCCTTGCCGATGAAGAGCATATCCATAACATGATGCAACCACAGCCATGCTTGAAAATATAGAGAGTGGTACTCAGTGGTGTGTTGTATTGGATTTGCCCCAAACATAATGTTTTGTATTCAGGACAAAAGTTCATTTCTTTGCCACATTTTTTGCAGTATTATTTTAGTGCCTTATTACAAACGGATGCATGTTTGGCATATTTGTTTTCTATACAGACTTGATTCTTTTCACTCTGTCAATTAGGTTAGTATTGTGGAGTAACTAATATGGTGTTGATCCACCCTCAATTTTCTTCCATCACAGCCATTAAACTGTTTTAAAATCACCATTGGGCTCATGGTGAAATCCCTGAGCGGTTTCCTTCCTATCCGGCAGCTGAGTTAGGAAGGACGCTTGTATCTTTGTAGTGACTGGGTGTATTGGTACACCAGCCAAAGCATAATTAATAACTTGACCATGCTCTTAGGGATATTCAATGTCTGCATTTTTTTTTACCCAACTATCAATAGGTGCCCTTTGTGAGGCATTGGAAAACCTCCCTGGTCTTTGTGGTTGAATCTGTGCTTGAAATTCACTACTCGACTGATAATTGTATGTGGCAACAGAGATGCGGTAATCATTCAAAAGTCCATGCAACTTATTACATGACTTGTTAAGCAAATTCTTACTCCTGAACATATTTAGGCTTGCCATAACAAATGGGTTGAATACTTATTGACTTAAGACATTTCAGCTTTTAATTTTGTATTATTTTGTAAACATTTCTAAATTGTCAGTGGGTCCGTACCTGTCAATCCTACACCTCAGCATTGATTGTGTGTGTGCAGTGTCGACCAGTCTGTTTTTCTTTTGCCAGTTTTGCGTGTTATTTTGGCATTCATGTAAAAATGAATAACAATTGATTTAATAAAGCATACAAACATGGTCTCTTTTTTGCTTTCTTGAGTAAGGCAGCTCCAAAATATAGGTGTTTCAGCCTAACTTGGTGCTTTCTGTGGTGGAGTGTAGGGGTTGGTAATGTTCTCTAGTTGCGCTGTGATTGGCTCAGTGTTCTGTGAATTATGGGGACACTACGTCACTGCAAAATCTATGGGGAGAGCTTGAAAATTCAAGGCCCTCAAGGTCATTGGCCACGGATAAAGTTACATCAAATCACGTTATATCTGCTGTAGCTTTGATTGGACTGATCATGTCAACATCATACTTTCAAAATCTTAGCTAGCAAGCTAGACAAGCAGTCATTATCATGAATCACGCCGACTAACTACTGGCAAATCCTTTTCAACCCTTGTCATATCAAGAGAAATTACAGATAAAACGTATTGGTGCTCATCGGCCATTGGACATTAACATTACACAAGTTGGAAAACGCAAATTCAACAATGAGTGGTTTGGGAGGAATCAGTGCCTGCAAAGTAATCACTAGCCTGCTATTCAATGGAGCCTGAGTGTGGTCCAAGTCTGTGTTTAAGGGTCTCTTTTCCAAGCTTAAAAGGATAAACATTAAACAGCATGGGCTAGAAAAGTTTGAATACATCGGCCATGCTGTCAGCCACGTTCAAAACAACTGGAAACTCGGACCTGGGAAATCTCAGACTTAAGTGCGTTCAAGACAACTGGGAACTCTGGGGGAAAAAACGAGCTCTGACTGGAAAAGTACGTTTTGAACGGTCATCTAACTCGGAATTCCAAGTCGGGAACTTGGGCCATGATTCGTCCTGAGTTCCCAGCTGTCTTGAAAGCACCATACATCCACAGAATGCCAGACTTTGATGAAGTTTGATGACAAAATGTTCTTATTTGTGCTGCATAAATGATGGAATAGGCCAGGTAGATATGTACACTGTAGCTAAGTAAGTAATACTAAGTGTATGTTGTGTAGTAAGCTGTTAGTAGCCCATATGTCTCACCCTAATAATTTGGTCCCTTTCCCCCTCATAACTTAGCCTATTGTTCTAAATTGGTGGTGCACATGTAGCCTATAGCCTGTTTTAGAGAAATGTAATCATTGAATATTGTAAGAGCTTTCATTGTTTGCTTATATGCCCCCTTTATTTATCCTACAGTTCTGAACTAGGTGTATACTGAATGAACAGCCCATGTTCTGAATTCTACATTTTAAAAGTGCAAATAGTTATATTGACTACGTCCTTCCTAGCTTGCCGGGGCGGCAGGGTAGCCTAGTGGTTAGAGCGTTGGACTAGTAACCGGAAGGTTGCGAGTTCAAATCCCGAGCTTAAAAGGTACAAATCTGTCGTTCTGCCCCCGAACAGGCTAACTAACTGTTCCTAGGCCGTCATTGAAAATAAGAATTTGTTCTTAACTGATTTGCCTAGTAAAATAAAATGTAAAAAATAATGTCTTACTCAAAATGATGAATTTCCTCTTACCCGCTTATGCCATAGTTTGTACATCTCTATTGTCAGTAGAAACCACATTTGTTTAAGTAAGTCAGCCATATGTTTTTTTCAAAGGCAGTAAATGAGGCTATATGAACTGTTTCGCTGCCAGACAAGCCTCCGCTGATAGCCAGGTGTAGCAGTTGTAAGGATTCACTCCATTGTGCTGAATAGAAAGCTCTGCTGTTGGGACAGCTTTATGTAGTCCCTAACAAAGTTTGTGGGCACCGTTTGTCACCATTATAGTGCAATTAACGTATTGTTTAGTGTTCTGTTGTGTAGTGGCTTTGCTGGCATGCATCTAAAACATTTTTTTGTTTTGCCCCACTAAGATTTACATGCTAAAATCGTCTATTGTGTGTGTGCTATTTTGCCTTATGGAATTTTGGGTGTGATAAAGAGTGTTGGCAAGACAGCAGAAACAGACAGTCAAACCACATACGTCAGACCACTTATGAGAATGATTCAGTTCCCAGTAATTGGGGTGCAGGAAACGCCCAACTGACTCCAGATCCCTTTGCCTACCTGTCAGTCCCACACCTTAGCCTTTGTGCGGGTGTGAAATGCCTGGTGCATGTTTAAAGGAGTCCCCCAGATGGGTTGTCGCCACTATTTCAACGTCATTTCCTGTCCTAGAAATGCAAGTTTAGGTTCCACCTCCGAAGAATGACGAAGGCTACTTATACATTTTCACGAATTGGGTGTGGGAATTTCCATGTGGAGTTGATAAACATGAACAAATAGGGCACAGACAGCTGTCAGTGTAGCTAGCTAGCATGCTAACCTTATCTAGCGAGCTAATGTTAATTAACTGTTGATGATTTTTTTTATTATTACACCGTATTCAAAAGATTAACTAGCTGGCTCTGGCTGGATCTGGAGCTAGATTTGTCATATGCATTGACTTAGGGAAAATGTTTCCACAGATTGAAACCACTGGCATATCTTTGCCATCTATTGTTATGTCCAAAGTTTTTTGTCATCTTCCATAAATTGCAGACAAATCTGCCATACAAATAGTTAGAAAGAATAAGATGAAGCTCTGGTAATATGGATAACTATTGAAAGATAGCTCATATGCGTTTTTCTACATTGTAATGGACACAGTGGTTCTCACAGGGGAAGTGAAATGATAGGCTACAATGACTTTGCTCATGATCATGCAAGCAGCACATTACATTTGACTTTTCCCCACACTTTGTTGTGTTACAGCCTGAATATTTTTTTTTAATTAAATGTTTTAAAAAATGTCACTGCCCAACACACAAGACCCCATAATGTCAAAGTGAAATAATTTTTTCAAACTTTTTACAAATTAATTTAAAAAAAACTGAAATATCACATTTACGTAAGTATTCAGACACTTTACTCAGTACTTTGTTGAAGCACCTTTGGCAGTGATTACAGCCTTTAGTCTTCTTGGGTATGATGCTACAAGCTTGGCACACCTGTATTTGGGGAGTTTCTCCCATTCTTCTCTGCAGATCCTCTCAAGCTCTGTCAGGTTGGATGGGGAACGTCGCGGCACAGCTACTTTCAGGTCTCTCCAGAGATGCTCGGTCGGGTTCAAGTCCGGGCTCTGGCTGGGCCACTCACTGACATTCAGAGACTTGTCCCAAGCCACTCCTACGTTGTCTTGGCTGTGTGCTTAGGGTCATTGTCCTGTTGGAAGATGAACCTCAGTCTGAGGTCCTGAGAGCTCTGGAGCAGGTTTCAAGGATCTCTCTGTACTTTGCTCTGTTCATCTTTCCCTCAATCCTGACTAGTCTCCCAGTCCCTGCCACTGAAAAACATCCCCACAGCATGATGCTGCCACCACCATGCTTCACTGTAGGGATGATGCCAGGTTTCCTACAGAAGTGACGCTTGGCATTAAGGCCAAAGAGTTCAATCTTGGTTTCATAATACCAGATAATCTTGTTTCTCATGGTCTGAGGGTCCTTTAGGTGCCCTTTGGTAAACTCCAGTGGGCTGTCATGTGCCTTTTACTGAGGAGTGGGTTCCATCTGGCCACTCTACCATAAAGGCCTGATTGGTGGAGTGCTGCAGAGATGATTGTCCTCATGGAAGGTTCTCCCATCTCCACAGAGGAACTCTGGAGCTCTGTCAGAGTGACCATTGGGTTATTGGTCACCTCCATGACCAAGGCCCTTCTACCCTGATTGCTCAGTTTAGCTGGGCGGCCAGCTCTAGGAAGAGTCTTGGTGGTTCCAAACTTCTTCCATTAAAGAATGATGAAGGCCACTGTGTTCTTGGGGACCTTCAATGCTGCAGAAATGTTTTGGTACCCTTCCCCACATCTGTGCCTCGACACAATCCTGTCTCGGGGGCCCTACGGACAATTCCTTTGACCTCACGGCTTAGTTTTTGCTCTGACATGCACTGTCAACACTGGGACCTTATATAGACAGATGTGTGTCTTTCCAAATCATGTCCAATCAATTAAATTTAACACAGATGGACTCCAATCAAGTTGTGGAAACATCTCAAGGATGATCAATGGAAACAGGATGCACCTGAGCTCAATTTCGAGTCTCATAGCAAAGGCTCTGAATACTTATTTAAATATTACAGTACAGTTTATTCAAAGATATTTCTGTTTTTGATTTTGAATCAAATTAGCAAAAATTTCAAAAAACCTGTTTTTCCTTTGTAATTATGTTGTTTTGTGTGTAGATTGATGAAGAAGTACATGTATTTAATCCATTTTAGAAGAAGGCTGTAATGTAACAACATATGGAAAAAGGGAAGGTGACTGAATACTTTCCGAATTTACTGTGTGTTGACAAATACAGGCTGAAAATAAATTATGTCAGGATTTACTCTATACTACTACACTAAACAACAATATAAACACAACAAGTGTTGGACACATGTTTCATGAGCTGAAATAAAATATCCTAGTTTATTTCGCTCAAATTATGTGCACACATTTTCACACATTTATTACATCACTGTTCGCTACACTCGCATTAACATCTGCTAACCATGTGTATGTGACAAATAAATTTGATTTGATTCTCCTTTGCCAAGATAATACATCCAACTGATGCTGTGGCATATCAAGAAGCTGATTAAACAGCATGATCATTACACAGGTGCACATTGTGCTGGGGACAATATAAGGTCACTCTAAAATATGCAGTTTTGTCACACAACACACTGCCACAGATGTCTCAAGTTTTGAGGGAACTTGTAATTGACATACTGACTGCAGGAAGGTCCACCAGAGCTGTTGCCAGAGAAGTGAATGTTAATTTCTCTACCATAAGCCACCTCCATTGTTGTTTTAGAGAATTTGGCAGTACGTGCAGCCGGCCTCACAACCCTAGACCACGTGTATGGCGTTGTGTGGGCAAGCGGTTTGCTGATGTCAACATTGTGAACAGAGTGCCCCATGGTGGCGAGATCCTGAGGCCCATTGTTGTGCCATTCATCCGCCACCATCACCTAATGTTTCATCTTGATAATACACAGCCCCATGTTGCAAGGAGCTGTACTTTATTCCTGGAAGCTGAAAATGTCCCAGTTCTTCCATGGCCTGAAGACTCACCAGACATGTTATCCTTTGAGCATGTTTGGGACGCTCTGGATCGACGTGTACGACAGCGTGTTCCAGTTCCCGCCGATATCCAGCAACTTCACACAGCCATTGAAGAGGAGTGGGACAACATTCCACAGGCCATAATCAACAGCCTGATCAACTCTATGCGAAGAAGATGTGTCACGCTGCATGAGGCAAATGGTGGTCACACCATAAACTGACTGGTTTTCTGATCCACGCCTCTACCTTTCTTGGGGTGATTGTGGAGGCCAGGTCATCTGATGCAGCACTCCATCACTCTCCTTCTTGGTAAAATAGCCCTTACACAGCCTGGAGGTGTGTTGGGTCATTGTCCTGTTGAAAAACAAATGATAGTCCCACTAAGCGCAAACCAGATAGGAAGGTGTATCGCTGCAGAATGTTGTGGTAGCCATGCTGGTTAAGTGTGCCTTGAACCCCCACACCATCACACCTCCTCCTTCATGCTTCACAGTGGGAACCAGACATCCAGACTGGCGGTTGGAACCAAAAATCTCAAATTTGGACTCATCAAACCAAAGGACAGATTTCCACCAGTCTAATGTCCATTGCTCGTGTTTCTTGGCCCAAGCAAGTCTCTTCTTATTATTGGTGTTCTTTAGTAGTGGTTTCTTTGCAGCAATTTGACCACAAAGGCTTTATTCATGGAGTATCCTCTGAACAGTTGATGTTGAGATGTGTCTGTTACTTGAACTCTGTAGCATTTATTTGACCTGCAATCTGAGGTGCAGTCAACTCTAATGAATTTATCTTCTGCAACAGAGGTAACTCTGGGTCTTCCTTTCCTATGGCGGTCCTCATGAGAGCCAGTTTCATCATAGCGCTTGATGGTTATTGTGACTGCACTTGAAGAAACTTTTTAAGTTCTTGAAATGTTCCATATTGACTGACCTTCATGTCTTAAAGTAATGATTGACTGCCGCTTCTCTTAGCTTATTTGAGCTGTTCTTGCCATAACACGGACTTAGCCCTATTTGGAAATAGACCATCTTCTGTATACACCCCTACCTTGTCACAACACAACTGATTGGCTCAAATGCATTAAGAAGGAAAGACTTTTAACAAGGCACACCTGTTAATTGAAATGTATTCCAGGTGACTACCTCGCGAAGATGGTTGAGAGAATGCCAAGCGTGTGCAAAGCTGTCAAGACAAAGGGTGGCTACTTTGAAGATTCTCAAATATAAAATATATTTGGATTTGTTAAACACTTTGGTTACTACATATTTATTATATTTTTATTTCACCTTTATTTAACCGGGTAGGCTAGTTGAGAACAAGTTCTCATTTACAACTGCGACCTGGCCAAGATAAAGCAATGCAGTGTGACACAAACAACAACAACAGAGTTGCACATGGAATAAACAAACATACAGTCAATAATACAATAGATAAAGTATATATAAAGTGTGTTCAAATTATAAGGATAAGGGATGTAAGGCAATAAATAAGCCATAGTGGAGAAATAATTACAAAGGACTGGAGTGATGATAGACAGAGAGCCTATCTCTCTCTCTCTCTCTCTCTCTGTGTCTCTGTGTATGTACAACTAACTGGAAGCCTACTGCAATCTGAACTGTAGATACATGTGAGCACGAGGTGGTCGTCATCGGACCCTCCCCCTGCGTGTCCACAGACTAGTCTGCACTCTAGCAAACACTCCCACTTCAAACAACACTCTGGCAGTAATAGCACGGATCCCTCCTTCTGTCCCCACACGCAAATTCCATTTTCACACCGGCTGCCTACTCCAGGCATGGCTGACGGCTGTACCCAGTCATGGCACTGCGACATTACACCCTCGACTTCAACCTCTCAGCGCCAGGTAAATGACACACACCGTGGCTACGAACGGTTGCAGCAATACAGGACATGGTGGTCATAAGCTATCATTTCCCTTTGCGCATGTACTGTATGCTAGCTAACGTTAGCTAGCTAACTAATCGTTGTCAATACGCGCAGTCTGTCCAATATATACTAATCATACAATTATGATATGCACGATTAGTGCTTTTTTCGCGGAGGACGTAGCTAATGACGTGCTGAGTAATATTGATCTCGTTAAATGTCGTCCGCTATCTTGATGGCATAATTCCAAATCAGACATTGCTGGTTGCCAGCAACATGACTGGCATGCGGGTAATATGACCTTTTGTGCAGTTGCTAGCTAGCTAGGTTAGCAAAGGCATCTCATCTGTCTGCGTGATTGGTTTTAATGGACAGGCACGCTTTACTAGCTAACAAGTTAGCATATCAATGTTAGCATAACTTATTGATGAGGCTATAGCCATCTCAAGTTGGTCACACTTTTAAAAAATTCATAAGGTCCCAGTGGCCAATTATCAGTCTGATATCGATAGTATATGCACTCAAAATAGCATCCAAGCAGAATTTTGCCGGTTAAATTAGCTAGGCTATTGCCATTTATTTTTAGCATTTGCTTCTACACCTGCATTGCTTGCTGTTTGGGGTTTTAGGCTGGGTTTCTGTACAGCACTTTGAGATATCAGCTGATGTAAGAAGGGCTATATCAATGAATTTAATTTGTTGCTGCATAGCCAACTGTCTAACGTTAAGGTACACAGACAAGACATGAAGAACATAGTTATCTAGCTTATTATTTGACATTTCTGGTGGTTGTTACAAGGTAGCTACAGTTTGTGTGTGCAGTAAGTGCAACCCTGTCTCTCCTTTAGCTAGCTAGATATCACCTTAACAGGCTTAATTTATTTACCATTTTTAATGGTGATTCTGTCTGAAACAGGAATTTCAAACATGGTGTATGGTGTTGTGTTAATTATTGTGTTGTCACCCTAGAAATGCCTCTCCCTTTTCTGTTCAGCAGACTGTCCAACGACTGTGCATGGGCTGCAGTCTATATTTCAAGAACAGGAAATGACAGAGACTGTCCATGACACTGAGGGACATGGATATCTTGCTACCTTCATTGGCAAGAATGGCAGGTAGGCACCAGTTCCATAAACATTATTATTAGTAATTATTTATGTCCTTAACAACATATTTTGTAGAACGAATCTAATGTTCATGAATTAGGCCTAGTTTGTGTTCGCTTTTCAAAAACCCGAAGTGCTACATTAAAAACATAAAATATTTGTTTTTACATTTCAAATGTATCCTTTATTTAACTAGGCAAGTCAGTTAATTAAGAACAAATTCTTATTTACAATGACGGCCTACCCAGCCAAACCTGGACGACGCTGGGCCAATTGTGTGCTGCCCTATGGGACTCTCAATCACGGCTTGTGATACAGCCTTGATTTCAAACCAGGGTCTGTGGTAATGCTTCTTGCACTGAGATGCCTTAGGCTCCCGAGTGGCTAGGGGTCTATCTTGAGAATAATAATAAGAACGAGTAATACAGCACATGAGACACATAACACACTATGAAGACAGTCAGGCAAGACCGATTCAGCAAGGTATGGTGCTTTAGGTACACTTTAAAAGCATCTACAGTAGGCACATCCATAGCACCCTTACATACTGTACAATACATTTTGTATTCATTAAGGATCCCCATTACCTGCTGCCAAGGCAACAGCTACTCTTCCTGGGGTCCTCAGGTCACTACTCTACTACCACATATCTACAATACAAAATCCATGTGTGTGTGTGTTTGTCTCTTTACAGTCCCCTCTGTTCCATAAGGTGTATTTAAAAAAAATATGTTTTGTAAATCTGATTCTACTGCTTGCGTCAGTTACCTGATGTGGAATAGAGTTCCATGTAGCCATGGCTCTATATAGTAGTACTGTGCACCTCCAATAGTCTGTTCTGCACTTAGGTATTCTGGTGGCATGTCTTGTGGGGTATGCATTGGTGTCTGAGCTGTGTTCTAGTAGTTTAAACAGACAGCTCGGTGAATTCAGCGTGTCAATGCTTCTTACAAAAACAGTAGTGAAGCCAATCTCTCCTCTACTTTGAGCCATGAGAGATTGACATGTATATTATTGTTAGCTCTGTGTACATTTTAAGGGTCAGCCGTGCTGCCTTGTTCTGAGCCAATTGAGCAAAGTCCTTCTTTGTGGCACCTGACCACACGACTGAACAGTAGTCCAGGTGCAACAAAACTAGGGCCTGTAGTAGAGGTCGACCGATTAGTCGGAATGGACGAATAATTAGGGCCGATTTCAAGTTTTCATAACAATCGGAAATCTGTATTTTTGGACACAGATTTGGCCGATTTTGTTTTATTTTTTCATTTTTTTACACCTTTATTTAACAAGGCAAGTCAGTTAAGAACACATTCTTACTTTCAATGACGGCCTAGGAATGGTGGGTTCTGCCTCGGGCAGAACGACAGATTTTTACCTTGTCAGCTCGGGGGATTCAATCTTGCAACCTTACAGTTAACTAGTCCAACACTCTAACTACCTGCCTCTCATTGCACTCCACGAGGAGACTGCCTGTTACGTGAATGCAGTAAGCCAAGGTAAGTTGCTAGCTAGCATTAAACTTCGTTTTTTATAAGATATCTTAATCACTAGTTAACTACACATGGTTGATGATATTACTAGTTTATCTAGCGTGTCCTGCGTTGCATATAATCGATGCGGTGCGTATCGTTGCTCCAATGTGTACCTAATCATAAACATCAATGCCTTTCTTAAAATCAATACACAGAAGTATATATTTTTAAACCTGCATATTTAGCTAAAAGAAATCCAGGTTAGCAGGCAATATTAACCAGGTGAAATTGTCACTTCTCTTGCTTTCATTGCACGCAGAGTCAGTGTATATGCAACAGTTTGGGCTGCCTAATTTGCCAAAATTTTACGTAATTATGACTTAACATTGAAGGTTGTGCAATGTAACAGAAATATTTAGACTTATGGATGCCACCCATTAGATAAAATACGGAATGGTTCCGTATTTCACTGAAAGAATAAACGTTTTGTTTTCGAGATGATAGTTTCCGGATTCGACCATATTAATAGGCTTGTGTAACCAACGTGAAATGGCTAGCTAGTTAGCTGGGTGCGCGCTAATAGCGTTTCAAACGTCACTCACTCTGAGACTTGGAGTGGTTGTTCCCCTTGCTCTGCAAGGGCCGCGGCTTTTGTGGAGCGATGGGTAACGCTGCTTCGAGGGTGGCTGTTGTCGATGTGTTCCTGGTTCGAGCCCAGGCAGGGGCGAGGAGAGGGACGGAAGCTATACTGTTACACTGGCAATACTAAAGTTCCTATAAGAACATCCAATAGTCAAAGGTTAATGAAATATAAATGGTATAGAGAGAAATAGTCCTATAATTCCTATAATAACTACAACCTAAAACTTCTTACCTGGGAATATAAGACTCATGTTAAAAGTAACCACCAGCTTTCATATGTTATCATGTTCTGCGCAAGGAACTTAAACGTTAGCTTTCTTACATGGCACATATTGCACTTTTACTTTCTTCTCCAACACTTTGTTTTTGCATTATTTAAACCAAATTGAACATGTTTCATTATTTATTTGAGGCTAAATTGATTTTATTGATGTATTATAATAAGTGTTCATTCAGTGTTGTTGTAAATGTCATTATAAAAATAAAAATAAATGTGTCCGATTAATCGGTATCGGCCTTTATTGGTCCTCCAATAATCGGTATCGGCCTTTATTGGTCCTCCAATAATCGGTATCGGCGTTGAAAAATCATAATCGGTCGACCTCTAGCCTGTAGGACCTGCCTTGTTGATAGTGTTGTTAAGGTAGATCAGCACTTTATTACAAAACTACTACAAAACTTATTGTATGACCTCTTATACACTATATTAGGCCCAGCCTTTGGAACTTTGGTTTCGTTAGATATTGCTACTATAAGGTGATCACTACATCCGATGGATTTGGATACTGTTTTAAAGCAGATTTCTGTAGAATTAGTGACGATGTAATCAATACATGTTGATTTCATTCCTGTGCTGTTTTTTGTAAATACCCTGGTAGGTTGACTGATAACATTTGGTATCTATTAGGATCCCCGTAGCATCAGCTACTCTTCCTGGGGTCTATGTCAAATATGGAATAATACATAGTACAGAACATTATTAGTCAAGAGTGAAACACATACATTTAAAATGTCACACACAGCCTACATATCAGTATATACACAAAATATCTAGGTCTAATGCATAGTACAGTGCAAATTACAATACAATAAATATAAAATGGCTGTCTCTTCAGTCGCCTTCGTTCCATTGTTAATCTGAGTTACCGGGGGTGGCAGAGTTCCATGTAGTCATGGCTCTATTCTGGACCTGGGGACTGTGAAGAGACCTCTGGTTGCACGTCTTGTGTTGTGCCGATTAGTGTCTGAACTGTGTGCCAACTGCTTGAACAGACAGTTCTGTACCTTCAACACATCAATAGTGATGCAGTCAAACTCTCCTCAACTTTGAGCCAGGAAAGACTGACATTTTACCTCCGTGTACGTCGAAGTGCAATACGTGCTTCTTGATGGGCACATGCCTATCCGTAACCGGAAGAAGCAGTTTCATAAATACCTCAGCGTCCGGATGTCCCTCATTACACACATCGGACCAACAAATATTTTTCACATCTTCGACTTAGGTACAATTGCAAAACCTTTATGTTCATTTATACACCATTTTAGGTCCAATCTTTGGAACTTAGTTTTTATTCTAATTATGGCTATTATATTATCACTACATCTGATGGGTGTCCATACTGCTTTAGAGAAGATTTCTGCAACATTAGTAAAGATGTGATCAATACACGTGGATAATTTAGTTCCTGTTCTGTTTGTAACTACCCTGGTAGGTTGACTGATTCACACATATAGTCCAAATACTGACATTTAGCACTGGTCTATAACAACTTCCTACGAGAATAGGCTTTAGGTGAGGCAGATGAACCTGTAGCCATATTGCTTCCGCATCATCTGACATGAGATCCTTGCTACCGTCAGTCTCTTAAGCAGTTCGCTATGTTGGAGATAATCCTGGAACCCCTGCGGTTAGGGTGAATCCCATCTCTTTTAAAGAGTGTTGGTTGCTCTCACAGGAAGTCAAAAATTGTCACTAAAGGAGACATTTCTGTTTTTGGAGAGCTTCAGGAACTCGTTTAGGGCAGCTACGTGGCTGTAACGCTCCGAATCCCTTCTATAGCATGGCAGGGGGCCAGAGATGACTGTCCTCTTCCCTGTGCAAAGAAGGGTGTTCAAGAGAATGTTGTCGTCCTTCTTCAGTTCCTCAGATTTCTGAAAGCATGAACCAGGGTGCAGGCACTGGTTACAGTTTGATGTTTCTTCTGGAGTGGGCAGCTTGATTAAAGCCAGTCAACATTTAGGTTGCCCAGAAAATATACCTCTCTGTTTATCACATACATTATCAAGCATTTCTCACATATTATCCAGATACTGACTGTTAGCACTTGGTGGTCTATAGCAGCTTCCCACAAGAATGGGCTTTAGGTGAGACAGGTGAGCCTGTAGCCATATTACTTCAACAGTATTTAACATGAGATCCTACCTAAGCTTAACACCGCCCCCCATTGACATTTCTGTCTTTTCTGTAGATGTTATAACTAGGGTTGCACATTTTGGGGAATATTCAGAGGTGGAAACCTTCCGTGGGAATTAACAGGAATATATGGGAAATAACGGAAATGTATGTACATTAATATTAATACCATTTATGTGTTGATGTCTTTTGCATTGGATATATTTACCATTTCATATGGAGACAGAAACATAAACCTTTTACCTTATCATAAGTAGACATAATTGCAAATGATTAAATCCTTCCAATAGAAATAAAACTATTTAGTTACGAATGTAACTTTAATTAAATGAGTTGACTCTTCACATGGGATGATTTCACTGAACAACGAAAGAAAGGGAATATTGAATGATCCCCACTGATCCATTGCATCTCCCAAAAACGTTTTCAACATACATCTGTAAAATGATAACCAAACCTTCAGTTTCTGGACTGTCTTCCTCTCAGGCTTCCATGTCTTCTCCCTGGACCTCCTCAATGTCCACTTCTTGAACATCAGACTCCGAGGCCTCATCTTCACTATCACTTTTCAATCTGGTTGATGATGGCTCGCTGTCAGGCTCAAAAAGCCTCAAATTTGCCCGGATGGCCAAAACATTTTCAGCCCTTGTATTAGTCAGCCTATTGCGTCCTTTGGTGTGTGTACCAGTGTGTGTACCAGATCAATGTGGCGCTATATACAGGGAGTACCAGTACCAGAACAATGTGGCGCTATATACAGGGAGTACCAGTACCAGATCAATGTGGAGCTATATACAGGGAGTACCAGTACCAGATCAATGTGAAGCTATATACAGGGAGTACCAGTACCAGATAAATGTGGAGCTATATACAGGGAGTACCAGTACCAGATCAAGGTGGAGCTACATACAGGGAGTACCAGATCAATGTAGAGCTATATACAGGGAGTACCAGATCAATGTGGAGCTATATACAGGGAGTACCAGATCAATGTGGAGCTATATACAGGGAGTACCAGATCAATGTAGAGCTATATACAGGGAGTACCAGATCAATGTAGAGCTATATACAGGGAGTACCAGATCAATGTGGAGCTACATACAGGGAGTACCAGTACCAGATCAATGTGGAGCTACATACAGGGATTACCAGTACCAGATCAATGTGGAGCTATATACAGGGAGTACCAGATCAATGTGGAGCTATATACAGGGAGTACCAGATCAATGTAGAGCTATATACAGGGAGTACCAGATCAATGTGGAGCTACATACAGGGAGTACCAGATCAATGTGGAGTTATATATAGGGAGTACCAGATCAATGTGGAGCTATATACAGGGAGTACCAGATCAATGTAGAGCTATATACAGGGAGTACCAGATCAATGTGGAGCTATATACAGGGAGTACCAGTACCAGATCAATGTGGAGCTATATACAGGGAGTACCAGTACCAGATCAATGTGGAGTTATATACAGGGAGTACCAGATCAATGTGGAGCTATATACAGGGAGTACCAGATCAATGTAGAGCTATATACAGGGAGTACCAGTACCAGATCAATGTGGAGCTATATACAGGGAGTACCAGATCAATGTGGAGTTATAAACAAGGAGTACCAGATCAATGTGGAGCTATATACAGGGAGTACCAGATCAATGTGGAGCTATATACAGGGAGTAGCAGATCAATGTGGAGCTATATACAGGGAGTACCAGATCAATGTGGAGCTATATACAGGGAGTACCAGATCAATGTGGAGCTACATACAGGGAGTACCAGATCAATGTGGAGCTACATACAGGGATTACCAGATCAATGTAGAGCTATATACAGGGAGTACCAGATCAATGTGGAGCTACATACAGGGAGTACCAGATCAATGTGGAGCTATATACAGGGAGTACCAGATCAATGTGGAGCTACATACAGGGAGTACCAGATCAATGTGGAGTTATATACAGGGAGTACCAGATCAATGTGGAGCTACATACAGGGAGTACCAGATCAATATGGAGTTATATACAGGGAGTACCAGATCAATGTAGAGCTATATACAGGGAGTACCAGATCAATGTGGAGCTATATACAGGGAGTACCAGATCAATGTAGAGCTATATACAGGGAGTACCAGATCAATGTGGAGCTACATACAGGGAGTACCAGATCAATGTAGAGCTATATACAGGGAGTACCAGATCAATGTGGAGCTACATACAGGGAGTACCAGATCAATGTGGAGTTATATACAGGGAGTACCAGATCAATGTAGAGCTATATACAGGGAGTACCAGATCAATGTGGAGCTATATACAGGGAGTACCAGATCAATGTGGAGTTATATACAGGGAGTACCAGATCAATGTAGAGCGGTATACAGGGAGTACCAGATCAATGTGGAGCTATATACAGGGAGTACCAGATCAATATGGATCTATATACAGGGAGTACCAGATCAATGTGGAGCTATATACAGGGAGTACCAGATCAATGTGCAGAGGTACTTGAGGTTGATATGTACTGGAAGGCAGGGTAAAGTGACTAGGCAAATTATGTGTGTTTTGTGTTGTAAATGTGTGTGTATGTAGTGTTTGAATGTGTGAGGTTGTCAAGGTTTATGCAAAACAAATGTAGACAGAAGTTGCAAACACTGTAGCTAGCCCAAACACTAGCTTGTTCTTAACGGACTTGCCTAGTTAAATAAAGTTAAATTACATTTAAAACAATGCCCTGACTGGCTAATAAAAACCCCAGGTGTGTTCCAGTGGTCAGACAACCGGCCAAACAATGGTCTTCCTAAAAGGTAAGTGTTTTATTGGTACCACAATGGCTCACGTTCAAATGAACGCTTAGCTCTTTAGTGGCTTTGTTTATCGGATGTAAGGGCTTTGGCGCTTGTTTTGTGTGTGTGTGTGGTGACTAGTAAACACTGGCGGTTGGCCATTGTGTGGGCCTAAGCCTGCAGGAATATACCCGCAGCAACACCACACATTTTGGGTAGAAATGCTCAACCTTCAGCTGCCCATTGGCTCTCCACTGAGCTTTCATAAAGCTTAGGTCAATAGGCAACAACCTGTCATGCCATGGCTCTCCTCATGAGCTTTGTGTTGAAGGAGAGCGAAGTGAGAGAGAAGTTATAGCCTAGATTCAATTCTATGTTTCTCTCAATTTAACTCTGTGCTTCTTTCTCTGTTTCTGTATGTCTCTCTTTTCAGGTTGGTTATTCTGCGTGTGACCGCCCATGGCCTGCTTACCATTGATCTGCAGTGTTGTGAAGGAGATGACATTGTACAAGTAGAGAATGTAGGTGATGAGAGAAACTTGTCTTCACAATAGACCTGCTTGCATACATACATAAAACAATAACACAAATACAAAAAAACAACAAAAGATCATATTTAACAGACCTTCAGAATACCCTAAGTAAGAAATATTTCCATTAATTAGATTCACTTGGATGTGTTGCTGTGTTTCTCACATGCGCCGAATACGACTTGTGTGGACTTCACAGTGAAATGATTGCTTACAAACCTTTCCAACATGTGGTCTCGTAGGCCTTTGGACTATTTGACATTTAGGATATTTTGCTTAATGTAGCATTAGAATATGCAAAATAACAAATACGGTATTCAATTTTTCTCTCAGCTTTTGAATACACTGGAAGAGAAGCTGAGAAGTCTCCTACATGGAAACATTAAGAGGGTCAAGAGGTAAAGCCTCGTGGTGGATGATCTTACAGTAGTGGCCTTGTGTGTTGACTATCTTGTGACTGGACACAAGCTGTAGTGTGAAACGATTACCCTATAACCCTCTGTCAATATCTCCATGATGGCATCATGACCATATGTACCATGTCCCACCTTCCCCAGGCTCCCAGCTCTGACACGAGGTGCAGCTGTTGATCGATACTGGCCCACAGCAGACGGCAGACTGGTGGAGTATGACATAGATCGGGTTGTATACGATGAGGACTCTGCATACCAGAACATAAAGATCATGCACTCACAGCAGTTTGGCAATATCCTGATCCTCAATGGGGATGTTAGTAAGTAAAATACAGCATTCCTACAGGCCTTCATTTGAGATAATATTGTTATGAATTATTCCTCACCTGCTGGTACTGTATATTGTAGTAATTATGTTATTTACTTTACTTATTTAAGTCACTTGTTGTTCAACTTATTTTTCACTTCTGAAAACTGAATCTAATAAGATGAACATTTGCCTGGGTTTCAGTCACGGCATGTGGCTTACTTATCTAATGATAATGTAATATGATTATATAGCAGATCTGTCAGAGTGAAGGGGCCTACTGTAATGTGATTATATAGCAGGTCTGTCAGAGTGAAGGGGCCTACTGTAATGTGATTATATAGCAGGTCTGTCAGAGTGAAGGGGCCTACTGTAATGTGATTATATAGCAGGTCTGTCAGAGTGAAGGGGCCTACTGTAATGTGATTATATAGCAGGTCTGTCAGAGTGAAGGGGCCTACTGTAATGTGATTATATGGCAGGTCTGTCAGAGTGAAGGGGCCTACTGTAATGTGATTATATGGCAGGTCTGTCAGAGTGAAGGGGCCTACTGTAATGTGATTATATAGCAGGTCTGTCAGAGTGAAGGGGCCTACTGTAATGTGATTATATAGCAGGTCTGTCAGAGTGAAGGGGCCTACTGTAATGTGATTATATAGCAGGTCTGTCAGAGTGAAGGGGCCTACTGTAATGTGATTATATGACAGATCTGTCAGAGTGAAGGGGCCTACTGTAATGTGATTATATGACAGATCTGTCAGAGTGAAGGGGCCTACTGTAATGTGATTATATGACAGATCTGGCAGAGAGTGACCTGCCCTACACCCAGGCCATCATGGGCAGAGGGCAGGAGAACTATACAGGAAAGGAGGTGCTGATCTTAGGAGGCGGCGATGGAGGAATCCTCGCTGAGGCCGTCAAACTCAAGCCAAAGATGATCACCATGGTGGAGATATCCTTTCAGGACCCTGCTTTTCACTTCGCTCTGTGCTCAGTTAACATATTGCTTCAGGGATTTGCACCAGCATAATATTTTAACACTGACCTCTTATGAGCATTTGTTTTGAGACTTTGCCCGGTAGGATTATCTGGTCTGTCATCTGTCTTCCCCTGTGCCTGGTTTGTAATGCCTTGACAAAGTGTTTACATCGACCAAATGGTGATTGATGGGTGTAGAACACACATGAGGAAGGCATGTGGAAGTGTTCTGGACAACCTGAAGGGAGAATGTTACCAGGTGAGCAGGACAGTGCTATCCACTGCACCTCTCCTTAGTTGAGATGGAACGTTTGTCATTTGCCCACTGCTCTGAATAGATTTGCTCTGCTCTCTGTAGTCTTGTATGTTACTACATGGGGTTTCCATAACGACATTTCCCTGAACCTCCGTCTGTTTCATCTGTTCTTGTCTCATTCCAGGTGTTGGTAGAGGACTGCGTTCCTGTTCTTAAAAAATATGTTGAGGAAGGGAAGACGTTTGATTACGTCATCAATGACCTCACAGCGGTCCCCATCTCCACAGCGCCGGAGGAGGGTGAGTGACAAATGCTTTCTCATGGGGTCTTCTTGGACATTCTGTTCTAACGGTGTATGCAATGATGAATACTGGTAGGGCTCTTGTAAAGACGCACCGCCTTGTACCACATTGCAAAGACTCTGATTTTAGGATGTGGATAGTGTAATCTTAACCAGTTTCGTGGATCGGGGCTTGTATGAAACACTTGCATGATTGGTTGAACGATGGTTTACTCTGTCTCAGACTCTACATGGGAGTTCCTACAGCTTATCTTGGATCTCTCAATAAAAGTACTGCGTCCTACTGGGAAGTACTTCACACAGGTGAGACCCATATTCACTGAGTGCTCCATACAGTCACCCCACCCTTGTGTGGAATTCAGCTCATATTGAGATCACCATCCCTACACATGATTAACTTATATGTCTGTCCCGTATGTGATGTTTTATTTTTTATTATTTTTACATTTTTGTCCCCTAATTGCTGTCTGGTCCATGTTTTAACTCCGTGTCATCAGGGTAATAGTGCCAATCTGACTGAGACACTGGCTCTTTATGAGGAGCAGCTGGGAAGGCTCTCATGTCCTGTAGACTTCTCCAAGGAGGTGGTGTGTGTGCCCTCTTATATGGAACTGTATCCTTCAAGAAAAGAGTCTTGCACTTAAGAGTCTTGGTTACTTGTTGTTTACATGGCATTTTCCTTAATGAGCTGACTCAGGTGGGTTTTCTACACCGTTTGGAAGAAGTAAAGAGCCCTCCCCCGGTCTCCTCCATACGCTGCCTGCCGGAATGTGAAAACTGTCCACCCCCCATTGTCCGCCGTCGCACTGAGGGGAGAGATGACCCCCCCCCCCCATTTCTACTCACACTGTTTTATTATCCTTCCATGTCCAACTCTCTCTTAAACCCTTTTTACATCTTAGTTGTATCATTTTATGTCCAAACTTACAAGAGATTGTATTTCTGTTAGTTGGATATTTTGAATTGGGCTGTTGTTTTTGCGTGTGCCCTCCAGGGAGCGCTGTGAGGCTGACCGTGTAGGGCTGCTGCCACTGGTCTAGGGTTTAGACTTCTCTGACTGTAGCCTGGTTCCAGAACAGTCTAGGGTTTAGACTTCTGACTATATTCTGGTTCCAGAACTGTCTAGGTTTTAGACGTCTCTGACTGTAGCCTGGTTCCAGGACTGTCTAGGGTTTAGACGTCTCTGACTATATTCTGGTTCCAGAACTGTCTAGGGTTTAGACTTCTCTGACTGTAGCCTGGTTCCAGGACTGTCTAGGGTTTAGACTTCTCTGACTGTAGCCTGGTTCCAGGACTGTCTAGGGTTTAGACTTCTCTGACTATATTCTGGTTCCAGAACTGTCTAGGTTTTAGACGTCTCTGACTGTAGCCTGGTTCCAGGACTGTCTAGGGTTTAGATGTCTCTGACTATATTCTGGTTCCAGAACTGTCTAGGGTTTAGACTTCTCTGACTGTAGCCTGGTTCCAGGACTGTCTAGGGTTTAGACTTCTCTGACTGTAGCCTGGTTCCAGGACTGTCTAGGGTTTAGACTTCTGACTATAGCCTGGTTCCAGAACTGTCTAGGTTTTAGACGTCTCTGACTATAGCCTGGTTCCAGAACTGTCTAGGGTTTAGACTTCTCTGACTATAGCCTGGTTCCAGACCTGTCTAGGGTTTAGAATTCTCTGACTATAGCCTGGTTCCAGACCTGTCTAGGGTTTAGACGTCTCTGACTATAGCCTGGTTCCAGACATGTCTAGGGTTTAGACGTCTCTGACTATAGCCTGGTTCCAGAGGTCTAAACGCTCTGACTAGATCTGGTTCCAGACCTGTCAGGGTTTAGACGTCTCTGACTATAGCCTGGTTCCAGACCTGTCTAGGGTTTAGACGTCTCTGACTATAGCCTGGTTCCAGACCTGTCTAGGGTTTAGACTTATCTGACTGTTGTGTAGTTGTCATGCCATACAGGTTAAATGTTTTATACATGGCAGGGCAACAATTCTCAGAGGAGTTGGCTAAATATCATATAGGTCTGGGACCAGGCTATAGTCAGAGGTCTAAAGCCTAGACAGATCTGGGACCAGGCTATAGTCAGGGGTCTAAAGCCTAGACAGATCTGGGACCAGGCTATAGTCAGAGGTCTAAAGCCTAGACAGATCTGGGACCAGGCTATAGTCAGAGGTCTAAAGCCTAGACAGATCTGGGACCAGGCTATAGTCAGAGGTCTAAAGCCTAGACAGATCTGGGACCAGGCTATAGTCAGAGGTCTAAAGCCTAGACAGATCTGGGACCAGGCTATAGTCAGAGGTCTAAAGCCTAGACAGATCTGGGACCAGTATTTAAACACTCTTGGTACACCTGCCCCTTCAGGGTGTTGTTACTTTTCAAATTGGACTGAAAACAGCACCAACAGGCTTTTGGGTTCTGATTGTGTGATAGGATATGTGCTCGCCGTACTTTCAAATGAATGTCTGTCTGTGCGTTTGATTGTTTTTCTTCTTTTGTTGTAGCTAACTGGCTTGAGTGTGATTTGATTCCCAGTCCTTTCCAAGTGTGACCCTGGCCATTGAAGCTGAAGTGTCCACATGTGTTTTTAAAAGGGAAAAAGGTTTCTTGCTTGTACTGCTTTAATGTGAATTGTGTTTTTATTATTTAGCACCTTTTTAGTTTCTCCTGCTGGATCTTATTTTACATATTCAGTTTAGAATTTTTCTCTATGTTTGTTTGGTGCATGTGCTGGAAATGTAAATATTTGTATTGAATGTAGCTTCCCATATACACAGTGCAACTTCATGCCTTTGATCAATATTGTGGTGCGTTGTTAAATGTATTTATTTGATATTATTTCACCAAATGCTGTTTTATCCAAAATACCTTTTTGTTCAGCAGTGACTACCTGCTATTAAAAATGAGTTGGAGAAGAAAATGTTTTTCTTTTGCTTGATTCAGAGGAGTATATCAGATATCTTAGCTAGCAGTCACAACTGACAGACAATTTGGGTGTTTCTACTGAAAGTACAGAATCATACCAATCCAAACTCAATACAGATGTTCTTGCATTTCCTTTTGTAATTCATTCTACCATGAGCAATGTTGACTTCAATAAACCTTCCCCTTTGTTAACACGAACTTCAATCATTTGATTACCCTGCTCCTGATGTGCACGGATGCTGTAACAATGTGTCCTTAGTTCTTTATTCAAGGTGTAGAGGACCCATCAAGTCATCTACCAACCACATGATGTACTCCTATGTTGTAAGCAGACACTCTTATCCAGAATGACTTAGAGGAGCAATTAGGGTTAAGTGCCTTGCTCAATGGCACATCGACAGATGTTTCACCTGGTCAGCTCAGGGATTCGAACCAGCGACCTTTTTGTTACTGGCCCAATGCTCTTAACCACTAAGGTACCTGCTGAATGTGCTGATCAAGCTGCTGAAATGACACCTGGAGCAACGCTTGTATTCTGGGATGCTGCTGTATACACCTAATAAGATTGCAATTTGAATTGGGATCATAACCCCAGCACACATACCTGTGTGTGTCGTCACTACCCTTTCCTCTCTGTTTTAACTAGTCGCCCCACCTTTCCTCCATCGTTCCCCTAGATCGGTCTTCTGTGGTCCCATGAATAATTCATTTGACATGGTTCAATTTGAATTGGGACTTTTTAGCATGTTGTACTGTTTTTGTTTCTGTGTAGAGCCTGAATGACCAATTCTCAGGTAACATCATTTTGGAAGAGGACACCGCTGGATAAGTCTCGCCATGAAAGTAAACATCACGTTGCCAAGACTTTTGGGAGAAAATCCTACATGTCCACTGTCATTCACCATCATTAGCCCTTCTGATGTGGGCTTTCTGCCGGCGATGAACTGCCTCAATACAGTACCAATCAAAAGTTGAAACACAACTACTCATTCAAGTTTTTTTTTTTTTTTGACTATTTTCTATATTGTATAATAATAGAGAAGACATCAAAATGATGAAATAACACATTTGGAATCATGTAGTGACCAAAAAAGTTTTAAACAAATCAAAATATAGTCAGATTCTTCAAAGTAGACACCCTTTGCCTTGATGACAGCTTTGCACACTCTTGGCATTCTCTCAACCAGCTTCACCTGGAATGCTTTTCCAACAGTCTTGAAGGAGTTTCCACATGCTGAGCACTTGTTGGCTGCTTTTCCTTCACTCTGTGGTCCAAATGATCTCAATTGGGTTGAGGTCAAGTGATCTGATGCAGCACTCAATCACTCTCCTTGGTCAAATAGCCCTTACACAGCCTGGAGGTGTATATTGAATATTGAAAAAAATATGTATTTTATTTTATGGATGTGATATTTAACAAGATATATATAATTTATCACATACTTTTCATTATTGGAGATTGGATATAGAACTCCTGTGATAATGTAGTAATGTGTGTGTCAATTAACTGAAGAGGGGTGTCATAAGGGTTGAACTAACCACATCAGGGGGCCTGAACAAGAACATTTTGGAGGCCCCCCTCATGGTGGTGGAGAGTGTGTTTTTCAAAATATTTTTTTAAAGCTAACTTCATGCAATTCTACACATTTTGCCATGGAGCAGAAAGAAACATTTGCAGTTTTATAGCTTATTTCCTGCAATTCTACACATTTTGTCTTTGGACTGAGTTTTATAGCACATTTATAGCACGGATATCTGATCCACATACACGGAACAAAAATATAAATGCAACATGTAAAGTGTTGGTTTCATGAGATGAAATGCAGAAATCTGTTTACATCTCTGTTAGTGAGCATTTCTCCTTTGCCAAGATAATCTATCCACCTGACAGGTGTGTCATATCAATAAGCTGATTAAACCGCATGATCATTACACAGGTGCACCTTGTGCTGGGGACAATAAAAGGCCAAATGTGCAGTTTTTCACACAATACACTACCACAAATGCCTCAAGTTTTGAGGGAGAGTGCAATTGGCATGCTGACTGCAGGAATGTCCATCAGAGTTGTTGTCAGAGAATTGAATGTTAATTTCTCCACCATAATCTGCCTCCTATGTCGTTTTAGAGAATTTGGCAGTACGTCTAACTGGCCTCATAACCACAGACTACGTGCATGGCATCGTGTGGGTGAGCGGTTTTCTGATGTCAATGTTGTGAACAGAGTGCCCCATGGTGGCGATGGGGCTGGGGTATGGACAGGCATAAGCTACGGACAACGAACACAATTACATTTATCGATGGCAATTTGAATGCACAGAGATACCATGACAAGATCCTGAGGGTCATTGTTGTGCCATTCATCCGCAATCATCACCTCATGTTTCAGCATGATAATGCACGGCCCCATGTCGCAAGGATCTGTACACAATTCCTGGAATTTGAAAATGTCCTAGTTTGTCCATGGCCTGCATACTCACAAGACATGTCAATATTTGAGCATGTTTGGGATGCTCCGGATTGACATGTACGACAGAGTGTTCCAGTTCCCGCCAAAATCCAGCAACTTCGCACAGCCATTGAAGAGGAATGGGACAACATTCCACAGGCCACAATTAACAGCCAGATCTACTCTATGTGAAGGAGATGTGTTGCGCTGCTTGAGGCAAATGGTGGACAGACCAGATACTTCTGATCCACGCCCCTACCTTTTTATTAAGGTATCTGTGACCAACAGATCAAATCAAAGTTTAACCAATAGTGCAAAAAAAGGTATTAGGTGAACAATATGTAAGTAAAGAAATAAAAACAACAGTAAAAAGACAGTGAAAAAAAACAGTAGCGAGGCTATAAAAGTAGTGAGGGTATATACAGACACCGGTTAGTCAGGCTGATTGAGGTAGTATGTACATGTAGATATGGTTAAAGTGACTGCATATATGATGGACAGAGAGTAGCAGTATCGTAAAAGAGGGGGGTGGTGGGTGGCGGGACACTGCAGATAGCCTGGTTAGCCAATGTGCTGGAGCACTGACTGGTTGGTCGGGACAATTGAGGTAGTGTGTACATGAGTGTATAGTTATAGTGACTATGCATATATGATAAACAGAGAGTAGCAGCAGCGTAAAAGAAGGGTTGGTGGGGGGGCACACAATGCAAGTAGTCCGGCAAGACATTTGATTACCTGTTCAGGAGTCTTATGGCTTGGGGGTAAAAACTGTTGAGAGGCCTTTTAGTCCTAGTCCTATGCGGTAGTAGAGAGAACAGTCTGTGGCTGGGGTCTTTGACAATTTTTAGGGCCTTCCTCTGACACCGCCTGGTGTAGAGGTCCTGGATGGCAGGCAGCTTAGCCCCAGTGATGTACTGGGCCGTATGCACTACCCTCTGTAGTGCCTTGCGGTCAGAGGCTGAGCAATTGCCGTACCAGGCAATGATGCTCTCGATGTTGCAGCTGTAGAACCTGTTGAGGATCTCAGGACCCATGCCAAATCGTTTTAGTTTCCTGAGGGGGAATAGGCTTTGTCGTGCCCTCTTCATGACCATCTTGGTGTGTTTGGACCATTCTAATTTATTGGTGATGTGGACACCAAGGAACAGATGCATATCTGTATTCCCAGTCATGTAAAATCCATAGATTAGGGTCTAATGAATTGATTGATTTTATGATTTCTTTATTTGAACTGTAACTCAGCAAAATCTTTGAAATTGTTGTGTGTTGCATTTATATTTTTGCTCAGTATAGATATATATATTTTTTTAAATGTTCCACAGATTCCATTCATTTATTGCTCCCTACATTTTCATGAATGTTTTCCTCCATGAATGCGCTGCATTATATACAGGACAATGGCACCACTAGACAAGTACATGACAGAGCTGTACTGCAGTGTGTTGCAGCACTTTCTAACCTGCCTGTTTATATTATTATCACTATGGTAATGACGTGTCACTGAAGGAGTGCCCAACTGTTTCTGTTTCCCTTTTTAATACGTAAATGAATACCACTGTTCCCCTTCATTATAGGTAACAGGATACCACTGTTCCCCTTCCTTATAGGGAACAGGATACCACTGTTCCCCTTCATTATAGGTAACAGAATACAATAAACTATGTCAGGGAAGTCATACAGTACACCCACTCACATTTTATCAAATGCGCTTAAATCCGAAGCAACTTACAGTAGTTAGCGCATTCATTTTTTCATACTGGTTCCCCGTGGGAATCAAACCCACGACCCTGGTGTTGCAAGCACCATGCTCTACCTGCCTACCTTTCATCTCTCTATTATCTTCATCCTTGACATACTGTAATCATCAAGAAAAATGTTTGTGGTCTGTCCTGGTTAAATAAAGAAGTTAAAGCCCGATAGCAGAAGTGGATAGCAGAATGCCTTTCCCAGCACCTCTGTTCTCTTTGTTTGGTCTCAATAAACAGGTGTGGTGACTTTGTGCTCTACTTGAGAGGCACAGAATTCCTGAATCCGAGGACCGGTGATAACATTAAGAAAAGTACAAAGGTGCATTCAAGTGCACACGGGCACAAACACACGCAACATGGGCTATTGTTATGTCAGGGGGGGTTCAGAGTTGGGACTGGATCACATATATCACACATAATAACCCACATTACAGTTTATGATGAGTTTTACATTACAGTTGCTGGTGCACAGTACAGTTGTGAGGTATCCCTGCTATTCACAAAGTTGTGAGGTATTCATGCTATTCACAAAGTCGTAAGGTATTCCTGATATTCACACACGGGGGAAATTCTGAGGATTTTCAAGGAAATTAACATGGTCTCTGTATAATTAATGTCTGAATGTTATGCCCTGCTTTCTGCTGTTTCTGACTCGACTGTGGCTCTGACGTTTTTAACATGTTAAGTTATCTCTCTAGTGACTCTCTGGTGATAGCAGTGTAGCCTCTCTCTCCCTCACTCGTTGTGCAATGAACACTGGACACATCCTTTATCACAGCCAGACAGTTCAACAGTCGCCATGGTGTTTGAATTTACATGCACAAGCTACAAAATACATAGACATTAATGAATTTGTTTGTTTTGGGTAAGGTTGGTTGGGTTGGGTGAATCATTGGGTTATTAGTTACAGGTTTTGTTGACCTGAGTATTAAATGGATCATATTTTGGACAGCTCTCAACCGGTTGAAGAATTAGTAGAATACTGTAATATCTTAGAATTGTGTGTATACCCAAAACACAACCAGACACATGGTGATGATTTGAGACACAGTACAAACAATGCACAGGTGCTGCAGTTTGAAAATGAAGACATTTGAGTTGAGGGCAGGTGGGTAAAAAGTTTTCCAACAGGTAGCAGCCTATGTCAGAGAACCACACAATGAAAGTCAGGACTGGAAACGGAACACAGGTGTGGCAGAGAGCAGAGAAAGACTATCGGTGAGTCAGAGGCGGGATCCCTCTCAGAACTTTGTCAAGCAGGTGCATAGTGTAACAGTAAGGATGCAGGTCCAACTCAGAACATATCCTCCTCTGACGTAACCATAGCCCACTCATATGTTCAGCATCATAACTAGGACTCTTTCCAAGTTTTTATGCAACATTGGAAAGTGGAAACACACCTGACTGACTATTTGCAGCATTACCACAAAAATGGAAGAGGCAAGTGGAAGGGGGAGAAAGTAAGGAACTTGTCTGGCGGCTCTGCATTAAAGACCAGAACTGGTTAATTAAAGAAAATTGTGATAAATAAAAAAGTATACCAGTTTAATTAAAGGACCAAAAAACTGACAGCTGTGCCATATAGATTCCAAAATAGTTGGTAAGAGATTTTCAATGTACCGATTCCATGGCACATGGTTTATGAACTGATACACAAAACAACACCGTATTCAAAACATTGAGTTTTTCAATTAAATGTATTATACAAAATTCTTGCAACGATTTGAAAGTTATATATATGGGGGATACAACCATCCCAGCTCTGCAGATTCTGCTGCAAAGAGACAGAATCATTAGATAATTTGTTTTGATACTGTCCATATGTAGCTTGTTTTTGGTTAACTCTGCAAATAGCACTGCTGGGTGTTTTGAAAAGTCATAGTCAATCAATAAATAACATTGTAATACTCTAAGCAAAAAAATGTTTCTTTAATTTGAAATCTGTAGAAGCTATGTGGATAGAAAGGTTCGTAACTTTTCTGAAACATCAGAGCACAGTTTTAAAAAAATATGGCAAATAGAAAGGGTAGCTGAAGGCTGGGACTGGATGGTCTTCAGAGATAGATGGGAGGGGTTGAGGGTAGCTGAAGGCTGGGACTGGATGGTCTTCAGAAATAGATGGGAGGGGTTGAGGGTAGCTGAAGGCTGGGACTGGATGGTCTTCAGAAATAGATGGGAGGGGTTGAGGGTAGCTGAAGGCTGGGACTGGATGGTCTTCAGAGATAGATGGGAGGGGTTGAGGGGAGCTGAAGGCTGGGACTGGATGGTCTTCAGAGATAGATGGGAGGGGTTGAGGGTAGCTGAAGGCTGGGACTGGATGGTCTTCAGAGATAGATGGGAGGGGTTGAGGGTAGCTGAAGGCTGGGACTGGATGGTCTTCAGAGATAGATGGGAGGGGTTGAGGGGAGCTGAAGGCTGGGACTGGATGGTCTTCAGAGATAGATGGGAGGGGTTGAGGGTAGCTGAAGGCTGGGACTGGATGGTCTTCAGAGATAGATGGGAGGGGTTGAGGGTAGCTGAAGGCTGGGACTGGATGGTCTTCAGAGATAGATGGGAGGGGTTGAGGGTAGCTGAAGGCTGGGACTGGATGGTCTTCAGATATAGATGGGAGGGGTTGAGGGTAGCTGAAGGCTGGGACTGGATGGTCTTCAGAGATAGATGGGAGGGGTTGAGGGTAGCTGAAGGCGGGGACTGGATGGTCTTCAGAGATAGATGGGAGGGGTTGAGGGTAGCTGAAGGCTGGGACTGGATGGTCTTCAGAGATAGATGGGAGGGTTGAGGGTAGCTGAAGGCTGGGACTGGATGGTCTTCAGAGATAGATGGGAGGGGTTGAGGGTAGCTGAAGGCTGGGACTGGATGGTCTTCAGAGATAGATGGGAGGGGTTGAGGGTAGCTGAAGGCTGGGACTGGATGGTCTTCAGAGATAGATGGGAGGGGTTGAGGGTAGCTGAAGGCTGGGACTGGATGGTCTTCAGAGATAGATGGGAGGGGTTGAGGGTAGCTGAAGGCTGGGACTGGATGGTCTTCAGAGATAGATGGGAGGGGTTGAGGGTAGCTGAAGGCTGGGACTGGATGGTCTTCAGAGATAGATGGGAGGGGTTGAGGGTAGCTGAAGGCTGGGACTGGATGGTCTTCAGAGATAGATGGGAGGGGTTGAGGGTAGCTGAAGGCTGGGACTGGATGGTCTTCAGAGATAGATGGGAGGGGTTGAGGGTAGCTGAAGGCTGGGACTGGATGGTCTTCAGAGATAGATGGGAGGGGTTGAGGGTAGCTGAAGGCTGGGACTGGATGGTCTTCAGAGATAGATGGGAGGGGTTGAGGGTAGCTGAAGGCTGAAGGGGACTGGATGGTCTTCAGAGATAGATGGGAGGGGTTGAGGGTAGCTGAAGGCTGGGACTGGATGGTCTTCAGAGATAGATGGGAGGGGTTGAGGGTAGCTGAAGGCTGGGACTGGATGGTCTTCAGAGATAGATGGGAGGGGTTGAGGGTAGCTGAAGGCTGGGACTGGATGGTCTTCAGAGATAGATGGGAGGGGTTGAGGGTAGCTGAAGGCGGGGACTGGATGGTCTTCAGAGATAGATGGGAGGGGTTGAGGGTAGCTGAAGGCTGGGACTGGATGGTCTTCAGAGATAGATGGGAGGGGTTGAGGGTAGCTGAAGGCGGGGACTGGATGGTCTTCAGAGATAGATGGGAGGGGTTGAGGGTAGCTGAAGGCTGGGACTGGATGGTCTTCAGAGATAGATGGGAGGGGTTGAGGGTAGCTGAAGGCTGGGACTGGATGGTCTTCAGAGATAGATGGGAGGGGTTGAGGGTAGCTGAAGGCTGGGACTGGATGGTCTTCAGAGATAGATGGGAGGGGTTGAGGGTAGCTGAAGGCTGGGACTGGATGGTCTTCAGAGATAGATGGGAGGGGTTGAGGGTAGCTGAAGGCGGGGACTGGATGGTCTTCAGAGATAGATGGGAGGGGTTGAGGGTAGCTGAAGGCTGGGACTGGATGGTCTTCAGAGATAGATGGGAGGGGTTGAGGGTAGCTGAAGGCTGGGACTGGATGGTCTTCAGAGGGTTGAGATGGGCTGGGACTGGATGGTCTTCAGAGATAGATGGGAGGGGTTGAGGGTAGCTGAAGGCTGGGACTGGATGGTCTTCAGAGATAGATGGGAGGGGTTGAGGGTAGCTGAAGGCTGGGACTGGATGGTCTTCAGAGATAGATGGGGGGGTTGAGGGTAGCTTGGGACTGGATGGTCAGAGATAGATGGGAGGGGTTGAGGGTAGCTGAAGGCTGGGACTGGATGGTCTTCAGAGATAGATGGGAGGGGTTGAGGGTAGCTGAAGGCGGGGACTGGATGGTCTTCAGAGATAGATGGGAGGGGTTGAGGGTAGCTGAAGGCTGGGACTGGATGGTCTTCAGAGATAGATGGGAGGGGTTGAGGGTAGCTGAAGGCTGGGACTGGATGGTCTTCAGAGATAGATGGGAGGGGTTGAGGGTAGGAAGGCTGAAGGGGACTGGATGGTCTTCAGAGATAGATGGGAGGGGTTGAGGGTAGCTGAAGGCTGGGACTGGATGGTCTTCAGAGATAGATGGGAGGGGTTGAGGGTAGCTGAAGGCTGGGACTGGATGGTCTTCAGAGATAGATGGGAGGGGTTGAGGGTAGCTGAAGGCGGGGACTGGATGGTCTTCAGAGATAGATGGGAGGGGTTGAGGGTAGCTGAAGGCTGGGACTGGATGGTCTTCAGAGATAGATGGGAGGGGTTGAGGGTAGCTGAAGGCGGGGACTGGATGGTCTTCAGAGATAGATGGGAGGGGTTGAGGGTAGCTGAAGGCTGGGACTGGATGGTCTTCAGAGATAGATGGGAGGGGTTGAGGGTAGCTGAAGGCTGGGACTGGATGGTCTTCAGAGATAGATGGGAGGGGTTGAGGGTAGCTGAAGGCTGGGACTGGATGGTCTTCAGAGATAGATGGGAGGGGTTGAGGGTAGCTGAAGGCTGGGACTGGATGGTCTTCAGAGATAGATGGGAGGGGTTGAGGGTAGCTGAAGGCTGGGACTGGATGGTCTTCAGAGATAGATGGGAGGGGTTGAGGGTAGCTGAAGGCTGGGACTGGATGGTCTTCAGAGATAGATGGGAGGGGTTGAGGGTAGCTGAAGGCTGGGACTGGATGGTCTTCAGAGATAGATGGGAGGGGTTGAGGGTAGCTGAAGGCTGGGACTGGATGGTCTTCAGAGATAGATGGGAGGGGTTGAGGGTAGCTGAAGGCGGGGACTGGATGGTCTTCAGAGATAGATGGGAGGGGTTGAGGGTAGCTGAAGGCTGGGACTGGATGGTCTTCAGAGATAGATGGGAGGGGTTGAGGGTAGCTGAAGGCTGGGACTGGATGGTCTTCAGAGATAGATGGGAGGGGTTGAGGGTAGCTGAAGGCTGGGACTGGATGGTCTTCAGAGATAGATGGGAGGGGTTGAGGGTAGCTGAAGGCTGGGACTGGATGGTCTTCAGAGATAGATGGGAGGGGTTGAGGGTAGCTGAAGGCGGGGACTGGATGGTCTTCAGAGATAGATGGGAGGGGTTGAGGGTAGCTGAAGGGGGGACTGGATGGTCTTCAGAGATAGATGGGAGGGGTTGAGGGTAGCTGAAGGCTGGGACTGGATGGTCTTCAGAGATAGATGGGAGGGGTTGAGGGTAGCTGAAGGCTGGGACTGGATGGTCTTCAGAGATAGATGGGAGGGGTTGAGGGTAGCTGAAGGCGGGGACTGGATGGTCTTCAGAGATAGATGGGAGGGGTTGAGGGTAGCTGAAGGCTGGGACTGGATGGTCTTCAGAGATAGATGGGAGGGGTTGAGGGTAGCTGAAGGCGGGGACTGGATGGTCTTCAGAGATAGATGGGAGGGGTTGAGGGTAGCTGAAGGCTGGGACTGGATGGTCTTCAGAGATAGATGGGAGGGGTTGAGGGTAGCTGAAGGCTGGGACTGGATGGTCTTCAGAGATAGATGGGAGGGGTTGAGGGTAGCTGAAGGCTGGGACTGGATGGTCTTCAGAGATAGATGGGAGGGGTTGAGGGTAGCTGAAGGCTGGGACTGGATGGTCTTCAGAGATAGATGGGAGGGGTTGAGGGTAGCTGAAGGCTGGGACTGGATGGTCTTCAGAGATAGATGGGAGGGGTTGAGGGTAGCTGAAGGCTGGGACTGGATGGTCTTCAGAGATAGATGGGAGGGGTTGAGGGTAGCTGAAGGCTGGGACTGGATGGTCTTCAGAGATAGATGGGAGGGGTTGAGGGTAGCTGAAGGCTGGGACTGGATGGTCTTCAGAGAGATAGATGGGAGGGGTTGAGGGTAGCTGAAGGCTGGGACTGGATGGTCTTCAGAGATAGATGGGAGGGGTTGAGGGTAGCTGAAGGCTGGGACTGGATGGTCTTCAGAGATAGATGGGAGGGGTTGAGGGTAGCTGAAGGCTGGGACTGGATGGTCTTCAGAGATAGATGGGAGGGGTTGAGGGTAGCTGAAGGCTGGGACTGGATGGTCTTCAGAGATAGATGGGAGGGGTTGAGGGTAGCTGAAGGCGGGGACTGGATGGTCTTCAGAGATAGATGGGAGGGTTGAGGGTAGCTGAAGGCTGGGACTGGATGGTCTTCAGAGATAGATGGGAGGGGTTGAGGGTAGCTGAAGGCTGGGACTGGATGGTCTTCAGAGATAGATGGGAGGGGTTGAGGGTAGCTGAAGGCTGGGACTGGATGGTCTTCAGAGATAGATGGGAGGGGTTGAGGGTAGCTGAAGGCTGGGGGACTGGATGGTCTTCAGAGATAGATGGGAGGGGTTGAGGGTAGCTGAAGGCTGGGACTGGATGGTCTTCAGAGATAGATGGGAGGGGTTGAGGGTAGCTGAAGGCTGGGACTGGATGGTCTTCAGAGATAGATGGGAGGGGTTGAGGGTAGCTGAAGGCTGGGACTGGATGGTCTTCAGAGATAGATGGGAGGGGTTGAGGGTAGCTGAAGGCTGGGACTGGATGGTCTTCAGAGATAGATGGGAGGGGTTGAGGGTAGCTGAAGGCTGGGACTGGATGGTCTTCAGAGATAGATGGGAGGGGTTGAGGGTAGCTGAAGGCTGGGACTGGATGGTCTTCAGAGATAGATGGGAGGGGTTGAGGGTAGCTGAAGGCTGGGACTGGATGGTCTTCAGAGATAGATGGGAGGGGTTGAGGGTAGCTGAAGGCGGGGACTGGATGGTCTTCAGAGATAGATGGGGGAGGGGTTGAGGGTAGCTGAAGGCTGGGACTGGATGGTCTTCAGAGATAGATGGGAGGGGTTGAGGGTAGCTGAAGGCTGGGACTGGATGGTCTTCAGAGATAGATGGGAGGGGTTGAGGGTAGCTGAAGGCGGGGACTGGATGGTCTTCAGAGATAGATGGGAGGGGTTGAGGGGAGCTGAAGGCTGGGACTGGATGGTCTTCAGAGATAGATGGGAGGGGTTGAGGGTAGCTGAAGCGGGGACTGGATGGTCTTCAGAGATAGATGGGAGGGGTTGAGGGTAGCTGAAGGCTGGGACTGGATGGTCTTCAGAGATAGATGGGAGGGGTTGAGGGTAGCTGAAGGCTGGGACTGGATGGTCTTCAGAGATAGATGGGAGGGGTTGAGGGTAGCTGAAGGCGGGGACTGGATGGTCTTCAGAGATAGATGGGAGGGGTTGAGGGTAGCTGAAGGCTGGGACTGGATGGTCTTCAGAGATAGATGGGAGGGGTTGAGGGTAGCTGAAGGCGGGGACTGGATGGTCTTCAGAGATAGATGGGAGGGGTTGAGGGTAGCTGAAGGCTGGGACTGGATGGTCTTCAGAGATAGATGGGAGGGGTTGAGGGTAGCTGAAGGCGGGGACTGGATGGTCTTCAGAGATAGATGGGAGGGGTTGAGGGTAGCTGAAGGCTGGGACTGGATGGTCTTCAGAGATAGATGGGAGGGGTTGAGGGTAGCTGAAGGCTGGGACTGGATGGTCTTCAGAGATAGATGGGAGGGGTTGAGGGTAGCTGAAGGCTGGGACTGGATGGTCTTCAGAGATAGATGGGAGGGGTTGAGGGTAGCTGAAGGCGGGGACTGGATGGTCTTCAGAGATAGATGGGAGGGGTTGAGGGTAGCTGAAGGCTGGGACTGGATGGTCTTCAGAGATAGATGGGAGGGGTTGAGGGTAGCTGAAGGCTGGGACTGGATGGTCTTCAGAGATAGATGGGAGGGGTTGAGGGTAGCTGAAGGCTGGGACTGGATGGTCTTCAGAGATAGATGGGAGGGGTTGAGGGTAGCTGAAGGCTGGGACTGGATGGTCTTCAGAGATAGATGGGAGGGGTTGAGGGTAGCTGAAGGCTGGGACTGGATGGTCTTCAGAGATAGATGGGAGGGGTTGAGGGTAGCTGAAGGCTGGGACTGGATGGTCTTCAGAGATAGATGGGAGGGGTTGAGGGTAGCTGAAGGCTGGGACTGGATGGTCTTCAGAGATAGATGGGAGGGGTTGAGGGTAGCTGAAGGCTGGGACTGGATGGTCTTCAGAGATAGATGGGAGGGGTTGAGGGTAGCTGAAGGCTGGGACTGGATGGTCTTCAGAGATAGATGGGAGGGGTTGAGGGTAGCTGAAGGCTGGGACTGGATGGTCTTCAGAGATAGATGGGAGGGGTTGAGGGTAGCTGAAGGCTGGGACTGGATGGTCTTCAGAGATAGATGGGAGGGGTTGAGGGTAGCTGAAGGCTGGGACTGGATGGTCTTCAGAGATAGATGGGAGGGGTTGAGGGTAGCTGAAGGCTGGGACTGGATGGTCTTCAGAGATAGATGGGAGGGGTTGAGGGTAGCTGAAGGCTGGGACTGGATGGTCTTCAGAGATAGATGGGAGGGGTTGAGGGTAGCTGAAGGCTGGGACTGGATGGTCTTCAGAGATAGATGGGAGGGGTTGAGGGTAGCTGAAGGCTGGGACTGGATGGTCTTCAGAGATAGATGGGAGGGGTTGAGGGTAGCTGAAGGCTGGGACTGGATGGTCTTCAGAGATAGATGGGAGGGGTTGAGGGTAGCTGAAGGCTGGGACTGGATGGTCTTCAGAGATAGATGGGAGGGGTTGAGGGTAGCTGAAGATGGAGGCGGCGGGGACTGGATGGTCTTCAGAGATAGATGGGAGGGGTTGAGGGTAGCTGAAGGCTGGGACTGGATGGTCTTCAGAGATAGATGGGAGGGGTTGAGGGTAGCTGAAGGCGGGGACTGGATGGTCTTCAGAGATAGATGGGAGGGGTTGAGGGTAGCTGAAGGCTGGGACTGGATGGTCTTCAGAGATAGATGGGAGGGGTTGAGGGTAGCTGAAGGCTGGGACTGGATGGTCTTCAGAGATGGGAGATGGGAGGGGTGGATGAGGGTAGCTGAAGGCTGGGACTGGATGGTCTTCAGAGATAGATGGGAGGGGTTGAGGGTAGCTGAAGGCTGGGACTGGATGGTCTTCAGAGATAGATGGGAGGGGTTGAGGGTAGCTGAAGGCTGGGACTGGATGGTCTTCAGAGATAGATGGGAGGGGTTGAGGGTAGCTGAAGGCTGGGACTGGATGGTCTTCAGAGATAGATGGGAGGGGTTGAGGGGAGCTGAAGGCTGGGACTGGATGGTCTTCAGAGATAGATGGGAGGGGTTGAGGGTAGCTGAAGGCTGGGACTGGATGGTCTTCAGAGATAGATGGGAGGGGTTGAGGGTAGCTGAAGGCTGGGACTGGATGGTCTTCAGAGATAGATGGGAGGGGTTGAGGGGGAGCTGAAGGCTGGGACTGGATGGTCTTCAGAGATAGATGGGAGGGGTTGAGGGGGAGCTGAAGGCTGGGACTGGATGGTCTTCAGAGATAGATGGGATGGGGGTTGAGGGTAGCTGAAGGCTGGGACTGGATGGTCTTCAGAGATAGATGGGAGGGGTTGAGGGTAGCTGAAGGCTGGGACTGGATGGTCTTCAGAGATAGATGGGAGGGGTTGAGGGTAGCTGAAGGCTGGGACTGGATGGTCTTCAGAGATAGATGGGAGGGGTTGAGGGTAGCTGAAGGCTGGGACTGGATGGTCTTCAGAGATAGATGGGAGGGGTTGAGGGTAGCTGAAGGCTGGGACTGGATGGTCTTCAGAGATAGATGGGAGGGGTTGAGGGAGCTGAAGGCTGGGACTGGATGGTCTTCAGAGATAGATGGGAGGGGTTGAGGGTAGCTGAAGGCTGGGACTGGATGGTCTTCAGAGATAGATGGGAGGGGTTGAGGGTAGCTGAAGGCTGGGACTGGATGGTCTTCAGAGATAGATGGGAGGGGTTGAGGGTAGCTGAAGGCTGGGACTGGATGGTCTTCAGAGATAGATGGGAGGGGTTGAGGGTAGCTGAAGGCTGGGACTGGATGGTCTTCAGAGATAGATGGGAGGGGTTGAGGGAGCTGAAGGCTGGGACTGGATGGTCTTCAGAGATAGATGGGAGGGGTTGAGGGTAGCTGAAGGCTGGGACTGGATGGTCTTCAGAGATAGATGGGAGGGGTTGAGGGTAGCTGAAGGCTGGGACTGGATGGTCTTCAGAGATAGATGGGAGGGGTTGAGGGTAGCTGAAGGCTGGGACTGGATGGTCTTCAGAGATAGATGGGAGGGGTTGAGGGTAGCTGAAGGCTGGGACTGGATGGTCTTCAGAGATAGATGGGAGGGGTTGAGGGTAGCTGAAGGCTGGGACTGGATGGTCTTCAGAGATAGATGGGAGGGGTTGAGGGTAGCTGAAGGCTGGGACTGGATGGTCTTCAGAGATAGATGGGAGGGGTTGAGGGTAGCTGAAGGCTGGGACTGGATGGTCTTCAGAGATAGATGGGAGGGGTTGAGGGTAGCTGAAGGCTGGGACTGGATGGTCTTCAGAGATAGATGGGAGGGGTTGAGGGTAGCTGAAGGCTGGGACTGGATGGTCTTCAGAGATAGATGGGAGGGGTTGAGGGTAGCTGAAGGCTGGGACTGGATGGTCTTCAGAGATAGATGGGAGGGGTTGAGGGTAGCTGAAGGCTGGGACTGGATGGTCTTCAGAGATAGATGGGAGGGGTTGAGGGTAGCTGAAGGCTGGGACTGGATGGTCTTCAGAGATAGATGGGAGGGGTTGAGGGAGCTGAAGGCTGGGACTGGATGGTCTTCAGAGATAGATGGGAGGGGTTGAGGGTAGCTGAAGGCTGGGACTGGATGGTCTTCAGAGATAGATGGGAGGGGTTGAGGGTAGCTGAAGGCTGGGACTGGATGGTCTTCAGAGATAGATGGGAGGGGTTGAGGGTAGCTGAAGGCGGGGACTGGATGGTCTTCAGAGATAGATGGGAGGGGTTGAGGGTAGCTGAAGGCTGGGACTGGATGGTCTTCAGAGATAGATGGGAGGGGTTGAGGGTAGCTGAAGGCTGGGACTGGATGGTCTTCAGAGATAGATGGGAGGGGTTGAGGGTAGCTGAAGGGCTGGGACTGGATGGTCTTCAGAGATAGATGGGAGGGGTTGAGGGAGCTGAAGGCTGGGACTGGATGGTCTTCAGAGATAGATGGGAGGGGTTGAGGGTAGCTGAAGGCTGGGACTGGATGGTCTTCAGAGATAGATGGGAGGGGTTGAGGGTAGCTGAAGGCTGGGACTGGATGGTCTTCAGAGATAGATGGGAGGGGTTGAGGGTAGCTGAAGGCTGGGACTGGATGGTCTTCAGAGATAGATGGGAGGGGTTGAGGGTAGCTGAAGGCTGGGACTGGATGGTCTTCAGAGATAGATGGGAGGGGTTGAGGGTAGCTGAAGGCTGGGACTGGATGGTCTTCAGAGATAGATGGGAGGGGTTGAGGGTAGCTGAAGGCGGGGACTGGATGGTCTTCAGAGATAGATGGGAGGGGTTGAGGGTAGCTGAAGGCTGGGACTGGATGGTCTTCAGAGATAGATGGGAGGGGTTGAGGGGAGCTGAAGGCTGGGACTGGATGGTCTTCAGAGATAGATGGGAGGGGTTGAGAGGGAGCTGAAGGCTGGGACTGGATGGTCTTCAGAGATAGATGGGAGGGGTTGAGGGTAGCTGAAGGCTGGGACTGGATGGTCTTCAGAGATAGATGGGATGGGGTTGAGGGTAGCTGAAGGCTGGGACTGGATGGTCTTCAGAGATAGATGGGAGGGGTTGAGGGTAGCTGAAGGCTGAAGGCTGGGACTGGATGGTCTTCAGAGATAGATGGGAGGGGTTGAGGGTAGCTGAAGGCTGGGACTGGATGGTCTTCAGAGATAGATGGGAGGGGTTGAGGGTAGCTGAAGGCTGGGACTGGATGGTCTTCAGAGATAGATGGGAGGGGTTGAGGGTAGCTGAAGGCTGGGACTGGATGGTCTTCAGAGATAGATGGGAGGGGTTGAGGGTAGCTGAAGGCTGGGACTGGATGGTCTTCAGAGATAGATGGGAGGGGTTGAGGGAGCTGAAGGCTGGGACTGGATGGTCTTCAGAGATAGATGGGAGGGGTTGAGGGTAGCTGAAGGCTGGGACTGGATGGTCTTCAGAGATAGATGGGAGGGGTTGAGGGTAGCTGAAGGCTGGGACTGGATGGTCTTCAGAGATAGATGGGAGGGGTTGAGGGAGCTGAAGGCTGGGACTGGATGGTCTTCAGAGATAGATGGGAGGGGTTGAGGATGGAGGGTAGCTGAAGGCTGGGACTGGATGGTCTTCAGAGATAGATGGGAGGGGTTGAGGGGAGCTGAAGGCGGGGACTGGATGGTCTTCAGAGATAGATGGGAGGGGTTGAGGGTAGCTGAAGGCTGGGACTGGATGGTCTTCAGAGATAGATGGGAGGGGTTGAGGGAGCTGAAGGCGGGGACTGGATGGTCTTCAGAGATAGATGGGAGGGGTTGAGGGGAGCTGAAGGCTGGGACTGGATGGTCTTCAGAGATAGATGGGAGGGGTTGAGGGTAGCTGAAGGCTGGGACTGGATGGTCTTCAGAGATAGATGGGAGGGGTTGAGGGTAGCTGAAGGAGGGGGACTGGATGGTCTTCAGAGATAGATGGGAGGGGTTGAGGGGAGCTGAAGGCTGGGACTGGATGGTCTTCAGAGATAGATGGGAGGGGTTGAGGGTAGCTGAGGGGTTGAGTAGCGCTGGGACTGGATGGTCTTCAGAGATAGATGGGAGGGGTTGAGGGTAGCTGAAGGCTGGACTGGATGGTCTTCAGAGATAGATGGGAGGGGTTGAGGGTAGCTGAAGGCTGGGGGACTGGATGGTCTTCAGAGATAGATGGGAGGGGTTGAGGGTAGCTGAAGGCTGGGACTGGATGGTCTTCAGAGATAGATGGGAGGGGTTGAGGGTAGCTGAAGGCTGGGACTGGATGGTCTTCAGAGATAGATGGGAGGGGTTGAGGGTAGCTGAAGGCTGGGACTGGATGGTCTTCAGAGATAGATGGGAGGGGTTGAGGGTAGCTGAAGGGCTGGGACTGGATGGTCTTCAGAGATAGATGGGAGGGGTTGAGGGTAGCTGAAGGCTGGGACTGGATGGTCTTCAGAGATAGATGGGAGGGGTTGAGGGTAGCTGAAGGCTGGGACTGGATGGTCTTCAGAGATAGATGGGAGGGGTTGAGGGAGCTGAAGGCTGGGACTGGATGGTCTTCAGAGATAGATGGGAGGGGTTGAGGGGAGCTGAAGGCGGGGACTGGATGGTCTTCAGATATAGATGGGAGGGGTTGAGGGTAGCTGAAGGCTGGGACTGGATGGTCTTCAGAGATAGATGGGAGGGGTTGACTGGATGGGTAGCTGAAGGCTGGGACTGGATGGTCTTCAGAGATAGATGGGAGGGGTTGAGGGTAGCTGAAGGCGGGGACTGGATGGTCTTCAGAAATAGATGGGAGGGGTTGAGGGGAGCTGAAGGCTGGGACTGGATGGTCTTCAGAAATAGATGGGAGGGGTTGAGGGTAGCTGAAGGCGGGGACTGGATGGTCTTCAGAGATAGATGGGAGGGGTTGAGGGTAGCTGAAGGCGGGACTGGATGGTCTTCAGAGATAGATGGGAGGGGTTGAGGGTAGCTGAAGGCGGGGACTGGATGGTCTTCAGAGATAGATGGGAGGGGTTGAGGGGAGCTGAAGGCTGGGACTGGATGGTCTTCAGAGATAGATGGGAGGGGTTGAGGGGAGCTAAAGCCTGGGACTGGATGGTCTTCAGAGATAGATGGGAGGGGTTGAGGGTAGCTGAAGGCGGGGACTGGATGGTCTTCAGAGATAGATGGGAGGGGTTGAGGGGAGCTGAAGACTGGGACTGGATGGTCTTCAGAGATAGATGGGAGGGGTTGAGGGTAGCTGAAGGCTGGGACTGGATGGTCTTCAGAGATAGATGGGAGGGGTTGAGGGGAGCTGAAGGCGGGGACTGGATGGTCTTCAGAGATAGATGGGAGGGGTTGAGGGTAGCTGAAGGCTGGGACTGGATGGTCTTCAGAGATAGATGGGAGGGGTTGAGGAATGGGAGTAAAAACAAACAAAATATCACTAATTAAAAATATACTGTGTCTGTAAAATGTACAGTTGAAGTTGGATGTTTACATACACTTAGGTTGGAGTACTCCACACATTTCTTGTTAACAAACTACTTTTTGCAATTTGGTTAGGACATCTACTTTGTGCATGACACAAGTAATTTTTCCAACAATTGTTCACAGACAGAATATTTCACTCATAATTCACTGTATCACAATTCCAGTGTGCCAGAAGTTTACATACACTAAGTTGACTGTGCCTTTAAACAGCTTGGAAAATTCCAGAAAATTATGTCATAGCTTTAGATGCTTCTAGGCTAATTGACATAATTTGAATCCACTGGAGGTTTACCTGTGGATGTATTTCAAGGCCAACCTTCAAACTCAGTGACTCCTTGCTTAACATCATGGGACAAGCAAAAGAAATCAACCAAGACCTCAGAAAAATATTCATCCTTGGGAGCAGTTTTCAAACGTCTGAAGGTGCCACGTTCTGGAGGAAACGGGTACAAAGTTTCTATATCCACAGTAAAACGAGTCCTATATCGACATAACCTGAAAGGCCACTCAGCAAGGAAGAAGCCACTGCTCCAAAACCGCCATAGAAAACCCTAGATTACGGTTTGCAACTGCACATGGGGACAAAGATCGTACTTTTTGGAGAAATGTCCTCTGATCTGATGAAACAAAAATAGAACTCTTTGGCCATAATGACCATCATTATGTTTGGAGGAAAAAGGGGGATGATTGCAAGCCAAAGAACACCATCCCAACCGTGAAGCACGGGGGTGGCAGCATCATGTTGTGGGACTGGTGCACTTCACAAAATATATGGCTTCATGAGGAAGGAAAATGATGTGGATATATTGAAGCAACATCTCAAGACATCAGTCAGGAAGTTAAAGCTTGGTCACAAATGGGTCTTCCAGATGAACAATGACCCCAAGCATATCTCCAAAGTTGTGGCAAAATGGCTAAGGACAACAAAGTCAAAGGTATTGGATGGGCCATCACAAAGCCCTGAATTTGTGGGCAGAACTGAAAAAGCGTGTGCGAGCATGGAGGCCTATAAACCTGATTCATTTACACCAGCTCTGTCAGGAGAAATGGGCCAAAATTCACCCAACTTATTGTGGGAAGCTTGTGGAAGACTCCCCGAAACGTTTGACCCAAGTTCAACAATTTAAAGGCAGAGCTACCGAATACTAATTGAGTGTATGTAAACTTCTGACCCACTGGGAATGTGATGAAAGAAATAAAAGCTGAAATAAATAATTCTCTCTACTATTATTCCAACATTTCATATTCTTAAAATAAAGTGGTGATCCTAACTGACCTAAGACAGGGAATCTTTACTAGGATTAAATGTCAGGAATTGTGAAAATCTGAGTTTAAATGTATTTGGCTAAGGTGTATGTAAACTTCTGACTTCAACTGTATATATTATGTATAAACTGGAAGTAGAAACCTAAGTATTGTTGTCCATTAGTTTACTCCAATTAGGGGAGGGGTGGAAGAGTTGGGGGGAAATTATAAAGGAAAATATATTTAAAATATATATATATGGGGGATTGGAAATGATGCAGACAATTACATTGATAGAAGCCACAATCTGTTTGCAATTTTGAAGCTGAAAAGCTTCTAAATTCAACCCCCTGAAAAGAAAAAAAGACGCCTGACCGGTTTTGAGTTAGCTCCACACAATGGCAACACACTGAGCCATGGGCCACACCTCAATCCCCAGGCACCAGGCTAGACAAGTACAGTCCTTAGAACAACAGACACAGCTATGCTCTACCTTGTGACCCTGAAACCATCTGGGCCAAACAACTGACCTCCAAACAGATTAACCCTTAAGGTCGATTGACCTTAAAAAGACAGACACTGCAGAAAGCGTCTGGCCATTCCATTAGGTCTAACTCTTCATTACTTAATCCACTTATTTTCAACTCCATTAATATAGAAATATGATTAAATATCATATAATATTCAAGATTAACAGGCTAGCTAGTAACATGTGAGAACTGGATAAACTGTAGCCTAAAGGCCAGATTCACTGAGCAATTTACACCTGTAAACTTGCACCTCTTATATTCCAGAAAATAATTATAAAAAAGCAAAAACAAAATTATAAAAAGTTGAAAAAGGTAAGGAGAGTGACAAGTCGAATGTGTTAATAAAATAGTTTTTTTAAGCCTTGTTGAATTTTCTTTCATAAAAGTTTTGTGTCTCTTGGTCAGGTACAGTCAATGACGAGAACAGTAAATTTTTCAGAACTGGCTTTGACGTCTTAGGGGTGTGTCCCACATGTCACCTAATGATGGTGGGAAAGTCACAGGTAGTGTCTTCACGTTGGTTTAGAAGCCTGGACTATTTCTACAGTAAGGAAACATTTGCGCTTTTATTTGTGCCGTATATTTGCTTATTTAAGGACCATTGTTGGTATTACGTCGGTCTGAGAGGGGAAGAACGATCCTAAACTTGATTTATTAAATTGATCTATCAGGGGGTCAGTGCTGAAAATAGTTTACATCTGTATTGTTGCATCGCTGATGAGAAATACATGTTTTCGGGAGATGAGGACAACCCCGACAAGGCGCCAGCTATGCGGTGTGGTGGAGTGCGCTGTGGTGTGGTGGTGTTTCACCAGGTAAAATATATTCCTCACAGAATCTTTCTCTGTTGTTCAGGGCATAGACCTACTGTAGCCTACCTACGTATAGGCTACAGGTCCAGGCGGCCAATGATTTGAGATTGACCGTTACCATTGACATTGAGGGTGAATAGTTTTTCTGTTGTCTGTTATGGTTGCAATTTCTATTATTAAATGTGTAGATCAAAAATAATATTATGTTGAGATAGATGATGCAACAGTGTTATTGGTCAATATAGATTATTTTACAGTGTTGTTATTGGTCTATATAGATTATTTTACAGTTTTGTTATTGGTCTATATAGATTATTTCACAGTGTTGTTATTGGCATATATAGATTATTTTACAGTGTTGTTATTGGCATATATAGATTATTTTACAGTGTTGTTATTGGCATATATACATTATTTCAAAGTAAACAAAGTGTTGTTATGGCTAGTGACATATATAGATTATTTTACAGATGAATTGTTATTGGTCATTATATAGGTAGCATTTTCACAGTGTTGATTATTTACATCATTTATCAATTATTTTACAGTGTTGTTATTGGTCTATAGAGATTATTTTACAGTGATTTGTTTATTGGTCTGAGATAGATTATTTTACAGTGTTGTTATTGGCATATATAGATTATTTTACAGTGTTGTTATTGGCATATATAGATTATTTTACAGTGTTGTTATTGGCATATATAGATTATTTCACAGTGTTGTTATTGGCATATATAGATTATTTTACAGTGTTGTTATTGGTCAATATATATTATTTCACAGTGTTGTTATTGGCATATATAGATTATTTTACAGTGTTGTTATTGGTCTATAGAGATTATTTTACAGTGTTGTTATTGGTCTATATAGATTATTTTACAGTGTTGTTATTGGTCTATATAGATTATTTTACAGTGTTGTTATTGGTCTATATAGATTATTTTACAGTGTTGTTATTGGTCTATATAGATTATTTTACAGTGTTGTTATTGGTCAATGTATATTATTTTACAGTGTTGTTATTGGTCATATATAGATTATTTTACAGTGTTGTTATTTTTCAATATATGTTCTTGTAGCTAGGTCTATATGGTGTTCATGTTCTGATTTCACATTTGCAATACCACAGAAAATAGGAAGACAATTAACATGAACTAATCACATTTATACAATCTAATCTGTACAAATAATAAACTATAGTAGCATTGTTGATTTGAACATACATCTCTGCCAGACTGTCAATATTATCCCACATAGGAATGATCAAACAGTGTCAGAATGTGTGTGTGTGTGTGGTTTCCAATTGATGTTTTAAAAAATCATCCAGTAGACATATTCTGCAGCTCTCCAGGTGAATGGACCAGAGTAATTGTAATATCGTTTCAGGACACAACTGATAGTGTAAGTTGAAGTGTGTCAGAACAGGCACTCAGTATTGTGTTTACTTTAGAGTCATGTACTCCATAATAGTGTTATGTAAGACAATAGTATTAACACATGGATGCTTCCCCTATTGTATCAAATTCCCATTTGTAACTGACACACAGAAATAACATCAAAGATATCAACACAGGTATTTAAAACAACATTTGTTTCTGAGAGATCAGAAGACACACCCAAAATAATTTATTCAGAGAAAAACATGTGGATTTTAATATTGATGTATATATTTTATCAATCAGACATCCGAGATGAGATCTTGACTGTTCTAGTCGAGATGATGTATGGTGTCTGTGTGTTCCTTATACTGTAGAGAGGATGTATGGTGTCTGTGTGTTCCTTATACTGTAGAGAGGATGTATGGTGTCTGTGTGTTCCTTATACTGTAGAAAGGATGTATGGTCTCTGTGTGTTCCTTATACTGTAGAGAGGATGTATGGTGTCTGTGTGTTCTTTATACTGTAGAAAGGATGTATGGTGTCTGTGTGTTCCTTATACTGTAGAGAGGATGTATGGTGTCTGTGTGTTCTTTATACTGTAGAAAGGATGTATGGTGTCTGTGTGTTCCTTATACTGTAGAGAGGATGTATGGTGTCTGTGTGTTCTTTATACTGTAGAGAGGATGTATGGTGTCTGTGTGTTCTTTATACTGTAGAGAGGATGTATGGTGTCTGTGTGTTCTTTATACTGTAGAGAGGATGTATGGTGTCTGTGTGTTCTTTATACTGTAGAGAGGATGTATGGTGTCTGTGTGTTCCTCATATGTGTATCATCAGTAAAATCTTATCTCTTGGTCTTTCAGTTAGACCTTGGCTAAATCTAGACAGTATCATCTATTTTTTAGACATGGGTTCGTTGGGTCTCACCACACCTTCACTCTCTCAGTAGTGCAATCAAAGTATTTTCTTTCATTTGTGGTAAAGGATTCTCATCAGACTTGATACAGAGTTGCTTTAACAATGAAATGTGTTGGGATTGATTTCTGAGTTGTTAACGTTGATGCTGTGAACTGTTGTTTTACAGAACGATGATCTCTCTGATCTCCAACACATGGGAACTAGGAGACATCCAACCCTGCTCTGGATATCCCTGCTGGTCCTTCTTCTCCAAGTAGCCAGAGGTGAGGCGTTACAACCATTAAACAACACATAACGTCAGAAACACACCTTTTCAGAACACAACCCTGCTCTGGATATCCCTGCTGGTCCTTCTTCTCCATGTAGCCAGAGGTGAGGCGTTACAACCATTAAACAACACATAAACGTCAGAAACACACCTTTTCAGAACACAACCCTGCTCTGGATATCCCTGCTGGTCCTTCTTCTCCATGTAGCCAGAGGTGAGGCGTTACAACCAGTAAACAACACAGAACGTCAGAAACACACCTTTTCAGAACACAATCCAAAGGCTGTACTGAGAGGCCGTTGAGGAATGTCTCATTGGTCTGTGTAGCTGTCTGCAGAGGGATTCTGAGAATCATTATCCTACTGTAAGGCTCGAGTAGTCTGAAATGCCGGTCACTCAGCATTACCTGTCGTCAACACACACAGGCAATGCCTTATATCTCCTAAGTATAGAAAAACCTGTTGGTCTGGTTCGAGTCTCACCTGCAACTAAACATCCAGAAATGTGACAAAGATGTTGTTAGTCAACACACAGTGGAGATGGAAACAGTCACACTAAGGCCGAGAGGTAGGGAGGAAGAGGAGGGAAACAGTCTCACTAAGGCCGAGAGGTAGGGAGGAAGAGGAGTGAAACAGTCCCACTAAGGCCGAGAGGTAGGGAGGAAGAGGAGGGAAACAGTTACACTAAGGCCGAGAGGTAGGGAGGAAGAGGAGGGAAACAGTCACACTAAGGCCGAGAGGTAGGGAGGAAGAGGAGGGAAAGAGGAACAGTTGAGAAAAGAGGGAGGATTGGGTAGGTTTTTGTTGTAGTGGATGGAAAAAGGCCTGTTATCAACAGCCAGTCGACTTCTTAACAGTAGGCTTTTACTGGCCATTCTGGCTGGTGCATTAATCTGTTGAACTTTTTGGCATTGTTCACTTATCTTGTTAACACAGACTGTCTGTCGGGCTCCCTGATCTGGGGAAGTGGCCCGAGTGTCTAATGTTGTCATTACACTGACCAATGTTGACTTCTCTGTTTCTGTTCTCAGGAGATGCCTCTTTAGAAACAATCTCGGGGCTCATGTCTAATGCATCCTCGACCCCACCCCTCACATCCCTCACAACCCCTCACCCATCACCACTGCACACTGCCTCATCCAACATGACTAATGAACCAATGACATCCACCATGCCATCTCCATCCACTATTCTGCACTCGACTTCGCCCATCATAACGTCCACTACCAACAGTAAGTTAGATAATCCTTATACAGTATGTTCAAATCTCATCATTCAATGGCACTCATTGTACAGTTGGACTCAGCCAACAAATAGACTCCTGTCTCTCCATTTCAGTGACCTCTAAAAATGCCACATCTCCAGGACCCTCCACTCCTTTGCCAATAACAGTCACCTCTAATGCCACTACAGGTAGGTCAACAGCCTCATTTATAGTGGAGGGGTTTAACACATTGAGTAATCATACTATTGGCTGTATGTGTGATAATGTCTCTGTATAATAGAGGAGTTTGTGTGGAGCAGGAAAATAATCCTGCAGCAACAGGAAATATGAATTATAATGAAGCCTTTTTAAACCTCGAACACACTACAATTTTGCATTTCCTGTTGCATTGGTTTGCACGGATCCTCACATATCTCCCCTCTCTGTTTCAGAGTCAGCAGAGGTGCATTGTAACTTCTCACAGCTCTGTGCCAATCAGTGTACGTTTAATGAATCATGCTTATAATAGGAATATATGATATTGAGGCATTAGTCTTTCATGTCCATTGTTATTTTACTTATTTATGTTAATTACTTTACGTTAAACTGCATTTTTTTTGGGGGAAATGTGCTTTATAAATAAAGTATGATTGATTGATTGATTTGAAATGTACGATGTAATGTGTATGTTTAACAGCTGTGTACTACTGGATGGTCCTTGCGGTGGATGTGACTGGAGATCTGAAGAATGAATCAGACATCAGTGGCTGGGTAGGCCAGAAGACAGTGAATGAAACTTGATTGACTGATGTGTGATGAATCCTGTTGAAACTGTACATTTGTTTAGTTATACATGAAATGTGACCGCATTGTTTTCCTGTTTCAGTTCAGGGCTCTATTTCATTCATTGTTTTCCTGTTTCAGTTCAGGGCTCTATTTCATTCATTGTTTTCCTGTTTCAGTTCAGCGCTCTATTTCATTCATTGTTTTCCTGTTTCAGTTCAGGCTCTATTTCATTCATTGTTTTCCTGTTTCAGTTCAGGGCTCTATTTCATTCATTGTTTTCCTGTTTCAGTTCAGGGCTCTATTTCATTCATTGTTTTCCTGTTTCAGTTCAGGGCTCTATTTCATTAATTGTTTTCCTGTTTCAGTTCAGGGCTCTATTTCATTCTCTCTTGGACTCCTGTGAGCCCTCCAACTCTGAACAAGCAAATGGCACAAATTCGACTGACACACTGCCAACTACTTCTGTCAGTCCAACATATCCCACCCCCTACAACATGACAACATGGTTATACAACTTCACCACAACTACACTATCCCAGAACTTCACCAACTTCACCACGACAACACCATCCCAGAACTTCACCAACTTCACCACGACAACACCATCCCAGAACTTCACCAACTTCACCACGACAACACCATCCCAGAACTTCACCAACTTCACCACGACAACACCATCCCAGAACTTCACCAACTTCACCACGACAACACTATCCCAGGGCTTCATCAACTTCAACATGACAACACCATCCCAGAACATTACCAACTTCAACATGACAACCTTGACAACTAACATGACAACTTTGCTTTACAATAGTACTCCCCCACACAACCGTAGCATGTCCGCCCCACCCTACAACCATAGCATGACAACTCTGTCTTCCAGCTGGCCCCAGAGCACCACAAGGTAAAGTATTCAGTCACACGTCATTATTGCTCATTAAGATTTATACTGTAGATGTACAGAAAAGGTTGTTTGAATATCAAAAGAAATATCTCTTCTGAAACTATCTCTGTTTATTCACTTTCTGTTCTGTAGTGAGGAGCGTGAAGGTGGCAATATGACTGCTGCCAGCCTGTTTCAAGTAAGACGACATCTCTCTCCAGACAAACCTGCCTTAATGTGCATGTCAACATTAGAGGGCACTTTTTCTCTGTCTGTAAAAGTATGTGAGTTGAATCAAAACTCTTATCTTTACAGGACATTGAGGTGACGTGTGTCAATAAAACAGGGATCAGGTTAGTTGAACTCACAGGCGGCTGGTGGCCCCTGAATTGGGGAGGACGTGCTCATAGTAATGGCTGCAATGGAATTAATGGAGTGGTATCGACACATCACTTCATTCCAGTCATTATTATGAGCCGTCCTCCCCTCAAGAGCCTCCTGTGGTGGAAATACCTCTACTAATTTCAATACTACAGTTCAGCATCCTCTGTCCCGCTCCATGCCTTAATACTGCCCAAAACCCTCCAGGAGGACTAACTGCACTGTGCTGCTGAGGACGAGGAAGCCAATGTTTCCCTGTTGTTTACAGAGAGCCCTGTGGCTGGGTCAGGAGAACAGCTCCATACAAACCCATATAGTGGGAAATAGAGTGGAGAGAGTGGGTGAGTCGCACTTGCCCTAATGTGAATCTGAAATCTCTCATAGGAATGTACATTTACCTGAGCCTAACGTCTGTTGCTTGTTACTTGTAGGTAAGGGTCTGTGTGCAGGCCAATTGCCTCCAAGTAATGGTTTTGCAAAGTGCACCGGCTTCCTGAATGGCACTCTCCCTCTTCCAAACACGTGTCAAACTCCAGGGCCTGTCAATATCTCATGGTCAGTTGGAGGTCACTCTGGAAAATTTAAAACTATGCTGCTGTTTCTGTGTTTGAAGTTTTTCTTTGATATCAAATCATCCTCTGATACGAACATGTTGTATCTTACAGTGGACATGCAGGGACTGTTTACGTACCACTTGGAAATCAAACCCAAATGGACTGTGGTATGCCCCCTAAACCTCCCATCGGTAAAAACTATGACATTTTTTTCACCCTTGCTCATTTACCCATGTGATAGTGTAATACTCCTTATCCACATTTAACAGACAGACACATTCATTTGCCAGTTCAATCTTCAGTGGGTGTTTCAAACAGTCAGATGTATAGCGTGGCAGGTGTAATTACAGGGTACAATGAATATCTTAACCTCCGAGCTCCAACAATGCAGGTCAAAGTGAAATAAAAACAATAAAAGTAATAATAAAGAAAAGATAGAAATAGAAATAAAATATATATAGTGTACAAAGCTGTCATCAAGGCAAAGGGTGGCTACTTTAAAATCTATTTTGATTTGTTTAACACTTTTTTGGTTACCATATGATTCCATATGTGTTTTTCCTAGTTTTGATGTCTTCACTATTATTCTACAATGTAGAAAATAGTAAAGATAAAGAAAAACCCTTGAATGAGTAGGTGTGTCCAAACCTTTGACAGGTACTGTACATATTAACACTGTAATGATGGTAAACCCCTCTATCTTGATAAGTACCGTATTCCTGCTTTTCAGATTCTGAGATTGTCTGCAACTGCTCCTCTTACTGCTATGGTACAGGTAAATACAATATTTACAACTACTCCTCTTACTGCTATGGTACAGGTAAATACAATATTTACAACTACTCCTCTTACTGCTATGGTACAGGTAAATACAATATTTACAACTGCTCCTCTTACTGCTATGGTACAGGTAAATACAATATTTACAAATCAACTGCTCATTTCACTGATACTGTGATGGACCCGCTACACTTGTTCTTTTCCCACCATGTGATAACTCTCTCTCCTTCCCTCTCTCTATAGCTGCATACTATACCTTGGGCATACAGATCAAAGATTCCACTATGAATATTTCAAAAATCTTCTATATGGTGAGTTGTTTCTGTTGTGTCACCCGTTTGTGTGCATATATGTGTGTGTGTGTGTTTGTAACTGTATGCATATTTGTTTGTTTGTGTGTGTGTGTGTGTGTGTGTGTGTGTGTGTGCGTGCGTGCGTGCGTGCGTGCGTGCGTGCGTGCGTGCGTGCGTGCGTGCGTGCGTGCGTGCGTGCGTGCGCTGTGTTCCCCAGATTGATCAGCTAAAAACTCCTCCACCCTGCAACAACACCTCAGAGACACAGTATGTCCTAATTTCTTCATCTGTTATAAAACAGTTTTCTCTCTGCTTAGCATCAATATGCTCACACTTTCCAATTAGATCCTTTCAGCTCAAATGAACCCCAATAGTACATATAGTGCCATACCTTGCTACACTAGGTTTGATATGTTTTCTGACTTAATTCTCTGTTCCAGTCCTCCCTGTCCCTTGCCCATCATATCAACTATCTACCAGGTGATTTTATTATGAGATGATACCCCAACCCCACAATGAGCTTTCATTGTTTTATGTTGCTCTGTAAAGACATCATTTGAAACCTTATGAGCTATTCTGTGTTGTTTTCACACAGGATGCTCATGTGGAATGCAATGGCGCAAATACCAAGTGAGTTCCTGTACTCCTTGCAGGCCTAAAACCTTTACAGTGCATTCAAGACTGCCCTTTATGTGGAGGGATTATGGTGGTGTGACTTATTAATAAGTATACCATTACTGTTTTATTACCAGTCTCCAAAGCTGCAGGGTTATCGTGCGCCTCAACCGTTCGGTGCCTATATGTGCAGTCAGTACTGCATTGATGACTGTGTTCAATGACAAGCATGGTATTGGCTATAATGGAACGGTGACCCGAGCAGGTGAGTAGCCATACCATGGATGGGGGAAGCTGACAGCATCTGTGTATTTATTCATATACATTATACAGTATGTGTTTCTGACTGTTTGTGTTCATACATTTCACACAGCCATTTGTGGCTACCCAGGATCCAGTGGCGGTCTATTGAATTCAACCTTCACTTGGGAGAGTATCAACCTCAACACCACTTTGTTCTGTGAGGCTGAAAAGACCACTGTCATTGTCAGCTGGTCAGTTCAGTCTCTCTTTGTGTGCTTCAAAGACATCAAAACCTTGTTACACATTTTGTAATTGTGTAAAACACTGTAAATGATGGAGAGTAAGGAAATTGCACATTGTTATTTGTACATTTAAGTTATATAGCTATTTATAAATCGAGCCCTGAATGCTAATTGGTTGAAAGCCGTAGTATATCAGACCGTATAGCACAGGTATGACAAAACATTTATTTTCACTGTTCTAATTATGTTAGTAACAAGTTTATAATAGCAATAAGGCACCTCGGGGGTTGTGGTATATTGGCCATATACCACACCCCCTCAGGCTTTATTGCTTAAATATATAATTGACTATATGCACTGAAGATCTACATGTATCTGTCCCTTTCTCTGTTTAGCAAACAAGGGAAAAATGTGTGTGTGCTCCTGAATGAAATGTGCGACCCCATGCCTCCTTCTACATCGCCCAGCCCAATGGCTAACACCACTTTACCTGCAACAACAATACTGCCTCCTACACCCAATGTCACTATACACCTAAACACCCCCTACGTCCCATTGAACACAACATTAGCTCCACTAAACACCACTTCTAAAACTCCAAATACTACACCATCAGCTCCAAATACAACCATCGCCATGACAACCCGGGGTAATACCACTACAAACTCATCAACACCCATCATTCCACCAGTGAATCCCACAACAGCTTCCCCAAAGTACACCACCACAGCTGTTACAACAACCACCGCAGGTAACCCTCAGGATACTAACCCAAGCTGATCTCTGACCTAGCTGGGCCATAGCTGGTACTGCCACATTAATCTACATTTAAAATGTAGACCCAAAGTCAAAGTTCCCCTCTGATAACATCCTCATTTTTATTATGGATCCTTTCCCCCACAGCGCCCAACACCACAGCAGCTAGTAGTGAAGAGCAGGCCAATCAGCTGCTGGATCTGACTAGTAACGTGTCCAAGCTCAACTCCTCCCAGGTGGACCAGCTGGTGTCCCAGCTAGAGGCCCTGCTGGCCGGACCCAATGTCAGCCTGGGTCTGGGGAAAACCTCTGTCAAAATCGTTAGCAACCTGCTGGGTGCCTCCTCTGACACCCTGGCCTCCTCCTCCACCAAGTGAGCTGCCTGGGGAAAACAATCTTCTGTTATGCTGCTTGCTGTGCTGTACCAGAAATGAGCACTTATATAAAGCCTGTAAAGAGACTGTGACAACATTTTCGTAAAACCGGAAGAAATCTTAGCAATGACCTTGACCAGCCTGCACATCAGAATAACAGTTGATTTTTCTACCAGGATCATTGGGATTGTTGATACGGTGGGCCTGAAGCTGGTCGTTCAACAAGAGGCTACCATTTTAACCAAGTCGGTTGCTGTCGCTATCAAAACAGTGGACGGCACTAATTTCCAGCAAACATCTTTCTCCATCCCGGACCCCAACAATGTGCAGGTAACCTTCCAGTAAGGAAACACTGAATAGTAAATACTGTAGCCTCGGTTGCCGTCAAAATACACGCAGAAGTAATGTAGGACATCCTGCACTCTGACGTATGTCTGGTAGGGTCTGTTATGTAGATAGACACATAACTGCTGTTTGTTGCTAAGTGTTAATCATAGAGAAATGTGTCCCCTCCAGATCCGTGGAGATGGCAGAGCCAGGAGAAGTGTGAGAACAGAGGCGTCCTCCCTTCCCCAGGGCTCCGTCACGTTCCCCTCCTCCCTCACAGCGAACCTCTCCCATGAGCAGCAGCTACAAGCCTCCAGACTCCAGTTCAACTTCTACCAGAAGGCCACTGTGTTCCAGGTGCTTACCTGCTCCTCTGTATTCAGTACTGTCCCAACCTGTTGCCAAGCCTAAACATTTATTGCTACTTAAGCAGCCCGTGCTATTTATATAGATATGATGACTCTGGATAAAAGTCACATAAATCGGTCAGAAATGAAGAACTGTGAAATAATAGTAGTAGATAATGTAGTAAAATAATGTATAGACAATGCCATATTCTTTCCATGCCGTTCCTTAGGACCGAGCCTTGGGAGACAGCAGGCTGTACAGTGGGATACTGGGAGCCAGTGTGGCCAACCTGTCAATCAAATCTCTGCAGAAGGACGTGGTGATCATCCTGAGAAACACTGAGCCCGTCCCAGTGAGTCAAACAGTCAAGACGTTTTCCCTATGTCAAGGATGGGACATCCTGAGAAGAATTTAACACTCTGTCTTCTCTTCATCATTTGTCTACACAGGCTAATTTCGTGGTTTCATGTGTTTTCTGGGACTTTGGCTTGAATGGTAAGTATTTCTCTTGTGTCTCCCAAAATGAAAGGAAGACTATCTCTGACAATTGACAGGTATTAAAGAATAAACATGTTTTTTTTCTTTCGTAGATGGCTCAGGAGGCTGGAACCGAAAAGGCTGCTCTGTCAGGAACAGCACAGAAAATGAGACTGTCTGTGCCTGTAACCATCTCACCAGCTTCGGTGTGCTACTGGTGAGTACTTCCTGAGGCAGGGGTGCAATGTGATCTCTCCCATTCAGTCTTTGTCAACATTCAAGGACTTATTTTTAGAATAATTCAATGTGTACAACATGTTTTTGGTATTTCTTCTCCCAGGACATCTCCAGAACGGGCATAACCAATCATCTCCAGGCCACAATCCTCACCTACATCACCTACATCGGCTGTGGTATCTCCGCCATCTTCCTCTCCGTCACTCTGCTCACCTACCTGGCCTTTGGGTGAGACTGAGCCCCTTGTGATCAGTGCAGGATATCCATGATATCCCCTACATGTACAAATGACCTCGACTAACCTGTACCCCCACACACTGACTCGGTACTGGTACCCACTGTATATAGCCTTGTTATTGTTATTTTATTGTGTTACTTTTAATAAAAATGTTACTTTAGTTTATTTAGTAAATATGTTCTTAACTCTGTTTTCTTAAAACTGCATTGTTGGTTAAGGGCTTGCAAGTAAACATTTCATGGTAAGGTCGTTGGTACCTGTTGTATTTGGCGCATGTGACAAATAACATTTGATTTGATTTGATTTTGATGACACCCACCTGGAGAACTGATCTAAATACGAAGACATATAGACAAGCTGTAATCAATGTAATACCGTCCTAATTCCAATCCTAATTCTTTTAGGAAACTGCGTAAGGACATCCCATCTAAGATCCTGATCCAGCTGTGTGTGGCTCTGTTGTTTTTAAACCTGGTGTTCCTGGTGGATGCCTGGCTGGCCCTCTACCCTGACGCTGTGGGCCTGTGCATCTCCACCGCCTGGTTCCTGCACTACTTCCTGCTGGCTTCCTTCACCTGGATGGGCCTGGAGGCCGTCCACATGTACCTGGCCCTCGTCAAGGTCTTCAACACATACATAAAACGCTACATGCTCAAGTTCTCTCTCGTCGGCTGGGGTAAGTGAAAAAGTGATTCTGGGACTGTCATCAGAGTGAAGAACAGCCACCACGTTCTTACAAAAGTAACAGTTACTTACAGTTCAATGTAGTCTGTTGTCTCTCGTCATAGGCGTCCCACTCCTTGTGGTCATCGTGGTTATTGCTGTTGATAAGAACAATTACGGCCTCGTTAGCTACGGAAAGTATTCAGATAACTCCCCTTCAGATGACTTGTAAGTCCCTTGCATTTTGTTCAATATTTAACATGCCAATTTACAGCTGAAGCATTGGTATGGAGCGCTTGTTTGTGCACCATGACATTTATACCGGTACTCACATTTACGTAATAGGATAGCTGATCAATTCAAATATGGTCTCATGCATTTCACTCCTTTCCTCTCACACAGCTGCTGGCTGAAGAGCAACATTGCCTTCTACGTATCTGTGGTGGCCTACTTCTGTGTCATCTTCCTGTTGAACCTCAGCATGTTTGTGGTGGTGATGGTTCAGCTGTGTCGGATAAAGAGTCAGAACCCCCACAACATGAGGCACCGTAACGGGCTGCAGGACCTGCGCAGTGTGGTTGGGATCACCCTACTCCTGGGCCTCACCTGGGGCTTTGCCTTCTTTGCCTGGGGGCCTGTCAACCTGGCCTTCATGTACCTCTTCGCCATCTTCAACGCCTTTCAAGGTGAGATTTAGAACTCTCCCAGATTTTTTTTGTGATTTGAAAATTAATTCACCATTAATGTTCTCAGAGAAGACACTAACACAAAGCCTGAGGAGTTTCTTGGGGAACCTGTTGCCAAGTGTGTAACAAAAGTGTAGTTGCCTGACACGTGTGTTCTTTTGCAGGGTTCTTTATCTTTGTGTTCCACTGCGCTGTGAAGGAGAACGTGAGGAGGCAGTGGAGGACTTACCTCTGCTGTGGTAGACTGAGACTGGCAGAGAACTCAGGTAAGACTTGTTGACCTACATCTTACAACATATGTGTAGTTTGAAGAAGAGAAGAACCTTCCATGCATTTGTATTGATGAGGGATCCCCAATAGTTCCTGCCAAGGCAGCAGCAACTCTTCCTGGGGTTTATTAGGGATCCCCATTAGTTCCTGCCAAAGCAGCAGCAGCTCTTCCTGGGGTTTATTTGGGGATCCCCATTAGTTCCTGCCAAGGCAGAAGCTACTCTTCCTGGAGTTCGAACACATTAAGGCACTTACATTACATATAAAACAAAAGATAAAACACTACAACATATAACATTATTACACCACTACATATCTACAATACAACATGTATAACACCACCATACAACAATATTACAATGTACGTGTGTGTAGAGTTGGCGAGATAGCGCGTGTGTCTGTATCTGTGTGTGTGTCTCTTCACAGTCCCCGCTGTTCTATAAGGTGTATTTCTATCTGTTTGTAAATCTGATTCCACTGCTTGCATCAGTTACCTGATTTGGAATAGAGTTCCATATAGTCATGGCTCTATGTAGTACTGTGCGCCTCTCATAGTCTGTTGTAATTTTCCTAAGTCCCTCTTTGTGTCACCTGACCACACGACTGAACACTAGGCCAAGGGCGACAAACTAGGGCCTGTAGGACCTGCCTTGTTGATAGTGTTGTTAAAAAGGCAGAGCAACGCTTTATTATGGACAGACTTCTCCCCAACTTAGCTACTGTTGTATCAATATGTTTTGACCATGACAGTTTACAATCCAGTGTTACTCCAAGCAGTTTAGTCACCTCAACTTGCTCAATTTCCACGTTCATTACAAGATTTAGTTGAGGTTTAGGGTTTAGTGAATGATTTTTCCCAAATACAATACTTTTAGTTTTTGAAATATTTAGGACTAACTTACTCCTTGCCACCCATTCTGAAATTGACTGCAGCTCTTTATTAAGTGTTGCAGTCATTTCAGTTGCTGTAATAGCTGACGTGTGTAGTGTTGAGTCATCCGCATACATAGACACACTGGCTTTACTCCAGCCAGTGGCAGGTCATTAGTAATGATTTTAAAAAGTATTGGACCTAGACAGCTGCTCAGTGGAAATCCTGATTCTACCTGGATTGTGTTGGAGAGGCTTCTATTAAAGAACACCCTCTGTGTTCTGTTAGACAGCTAAATCTTTATCCATAATATAGCAGGGGGTGTAAACCATAACACGTGTTTTTCCAGCAGCAGATTATGATCGATAATGTCAAAAGCTGCAAAAAGTCTAACAAAACAACTCCTACAATCTTTTTATCGTCGATTTCTCTTAGCCAATCAATCATCAGTAATTTGTGTAAGTGCTGTGCTTGTTGAATGTCCTTCCCTATAAGCGTGTTGGAAGTCTGTTTTCAATTTGTTTACTGTAAAATAGCATTGTATTTGGTCAAACACTATTTGTTCCAAAGGTTTACTAAGGATTGGTAACAGGCTGATTGGTCGGCTGTTTGAGCCAGTAGAGGGGCTTTACTATTCTTGGGTAGCGGAATGACTTTTGCTTCCCTGAATTGATATATTTTATGTCATTTAATGTACACTATTTGAATGAACTCTTGTTTCATCACAGACTGGAGCCGCACGGCTACACAGAAGACAGAGAAGAAGTCAGTGACCAGAGCCACGTCCTTCCGCTCCGGTAACTCCTCCCAGTTCAACCATACCTCCAGCTCCTCCTTCTTGACCGGTGACTCCCCAGAGCGGCCCAGTGGAGCAACAGGTAGGCATGGGGACCCGGAGGGGGTCAGGGATGACTAACAACCAATATGGGTCAGACAACAATAGAGAAATACTTTTTGTATATGCTGATCTACTTTCCGCCCCTGATAAATGTGGAAGCACGTCATAATATTAAACCTCTGTTATCAGAGCATGGGATGGCTTAGCAAGCCTTCATCTCCATGTCACTGATGACCTATGTAACCTAGGAAAATCTCTGTGACGGGCTCTGAGATGACCTTTTACCTTTAACATCATTATACCCAGAATTGGAGCTAGCTGTACTGTTTGAGCTCCAGCCACGTCTATAGCGCCTCTTTCAGCCTCTTACTGATGGTGCACAGTAACTGGTGTGTGTTTGTATACAACAGTGAGTGAGAATGTGTGTCTATGTATGACACTCTACAGCAGGATTTAGTCAGCTTAACCCATCCAATCAAATAGTGACTGTATCTAACTGTACCCCCGCCCATGTGCCTGGCTCAGCTGCTGGCTGCCAGCTGGCTCTGATTCCAACAGTCACATGTGTCTCTGCTCTCCTGTTGCTAGTTTATCTGCTCTTGGTCATGAAAAAGGCCTATCATCCATTCTGCTGCCAGACGGTTGGAAAGGATTTCATACGTTTAGTTATAAACAGTGAATCACCAGAATAATTTGGCCCTTGAAAATAAGATACTCGAATTTACACAACTACACGTGAAATCAAGTTGTTTTGCTGTAAGGGTATCCACCGTAATCTACTTTCCTTATACGTGGTCCATTAATGTAGAGTTAATCTCAGAAATACCACTCTAAATGCAGTCACTTGTGTGCAGGATAAGCTGTAACTCTGATGTGTACCATTTCAGGAAGTCTATTTGACGACAGAACCATCACAGCCTTTGAGGAGCTCAACTCAGACGTGGTCCTCAATGAGGTGAACAGCCAATTCAGGACTCAGAGTTAGAGAGCAGCCTAAGTCCTGTAAAACACTAGGCCAAGTGTAGGCTGGTAGGGGAGTGGACTTACGTGAGACAGTGTGTTTCATAGTATTTTCTAGGTTTATATGAAATATTTGAATGTTAATGCTGCATTTTGTAGTTTAATGGACAGACCACACTGAAGAGATGGGACATCACTGAAGATCCAGCATGCTCATGGATTTCGTCCAGTTGACCTACCAATACTATCATGAACTCATCTGGGCTGGCACCTATGATTGTGAATATCAATACATGTACTGTACTGAAAAGGTATCTGCAGTAGCACGGAGGAAAAACCCAACTCTTACTGTAGATCCTCCCGAGCGGCATCCTATGACTGCATACTACAGGGTTTTTATCGTTTTTCTCAGCATTCTTCAGAGGCGTGCGCTGACACATACTAACACTGTCACTTCCTGGTTTGATTTCATTTAAGATAAAGGCAAAGCTCTTTTATACTGTACTCAGAATCAAGATATTTCCATGAGATATATTATGTGTATATATTTTAAAGAGGCATCAAAACAATGGGTGTATAATTAAACATTATTTCACCAATAACAATTGTATAAATAAAATGAAATGTTTTATTTTAAGCTAATCTGATGTTGTATTTTTCTGATATTCACTGATATAAAAGACACACGCACCTTCATTTTCATGCACATTTAAATTCATACTATATACAGTAACTAAATGTTTAAACCAGTGGGGGGGAAAGCAACTGTGCATTCCAGCAGAAGCACTTCCATGAACAGCACCAGCAACTTCACACCTGAACCCGGATTCCAACAGGTTTCCAATAAAAAGCAGATTTACTCAATAGTATCTCTTCTTCAGTAGGGCTTGACTGTCCAAAACTCCCACAATGCACTCTGGTAGACACCAATGGTTAAGCTCATAATCCAGTGGGTGGCAGAAAACAACGCCTTGACGATGATGCTGTTGTCAGTGAGAATAACCTAATAGATAATATACAGTAGTAATATAGTTCAGTAGTCATTAGACAACATACTCCAATAACCCACTGCATGATGAACTGTTCGTAGACTGTTGACGGTTTATTCACCTACTGGAGTACAAGCTCCAGTAGATGATGTTGAACAGCAGGTAGGTCATGGGGAAGATGACTCTGGAGTAGGAGTCGATCATGTAGCTGTTACTCATGATGAAGCTGAGGTTGTGTTTGATGGATTTTTTGCGTCGTAGCCTGGTGCCCTCCGTGGGCGGGGGCTCTGCGGCAGAGTTCCTCGAGTTCCTCAACGTGGCCGTCCGACTCCGCTCTGTGTTGGGGGTGCTGGGCAGCTCTGGGAATGGCATCAGGTCAATGTCATTGTCGTGGTAACATCCGTCAAAGGCCATTGTTTGAGTGGCATTGAAATTGGCAGGGATCTGAGGAGAGAGAGGGGAGGGAATTTAAATGTTTCAATTCAATGATCTTCCGATGGTAGAATACATTATGATCAATAGGGGGAGACACAGTCATAGTTGTTGTTATAACCTACTTTGGCGCTTCTATTGTGGCTCTGACAGTGGTAGCATATTCCATATTTCATAATACACCCATGCACATGATCCCTCACTCTGTGACTTATCTAACCCGTGAACTTTGACCCTATAGACGCCATAAGTGTCAGTGACCTTTCCCCCCTTGAGCTTCTTCATCTCCTCCACTGTGGTGAAGTAGTTGACGGTGGCGTACTCGATGACGGACAGGAAGACAAACAGGAAGCTGGCCCACAGATAGATGTCTACCGCTTTCACATAAGAGACCTGGGGCATGGAGGCTGACACGCCTGTGATGATGGTGGACATGGTCAGAACTGTGGTGATGCCTGGAGAGGCAGAGGGAAAGGGAGAGAAAGAGAGATTATTGAGTTAAGGTATCATTCTCGATCAATTGGTTTTTTAAGACTTCTTTCACCCCTAAAAGCTCTTTGTACCATGACAGCCTTCGATAATAAAAAGAGAGAGGCAAATGTATGGAAAAATAGTGAGGTGTATTACTGTGTGGAGGTTTAGCATAGATGGATGGAAAGTAAAACAATAGTGTAGGAGTCTGTACTTTGAGCTCTACTTACATGAGCAGCTAGCTGTACATGTACATTTCCTGTTTTTCCTCTGAAGTGGGAAGATAGGTTTCATTTATAAAAATAGATATCAGTGTGTAAACACAAAGTCTCTGTGAATAGGCATGACATTTTTTTCTTTTTTGTTGTTGAGCTGAAGAAGTAAATTAGGCCAGCTTTTGTTACGGTATGAGCCTCTGACGACCTGCGCTGCTCACAGGGTGAAGCAAACTCCTCACACTGCTGCATTAGTAAAGTCCACATTATTCACATCTTTCTCCTTTTCTCTGGCTCTCTCTCTCTTGCTCTTCCCTCTCCCTCCCTTTCTCTTTCTTTGCAAAACAAACAACCTTTCACAGACACACACCACACTGCCTGAAGGGATCTCGCCTGGTGCAGGTGACTGTAGTCATGTGCAGAACTAAACATTCTTTGTCACTGTGTTCAGTTTCAGTTGTCCTCTGATGAGAGGGAGATGATGTGTCCACCCCAACTGCTACTCTCTCTCTCTCTCTTTGGGTTAATTAGTTATGCTCTGGCAACTGTCAAAAGCAGCAGGCTCATATTCACCTGTCCATTCACAGCAGGAAAACAATAGCAAATTGGTGCACCACTGTCCCCCCTTGCGGTAATAACAGGGGTGTGACAAAGAAGAGAAAGATAAAGCACCCACCCACTTTAATTTATGGAGATGCATCAAGAATACTGTACAGAAAATACTGATGGCCTTGTGAGGTTTCTCTGCTCATTTTGTGAGCTTAGGTTATTTTCTGGAGATTCCTTCAAAAACCCTCATACTAGCAGTGAGAGTATCAGTACTGTACCCAGAGAGACCCGGGCGGGCACAGCCCTCCTGTCAATCCAGAAGGACACCCAGGAGAGCATCACCATCAGCATGGTGGGGAAATAGGTCTGCAGCATGAAGAAGAAGATGTGCCGCCTGAGGATGAAGTTTATGTAGAGCCTGTTATACCAACCTGGGGTGGAGAGAGAGGGGTGGTGGGGAGAGAGATAGGGGTGGGGGGAAAGAACGAGAGAGAGAGAGAGGTGGGGGAGAGAGAGGGAGGGGAGAGGTGGGTGGGGGAAAGATAGGTGGGGGAGAGAGAGAAGTGGGGGAGAGAGAGAAAGAAGGGTGGTAGAGAGAGAAAGAGAGGGGTGAGGGAGAGAGATAGATGGGGAGGAGAGAAAGATTGGGATGGGGAGAGAGAGAGAGAGAGAGAGAGAGAGAGAGAGAGAGGGTGGTGGAGAGAGGGGGGTGGAACAGAGCCAGAGAGAGAGAGAGGTGGGAGGAAAAGAGAGAGAGAGGTTGGAGGGGGAAAGAGGGGTGGGGGAAGAGAGAGAGAGGTGGGGAGAGAGAGAGAGAGAGAGGTGGGGAGAGAGAGAGTGGGGTGGGAGAGAGAGAGAGGGGTGGGGGAGAGAGAGTGGGGTGGGAGAAAGAGAGAGAGGGGGTGGGGAGAGAGAGAGAGGGTGGGGGTGGGAGAGGTGGGTTGAGAGAGAGAGAGAGAGAGAGAGAGAGAGAGAGAGGTGAGAGAAAGTGGGGTGGTGGAGAGCGAGAGAGAGAGGTTGGAGTGGGTGAGAGAGAGGGGGTGCGGTAGAAAGAGTGGGGTGGGAGAGGTGAGAGAGAGAGAGAGAGAGAGAGAGAGAGAGAGAGAGAGAGAGAGAGAGAGAGAGAGACAGGTGGGGGGAGAGAGAGAGAGGTGGGGGAGAGAGAGAAAGTGGGGTGGTGGAGAGCGAGAGAGAGAGATAGAAAGGGTTGGGGGAGAGAGAGAAAGAAAGGGGGAGAGATGGAGGACAGAGAGAGAGAGAGGTGGCGGGGAGAGGGGGTGGGGAGAGATAGAGATAGGTGGGGACAGAGAGAGAGAGAGGTGGGGGAGAGGGGTTGGGGAAGAAAGAGAGAGGTGTGGGAGAGAGCGAGGTTGGGGAGAGACAGGTGGGGAGAGAGAGGTTGGGGGAGAGAGAGAGATGGGGGAGAGAGAGACAAAGGGGATGTGGGAGAAAGAGTTGTGTGGGGAAGAGAGAGAAAGGTCGGGAGAGAGAGAGAGAGGTTGGGTTGGGTTGAGAGATGTGGGGAACAGAGAGAGGGGTGGGAGAGGTGGGGGATAGAGAGAGAGGTGGGGAGAGAAAGAGAGAGGCGGGAACAGAGAGAGAGAGGGGTGAGGGGGATAGAGAGAGGGGTGGGGGTAGAGAGAGGGGGAAAGAGAGAGGGGTGGGAGAAGTGGGGGAGAGACAGGTGGGGATGGGAGAGAGAGAGAGATGGAGGAGAGAGAGACAAAGGGGATGTGGGAGAAAGTTGTGTGGGGGAAGAGAGAGAGACATGGGGAGAGAGAGAGAGGTTGGGTTGGGTTGAGAGATGTGGGGAACAGAGAGAGGGGTGGGGGATAGAGAGAGAGGTGGGGGAGAGAAAGAGAGAGGCGGGAACAGAGAGAGAGAGGGGTGAGGGGGATAGAGAGAGTGGTGGGGGTAGAGAGAGGGGAGAGGTGGGGGAGAGAGAGATAGGTGGGGACAGAGAAGGAGAAAGAGAGAGAGGGTGGGGGGAAGAAAGAGAGAGGTGGGGGAGCGAGAGAAAGAGGGGTGGTGGAGATTAAGAGAGAGCGAGGGATGGGGAAAGAGAGAGATAGGTGGGGACAGGCAGAGAGGGGGTGGGGGAGAGAGAGAGAGGTGGGGATAGAGAGAGAGGGGTGGGGAGAGAGAGAGGTGGGTATAGAGAGAGGGGGTGGGGGAGAGAGAGAGCAGTGGGGGAGAGCGCGAGGGGGTGGGGGGAGAGAGAGAAAGAATAGTGGTGGAGAGCGAGAGAGAGAGAGGGATGGGAGGAGAGAGAGGGGTGGGGGGAAGAGAGAAAGAGGGGTGGTGGAGAGAGAGTTGGGGACAGAGAGTGAGAGGTGGGGGAGAGAGAGGTGAGGGGAGAGAGAGGGAGAGAGAGGGGTGGTGGAGAGCGAGACAGAGAGATGAGATGGGGAGAAAGAGAGGGTTGGAGGAGAGAGAGCAGTGGGGGGGGAAAGTGAGAGGTGGGGGAGAGGTAGAAAGAGGGGTGGTGGAGAGCGAGAGAGAGAGAGAGGTTGGGGAGAGACAGGTATGGAGAGAGAGAGGTTGTGGAGAGAGAGGGGGGGAAGAGAGAGTTAGGTGGGGGGGAGAGAGAGAGAGAGCGAGAGAGAGAGAGAGAAAGAGAGTTGGGGGAGGGAGAAAGAGAGCAATGGTGGAGAGAGAGAGGGGTGGGAGAGGGAGAGGTGGGGATAGAGAGAGAGGTGGGGGTAGAGAGAGAAAGATGGGTGGTTGAGAGTGAGAGAGAGGGGTGGGGATAGAGAAAGAGGGGTGTGGGGATAGAGAAAGAGGGGTGGTTGAGAATGTGTGAGAGAGAGGGGTGGGGGGAGAGAGAGAGGAGATGTGGAAGAGAGAGAGATGGGGGAGAGAGAGGAGATGTGGAGAGAGAGAGAGGTAGGTACGGAGAGAGAGATGGGTACGGGGAGAGAGAGAGGGGGTGGAGAGAGAGAGGGGTGTGGGGAGAGAGAGAGGGGGGTGTTGAGAGATAGGGGGTGTTGAGAGAGAGGGGGTGGGGGATATAGAGAGGGGGTGGAGAGGGAGAGGGGGGTGGGGGAGAGAGAGAGAGGTGTGTGGGAAGAGAGAGAGCAGTGGGAGGGGTGAGAGGTGAGGGGAGACAGAGAAAGAGGGGTGGTGGAGAGAGAGAGAGGTTGGGTTGAGAGAGTTGGTGGACAGAAAGGGGTGGGGGGGAAAGAGGTGGGGGAGAGAGAGGGGGAGAGAGAGAGGGGAATGTGGGAGAAAGAGAAAATGGGGGAAGAGAGAGATGGGGAGAGAGAGAGAGAGGTTGGGTAGAGAGAGGGGGGGGACAGAGAGGGGTGGGAGAGGGAAAGGTGGGGGGAGAGAGAGAGAGGTTGGGGAGAGAGAGAGAGGTGTGGGGGAAGAAAGATAGAGTTGGGGGAAGAGGGGATGCAGAGAAGAGAGATGTGGGGAGAGAGAGAGAAGTTGTGTTGGGAGAGTTGGGGTAAATAGAGGGGTGGTAGAAAGAGAGCATTGGGGGAGAGAGAGAAAGAGGGGGTGGAGAGCGAGAGAGAGAGGGTTGGGGAGGGGTGGGGGAGAGAGGGGGAAGAGAGAAAGAGAGGGGTGGGGGAAAGAGAAAGAGGAGTAGTGGAGAGGGAGAGAGAGGGGTGGGGGAGAAAGAGACATGTAGGGAAAGAGAGAGGTGGGGGAGAGAGAGAGAGGGAATGGGAGAGAGAGATGAGAGAGAGAGCGAGAGGGGGATGTGGGAGAAAGAGAAAATGGGGGAAGGAGCGAGAGAGAGAGAGGTGGGAGAGAAAGAGTGGTGGGAGAGGGAGAGGTGGGGGAAGAGAGAGAGAGGTTGGGGAGAGAGAGAGGGGTGGGGAGAGAGAGAGAGGTTGGGTAGAGAGAGGTGGGGGGTCAGAGAGAGGGGTGGGAGAGGTGGGGGAGAGAGGTTGGGGAGAGAGAGAGAGGGGTGGGGAGAGAGAGAGAGGTTGGGTAGAGAGAGGTGGGGGTCACAGAGAGGGGGTGGGAGTGGGAGAGGTGGGGGGAGAGAGAGAGAGGGGTGGGGGAAGAAAGATAGAGGTGGGGGAGAGGGGATGCGGAGAAAGAGAGATGTGAGGGCAGAGAGAGAGGGGTGGGGGAGAGAGAAAGGTTGGGGGAGAGAGATGGGGGAGAGAGAGGGGTGGGGGAGAAAGAGAAAGGTTTGGTTGAGAGGTGGGGGGGGACAGAGGGGTGGGGGGAGAGAGAGATGGGGAAGAGAGAAAGATGGGGAGAGAGAGAGGGGGTGGGAGAAAGAGAGATGTGGGGGAAGAGAGAGAGAGGTGGGGGTAGAGAGAGAGTTAGGGGAGAAAGAGAAGAGGGGTGGTAGAGAGAGAGAGAGAGAGAGAGAGAGAGAGAGAGAGAGGAGGGGGGGTGAGACGGGGGGAGATAGAGAGAGGGGTGGAGGAAGAAAAGAGATGATGGGGAAGAAAGAGAGGGGATGACGGAGAAAGAGAGGTGTGGGGAAGAGAGAGAGACGGGTGCGTGATGAGAGAGGGAGAGGTGGGGGAGAGAGAGAGGTGGGGGAGAGAGAGAGAGGTGGGGGAGAGAGAGGTGGGGGACAGAGAGGGAGAGAGAGGGGTGGGGGGGGGGGAGAGAGAGCGAGAGGGGGTGGGGGAGAGAGCGGTGGGGGGGAGAGAGAGAGAGAGAGAGGGGTTGGGGTAGAGAGAGGGGGAGAGAGAGAGAAAAAGAGAAAGATAATCACTCTTGCTGGAACAGTTCATCACCATCCCTCTGGGTAATCAGAGCTCATTATGACACAGGAAGGAATCTAGTCAAAATGATAGTCACATGGGACATCACATGGCTATGATGCAATGGACAAGTTATTACTGAGGTTTGGGCAGGATTCCATACTGACACTCTGTGGAGGAAAATCTCCTAAACTCTTGCTCTCCTCAGACTGGCAGAGTGGAATCAGAAGCAGGAGGGTTTGGGATGTTGGCTTTGGCTCTTACAAAGCAGTTAAATTACATAAGAATAAGCTGAGCAGCAGAGGAGTAGGAACGAGGAACAGCACTGTATGTCCCTATACATCAGGGTGCAACACAACCACACATACCCGTGCTGCTGTAGAAGGCAAGCCCGAAGGAAGGGTGAAATTCTTCAATAAAAAACTGCGAGAGCACGATCTCGTCAGTCCTTAATGAATCGTTCCCGTTCTTCCAGTAGAGCATGAGGTCATTCTCATTGTATGCATCTTCAAGAGAGGAGAGAACAGGGTAGAAGGTGACTCCTTTGTGTAGCCTCTCTTAGAAGAATCATGGGCTATGTCCCTCAGAGGAGAGGAGACACTGAGATTCAGTAGTACCACCTCTTCTCTGAGACCAGGGCCATGCTTTCTGTATGTATGTGTGTGTGTGTGTGTGTGTGTGTGTGTGTGTGTGTGTGTGTGTGTGTGTGTGTGTGTGTGTGTGTGTGTGTGTGTGTGTGTGTGTGTGTGTGTGTGTCTGTATGTCGTGTGTGTGTGTGTGTGTGTGTGTGTGTGTCTGTATGTGTGTGTGTGTGTGTGTGTGTGTGTGTGTGTGTGTGTGTGTGTGTGTGTGTGTGTGTGTGTGTGTGTGTGTGTGTGTGTGTGTGTGTGTGTGTGTTCTAATCTGGGTAAGGTACACTGCACTGTCGCCTGAGGTTAGGTTTAACACAATCATGACAATTGAAACATCAGTGTATAAAATGACTGATAAGAAATGACCAACTTCAATTTGCCTGTAGCTGGGTCGTTCCACCAATTAGGTGCCTTTTGAGTAGTGTACCTTGGTGGGAAGAAAAAGTGTTCTTTTTTTTACTTTAACATGAATCACTAATAACATTAAATAAATAAACATCTTCTGAAATTACTTTGTCAAAGCAACAAAATAACTGTGTCTTTACAATAATAGTGAACTTGTTGGGGTTAAGTGGGTTAAAAAATCTTCCTAGAAGCCACAGAAGGACATGTCAAAATACAGAAGTCTTTATTCATATAAAAATGTATTTATTTCATTGTCCCTGTGTGCTATGTTAAAGGACACTTTAATAAAACAAGCTTTTAAAATGAAATATCTTTGCACAATTTCTACTTAGAATATCAAAGGGGTGCAAATGGCACTCATTTCATGGAACGACCCAGCCTCTGTTCCTATAAAGATGAACAGGACTTTTAATCCCTGGTAAATCCTGCATCAAAAAGACATGTATTATGGACACAAACTGACCTGACCGTGGATTACAAATGTGATTTTATCTATATAAAAAGAGGAGGGCCAACTGTTCCATATTATGTTTGAATTCCTTTCTATGAATACACGTGAGCTAATATACAATATATCGCATTACACCCATATACCCTTATTGCTTTATACTCACAGCTCTCCAGTTCCAGAGAGCAATTCTGTGTGTCCAACGGAAAACTACTGAAGTCCATGGCGCAAAGAGCAGTCACAGTGATCCTAAAACGAAGAGCACAATCAATAATATGCTCCACACTATAACAGCATCGGAAAACAAATCCCCATGTCTCCTATGTGTATAAAGCAGCAATAGTATAGGATGGTACACTATCCTAAAGGCCTTATGCTTCCTGTGGTAAAGGAGACCCGTTCTCCGTGTACCTGACACTGTAGAGAATGTTGCCGTCAGGGTACACTCTCAGCATGATGTTCTCCATGGTCGTGTCATGGATGAAGGAACGTTTGGAGTGGACAAAGAACACGTCCGGCACCCAGATCTTCTTCACCAGCCGAGCGTCAAATGTCCGACTCCTGTTGCTGCTTGAAGGGAAGGCCAGCCGGTCATCCTGCCAGTAGTGTCTCAGGTACAGAGTCATGGTGAAGTCCTATACAAACACACCAACACACACCAACGCTTAGGCCCAATAGACAAACTAGCACATTATCAAGAGAGTAATTGTATGTCAATAATGGTTCACAAAAATGATTTGTATGTACAGTAGGTCGAGAGACAGGGTAATGCAGGTTCTACGTGTTTAAAATCTATATTTGAGTTGACTGTTATGCCTCAACATTAAATTGGTCATAATAAAGTAGAATAGAGTTCCAACACTTAGAGTTATAGTTCCCCCAAATTACAAATTTACACATTGGTTTCCTTACCCTGTAAGTAGTCTATGGACAAGGTATGACAGCGATCCATGCTTTGGTTTGTCTGGCACTGTTTCCAAATGTTAACATTTTAGCATTAATAGCACAAATCTCATTTAAGTCATGGTACTGATATTAGCATTTTTTTTACTTGTTCATAAACTGCTTACCGGGTAAGGAAACTAATGTGTAACTTTGTAATTTGGGTGAACTATCCCTTTAATGATGAGGGACAGAATATATGGGTTGTCTCATTTTGTGAAAGTGAGTTTCAGTGTGTTGGTCACACACAAAAACACACACTTACACACAGAGGTTTATAGACTTACCATGTTGACTTCAGATATACTGTCAATGCTCTCCACCTGCACGTCTATGCCCACAGGAATAGCTGCCCCTACATGGGAGAAAAAACAGCTTGAGATTTCACATGTCTATCTTGACAGGGAGAGCAAGTTTAATCAGGCTTTTGGCGATGTGCTGTCATATGGATTCATGACTCAAGGCTTTAGCATGTCCTACTCAACCTGAAAGCTGTTTCATGACCTCACTGTGTTTCACAAGACCTATCACAAATATATCACATCTGTCTGCACATACAGCCTTAGTTATACAGTTCGTGAGAAATGTTCTCTTTAAGACCAAAATATTTGTAAATCAACCCAAACACTATACTTGAAATGCAATTTAGGGTAAACAAATTGTGAATAAGAGAGAAACCCTAACAAGGGGGTCAAAGAGCAACTTTGGGCTATGCTTGGTCTCAACAGAGATACTGTGACACTGTGGTCACTGAACATTCGTCAGCTAAGCCCTATTTTGTGATTATCCTGTCCATCACTCTCCCCGTTGAATACTGCTGCAGGCTAGAGGGCCCCACAAAACCCCAAAGACACACGGATGATCCCACACCTCCCCTCCCCAAAGACACAGCATCCTCATAACTCAGGGATCCCAGAGACGCTGTGTCACCAAACTAATAAATGGATTCTCTCCATATCTCCTTTCATTCTATAAGTCCTTATCATATCAAACCTACCATCTGTCTATAATCAATATAGGTCCATCTATAATCAAGATACACCCATCTATAATCAATATACATCCATCTACAGTATAATCAAGATACATCCGTTTATAATCAATATACACTACCAGTCAAAAGTTTGGACACACCTACTCATTCAAGGATTTTTCTTTATTTTTACTATTTTTTAAATTGTAGAATAATAGAGAAGACATCAAAACTATGAAATAATAGATATGGAATCATGTTCTGCCCCTGAACAAGGCAGTTAACCCACTGTTCCTAGGCCGTCATTGAAAATAAGAATTTGTTCTTAATTGACTTGCCTAGTTAAACAAAGGTAAAATACAATTTTATAAAATGTAGGAACCGAAAAAGTGTTAAAAAAATCAAAATCAATTTTAGATTTTAGATTCTTCAAAGTAGCCACTCTTTGCCTTGATGACAGCTTTGTACACTCTTGGCATTCTCTCAACCAGCTTCATCTGGAATGCTTTTTCCAACAGTCTTGAAGGAGTTCCCTTCAAGACTGTTGCACTTGTTGGCTGCTTTTCCTTCACTCTACAGTCCAACTCATCCCAAACCATCTCAATTGGGTTAAGGTCAGGTGATTGTGGAGGTCAGGTCTTCTGAATCTGCACTCCGTCACTGTCCTTCTTGATCAAATAGCCCTTACACCGCCTGGAGGTGCGTTGGGTCATTGTTCTGTTGAAAAACAAATGATAGTCCCACTCAGCGCAAACCAGATGGGACGGCGTATTGCTGCAGAATGCGGTGGTAGCCATGCTGGTTAAATGTGCCTTGAATTCTAAATAAATCACAGATAGTATCACCAGCAAAGCACCCCCACACCATCACACCTCCTCCTCCATGCTTCACGGTGGGAACCACACATGCGGAGATCATCTGTTCACCTACTCTACGTCTCACAATGACACACTGGTTGGAAACAATCATCTCAAATTTGGACTCATCCGACCAAGGACAGATTTCCACCGTCTAATGTCCATTGCTCGCGTTTCTTGGCCCAAGCAAGTCTCTTCTTCTTATTGGTGTCCTTTAGTAGTGGTTTCTCTGCAGCAATTCGACCATGAAGGCCTGATTCATGCAGTATCTTCTGAACAGTTGAAGTTGAGATGTCTGTTACTTGAACCCTGTGAAGCATTTCTTTGGGCTGCAATTTCTGAGGCTGGTAAATCTACTGAACTTATCCTCTGCAGAAGCATTAACTCTGGGTCTTCCTTTCCTGTGCCAGTCCTCATAAGAGCCAGTTTCATCATAGTGATTGATGGTTTTTGTGACTGCACTTGAAGAAACCTTTAAAGTTCTTCAAATTTTCAGGATTGACTGACTTTCATGTCTTAAAGTAATGATGGACTGTCGTTTCTCTTTGCTTATTTGAGCTGTTCTTGCCATAATATGGACTTGGTCTTTAACCAAATAGGGCTATCCATTAAGAAGGAAAGAAATTCCACAGATGAACTTTTAACAACGCACACCTGTTAATTGAAATGCATTCCAGGTGACTACTTCATGAAGCTGGTTGAGAGAATGCCAAGAGTATGCAAAGCTGTCTTCAAGGCAAAGGGTGGCTACTTTGAAGAATCTCAAATATAAAATATATTTTGATTTGTTGAACACTTTTTTGGTTACTACGTGATTCCATATGTGTTATTTCATAGCTTTGATGTCTTCACTATTATTCTTCAACGTAGAAAATAGTACAAATAAAGAAAAACCCTTGAATGAGTAGGTGTGTCAAAACTTTTGACTGCTACTGTACCTCCGTCTACAGTATAATGATCATATTTCCATCTATAATCAATATACATCCATCTATAATCAATGTACATCCGTCTATAATCAACATACCTCAATCTATAATCAAGATACATCCGTCTATAATCAACATACCTCAATCTATAATCAAGATACATCCATCTATAATCAATATACCTCTATCTATAATCAATATACTTCTGTATATAATCAATATACATCCATCTATAATCAATATACCTCTGTATATAATCAATATACATCCATCTATAATCAATATACCTCTATCTATAATCAATATACTTCTGTATATAATCAATATACATCCATCTATAATCAATATACCTCTGTATATAATCAATATACATCCATCTATAATCAATATACCTCTGTATATAATCAATATACATCCATCTATAATCAATATACATCCATCTATAATCAATATACCTCTGTATATAATCAATATACATCCATCTATAATCAATATACCTCTGTATATAATCAATATACATCCATCTATAATCAATATACCTCTGTATATAATCAATATACATCCATCTATAATCAATATACCTCTGTATATAATCAATATACATCCATCTATAATCAATATACCTCTGTATATAATCAATATACATCCATCTATAATCAATATACCTCTGTATATAATCAATATACATCCATCTATAATCAATATACCTCTGTATATAATCAATATACATCCATCTATAATCAATATACATCATCTATAATCAATATACCTCTGTATATAATCAATATACATCCATCTATAATCAATATACCTCTATCTATAATCAATATACATCCATATATAATCAATATACATCCATCTATAATCAATATACCTCTATCTATAATCAATATACATCCATATATAATCAATATACATCCATCTATAATCAATATACCTCTGTATATAATCAATATACATCCATCTATAATCAATATACATCATCTATAATCAATATACCTCTGTATATAATCAATATACATCCATCTATAATCAATATACCTCTATCTATAATCAATATACATCCATCTATAATCAATATACCTCTGTATATAATCAATATACATCCATCTATAATCAATATACCTCTGTATATAATCAATATACATCCATCTATAATCAATATACCTCTATCTATAATCAATATACATCCATCTATAATCAATATACCTCTATCTATAATCAATATACATCCATCTATAATCAATATACATCCATCTATAATCAATATACCTCTGTATATAATCAATATACATCCATCTATAATCAATATACATCTATCTATAATCAATATACATCCATCTATAATCAATATACATCCATCTATAATCAATATACCTCTGTATATAATCAATATACATCCATCTATAATCAATATACATTATCTATAATCAATATACCTCTGTATATAATCAATATACATCCATCTATAATCAATATACCTCTATCTATAATCAATATACCTCTGTATATAATCAATATACATCCATCTATAATCAATATACCTCTGTATATAATCAATATACATCCATCTATAATCAATATACCTCTGTATATAATCAATATACATCCGTCTATAATCAATATACACTACTGTTCAAAAATTTGGGGTCACAGAAATGTCCTTGTTTCTGAAAGAAAAGAAAAACTTTTAGTCCATTAAAATAACATCAAATTGATCAGAAATACAGTGTAGACATTGTTAATGTTGTAAATGACTATTGTAGCTGGAAACGGCTGATTTTGAATGGAATAGCTACATAGGCGTACAGAGGCCCATTATCAGCAACCATCACTCCTGTGTTCCAATGGTACGTTGTGTTAGCTCATCCAAGTTTACTGATCATTAGAAAACCCGCAAAACACCAGTGTCAACGTCAACAGTGAAGAGGCGACTCTGGGAGGCTGGCCTTCTAGGCAGAGTGGCAAAGAAAAAGCCATATCTCAGACTGGCCATTAAAAGAAAAGATTAAGATGGGCAAAAGAGCACAGCCACTGGACAGAGGAACTCTGCCTAGAAGGCCAGCATCCCGGAGTCTTCACTGTTGACGTTGAGACCGGTGTTTTGCGGGTACTATTTAATGAAGCTGCCAGTTGAGGACTTGTGAGATGTCTGTTTTCAAAACTAGACACTAATGTACTTATCTTGCTCAATTGTGCACCGGGGCCTCCCACTCCTCTTTCTATTCTGGTTAGAGCCAGTTTGAGCTGTTCTGTGAAGGGAGTAGTACACAGCGTTGTACGAGATCTTCAGTTTCTTGGCAATTTCTCACCCTCATTTCTTAGAACAAGAATAGACTGACGAGTTTCAGAAGAAAGTTATTTGTTTCTGGACATTTTGAGCCTGTAATCGACCCCACAAGTGCTGATGCTCCAGATACTCAACTAGTCTAAAGAAAGCTGCTTGTTTAATCAGAACAACAGTTTTCAGCTGTGCTAACATAATTGCAAAAGTGTTTTGTAATGATCAATTAGCCTTTTAAAATTATAAACCTGGATTAGCTAACACAACGTGCCATTGGAACACAGGAGTGATGGTTGCTGATAATGGGCCTCTGTAAGCCTATGTAGATATTCCATAAAAAATCAGCCGTTTCCAGCTACAATAGTCATTAACAACATTAACAATGTGTGCACTGTATTTCTGATCAATTTTATGTTATTTTAAAGGACAGACTTTTTAAATTTCTTTCAAAAACAAGGACATTTCTAAGTGACCACAAACTTTTGAACGGTAGTGTACATCCATCTAGAATCAAGATACATCCATCTAGAATCAAGATACATCCATCTAGAATCAAGATACATCCATCTAGAATCAAGATACGTCCATCTAGAATCAAGATACGTCCATCTAGAATCAAGATACGTCCATCTAGAATCAAGATACGTCCATCTAGAATCAAGATACATCCATCTAGAATCAAGATACGTCCATCTAGAATCAAGATACGTCCATCTAGAATCAAGATACATCCATCTAGAATCAAGATACATCCATCTAGAATCAAGATACATCCATCTAGAATCAAGATACATCCATCTACCGTTCTGACATACCCTATGAAGGAGGAGCAATTCCATATTCCCTCAAAATACATGACAGGGGTTTGAGTTAGACTGCCCCTGTCTCACACGTGTCAGTAGAGCTAACAGACTGAGTTACATATCTGCCTTGGTAGGATTAAAGTGCTCATGGCAGTATCAAAATGAGTTCTTTGAAAGATAAGCAATTTCAGGGAAAAATGGTTTCCTAATTTCAATTCCACCAAATGTACCCTTCTCTGTGACCTGCCCAATCTCATTTCAACATTACAGGGATTAACTTCCTCCATCTACCTCACCCCACCTCGCCTAGACAACACAGAAACAAACACAGAAACAAACACAGGGATAGTTTGGAATCGATAGGAAAACAGCCAGATGGAAACCTAAATGCACATCATTCCATAACGTGCCATCACACCACATTTAGAAATATGTAGCTAAACTGTCATTATAGCCTTCAGTATGACTGCTATGTAAATACATGGTGCAGTGACAGTTTACAGTGGGATCCCAAACACTGACACACATGATCTGTAGTTCAATCTAACACTTTCTGAACACCTAATGACCATACTGCGGTAGTATGTATGCTCTTTGCTGCTCTGGACTGCCCAGTAAGATTTAGCATTTGGTATTGTTTCAGAAAGCATGGACTATAATCCAGATTACTATAGTTCTAACATCTGTGTTCTCAGCTGCAGGCTGTCTATGTCTGCTAGGCTCTGCAGACAATCTGGGTCAGTGATATTTTGGGGGATGGGGTGTTACAAAAGATGACACTGTAACCTAATTTCTGCTCCAGGAGAAAGCATACAAGCCACAGTACTAGCGTTAATGCTGCCTCTTCCAAAACCTGAATTATACCTAATCTGTCACATCTGCTGTGTGGCACGTTATGGACTATCTATAAAAACAAATTACTGTAGGTAAAGCTCCATTGTCCTCTCTTTTCCCCCTCCCTCCCTCCCTCCCTCCCTCCCTCCCTCCCTCCCTCCCTCCCTCGAAAGACCCTTGACTTCCCCATTCACTCTTAATTAATGAGTCAAACCCAACAGCTGCTGGTAAAAGCACACACAGTCACATCCAAACTTCATGTTGTCATAGTTCAACCACATGCAAATAAGTTGTATGCCCACCATGCCAAAGGAGACTGGGGGGGATGGTCTTACCTCCAAAGCCAGGCCGCATTGCAAAGTCATGGTCCTCGATACGGAGCAGCTGTTCAGATTTAATTAGCAGGGACTTGGTGCTGTCAGACTTTTTCATCTTAAAGTCTATTCGTCTGAGGAGCAAAGCAGACACAGATCAGCATATCAGATGTAATTTTTCCTAAGAAATACACACACACACACACACACACACACACACACACACACACACACACACACACACACACACACACACACACACACACACACACACACACACACACAAACACTCTCTTAGCTGTTAAGAATGATTAATGTCTTTATGTCTTATTAAAATCACATTACATTTAGCAGAGGGTCAAATTACATGATTGATGAATTCCTCCAATTTGAGTGACAACAGACCCTGCATCATCACTCGCAAATCCTTTAAATAGCATCATACAAAACTTCAGTCAACTGATATTCTCATTTTACAATCAAACTATTTATACCCATACTACAGACACACAAACAACTCTATTTGTACAAATTATTCTGGCGTACACTCAAACCCCTTATCAAATCCCCTCTCCATCATTTCCCACAAATTACTGCTTCTCTCTTACGAGGTGTCCCCACCCAAACTCGGGACCCTGATATTACCTCTAAGTCCCTGTGGTTACCTCACCTGCCCTGGCCTTTATCCACAATGCACTGCAGTAATGACGTCTGTCCCAGCACACATTGGAGATTATTCACTCAACCATGGTAAATTCACCATCAGTGTTTTTTTTTAATTCACAGAGATTGGATTGATGCATTGAATCTATGAATAGCATTCCATGTTAAACAATACAACTCCTCCCCAAAACAAACTTTTAACCATGTCAATCAGACAACAGATCAACAGAACAGTAACATCCTGTGGTGTGTATACTAAATGAAACATTGCTTCCAGAACTATACACAAACCAGCTTCAAACCAAACAGAAAAGATAAGCAAACACAACCCTTGACAAGAACATAACACAACTCCAGTGGGACCACACCCCTAGACTCTGGCTCACCCTCCATGTTGGTTCTTGGTGTTCTCCCCAAGGTACACGTCCTTGTGCCTCCTCTTGTTGGGTCGGTGGCTGCCGTTGAGCAGTGTGACAGGCCACAGCCAGGCCAGGCACATCAGCCTGAAGGCCAGAAGCACCAGGTTCATGCCTGGGGCTGGAAGAGCTGGAGCAACCAGGAAGTCTTTCCAATGCGTCTGAGTCTATCTCTCAGAGATCTTCCAGGAGGTCAGTGGGACGCCCCGACTGTCCCTGTCCGATGGCCGATCCATATCCCAGCAGCACCCATTCCACCTCACAGCGGACAAGCAGAGCTCTGAGAGATCTGTGTTATACAACCCTCTCGTCCTCTGTTACATGCTGCACGTTGATCCAGGCATCCAACTATCAGCTCCAGTGCCACAAAATGTTCCTCCAGCTTGTGTTTTCGCCTGCCCGTGTCCTAGTGCCAGTCCCTCTGGCTCGTGCTTCTATGCTACTCAGGGCACATCCTGTTCTCCCTGCTCTCCTCTCTCCCCTCCCTCTGATTAAAACCAAATATCAATTTATTCCTATAATGACAAAGGAATGATGTTAATTCCTCTCTAATCTTCTTATGTGTGGTTGCTGAAATCTTTCAGTAACCTACAAACTGGAGCCAGGGGAGGGCGGGCTGGGGATAACACAACCAACAGTTTCTAATCATGATTCTCCCCAGATAAAAAGAAAAAGCATGTAGCCCACATTCAGAGTATGGATCCAGGGTTTTCCCTAGAATTGCTTTGTGATTGCGATGTCAGCAGGAACAGACTTCAACATATTCGTTCCACTTGCTTATTCAGATTTTTAGAAAAGCATCTGTGCATTTTGGATAGCTACCATGGATTTATTTAAACCATTGACCATAAAATAGGTTTATACTATCTGTCAATGCCAGTATGTCCAGTTATTGCTATCCTGTCAGCACAACAATCCTATCCCTTTGGTACTATATCGCTGTAAACCTACTGTTGCATACAGTTGAATGCCAGGGTCTGCCATGTGCCAGTCATTCATCTAAACCTCACAGTCATGCACTCTGCTACCCCCAAATCGTTTTTATCATATCACTTAAATCTCCTCCTAAATCCTCCTCTTAACATCTGCAAAGCATCAACAGTCAACATCCAGCTAATCTGGAGCTATGGAGATGGATAGCCAAATGACAACCATCGAACGTTTAATGCCACTAGATTAGTTGAGCATCTGTGTGACAGAATGAGGTGAGGTAGAGCAATCAGAGTTAAGATGATAAAAGCAGGATATTAAGAGAGGAACAGACACCTCTGATTTGGTGGATTATTACAGGAATTAGTGCTAGTAACAATAACGTTGCTCTTCTACAATCGTCATCATTCATAGAATATATCCTTGAAAGGAACGGAAATGAGTATGTCTTCTTCCTTTTGCTGTACTGGTTGTATTGATTTGAAGGTTGGACTAAAATGGTGGTCTCACAGCTGCTTTTCTATTATTAGGCATTGGCTGTGTAATGGCTACAGTTTAAACCAGGCTGAGCATATTTTCCAGTCATTTAAAAGAACAATTTCCTTTTCAAGGTGTACGTTGACTAATGTAGGCCAACCATGATTGTCAGGTCAGTTAAATAAATGTTGGCTTTTAACAACCAGAATGTATGCTAATGTCACCACAAGGGGTTTGGATAACTGCTGGTAACATTCATTAATATGATCACCCGGGAATGGATGGATACAAGGTTGTATCACTGGAATATAAACAGAATTAAACCATATGACACAGAGGAAAATGTAAACAAAACAAACAGACATTATAGTGATGAGTAAACACACATGAAAAGAAAATAACAAAACCGGACAGGACGTCTACAAATTTGACAGAAAGAGACTGGTGAAGAATCAATGATAAAATGGAAGCGCCCACAGCATAATCCCAGTCCAGTGGCATTCTCCTTTAATCTGGGATTAGCGTTGACTGAGGACAGAGGGAAGCGCTGCCATCTTTAAGGCATGCACATGGAGCCAGGTTCTTCTCTCACACGCACCTCCTAGGGACCATAAAGGAGACATGTACACGTGGATCAAATGACAGTACCATCTTGCAAACACACCCTCTAGTCTAGTGCTCACTGTTGGTAAACCATGGCAACAGAGTGAGGCATCCAGACTAAAAGATGCTTGCTATGACACACATATACTTTCATATATTAAAACCATAGCCACTCATTATTGACATACATCATACAATTCTGCTGTGAAATTGTTGTGTATTTCTTCAGTGCTTCTCTCTGTTTATCATCCCCTATGGGATGACTGGTCTGTGGGACACTTCTCATCATAATGTGGTTTTGCAATTGAAAGAACTCAATGCAAAAACTCAATGCATGTCATTTTCAGGCCTTACGGATATTTAGGGAATGTGATACATTGTATCAGAATGACAACAATGTTGTTAATATCAGACATATCATTTTACAAGATAAACTGTTACGTTTCTTATAAATCACATTCACTTATTTATGTATATTTAAAGACTTCATCATTGGCAGTGTACAGGATTATACAAAAGGACATTCACCAAACACTTAAACTCGAATGACACTCTCAATAATGGTTGCACAAAAACAATCTGTGTGCTCCCACAAATATTGGAATGAGCCCACGCCTCTAGCTGGGCTAGGTGTGGGCTTGGCTGTGTTGGGCTTGCTGTGGGCTAGCCTGTGTTGGGCTTGGTGTGGGCAAGGCTGTGTTGGGCTTGGTGTGGGCTAGGTTGTGTTGGGCTTGGTGTGGGGAAGCCTGTGTTGGGCTTGGTGTGGGCTAGGTTGTGTTGGGCTTGGTGTGGGCTAGGTTGTGTTGGGCTTGGTGTGGGCTAGCCTGTGTTGGGCTTGGTGTGGGCTAGACTATGTTGGGCTTTGTGTGGACTATGCTATGTTGGGCTTGGTGTGTGCTAGGCTGTGTTGGGCTGGTGTGGGCTAGCCTGTGTTGGGCTTGGTGTGGGGTGGTCCTTCCTGTGCTGGTTTGGGCTGGTCCATCTTGGGTTTGTTGTGGACTAGCCTGTGTTGGGCTTTGTGTGGGCAAGCCTGTGTTGGGCTTGGTGTGGGCTGACCGCTGTTGGGCTGGTGTGGGCTAGCCTGTGTTGGCCTGGTGTGGGCTAGCCTGTGTTGGGTTTGGTGTGGGCTGGTCCTTCCTGTGCTGGTGTGAGCTGGTCCATTTGGGGTTTGGTGTGGACTAGCCTGTGTTGGGCTGGTGTGGGCTAGCCTGTGTTGGGCTTGGTGTGGGTTAGGCTGTCTTGGGTTTGGTGTGGGCTAGCTTGTGTTGGGATTGGTGTGGGCTAGGCTGTGATGAGCTTGGTGTGGGCTAGGCTGTATTGGGCTTGGTGTGGGCTAGGCTGTGTTGGCTTGGTGTGGGCTAGCCTGTGTTGGGCTTGGTGTTAACCAGGCTGTGTTGGGCTGGTGTGGGTTACGTGTTGGGCGTGGTGTGGGCTAGCCTGTGTTGAACTTGGTGTGGGATACGGGTTGGGCTTGGTGTGGGCTAGCCTGTGTTGGACTTGGTGTGGGTTAGCTATGTTGGGATTGGTGTGGGCTGACCTGTGTTGGGCTTGTTGTGGGCTAGCCTGTGTTGGGCTTGGTGTGGGCTGACCTGTGTTGGGCTGGTGTGGGCTTGCCTGTGTTGGGCTGGTGTGGGCTAGCCTGTGTTGAGTCTTGGGGTGGGCTGGTCCTTCCTGTGCTGGTGTGAGCTGGTCCATTTTGGGTTTGGTGTGGACTAGCCTGTGTTGGGCTGGTGTGGGCTAGCCTGTGTTGGGCTTGGTGTGGGGTGGTCCTTCCTGTGCTGGTGTGGGCTGGTCCATCTTGGGTTTGTTGTGGACTAGCCTGTGTTGGGCTTGGTGTGGGCTGACCTGTGTTGGGCTGGTGTGGGCTAGCCTGTGTTGGGCTGGTGTGGGCTAGCCTGTGTTGGGTTTGGTGTGGGCTGGTCCTTCCTGTGCTGGTGTGAGCTGGTCCATTTGGGGTTTGGTGTGGACTAGCCTGTGTTGGGCTGGTGTGGGCTAGCCTGTGTTGGGCTTGGTGTGGGTTAGGCTGTCTTGGGTTTGGTGTGGGCTAGCTTGTGTTGGGCTGGTGTGGGCTAGCCTGTGTTGGGTTTGGTGTGGGCTGGTCCTTCCTGTGCTGGTGTGAGCTGGTCCATTTGGGGTTTGGTGTGGACTAGCCTGTGTTGGACTGGTGTGGGCTAGCCTGTGTTGGGCTTGTTGTGGGCTGGTCCTTCCTGTGCTGCTGTGGGCTGGTCCATCTTGGATTTGGTGTGGACTAGCCTGTGTGGGGCTGGTGTGGGCAAGCCTGTGTTGGGCTTTGTGTGGGAAAGCCTACGTTGGGCTAGGTGAGGGCTGGCCTGTGTTGGGCTTGGTGTGGGCTAGCCTGTGTTGGGCTGGTGTGGGCTGGTCCTTCCTGTGCTGGTGTGAGCTGGTCCATTTGGGGTTTGGTGTGGACTAGCCTGTGTTGGGCTGGTGTGGGCTAGCCTGTGTTGGGCTTGGTGTTGGTTAGGCTGTCTTGGGTTTGGTGTGGGCTAGCTTGTGTTGGGATTGGTGTGGGCTAGGCTGTGATGAGCTTGGTGTGGGCTAGGCTGTGTTGGGCTTGGTGTGGGATAGGCTGTGTTGGCTTAGTGTGGGCTAGCCTGTGTTGGGCTTGGTGTTAACCAGGCTGTGTTGGCTTGGTGTGGGCAAGCCTGTGTTGGGCTTGGTGTGGGGTTGTCCTTCCTGTGCTGGTGTGGGCTGGACGATCTTGGGTTTGTTGTGGACTAGCCTGTGTTGGGCTTTGTGTGGGCTAGCCTGTGTTGGGCTTGGTGTGGGCTGGCCTGTGTTGGGCTTGGTGTGGTCTGACTTGTGTTGGGCTGGTGTGGGCTAGCCTGTGTTGGGTTTGGTGTGGGCTGGTCCTTCCTGTGCTGGTGTGAGCTGGTCCATTTGGGGTTTGGTGTGGACTAGCCTGTGTTGGACTGGTGTGGGCTAGCCTGTGTTGGGCTTGGTGTGGGCTGGTCCTTCCTGTGCTGGTGTGAGCTGGTCCATTTGGGGTTTGGTGTGGACTAGCCTGTGTTGGGCTGGTGTGGGCTAGCCTGTGTTGGGCTTGGTGTGGGTTAGGCTGTCTTGGGTTTGGTGTGGGCTAGCTTGTGTTGGGATTGGTGTGGGCTAGGCTGTGATGAGCTTGGTGTGGGCTAGGCTGTGTTGGGCTTGGTGTGGGCTAGGCTGTGTTGGCTTGGTGTGGGCTAGCCTGTGTTGGGCTTGGTGTTAACCAGGCTGTGTTGGGCTGGTGTGGGTTACGTGTTGGGCGTGGTGTGGGCTAGCCTGTGTTGAACTTGGTGTGGGTTACGGGTTGGGCTTGGTGTGGGCTAGCCTGTGTTGGACTTGGTGTGGGCTAACCTGTGTTGTGCTTGGTGTGGGTTAGCTAGCCTGTGTTGGTCTTGGTGTGGGTTAGCCATGTTGGGTTTGGTGTGGGCAAGTGTGTGTTGGGCTTGTTGTGGGCTAGCCTGTGTTGGGCTGGTGTGGGCTAGCCTGTGTTGGGCTTGGTGTGGGCTGACCTGTGGTGGGCTGGTGTGGACTTAACTGTGTTGAGCTGGTGTGGGCTAGCCTGTGTTGGGTCTTGGGGTGGGCTGGTCCTTCCTGTGCTGGTGTGAGCTGGTCCATTTTGGGTTTGGTGTGGACTAGCTTGTGTTGGGCTTGGTGTGGGGTGGTCCTTCCTGTGCTGGTGTGGGCTGGTCCATCTTGGGTTTGTTGTGGACTAGCCTGTGTTGGGCTTTGTGTGGGCTAGCCTGTGTTGGGCTTGGTGTGGGCTGTTCTGTGTTGGGCTTGGTGTGGGCTGACCTGTGTTGGGCTGGTGTGGGCTAGCCTGTGTTCGGCTTGGTGTGGGTTAGGCTGTCTTGGGTTTGGTGTGGGCTAGCTTGTGTTGGGATTGGTGTGGGCTAGGCTGTGATGAGCTTGGTGTGGGCTAGGCTGTGTTGGGCTTGGTGTGGGCTAGGCTGTGTTGGCTTGGTGTGGGCTAGCCTGTGTTGGGCTTGGTGTTAACCAGGCTGTGTTGTTACGTGTTGGGCGTGGTGTGGGCTAGCCTGTGGCTGGTGTGGGTTACGTGTTGGGCGTGGTGTGGGCTAGCCTGTGTTGAACTTGGGCAAGTCTGTGTGGGTTAGCCTGTGTTGGGCTGGTTGCTAGCCTGTGTTGGGCTTGGTGTGGGGTGGTCCTTCCTGTGCTGGTGTGGGCTGGTCCATCCTGTGGGTTTGTTTTGTGGACTAGCCTGTGTTGGGCTTGGTGTGTGTGGTCCTTCCTGGCTAGCCTGTGTTGGGCTTGGTGTGGGCTGTTCTGTGTTGGGCTTGCTGTGTGGGCTTGGTGTGGGCTGACCTGTGTTGGGCTGGTGTGGGCTAGCCTGTGTTGGGCTTGGTGTGGGTTAGCCATGTTGGGTTTGGTGTGGGCTGGTCCTTCCTGTGCTGGTGTGAGCTGGTCCATTTGGGGTTTGGTGTGGACTAGCCTGTGTTGGTCTGGTGTGGGCTAGCCTGTGTTGGGCTTGGTGTGGGCTGTTCTGTGTTGGGCTTGGTGTGGGCTGACCTGTGTTGGGCTGGTGTGGGCTAGCCTGTGTTGGGTTTGGTGTGGGCTGGTCCTTCCTGTGCTGGTGTGAGCTGGTCCATTTGGGGTTTGGTGTGGACTAGCCTGTGTTGGGCTTGGTGTGGGGTGGTCCTTCCTGTGCTGGTGTGGGCTGGACCATCTTGGGTTTGTTGTGCACTAGCCTGTGTTGGGCTTTGTGTGGGCTAGCTTGTGTTGGGCTTGGTGTGGGCTGGCCTGTGTTGGGCTTGGTGTGGTCTGACTTGTGTTGGGCTGGTGTGGGCTAGCCTGTGTTGGGCTTGGTGTGGGTTAGCCATGTTGGTTTTGGTGTGGGCAAGTCAGTGTTGGGCTTGTTGTGGCCTAGCCTGTGTTGGGCTGGTGTGGGCTAGCCTGTGTTGGGCTTGGTGTGGGCTGGTCCTTCCTGTGCTGGTGTGAGCTGGTCCATTTGGGGTTTGGTGTGGACTAGCCTGTGTTGGTCTGGTGTGGGCTAGCCTGTGTTGGGCTTGGTGTGGGCTGTTCTGTGTTGGGCTTGGTGTGGGCTGACCTGTGTTGGGCTGGTGTGGGCTAGCCTGTGTTGGGATTGGTGTGGGCTGACCTGTGGTGGGCTGGTGTGGGCTTGCCTGTGTTGGGCTGGTGTGGGCTAGCCTGTGTTGGGCTTGGTGTGGGCTGACCTGTGGTGGGCTAGTGTGGTTTGCCTGTGTTGGGCTGGTGTGGGCTAGCCTGTGTTGGGTCTTGGGGTGGGCTGGTCATTCCTGTGCTGGTGTGAGCTGGTCCATTTTGGGTTTGGTGTGGACTAGCTTGTGTTGGGCTTGGTGTGGGGTGGTCCTTCCTGTGCTGGTGTGGGCTGGTCCATCTTGGGTTTGTTGTGGACTAGCCTGTGTTGGGCTTTGTGTGGGCTAGCCTGTGTTTGGCTTGGTGTGGGCTGTTCTGTGTTAGGCTTGGTGTGGGCTGACCTGTGTTGGGCTGGTGTGGGCTAGCCTGTGTTGGGCTGGTGTGGGCTAGCCTGTGTTGGGTTTGGTGTGGGCTGGTCCTTCCTGTGCTGGTGTGAGCTGGTCCATTTGGGGTTTGGTGTGGACTAGCCTGTGTTGGTCTGGTGTGGGCTAGCCTGTGTTGGGCTTGGTGTGGGTTAGGCTGTGATGAGCTTGGTGTGGGCTAGGCTGTGTTGGGCTTGGTGTGGGCTAGGCTGTGTTGGCTTGGTGTGGGCTAGCCTGTGTTGGGCTTGGTGTTAACCAGGCTGTGTTGGGCTGGTGTGGGTTACGTGTTGGGCGTGGTGCGGGCTAGCCTGTGTTGAACTTGGTCTGGGTTATGGGTTGGGCTTGGCGTGGGCTAGCCTGTGTTGGTCTTGGTGTGGGCTAACTTGTGTTGTGCTTGGTGTGGGTTAGCTAGCCTGTGTTGGGCTTGGTGTGGGTTAGCCATGTTGGGTTTTGTGTGGGCAAGTCTGTGTTGGGCTTGTTGTGGGATAGCCTGTGTTGGGCTGGTGTGGGCTAGCCTGTGTTGGGCTTGGTGTGGGCTGACCTGTGTTGGGCTGGTGTGGGCTTGCCTGTGTTGGGCTGGTGTGGGCTAGCCTGTGTTGGGGTGGGCTGGTTGCTGGTGTGGGCTGGTCCTTCCTGTTGCTGGTGTGAGCTGGTCCTGTTTGGGTTTGGTGTGGACTGGTCCTTCCTGTGCTGGTGTGGACTGGACCATATTGGGTTTGTTGGGCTAGCCTGTGTTGGGCTTTGTGTTAGCCTGTGTTGGGCTGGCTGGCATGTGTTGGGTGGTGGGTCTGACTTGTGTTGGGCTGGTGTGGGCTAGCCTGTGTTGGGCTGGTGTGGGCTAGCCTGTGTTGGGTTTGGTGTGGGCTGGTCCTTCCTGTGCTGGTGTGAGCTGGTCCATTTGGGGTTTGGTGTGGACTAGCCTGTGTTGGGCTGGTGTGGGCTAGCCTGTGTTGGGCTTGGTGTGGGTTAGGCTGTCTTGGGTTTGGTGTGGGCTAGCTTGTGTTGGGATTGGTGTGGGCTAGGCTGTGATGAGCTTGGTGTGGGCTAGGCTGTGTTGGGCTTGGTGTGGGCTAGGCCGTGTTGGCTTGGTGTGGGCTAGCCTGTGTTGGGCTTGGTGTTAACCAGGCTGTGTTGGGCTGGTGTGGATTACGTGTTTTGCGTGTTGTGGGCTAGCCTGTGTTGAACTTGGTGTGGGTTACGGGTTGGGCTTGGTGTGGGCTAGCCTGTGTTGGACTTGGTGTGGGCTAACCTGTGTTGTGCTTGGTGTGGGTTAGCTAGCCTGTGTTGGGCTTGGTGTGGGTTAGCCATGTTGGGTTCGGTGTGGGCAAGTCTGTGTTGGGCTTGTTGTGGCTTAGCCTGTGTTGGGCTGGTGTGGGCTAGCCTGTGTTGGGCTTGGTGTGGGCTGACCTGTGTTGGGCTGGTGTGGGCTTGCCTGTGTTGGGCTGGTTTGGGCTAGCCTGTGTTGGTTCTTGGGGTGGGCTGGTCCTTCCTGTGCTGGTGTGAGCTGGTCCATTTTGGGTTTGGTGTGGACTAGCCTGTGTTGGGCTGGTGTGGGCTAGCCTGTGTTGGGATTGGTGTGGGGTGGTCCTTCCTGTGCTGGTGTGGGCTGGACCATCTTGGGTTTGTTGTGCACTAGCATGTGTTGGGCTTTGTGTGGGCTAGCCTGTGTTGGGCTTGGTGTGGGCTGGCCTGTGTTGGGCTTGGTGTAGTCTGACTTGTGTTGGGCTGGTGTGGGCTAGCCTGTGTTGGGCTGGTGTGGGCTAGCCTGTGTTGGGTTTGGTGTGGGCTGGTCCTTCCTGTGCTGGTGTGAGCTGGTCCATTTGGGGTTTGGTGTGGACTAGCCTGTGTTGGGCTGGTGTGGGCTAGCCTGTTTTGGGCTTGGTGTGGGCTGGTCCTTCCTGTGCTGCTGTGGGCTGGTCCATCTTGGATTTGGTGTGGACTAGCTTGTGTTGGGCTGGTGTGGGCAAGCCTGTGTTTGGCTTAGTGTGGGAAAGCCTACGTTGGGCTAGGTGAGGGCTGGCCTGTGTTGGGTTTGGTGTGGGCTAGCCTGTGTTGGGCTGGTGTGGGCTAGCCTGTGTTGGGCTTGGTGTGGGCTGGCATGTGTTGTGCTTGGTGTGGGCTAGCTAGCCTGTGTTGGGCTTGGTGTGTGCTAGCCCGTGTTGGGCTAGGTGTTGGCTGGCCTGTGTTGGGCTTGGTGTGGGCTAGCCTGTTTTGGGCTTGGTGTGGGCTGGCCTGTGTTGTGCTTGGTGTGGGCTAGCTAGCCTGTGTTGGGCTTGGTGTGGGCTAGCCCGTGTTGGGTTTGGTGTGGGCAAGCCTGTATTGGGCTTGTTGTGGGCTAGCCTGTGTTGGGCTTGGTGTGGGCTGGCCTGTGTTGTGCTTGGTGTGGGCTAGCTAGCCTGTGTTGGGCTTGGTGTGGGCTAGCCCGTGTTGGGTTTGGTGTGGGCTGGCCTGTGTTGTGCTTGGTGTGGGCTAGCTAGCCTGTGTTGGGTTTGGTGTGGGCTGGTCCTTCCTGTGCTGGTGTGAGCTGGTCCATTTGGGTTTTGGTGTGGACTAGCCTGTGTTGGGCTGGTGTGGGCTAGCCTGTTTTGGGCTTGGTGTGGGCTGGTCCTTCCTGTGCTGCTGTGGGCTGGTCCATCTTGGATTTGGTGTGGACTAGCCTGTGTTGGGCTGGTGTGGGCAAGCCTGTGTTTGGCTTAGTGTGGGAAAGCCTACGTTGGGCTAGGTGAGGGCTGGCCTGTGTTGGGTTTGGTGTGGGCTAGCCTGTGTTGGGCTGGTGTGGGCTAGCCTGTGTTGGGCTTGGTGTGGGCTGGCCTGTGTTGTGCTTGGTGTGGGCTAGCTAGCCTGTGTTGGGCTTGGTGTGTGCTAGCCCGTGTTGGGCTAGGTGTTGGCTGGCCTGTGTTGGGCTTGGTGTGGGCTAGCCTGTGTTGTGCTTGGTGTGGGCTAGCTAGCCTGTGTTGGGCTTGGTGTGGGCTAGCTAGCCTGTGTTGGGCTTGGTGTGGGCTAGCCCGTGTTGGGTTTTGTGTGGGCAAGCCTGTATTGGGCTTGTTGTGGGCTAGCCTGTGTTGGGCTTGGTGTGGGCTAGCCTGTGTTGGGCTTGGTGTGGGCTGGCCTGTGTTGTGCTTGGTGTGGGCTAGCTAGCCTGTGTTGGGCTTGGTGTGGGCTAGCCCGTGTTGGGTTTGGTGTGGGCAAGCCTGTATTGGGCTTGTTGTGGGCTAGCCTGTGTTGGGCTTGGTGTGGGCTAGCCTGTGTTGGGCTTGGTGTGGGCTAGCCTGTGTTGGGCTTGGTGTGGGCTAGCTTGTGTTGGGATGGTGTGGGCTAGCCTGTGTTGGGCTTGGTGTGAGGTGGTCCTTCCTGTGTTCGTGTGGGCTGATCCATATTGGGTTTCTTGTCGACTAACCTGTTGGGCTGGTGTGGGCTAGCCTGTGTTGGGCTGGTGTGGGATGGCCTGTGTTGGGCTTGGTGTGGGCTGGCCTGTGTTGGGCTGATGTGAGCTAGCCTGTGTTGGGCTTGGTGTGGGCTGGTCCTTCCTGTGCTGCTGTGGGCTGGTCCATCTTGGGTTTGGTGTCGACTAGCCTGTGTTGGGCTGATATGGGCAAGGCTGTGTTTGGCTTAGTGTGGGAAAGCCTATGTTGGGCTAGGTGTGGGAAGTCCTGTGTTGGGTTTGGCGTGGACTATTCTGTGTTGGGCTGGTGTGGGCTAGCCTGTGTTGGGCTGGTGTGGGCTAGCCAGTGTTGTGCTGGTGTGGGCTAGCCTGTGTTGGGCTTGGTGTGGGGTGGTCCTTCCTGTGCTGGTGTGGGCTGGTCCATCTTGGGTTTGTTGTGGACTAGCCTGTGTTGGGCTTTGTGTGGGCTAGCCTGTGTTGGGCTTGGTGTGGGCTGGCCTGTGTTGGGCTTGGTGTGGGCTGACCTGTGTTGGGCTGGTGTGGGCTAGCCTGTGTTGGGCTGGTTTGGGCTAGCCTGTGTTGTGCTTGGTGTGGGCTAGCTAGCCTGTGTTGGGCTTGGTGTGTGCTAGCCCGTGTTGGGCTAGGTGTTGGCTGGCCTGTGTTGGGCTTGGTGTGGGCTAGCCTGTGTTGTGCTTGGTGTGGGCTAGCTAGCCTGTGTTGGGCTTGGTGTGGGCTAGCTAGCCTGTGTTGGGCTTGGTGTGGGCTAGCCCGTGTTGGGTTTTGTGTGGGCAAGCCTGTATTGGGCTTGTTGTGGGCTAGCCTGTGTTGGGCTTGGTGTGGGCTAGCCTGTGTTGGGCTTGGTGTGGGCTGGCCTGTGTTGTGCTTGGTGTGGGCTAGCTAGCCTGTGTTGGGCTTGGTGTGGGCTAGCCCGTGTTGGGTTTGGTGTGGGCAAGCCTGTATTGGGCTTGTTGTGGGCTAGCCTGTGTTGGGCTTGGTGCGGGCTAGCCTGTGTTGGGCTTGGTGTGGGCTAGCCTGTGTTGGGCTTGGTGTGGGCTAGCTTGTGTTGGGATGGTGTGGGCTAGCCTGTGTTGGGCTTGGTGTGAGGTGGTCCTTCCTGTGTTCGTGTGGGCTGATCCATATTGGGTTTCTTGTCGACTAACCTGTTGGGCTGGTGTGGGCTAGCCTGTGTTGGGCTGGTGTGGGATGGCCTGTGTTGGGCTTGGTGTGGGCTGGCCTGTGTTGGGCTGATGTGAGCTAGCCTGTGTTGGGCTTGGTGTGGGCTGTTCCTTCCTGTGCTGCTGTGGGCTGGTCCATCTTGGGTTTGGTGTCGACTAGCCTGTGTTGGGCTGATATGGGCAAGGCTGTGTTTGGCTTAGTGTGGGAAAGCCTATGTTGGGCTAGGTGTGGGAAGTCCTGTGTTGGGTTTGGCGTGGGCTATTCTGTGTTGGGCTGGTGTGGGCTAGCCTGTGTTGGGCTGGTGTGGGCTAGCCAGTGTTGTGCTGGTGTGGGCTAGCCTGTGTTGGGCTTGGTGTGGGGTGGTCCTTCCTGTGCTGGTGTGGGCTGGTCCATCTTGGGTTTGTTGTGGACTAGCCTGTGTTGGGCTTTGTGTGGGCTAGCCTGTGTTGGGCTTGGTGTGGGCTGGCCTGTGTTGGGCTTGGTGTGGGCTGACCTGTGTTGGGCTGGTGTGGGCTAGCCTGTGTTGGGCTGGTTTGGGCTAGCCTGTGTTGGGTTTGGTGTGGGCTGGTCCTTCCTGTGCTGGTGTGAGCTGGTCCATTTGGGGTTTGGTGTGGACTAGCCTGTGTTGGGCTGGTGTGGGCTAGCCTGTGTTGGGTTTGGTGTGGGGTGGTCCTTCCTGTGCTAGTGTGGGCTGGTCCATCTTGGGTTTGTTGTGGACTAGCCTGTGTTGGGCTGGTGTGGGCTAGCCTGTGTTGGGCTTGGTGTGGGCTGGTCCTTCCTATGCTGCTGTGGGCTGGTCCATCTTGGATTTGGTGTGGACTAGCCTGTGTTGGGCTGGTGTGGGCAAGCCTGTGTTTGGCTTAGTGTGGGAAAGCCTACGTTTGGGCTAGGTGAGGGCTGGCCTGTGTTGGGTTTGGTGTGGGCTAGCCTGTGTTGGGCTTGGTGTGGGCTAGCCTGTGTTGGGCTTGGTGTGGGCTGGCCTGTGTTGTGCTTGGTGTGGGATAGCTAGCCTGTGTTGGGCTTGGTGTGGGCTAGCCCGTGTTGGGTTTGGTGTGGGCAAGCCTGTATTGGGCTTGTTGTGGGCTAGCCTGTGTTGGGCTTGGTGTGGGCTAGCCTGTGTTGGGCTTGGTGTGGGCTAGCCTGTGTTGGGCTTGGTGTGGGCTAGCTTGTGTTGGGATGGTGTGGGCTAGCCTGTGTTGGGCTTGGTGTGAGGTGGTCCTTCCTGTGTTCGTGTGGGCTGATCCATATTGGGTTTCTTGTCGACTAACCTGTTGGGCTGGTGTGGGCTAGCCTGTGTTGGGCTGGTGTGGGATGGCCTGTGTTGGGCTTGGTGTGGGCTGGCCTGTGTTCGGCTGATGTGAGCTAGCCTGTGTTGGGCTTGGTGTGGGCTGGTCCTTCCTGTGCTGCTGTGGGCTGGTCCATCTTGGGTTTGGTGTCGACTAGCCTGTGTTGGGCTGATATGGGCAAGGCTGTGTTTGGCTTAGTGTGGGAAAGCCTATGTTGGGCTAGGTGTGGGAAGTCCTGTGTTGGGTTTGGCGTGGGCTATTCTGTGTTGGGCTGGTGTGGGTTAGCCTGTGTTGGGCTGGTGTGGGCTAGCCAGTGTTGTGCTGGTGTGGGCTAGCCTGTGTTGGGCTTGGTGTGGGGTGGTCCTTCCTGTGCTGGTGTGGGCTGGTCCATCTTGGGTTTGTTGTGGACTAGCCTGTGTTGGGCTTTGTGTGGGCTAGCCTGTGTTGGGCTTGGTGTGGGCTGGCCTGTGTTGGGCTTGGTGTGGGCTGACCTGTGTTGGGCTGGTGTGGGCTAGCCTGTGTTGGGCTGGTTTGGGCTAGCCTGTGTTGGGTTTGGTGTGGGCTGGTCCTTCCTGTGCTGGTGTGAGCTGGTCCATTTGGGGTTTGGTGTGGACTAGCCTGTGTTGGGCTGGTGTGGGCTAGCCTGTGTTGGTTTTGGTGTGGGGTGGTCCTTCCTGTGCTAGTGTGGGCTGGTCCATCTTGGGTTTGTTGTGGACTAGCCTGTGTTGGGCTGGTGTGGGCTAGCCTGTGTTGGGCTTGGTGTGGGCTGGTCCTTCCTATGCTGCTGTGGGCTGGTCCATCTTGGATTTGGTGTGGACTAGCCTGTGTTGGGCTGGTGTGGGCAAGCCTGTGTTTGGCTTAGTGTGGGAAAGCCTACGTTTGGGCTAGGTGAGGGCTGGCCTGTGTTGGGCTAGGTGTTGGCTGGTCTGTGTTGGGCTTGGTGTGGGCTGGCCTGTGTTGGGCTGATGTGAGCTAGCCTGTGTTGGGCTTGGTGTGGGCGGGTCCTTCCTGTGCTGCTGTGGGCTGGTCCATCTTGGGTTTGGTGTCGACTAGCCTGTGTTGGGCTGATATGGGCAAGGCTGTGTTTGGCTTAGTGTGGGAAAGCCTATGTTGGGCTAGGTGTGGGCCGTCCTGTGTTGGGTTTGGCGTGGGCTATCCTGTGTTGGGCTAGTGTGGGCTGGCCTGTGCTGGGCTGGTGTGGGCTAGCCTATGTTGGGCTGGTGTGGGCTGTTCTGTGTAGGGTTTGGCATGGGCTAGCCTGTGTTGGGTTAGGTGTGGGCTGGCCTGTGTTGGGCTGGTGTAGGCTAGCCTGTGTTGGGCGGGTGTGGGCTAACTTGTGTTGGGTTTTGGTGTGGGCTGGCCTGTGTTGTGCTGGTAATTGCTAGCCTGTGTTGGGTTGGTGTAGGCTGGCCTATAATGGGTTTGGCGTGGGCCAGCCTGTGTTGGGCAGGTGTGGGCTAGCCTGTGTTGGGCTTTGTGTGGGCTGGCCTGTGTTGGGCTGGTGTGGGTAAGCCTACGTTGGGCTAGGTATGGGCTGGCCTGTGTTGGGCTGGTGTTGGTTAGCCTGTGTTGGGCTTGGTGTTGGTAAGCCTACGTTGGTCTAGGTGTGGGCTGGCCTGTGTTGGGCATGGTGTGGGCTGACCTGTGTTGGGCTTGGTGTGGGCAGGCCTGTGTTGGACTGTTGTGTGTAACCCTATATTGGGCTAGGTGTGGGCTGGCCTGTGTTGGGCTGGTGTGGGCTAGCCTGTGTTGGGCTTGGTGTGTGTAAGCCTATGTTGGGCTGGTGTGGGCTGGCCTGTGTTGGGTTTGGCATGGGCTAGCCTGTGTTGGGATAGGTGTGGGCTGGCCTGTGTTGGGCTGGTGTGGGCTAGCCTGTGTTGGGCTGGTGTGGGCTAACCTGTGTTGGGTTTTGGTGTGGGCTAGCCTGTGTTGGGCTAGGTGTGGGCTGGCCTGTGTTGGGCTGGTGTGGGCTAATCTGTGTTGGGCTTGGTGTGGGCTGGTACTTCCTGTGCTGGTGTGGGCTGGTCCATCTTGGGTTTGGTGTGGACTAGCCTGTGTTGGGCTGGTATGGGCTAGCCTGTGTTGGGCTAGATGTGGGCTAGCCTGTGTTGGGCTTGGTGTGGGCTGACCTGTGTTGGGCTGGTGTGGGATTCCCTGTGTCTGGCTGGTGTGGGCTAGCCTGTTTTGGGTTTGGTGTGGGCTGGTCCTTCCTGTGCTGGTGTGAGCTGGTCCATTTTGGGTTTGGTGTGGACTAGCCTGTGTTGGGCTGGTGTGGGCTAGCCTGTGTTGGGCTTGGTGTGGGGTGGTCCTTCCTGTGCTGGTGTGGGCTGGTCCATCTTGGGTTTGGTATGGACTAGCCTGTGTTGAGCTGGTGTGGGCTAGCCTGTGTTGGTCTAGGTGTGGGCTGGCCTGTGTTGGGCTTGGTGTGGGCTGGCCTGTGTTGGGCTTGGTGTGGGCAGGCCTGTGTTGGGCTGTTGTGGGTAACCCTACATTGGGCTAGGTGTGGGCTGGCCTGTGTTGCGCTGGTGTGGGTTAGCCTGTGTTGGGCTTGGTGTGGGTAAGCCTACGTTGGGCTAGGTGTGGGCTGGCCTGTGTTTGCGTTGGCATTGGCTAGCCTGTGTTGGGCTAGGTGTGGGCTGGCTTGTGTTGGGCTGGTGTGGGCTAGCCTGTGTTGGGCGGGTGTGGGCTAACTTGTGTTGGGTTTTGGTGTGGGCTGGCCTGTGTTGTGCTGGTAATGGCTAGCCTGTGTTGGGTTGGTGTAGGCTGGCCTATGATGGGTTTGGCGTGGGCTAGCCTGTGTTGGGCAGGTGTGGGCTAGCCTGTGTTGGGCTAGGTGTGGGCTGGCCTGTGTTGGGCTTTGTGTGGGCTGGCCTGTGTTGGGCTGGTGTGGGTAAGCCTACGTTGGGCTAGGTATGGGCTGGCCTGTGTTGGGCTGGTGTGGGTTAGCCTGTGTTGGGCTTGGTGTGGGTAAGCCTACGTTGGTCTAGGTGTGGGCTGGCCTGTGTTGGGCTTGGTGTGGGCTGACCTGTGTTGGGCTGTTGTGGGTAACCCTACATTGGGCAAGGTGTGGACTGGCCTGTGTTGGGCTGGTGTGGGCTAGCCTGTGTTGGGCTTGGTGTGGGTAAGCCTATGTTGGGCTGGTGTGGGCTGGCCTGTGTTGGGTTTGGCATGGGCTAGCCTGTGTTGGGCTAGGTGTGGGCTGGCCTGTGTTGGGCTAGGTGTGGGCTGGCCTGTGTTGGGCTGGTGTGGGCTAACCTGTGTTGGGTTTTGGTTTGGGCTGGCCTGTGTTGGGCTGGTAATGGCTAGCCTGTGTTGGGTTGGTGTAGGCTGGCCTATGATGGGTTTGGCGTGGGCTAGCCTGTGTTGGGCAGGTGTGGGCTAGCCTGTGTTGGGCTAGGTGTGGGCTGGCCTGTGTTGGGCTAGGTGTGGGCTGGCCTGTGTTGGGCTGGTGTGGGTAAGCCTACGTTGCGCTAGGTATGGGCTGGCCTGTGTTGCGCTGGTGTGGGTTAGCCTGTGTTGGGCTTGGTGTGGGTAAGCCTACGTTGGGCTAGGTGTGGGCTGGCCTGTATTGGGCTGGTGTGGGCTAGCCTATGTTGGGCTGGTGTGGGCTGGCCTGTGTTTGGTTTGGCATGGGCTAGCCTGTGTTGGGCTAGGTGTGGGCTGGCTTGTGTTGGGCTGGTGTGGGCTAGCCTGTGTTGGGCGGGTGTGGGCTAACTTGTGTTGGGTTTTGGTGTGGGCTGGCCTGTGTTGTGCTGGTAATGGCTAGCCTGTGTTGGGTTGGTGTAGGCTGGCCTATGATGGGTTTTGCGTGGGCTAGCCTGTGTTGGGCAGGTGTGGGCTAGCCCGTGTTGGGCTAGGTGTGGGCTGGCCTGTGTTGGGCTGGTGTGGGTAAGCCTACGTTGGGCTAGGTATGGGCTGGCCTGTGTTGGGCTGGTGTGGGTTAGCCTGTGTTGGGCTTGGTGTGGGCAGGCCTGTGTTGGGCTGTTGTGGGTAACCCTACATTGGGCTAGGTGTGGGCTGGCCTGTGTTGGGCTGGTGTGGGCTAGCCTGTGTTGGGCTTGGTGTGGGTAAGCCTATGTTGGGCTGGTGTGGGCTGGCCTGTGTTGGGTTTGGCATGGGCTAGCCTGTGTTGGGCTAGGTTTGGGCTGGCCTGTGTTGGGCTAGGTGTGAGCTGGCCTGTGTTGGGCTGGTGTGGGCTAACCTGTGTTGGGTTTTGGTGTGGGCTGGCCTGTGTTGGGCTGGTAATGGCTAGCCTGTGTTGGGTTGGTGTAGGCTGGCCTATGATGGGTTTGGCGTGGGCTAGCCTGTGTTGGGCAGGTGTGGGCTAGCCTGTGTTGGGCTAGGTGTGGGCTGGCCTGTGTTGGGCTTTGTGTGGGCTGGCCTGTGTTGGGCTGGTGTGGGTAAGCCTACGTTGGGTTAGGTATGGGCTGGCCTGTGTTGCGCTGGTGTGGGCTAGCCTGTGTTGGGCTTGGTGTGGGTAAGCCTACGTTGGGCTAGGTGTGGGCTGGCCTGTATTGGGCTGGTGTGGGCTAGCCTGTATTGGGCTGGTGTGGGCTAGCCTGTTTTGGGCTGGTGTGGGCTAATCTGTGTTGGGCTTGGTGTGGGTTGGTCCTTCCTGTGCTGGTGTGGGCTGGTCCATCTTCGGTTTGGTGTGGACTAGCCTGTGTTGGGCTGGTGTGGGCTAGCCTGTGTTGGGCTAGGTGTTGGCTGGCCTGTGTTGGGCTTGGTGTGGGCTGGCATGTGTTGGGCTTGGTGTGGGCTGGCCTGTTGTGACGATCGTCGTAATGAGCGGACCAAGGAGTAGCGTTTGGTCAGGGCATGACATTACATCCTCCCAAAGGTGCGGACTGCGGCCGCAAAATCTGAAACCAAATTGGGAGGGTAGGGGGGTTGATTAGTGTCTGTGGCGGCTCCGGTGCAGGTCGTAGCCTCTGCCCAGACCTGGTCATCGTTGCCGGAAGCTCTGGACTGTGAACCGTCGCCGGAAGCTCTGGACTGTGAACCGTCACCGGAAGCTCTGGACTGTGAACCGTTGCCAGAAGCTCTGGTCTGTGAACCTTCGCCAGAAGCTCTGGACTGTGAATGCTCACTGGAGGCCTAGTGCGTGGAGCCCGTACAGGTTGCACCGGACCTGTGACACACACTTCAGGGCGAGTGCGGGGAGCTGGCACAGGACGCACCGGACTGGGGAGGCGCACTGGAGCCCTGGTGCGTGGAGCCGGCACAGGTGGCACACACTTCAGGGCGAGTGCAGGGAGCTGGCAAAGCACGTACCGGTGTAGGCTAGCCTGTGTTGGGCTTGGTGTGGGCTGGTCCTTCCTGGGCTGGTGTGGGCCGGTCCTTCTTGGGCTTGGTGTGTGCTTGCTGTAGGCTAGCATGTGTTGGGCTGGTGTGGGCTTGCTGTAGGCTAGCATCTGTTGGGCTGGTGTGGGCTTGCTGTAGGCTAGCATCTGTTAAGCTTGTTGTGGGCTAGCCCGCGTTGGGCTTGGTATGGGCTGGCCCATCTTGGGCTACTGTGGGCCAGCTTATGACGTGCTTGCGCATTTTGGACTGGTGTGGGTTTGGTGTGGGCTAGCCCCTGCCCACCATGACATTGAATACTCGTATGGAGCCAATGGAGACCTATTTTGCTGAGAAACTTAAAGTACATATATGCAGCCACAACAAGAAATAGACCAGGATTCAGGGTTGGTTAGTGGGGTCTGTGATTGTGGGGGTATATTACAGCGGCAGTAGCACCTACTGGGAGAAAAATGACCACTGTGACTGAATCTGTTCGACATTGAGATATCATTGGCCCTGAGCTGATCACGTCTCCCTGAAGTTCCAATATTGCCTCAACGCTCTGACGTTCTGATTTTGTTGTATCTCATCTTATTGAAATGTGTTTCCTGTATGTGTTACTTTTATTCATCTTTAAGTTGCCATAGTGCACACGAAAGGAAATCGTAGTACACATGAAATGAAATTGTAGTACACATGAAATCAACTTCTTGCCTCATGCCTGCCTGCGCTGTGACATCCCGCTGTGCTTTTCTCGTCCAGACCAGTTGTCTTTGATGTGAATGACTTTACTGAAGGTTTGAGAGAAAAAGGAAGCTGCCTTTTACGGAACTACAAGATACAAGAAAATATACTGTTTCATTGGAAACCACAATGTAATAAGGAGAACTAACTGTGTATGCAGTTATTACTCAGAAGAGAGTGAAGGTGAAATCGGGTTGTCACTAGTTACCGCAGCCACAAAGTTAAAATTGACTACGTCTTCAAAATTCATGAAAACAAAAATAATCTTTTTGGTCCTCATTTAAGGTTTGGGTTAGGTGCAAGGTTAACAGTGTGGTTAAGGTTAGGTTTCAAATCTGATTTTATGAAGATAAATTGTAGAAATAGGCAGGGTTTAGCCATTTGTGGATGTGGTAACTAGTGACAACTGTGAAATAGTGTGAGAAGTGGGAATTTGTTGACAGAGTGGCATGGAAAGAAAGAAATCAGATGTCAACCCACTTGGCACAAGCTGGTTGAATCAACGTTGTTTCAACTCAATTTGTCAATGCATTGTGACATGGGAAATACATTTTTTTTAAAGTCATCAACGTAAACTGTTGTTTTGATGGTGAAATTTCTACCACAGGATTATGTCATCATGATAACCAAATTTCAAAATAGGCAAACCTTGTATAAAATATGTTGAATTTTAAGAGAACACACGATTTTGAAATGACTCAATATGGGTCAAAATTCTACAGAGATCCAGGACCATATGCATTTCAGTTAAAATAACAACCCATTGTTTATTTTCCAGGACAAATTATGTCCATGAATGTTTCATGTGTGTTTAATACAGTCGCTTCACAGATGGTTTTGGTATTTTAACCTGCATGTCATGAACTCGTCTGTTGAGGATAGACAAAATCCCACACTCACAATGGTGCACGCGCGGAGCCGGCTCGTCAGCATGTAATGGGTAGTTTAGGGTAGTTTCTCTGGACCCCCCCTTCCCTAAAAATAAAATATGCATCACAAGCTGACTACACTGGGCACGGGCATGCATCCTCGTGCACCATCACGCTTTTGTTGATTTTGTCCATCCACACCAGCGTTCTGCTGGCATCCAATACATAGTGCCAACTGTAAAGTTTGGTGGAATATGAATAATGGTCTGGGGCTGTTTTGCATGGTTTGGGCTAGGACCCTTAGTTCCAGTGAAGGGAAATCTTAACGCTACAGCATACAATGACATTCTAGATGATCCTGTGCTTCCAACTCGTGGCAACAGTTTGGGGAGGGCCCTTCCCTGTTTCTGCATGACAATGCCCCCGTGCACAAACACGAGGTCCATACAGAAATGGTTTGCGAGATCGGTGTGGAAGAACTTGACAGGCCTGCACAGAGCCCTGACCTCAACCCCATCGAACACCATTGGGATGAATTGGAATGCCAACTGTGAGCCAGGCCTAATCGCCCAACATCAATCCCCGACCTCACTAATGCTCTTGTGGCTGAATGGAAGCAAGTCCCTGCATGAATGTTCCAGTATCTAGTAGAAAGCCTTCCCAGAAGAGATATAGCAGCAAAGCGGGGGACCAACTACATATTAATGCCCATGATTTTGGATGAGATGTTCGACATCCACATACTTTTGGTAATGTAGTAATGTATTTCTTATAAGCGCCCGGATTAGTGTCCCGCTCCTTGAAAGCGGCAGGGGACCACTTCTGAATTAGGCGAGTCACTGGTACTTCCTGCTTTGGTTTTTGCTTGTAAGCAGGAATCAATTATGGTCAGATTGTGCTTGCTTATGGCCTTATACAGCTCGTTGAGTGCAGTCTTAGTGCCAGCGTCGGTTTGTGTTGGTAAATAGGCAGCTACAAAAAATATAGACTAAAACTCTTTTGGTAGATAGTGTAGTCTACAGCTTATCATGAAGTACTCTACCTCAGGCGAGCAATACCTTGAGACTACCTTAATATTTGACATTGCACACCAGCTGTTATTGACAAATGGACACACACCCCCACCCCTCATCATACCAGATGTAGCTGTTCTGTCCTGCCGATGCACGGAAAACCCAGCAAACTGTATATTATTTGTGTCATCGTTCAGCCACGAGTCGGTGAAACATAAGATATTACTGTTTTTAATGTTCTGTTTGTAGAATGGTCTCGAATGGAGCTAATCCAGTTTATTCTCCATTGATTACACCAATAGAATGGATGGAAGAGGCGGGCTACCCACTAGCCAATGAATTCTCACAAGGCACCCTGATCTGCGCTCCCAGTATCTCCTTCTTTTCTTCATGTGAATGATGTGGATTTGGTCCTTGTCTGGGAGCAACATTATATCCTTCTCCTCAGACTCTTTAAAGAACAAATCTTCCTCTAGTTTGAGATGAGTAATCACTGTTCTGATATCCAGCAGCTCTTTTTGGTCATAAGAGGCAGTAGCATCAACATTATGTACAAAACAAGTTAAAAACAATGCAAAAAGACACAACAAATAGCACAATTGGCTAGGAGCCTGTAAAATGGCAGCCATCCCCTCAATTCAATATTACTTTTGAAATAAAATAAATCTTACAAACTAATGTAACATTCAACCTTAAAATGATTAACACATCCATGGCCACAGTTTGAGGTTACTGTAAGTATAAATGTCTTCTTGTGTAATCATGTTCAAGATAGCATGCATAGGTAATCGCAGGTCAGTGGAGATTTTCACAATTGTGTAATAATCTGCCCATGTACTTTTAATGTAATCTCAACTGCAATCCGGGTCATTTGGTTCTGCTATTAGATAAAGCACAGTGATAACACATTCATCTGTTTTAAAAAATAAATAAAATATCTGACATTGTATTACCATTTGAACTTTCCTGTGCTTTTAAATGGTTGTGTGACAACTAAAACTAAAATGATTTTTTAAAATTTGGTTAGGATTTTAGTTGGTTGAAGGCATAGTGATAACAGATTTGAAATTCAACTAACTTGTGGCTGTGTTTTTGAGTGGGTGAATATAGGTTGTATTGTCATTGATCAACGTCTCAACCAAATATTACCCAATTATCCACGTTGAAATGACGTGGTGTGCCCAGTGGGAAAAGTTTCTATGAGGCTCTGAGTGGAAGGAGTGGGGAAGGGGTGGGGTCATATGGTTTCTATGAGGCTCTGAGTGGAAGGAGTGGGGAAGGGGTGGGGTCATATGGTTTCTATGAGGCTCTGAGTGGAAGGAGTGGGGTCATATGGTTTCTATGAGGCTCTGAGTGGAAGGAGTGGGGTCATATGGTTTCTATGAGGCTCTGAGTGGAAGGAGTGGGGAAGGGGTGGGGTCATATGGCTTCTATGAGGCTCTGAGTGGAAGGAGTGGGGAAGGGGTGGGGTCATATGGTTTCTATGAGGCTCTGAGTGGAAGGAGTGGGGTCATATGGTTTTTTATGAGGCTCTGAGTGGAAGGAGTGGGGAAGGGGTGGGGTCATATGGTTTCTATGAGGCATTGAGTGTGACAACATCACAGCCAGACGACCCATGGCAGGTAATATGTAGGAGGACATAGAGGATGAATATTAAAAGTAAAATTATCAAAATATTTCCAATTACAGGTGTAACCAAGGTGATGGCTGATCAACACAAAAGGGGCCATTAAAAAATAAATAAATGACCACATGCTGTGGATGATTCCTATAGAGCCCTGGATGCCTTAAGGGGGGTCTAAATAATGCTAATTTAAGCAGTCTCCTATTTGTTTAAAATTACATTTGTACTGCTACAGTGGTAAATATTAAAATAAAAGCTCATTCCAAATGAAAGAAACACCCCCACCTCTGTGTCATGTTTAAAAATAAAACAAATCCAATGTGACTGTACTTGACTCTCAGGGCACATCCTTACATCATGTTAATGTACTGTATGTACTAGAAACAGCTGGACCTGACAGTGGCTCTTCAGACAGAATCAGAACGAGCCACCGCTATGATATGCCCACAACTTGATATAAGAACCTTGACATGAGGACAATGAGTTACTATCCCAAGTCCACTCCAGTATGTTGTAGCATTACATAGTGTTGGAAAACATCAGTTTGTTATTTGAAAGGAGATATGTGTACAATCTTCTGATGTGTCCCATACTTGAACTGGATGATTTACCAAAAACAATTGGATTAGCAGACAATGCCATGAAAAGGTTTTTGCCCCTCCTTCCGATTTTCTCTATTTTTGCATATTTTTTGCTATTGAATGTTATTAGATCTTCAACCAAAACCTAATATTAGATCAAGAAAAGGACACTTATTTTATTTATTTCACTAACAAAGTTATGCAACATCCCCACAACACATCAATCCACACAATACCCCATAATGACAAAGAAAAAACGTTTTTTAGAAATATTTGCAAATGTATTCAAAATAAAAAATGGAACTATTACATTTACATAAGTTCAGACACTTTACTCAGTACTTTGTTGAAGCACCTTTGGCAGTGATTACAGCCTCTAGTTTTCTTGCTTATGACGCTACAAGCTTGGCACACCTGTATTTGCGGAGTTTCTCCCATTCTTCTCTACATATCCTCTCAAGCTCTGGTCAGGTTGAATAGGGAGCATTGCTACACAGCTATTTTCAGGTCTCTCCAGAGATGTTAGATTGGGTTCAAGTCCGGGCTCTGGCTGGGCCACTCAAGGACATTCAAAGACTTGTCCCAAAGCCACTCCTGCATTGTCTTGGCTGCATGCTAAGGGTTTTTGTCCTGTTGGAAGGTGAACCTTCGTCCCCAATTTGAGGTCCTGAGTGCTCTAGAGCAGGTTTCATCAAGGATCTCTCTGTACTTTGCTCTGTTCATCTTTCCCTCGATTTTGACTAGTCTCCCAGTCCCTGCCGCTGAAAAACATCCTCACAGCATGATGCTGCCACCACCATGCTTCACCGTAGGGATGGTGCCAGTTTTCCTCCAGATGTGACGACTGGCAATCAGGCCAAAGAGTTCAATCTTGTTTTCTTCAGACCAGAGAATCGTGTTTCTCATGGTCTGAGTCCTTTAGATGCCTTTTGGCAAACTCCAAGCGGGCTGTCATGTGCCCTTTACCGAGGAGTGGCTTCCGTCTGGACACTCTACCATAAAGGTCTGATTGGTGGAGTGCTGCAGAGATGGTTGTCCTTCTGGAAGATCCTCACACCTCCATAGAGGAACTCTGGAGCTCTGTCAGAGTGACCATCGAGTTCTTGGTCACCTCCCAGACCAAGGCCCTTCTCCCCCGATTGCTCAGTGTGGCTGGGTGGCTAGCTCTAGGCCAGTCTTGGTGGTTCCAAACTTCTTCCATTTAAGAATGATGGATGTGTCACGCCCTGACCTTGGAGAGCCTTTTTATTTCTCTATTTGGTTAGGTCAGGGTGTGATTTGGGTGGGCATTCTAGTTTTTCTATTTCTTTGTTGGCCGGGTATGGTTCCCAATCAGAGTCTATCGTTGTCTCTGATTGGGGATCATACTTAGGCAGCCTTTTTCCCCCTTTAGTTTGTGGGATCTTGCTTGTGTGTAGTTGCTTTCTGCACTGCATGTAGCTTCATGTTCGGTTGTAGTTCAGTTATTGTTCTTTCCTGTTCATCAAAAATAATGATGTACGCTTACCACGCTGCCCCTTGGTCTGATTCTTCCATCAAAGAACGTGACAGGATGCCACTGTGTTCTTGGGGACCTTAAATTCTGCAGAAAATATGCACTTCCCCAGATCTGTTCCTCGACACAATCCTGTCTCGGAGCTCTACAGATAAATTCTTCGACCTCTTGGTTTGGTTTTTGCTCTGACATGCACTGTCAACTGTGGGACCTTATATAGACAGGTGTGTGCCTTTCCAAATCATGTCCAATTAATTGAATTTACCACAGGTGGACTCCAATCAAGTTGTAGAAACATCTGCTAAATGACTTAAATGTAAATGTAAAAATGATCAATGGATACAGGATGCACCTGAGCTCAATTTCGAGTCTCATAGCAAAGGGTCTGAATACTTATGTAAATAAGGTATTTCTGTTTTTGCTTTGTCATTATGGGGCATTGTGTGTAGATTGATGAGGAAAATTGTTAACTTAATCCATTTTAGAATAAGACTGTAACATAACAAAATGTGGAAAAGTAAAGGGTTCTGAATACTTTCCGAATGCACTGTAGATATACCGCTGACACTAAGGTTCACACACGTTTCCTGGCCGGCATCACAGTGATGAAGATAAACTCAGCAAGAAACGAAAGGTCCTCTCACTGTCAACTGCTTTTATTTTCAGCAAACTTAACATTAAAATATTTGTATGAACATAACAAGATTCAACAACCGAGACATAAACTGAACAAGTTCGACAGACATGTGACTAACAGATATTGAATAATGTGTCCCTGAACAAAGGGGGGTCAAAATCAAAAGTAACTGTCAGTATCTGGTGTGGCCACTAGCTGCATTAAGTACTGCAGTGCAGCTCCTCCTCATGGACTGCACCAGATTTGCCAGTTCTGTGAGATGTTACCCCACTCTTCCACCAAGGCACCTGTAGGTTCCCGGACATTTCTCTGGGCCCTCACCCTCTGATCCAACAGGTCCCAGATGTGCTCAATGGGATTGAGATCCAGGCTCCTCACTGGCCATGGCAGAACACTGACATTCCTGTCTTGCAGGAAATCACGCACAGAACGAGCAGTATGGCTGATGGCATTGCAGGAAGGGTACCACATGAGGAGGGAGGATGTATTCCCTGTAACACACATCGTTGAGATTGCCTGCAATGACAACAAGCTCAGTCCGGTGATGCTGTGACACACCGCCCCAGACCATGACGGACCATCCACCTCCAAATCGATCCTGCTCCAGAGTACAGAGCCCCTCCTGTTCAGCCTGTACATTAATGATCTGCCTTCTGTCTGTACTGGGTCTGATGTTCAAATGTATGCAGATGATACAGTGCTATATGTGCATGCAAAGAGCAAACAACAAGCTGCACAAGAACTCACTACTGTAATGGTCCAGGTTACAAAGTGGCTCAGTGACTCGTGTTTGCATCTCAATGTGAAAAAACTGTTTGCATGTTCTTCACAAAGAGGGCAACAGATGCTACTGAGCCAGATGTCTATGTGTCAGGGGAGAAGCTCCAGGTGGTATCCGATTTTAAGTACCTTGGCATCATACTTGATTCCAACCTCTCTTTTAAAAAGCATGTGAAAAAGGTCATTCAAATAACTAAATTCAATCTAGCTAATTTCCGATTTATACGAAATTGTTTGACTACAGAGGTAGCAAAACTGTACTTCAAATCTATGATACTCCCCCACTTAACATACTGCTTGACTAGTTGGGCCCAAGCTTGCTGTACAACATTAAAACCTATTCAGTCTGTCTACAAACAGGCTCTCAAAGTGCTTGATAGGAAGCCCAATAGCCATCATCATTGTCACATCCTTAGAAAGCATGAGCTCTTGAGTTGGGAAAATCTTGTGCAATACACCGACGCATGTCTTGTATTCAAGATCCTTAATGGCCTGGCTCCCCCTCCACTCAATATTTTTGTTAAACAGAAAACCCAGACATATGGCAGCAGATCCACAAGGTCTGCCATGAGAGGTGACTGTATAGTTCCCCTAAGGAAAAGCACCTTTAGTAAATCTGCATTCTCTGTGAGAGCTTCCCATGTCTGGAATACACTGCCATCAGACACACATAACTGCACCACATATCACACTTTCACAAAATGCTTGAAGACCTGGCTAAAGGTCAATCAGATTTGTGAACATGGTCCCTAGCTGTGTGTTGCCGCTTTCCATGTTGTCTGTTGTCTGTAGCTTGTGAGGTGTGGAAACACTTTGTTGCTTTTATGAATATTGTCTTGCTGCTTTTTGTTCTATGTTGCTCTGTCTGTATGCTATGTCTTGCTTGTCCTATGTTGCTATGTCTTGCTTGTTCTATGGTGCTATTGTCTATATTGTAATTGTTTTTAATAACCTGCCCAGGGACTGCGGTTGAAAATTAGCCGGCTGGCTAAAACCGGCACTTTTACTGAAACGTTGATTAATGTGCACTGTCCCTGTAAAAATAAAATAAACTAAACTAAACTAAACAGGCCTCGGTGTAACGCTCATTCCTTCGATGATAAACGCGAATCCGACCATCACCCCTGATGAGACAAAACCGTGACTTGTCAGTGAAGAGCACTTTTTGCCAGTCCTGTCTGGTCCAGCTATGGTGGGTTTGTGCCCATAGGCGACGTTGTTGCCAGTGATGTCTGGTGAGGACTTGCATTACAACAGGCCTACAAGCCCTCAGTCCAGCCTCTCTCAGCCTATTGTGGACAGTCTGAGCACTGATGGAGAGATTGTGCGTTCCTGGTGTAACTCGGGGAGTTGTTGTTGCCCTCTTGTACCTGTCCTGCAGGTGTGATGTTCGGATGTACCGATCCTGTGCAGGTGTTGTTACACGTGGTCTGCCACTGCGAGGACGATCAGCTGTCTGTCCTGTCTCCCTGTAGGTCTGTCTAGGGCGTCTCACGGACATTGCAATTTATTGCCCTGGCCACATATGCAATCCTCATGCCTCCTTGCAGCATGCCTAAGGCACGTTCACGCAGATGAACAGGGACCCTGGGCATCTTTCATTTGCTGTTTTTCAGAGTCAGTACAAAGGCCTCTTTAGTGTCCTAAGTTTTCAAAACTGTGACCTTAATTGCCTACCATCTGTAAGCTGTTAGTGTCTTAACGACCCTTCCACAGGTGCATGTTCATTAATTGTTCATGGTTCATTGCACAAGCATGGGAAACAGTGTTGAAACCCTTTACAATTAAGATTTTTACAAATTTTCTTTGAAAGACAGGGTGCTGAAAAAGGGACATTTCTTTTTTTGCTGAGTTTAGGTAGGTGGTAGTCCATCAGATAGAAGTTCTACAGAGATTAGATGCGTGCGAGTGTGTAATACTACAGACACACATTGAGGCTGTTCAGGCCGCTGGATGACCATAGGGTTACCACCACACGGTCCTGTAGATATAAATGTACTGTGTGTGTTTGTACCCGTGTGTGTGTGCTCCTTTAGATGTTGATGTACTGAACAAACAGCGCCACCAGCAGGTAAAGAAAGAGCAGGAACTCAAACAGCAGGCTGCTGTCCAATGGGAGTTCAGGGATCTGGGAGTGACGGACAGGTTCCGCCATGATGAGGTTCTGAGAGGGGCGGGGCCGAGAGACCCACACAGTTATGCTCCTAGTTAGTGCATGTGTTTGTGGTGCAGTGTGAATTGGCTACAGGAATAGGGCCTAGGTGTCTGTAACATGGTCCCAGATTTGTGCTCTTGCCAACTCTATTGCTGTCATTGTCAAGCCAAACATTTGTCATCACCCAGTAGTGACAAGGAGTTTAGCATGATGGCACAAACAGACTGGGACTCAGGCTAAGGTCTGCAGCAGCGAGGAATGAGTGTCTGAATGTGCGGAAGAACATGTTGTGGCGAGAACAGAACAGTGGAAGACATCTCTCCTCCTCCTCTGTGTTGCCATACCTTCTTACCCCTCAGGGGAAATATTGCTACTCCCCCTCAGTCACATCACTGATTTGTTTGACTAACCTAACCTTTATTTTGTTAGAGCAGTGTTTCCCAACTCCAGTTCTCCAGTTCCCCAACAGTACACATTTTTGTTGTAGCCTGGACAAGCACACCTGATTCAACTTGTCAACTAATCACCAAGTCCTCAATGAGTTGAATCAGGTGTTCTTGTCTGGGGGCTACAACAAAAATGTGTGCTGTTGGGGGTACTCAAGGACTGGAGTTGAGGAATACTGTGATAGAGAAGGTGGGAGAGAAGATTAAATTACAGGTATCTTACATTACAGGTTGGGAAGAAAGAAAATGTGATCGTCTTGCAGACTGATAGTCAACTTCAAAACAATTCTCAGAAGGGAGTCAGATCAAATAGGCTTACACATTTCATTTTCCATGGAGCCTTGTGTGAATACATATAGCATGTGTGTGTGTGTTTTGGGGACGAGGATGTTAAGCCTGCTTGTTGTAGTACAGTACTGTACCCGTCCTCTCTCTATATCTGTGTGTCATCCCCCCTCATTCATTCCTCACCTGTTCCTGGATCCATTGCTATTGCTGAGGCTTCCTCCTACCACAGCCACTCCTCCACTGCAGGCACCTCCACTCTATGCCTCTCTGCCTAGACAAGCACCCAGAGACCATCACCACTACTTCACAGACTGACCCGACGCAGCCAGGCCAACCATAAAAACAAGAGATAATATAAGAATGGAAACATTAGAACACTATGACAAATCTGGGAAACCAGGCCTGGTATTTATAGTTGACTTTCAAAAGGCTTTTGATAAAGTATGACTGGAATTTATTTACATTTTGGAGAATATTTTATACAATGTGTTACATTTATGTATAGTAACCCTAGGTGTAAAATAGTAAATAATGGCTACTTCTCAGAAAAGTATTAAATTGTCAAGAGGAAGCTGTACGGTGTTTCCTCTGACACATTGGTGCAGCTGGAGATTTTGCTGCAAAAGACAGAATCCTTACATCACACTGTAAAGTCCATGGAGAATAAGAGCACCTCCTCACAGCTGCCCACTGTACAGAGGCTAGGAAACTCTGTCACCACCGATAAATCTACAATAATCGAAAAGCATTTTTTTAATGACTGGTCATGCGTTCCACCTGGCTACCCCTACCAGGCTACCCCCTGGGAGGTTAACAGCTCTGCACCCCCGACAGACTCACCATTTGTCCTTCACCCAAATCCAGATACCTGATGTTCTGAAAGAACTGCAATATCTGGACCCCCACACATCTGCTGTGCTAGACAATCTGGACCCTCTTTTCTAAAATTGCAACCCCTATTACTAGCCTGTTCAACCTCTCTTTCATATCGTCTGAGATTCCTAAAGATTGGAAAGCTGCCACGGTCATCCCCCTCTTCAAAGGGGGTGACACTCTAGACCCAAACTGTTACAGACCTATATCTATCCTACCCTGCCTATCTAAAGTCTTCGAAAAGCCAAGTTAGCAAACAGATCACCGACCATTTCGAATTCCACCGAACCTTCTACGCTACGCAATCTGGTTTCCGAGCTGGTCATGGGTGCACCTCAGCTACGCTCAAGGTCCTAAACGATATCATAACCGCCATCAATAAAATACAATACTGTGCATCCGTATTTATCGACCTGGCCAAGGCTGTCGACTCTGTCAATCACCGCATTCTTATAGGCAGACTCAACAGCCTTGGTTTCTCTGCCTTGCCTGGTTTACCAACTACTTCTCAGATAGAGTTCAGAGTGTCAAATCGGAGGGCCTGTTGTCCGGACCTCTGGCAGTCTCAATGGCGATGCCACAGGGTTCAATTCTCGGGCCGACTCTTTTCTCTGTATACATCAATGATGTCGCTCTTGCTGCTAGTGATTCTCTGATCCACCTCTACGCTGACGACACCATTCTGTATACTTCTGGCCCTTCTTTGGACACTGTGTTAACAAACTTCCACATGAGCTTCAATGCCATACACCACTCCTTCTGTGGCCTCCAACTGCTCTTAAATGCAAGCAAAACTAAATGTAGTATGCTCTTCAACCGATCGCTGCCCGCACCTGCCTGCCCGTCCAGCATCACTACTCTGGATGGTTCTGACTTAGAATATGTGGACAACTACAAATACCTAGGTGTCTGGTTAGACTGTAAACTATCCTTCCAGACTCACATTAAAAATCTCCAATCCCAAATTAAATCTATAATCTGCTTCCTATTTCACAACAGAGCATCCTTCTCTCATGCTGCCAAACATACCCTCGTAAAACTGACGATCCTACCAATCCTTGACTTTGGTGATGTCATTCACAAAATATCCTCCAACACTCTACTCAGACTGCATCCAATTTGCTATCATAGTGCCATCCATTTTGTCACCAACGCCCCATATACTACCCACCACTGAGACCTGTATGCTCTCGTTGGATGGCCCTCGCTTTATATTCGTCGCCAAACCCACTGACTCCAGGTCATCTATAAGTCTTTGCTAGGTAAAGACTGGAACGAACTGCAAAAATCACTAACATATCTCCATCACTAACTTTAAGCATCCGCTGTCAGAGCAGCTTACCGATCATTGCACCTGTACATAGTCCATCTGTAAATAGCCAACCAACTACCTCATCCCAATATTGTTATTTATTTTTTGCTCCTTTGCACCCCAGTATCTCTACTTGCACATTCATCTTCTGCACATCTATCACTCCAGTGTTTAATTGTTAAATTCAAATTATTTCACCACTTTGGCCTATTTAGTGCCTTACCTCCCTTATCTTACTACATTTGCACACACTGTATATATACTTTTATATTGTGTTATTGAGTGTACATTTGTTTATCCCATGTGTAACTCTGTGTTGTTTGTGCCACACTGCTTTTCCTGTCTTGGCCAGGTTGCAGTTGTGAATAAGAACTTGTTCTCAACTGGCCTATCTGGTTAAATAAAGGTGAAATAAAATTTATAAAAATAACTCATGTAAAATATACTGTGTCTGTAAAATGTATGTAGTATGTATTAGCTGGAAGCAGAAGCCTAAGTGCTGTTGTACATTAGTTTACTCCAATTAGAGGGGGTGGTAGGGTTAGGAGAAAAAAGGGAAAAAAATATATATAAATAATATTTTTAAAAAAAAATATATATATATATACAGTACCATTCAAAAGTTTTGCACACACCTTCTCATTCAATGTGTTTTCTTTATTTTTTACTATTTTCTACATTATAGAATACTAGTGAAGACCTCAAAACTATTAAACAACATATATGTAATCATGTAGTAACCAAAAAAAGAGTTTAAAAAATCTAAATACATTTTAGATTTGAGATTTTTCAAAGTAGCCACACTTTACCTTGACGACAGCTTTGCACACTCCAGGCATTCTCTCAACCAGCTTCACCGGGAATACTTTTCCAACAGTTCACAAATATGCTGAGCACTTGCTGGCTGCTTTTCCATCACTCTGCAGTTCAACTCATCCCACACCATCTCAATTGGGTTGAGGTCGGGTGATTGTGGAGGCCAGGTTATCTGATGCAGCACTCCATCAATGTCCTTCTTGATCAAATAGCCGATACACAGCCTGGAGGCTCATTGTCCTGTTGAAAAATAAATGACAGTCCTACTAAGCGCAAACCAGATGGGATGGCGTATGGTTAAGTGTGCCTTGAATTGTAAATAAATCTCTGACAGTGTCACCAGCAAAGCACCCCCACACCATCACACTTCCTCCTCCATGCATCACATTGGGAACCACACATGCGGAGATCATCCGTTCACCTACTCTGCGTCTCACAAAGACATGGCGGTCAGAAGCAAAAAAAAAAACATTGGACTCATCAGAACAAAGGACAGATTTCCACTGGTCTAATGTCCATTGCTCGTGTTTCTTGGCCCAAGCAAGTCTCTTCTTCTCATTGGTGTCCTTTAGTAGCGGTTTCTTTGCAGCAAATCGACCATGAAGGCCTGATTCACACAGTCTCCTCTGAACAGTTGATGTTGAGGTGTGTCTGTTTCTTGAACTCTGTGAAGCATTTATTTGGGCTTTCATTTCTGAGGCTGGTAAATGAACTTATCCTATGCAGCAGAGGTAACTCCGGGTTTTCCTTTCCTGTGGCGGTCCTCATGAGAGCCAGTTTCAAAATAGCGTTCAATGGTTTTTGCGTCTGAATTTGAAGAAACTTTAAAAGTTCTTGAAATTTTCAGGATTGACTGACCTTCATGTCTTAAAGTAATAATGGACTCTCATTTGTCTTTGCTTATTTGAGCTGTACTTGCCATAATATGAACTTGGTCTTTTATGAAATAGGGATATCTTCTGTATACTCCCCTACCTTATCACAACACAACTGATTGATTCAAAAGCATTAAGAAGGATAGAAATTCCGCAAATGAACTTTTAACAAGGCATACCTGTTAATTGAAATGCATTCCAGGTGACTACCTCATGAAGCTAGTTGAGAGATTGCCAAGCGTGTGCAAAGCTGTCATCGAGGCAAATGGGGGCTATTTTGAAGAATATAAAATATAAAATTTATTTTGATTTGTTTAACACTTTTTTGGTTACTACATGATTTCATATGTGTTATTTCATAGTTTTGATGTCTTCACTATTATTCTACAATGTAGAAAATAGTAAAATAAAGAAAAACCCTTGAATGAGTAGGTGTGCCCAAACTTTTGACTTGTACTGTACAGTACCAAAAGTGTTGACACTGCAGGACTTTATGGAGCTTTGGAAGTGATATTGACTGAGATTTTTTTTAAACAGGCTCACAAATATGTGCTCATGAATTAGTAAAACGTGTGCATGAATTGATATAAAACGTGCTAATGATTTATAAGACGAGCTTACGAATTGCAAAACGTCCCGAAGATGCTAGGGAGACAATCTCGACGACCATCACCCATTTCCAACCAACAGGGACACACACCACACAAAGACACACCACACAAAGACAAAGACACACACCACACAAAGACACACAACACAAAGACAAACAACACACATATAAGTGCTGCTTTCCAAGTCAAGAATGTGTAGGCTGTTACAATGAACTTCCCACCTAATGTTATCCATTGAAAAACGTCCCTTGAATGAGTAGGTGTGTCCAAACTATTGACTGGTACTGTATATATATTTTAATGTAAATAAATCATATATTTTTTCACTTTGCTTTATGTGATTTCACATGGATGAATTTACCATTTGGAAGAGGGGTTAGATGCCAGCAACCTTTTTTACATGGTAAACAATGGCCAGACACACTTAGTTTTATGGCACACGTTGTGCGGTTGATTGGTCTGTGAATTCAATTTCTGTGGCCTGGCTTAATAGAGTAATGCAGGGGTTGGCAGCAGGCAATATAGTAAGAGCCGATTAAGTGTCCAAAATATATATTATTGGCCCCCTAAAGTTTTTAGTTTTTAGTCAAAAAATACTCTAAATTCACCAGGAATTCTGCTAAAAAGAGTTTAATTTAGGAAATCTGTTCCCAAGTATTCCCACAAATTAAAAAAGAGACACACACTACCGTTCAAAAATTTGGGGTCACTTAGAAATGTCCTTGTTTCGAGAAGAAAATAGTTATTTTGTCCATTAAAATAAAATGTTCTGATCAAAGAATCAATAAAACTGGTGAAGTGAAGCTTTTTCTTTGCAACTCTACCTAGAAGACCAGCATCCCGGAGTCGCCTCTTCACTGTTGACGTTGAAACCGGTGTTTTGCGGGTACAAGCTGCCAGTTGAGGACTTGTGAGATGTCTGTTTTCAAAACTAGACACTAATGTACTTATCTTGCTCAATTGTGCACCGGGGCCTCCCACTCCTCTTTCTATTCTGGTTAGAGCCAGTTTGAGCTGTTCTGTGAAGGGAGTAGTACACAGCGTTGTACGAGATCTTCAGTTTCTTGGCAATTTCTCGCATGGAATAGCCCTCATTTCTCAGAACAAGAATAGACACGAGTTTCAGAAGAACATTTTTTGTTTCTGGACATTTTGAGCCTGTAATCGAACCCACAAATGCTGATGCTCCAGATACTCAACTAGTCTAAAGAAGACCAGTTTTATTGCTTCTTTAATCAGAACAACAGTTTTCAGCTGTGATAACATAATTGCAAAAGGGTTTTGTAATGATCAATTAGCCTTTTAAAATTATAAACTTGGATTAGCTAACACAACGTGCCATTGGAACACAGGATTGATGGTTGCTGATAATGGGCCTCTGTACGCCTTTGTAGATATTCCATTAAAAATCAGCCGTTTCCAGCTACAATATTAATTTACAACATTAACAATGTCAAAACTGTATTTCTGATCAATTTTAGGTTATTTTTCTTTCAAAAACAAGGACATTTCTAAATGACCCCAAACTTTGGAACAGTGTAATCAAGGTATGAAATTATTGTAATTTCAAATAAAATATATTTTTGGTTTTAATTGTGGTCAATTTGCAGTATACAAAAGATTACAATTATGATCCGGCCACCCGACCATCGGCTCCTACAAAAATCGGCCCCTGGCTGAATCTAATACCTAGCCCTGGAGTAATGTGTAATGAAGCAGACAGCAGGAGCTTGGCCTGGGTGGTGTGCAGGTTAATGGAACTACTGCTTGAATAATTGCACAAAGTGTATAGGCACACTCTCAAACACACACACACAACACACACACACACACACACACACACACACACACACACACACACACACACACACACACACACACACACACGCATGTTTAACAACTTCCATTCCCCCTGTCATGAGGGGATTTATGGCTGATTTATGATTAAATCATGAACCCTGTTATGATCAACCCTGTTACTTTATTTGGCACTTAATAGGCACTTACTAGAGTATATATTTTTTTACCTCTTAAGTTGAACATGTGCTCTTTAAGACAGAATGTTAATTAAAGTGAGATGAAATCAACTTTTTTTAACATAGTTATACTTCTCAAAAGGCACCGAATTGGTGGAATTACCCAGCTGCCTTTCACATACAAGATGCAAGAAAAGATACTGTTTCAGTGGAAACTACAATGTAAAAAGGAGAACTGTGTATGCAATTATTACTCAGAAAAGAGTGAAGGTGAAATAGTGTGAGAAGTAGGAAATGTGGTGACATACAGAGTGAGAGGGAAAGAAATCCATCAGATGACAAGAGATTCTATGAGGCACTGAGTGGGAGGGGTGGAGAAGGGGTGGGGAGGTTTGACACTGAGTGTGAGGGGGAGGCACTGAGTGTGAGGGGTGGAGAAGGGGTGGGGAGGTTTGACACTGAGTGTGAGGGGTGGAGAAGGGGTGGGGAAGTTTGACACTGAGTGTGAGGGGTGGAGAAGGAGTGGGGAAGTTTGACACTGAGTGTGAGGGGTGGAGAAGGGGTGGGGAGGTTTGACACTGAGTGTGAGGGGGAGGCACTGAGTGGGAGGGGTGGAGAAGGGGTGGGGAGGTTTGACACTGAGTGTGAGGGGGAGGCACTGAGTGGGAGGGGTGGAGAAGGGGTGGGGAGGTTTGACACTGAGTGTGAGGGGTGGAGAAGGGGTGGGGAAGTTTGACACTGAGTGTGAGGGGTGGAGAAGGAGTGGGGAAGTTTGACACTGAGTGTGAGGGGTGGAGAAGGGGTGGGGAAGTTGGACACTGAGTGTGAGCTGGGAGAAGGGGTGGGGAAGTTTGACACTGAGTGTGAGGGTGGAGAAGGGGTGGGGAAGTTTGACACTGAGTGAGTGAGGGTGAGAAGTGGGGTGGGGAGGTTTGACACTGAGTGTGAGGGGTGGAGAAGGGGTGGGGAAGTTTGACACTGAGTGTGAGGGGTGGAGAAGGGGTGGGGAGGTTTGACACTGAGTGTGAGGGGTGGAGAAGGGGTGAGTTTGACACTGAGTGGGGGTGGAGAAGGGGTGGGGAGGTTTGACACTGAGTGTGAGGGGTGGAGAAGGGGTGGGGAGGTTTGACACTGAGTGTGAGGGGGAGGCACTGAGTGGGAGGGGTGGAGAAGGGGTGGGGAGGTTTGACACTGAGTGTGAGGGGTGGAGAAGGGGTGGGGAAGTTTGACACTGAGTGTGAGGGGTGGGGGGGACACTGGAGAAGGAGTGGGGAAGTTTGACACTGAGTGTGAGGGGTGAAGAAGGGGGTGGGGAAGTTTGACACTGAGTGTGAGAAGGGGTGGGGAAGTTTGACACTGAGTGTGAGAAGCGGTGGGGAGGTTTGACACTGAGTGTGAGGGGTGGAGAAGGGGTGGGGAAGTTTGACACTGAGTGTGAGAAGGGGTGGGGAAGTTTGACACTGAGTGTGAGAAGCGGTGGGGAGGTTTGACACTGAGTGTGAGGGGTGGAGAATGGGTGGGGAGGTTTGACACAGAGCGTGAGGGGTGGAGAATGGGTGGGGAGGTTTGACACTGATTGTGAGGGGTGGAGAATGGGTGGGGAGGTTTGACACTGATTGTGAGGGGTGGAGAATGGGTGGGGAGATTTGACACTGATTGTGAGGGGTGGAGAATGGGTGGGGAGGTTTGACACTGAGTGTGAGGGGTGGAGAAGGGGTGGGGAAGTTTGACACTGAGTGTGAGGGGTGGAGAAGGAGTGGGGAAGTTTGACACTGAGTGTGAGGGGTGGAGAAGGGGTGGGGAAGTTTGACACTGAGTGTGAGCTGCGGAGAAGGGGTGGGGAAGTTTGACACTGAGTGTGAGAAGGGGTGGGGAAGTTTGACACTGAGTGTGAGAAGCGGTGGGGGAGGTTTGACACTGAGTGTGAGGGGTGGAGAAGGGGTGGGGAAGTTTGACACTGAGTGTGAGAAGGGGTGGGGAAGTTTGACACTGAGTGTGAGAAGCGGTGGGGAGGTTTGACACTGAGTGTGAGGGGTGGAGAATGGGTGGGGAGGTTTGACACAGAGCGTGAGGGGTGGAGAATGGGTGGGGAGGTTTGACACTGATTGTGAGGGGTGGAGAATGGGTGGGGAGGTTTGACACTGATTGTGAGGGGTGGAGAATGGGTGGGGAGATTTGACACTGATTGTGAGGGGTGGAGAATGGGTGGGGAGGTTTGACAGGTAGGTAAAAGGGAAAAATACGTTGAGAAACGTGTTACTTGGCAACGTAACCAATAATTCCAACGTGCCTCGAGGTCTCTGTTAGAGGGGCACGTATTTCAGACTAACCTTTCTGCCCTGCTGCTCCCTCCTTCTCGCTCTCTTCCTCTCACACCCCCTCTCTTCTCACTGTGACAGGAGCTGGTTGCTCTAAAAGGGAAACAGCTTCTCTCCTCTGACACGAGTGGTTCCTCTGGCAGGGATATGAACAGGGAAATAGCTTCTCTCCTCTGACACAAGTGGTTCCAGGTGGATTTCAGACTCATTAACTCTCATTTGGGTTTACAAAGATATATTCCACCTGGATCCTTGGCAGCAAAAAGCTTTCGATCCATACCATCATTGAAGCTGAAATATGAGATCAAAGAAAGACCAAGGCACCGTACCAACTGAGATTCAGAAGAGCTCCTAGGTGCTTTAAGATCGCCACACGTTGGAATCAGGACGTGAGTCAACAACAACCGTACGTGTGAATGAATGAGAATGGTAAAGGCACTTGTTCAAGCTTGCTTGAGGTTGCTGTGGATTCTCACCGTGGCAAAGTGTAAGATCCCAGGTAAGGATAAGATCTCTCTCGCCTCTTTGAAAGGTAGTAGTGCATGAATTGTCAGGAGAGGGTCAAGGCAGGGCATTGGACGTCTTTAATGTGACTATGCTGACCCTCTGAGTGAGGAAACAAATAATCTGAGTACTGTATGTCTTTTGAATACTTACATCTCATCTAATATTAAAATACATGTCTGTCTATTTGTTCATGGAACAGGAGCTTTTTGCATTTTGTGTCCCTTTCACTGCACAACAAACTGTATTTCCTCTTGGAAAAACTAGACAGGCATCTGAAAAATAACTATTTTTTTTGTGGTTGGACTGTCTCCTTGCAATCCCAAAGGAAGGAGGTTTTCCACAAGACAAATCCAGGGTAACACAATGGTTTAGAGATGATGGTTTGGCCAGGAGTTTGTGAATATTGTCAGTGTACTGTCCCTGTAACTTGCCTTTTTTGAAGGATTTATGATGTGAAAACATCCAAGCCAATGCTGAGCCTCCCTTGCTTTGCATGTGGAAATATGTGGTCCAGATGTGTTCTCTCTGAGGAATCCAGTGGCCCACGGCGTCTGTGACGGCTGGCCCTCCACACAGCTCTGTTTGTTCTGTCTGGAAGACTACGGAGACCGGGTCCCGCTGTCCTGTCCAGCGTTTAGACTGGCAAGACCTAACTGGGACCCAGGTCAACTGTCTCTCCTGCACAGGAGGCTGCTGAGGGGAGAACGGCTTATAATAATGGCCAGAACGAAGCAAATGGAATGGCATCAAATACCTGGAAACAATGTGTTTGGTGTATTTGTTACCATTCCACTAATTCCGCTCCAGTCATTGCTACAAGCCCATTCTCCCCAATTAAGGTGTCACCAACCTCCTGTGCTCTCCTGTTTGGGATGTTGCAGAGAATATGAAAGAAGTCTACTGAGGAGAGGATCACAGTCTAACTGGGACATCTGACTCTTCACACGTTTTCACATGCAAATTCTGTATTGTCATGCACCAGGGCCGTGCAGACCATTACATATATAGATGTATATTACCCAAATACCTAATATTCATTATTCTCTACTAGCCTAGGCTACTGCTCACAGAGAGGGCAAATATAGGGTCTATCAGCTGAACATAGTGAATGTAGTTGATATAAACCAGATAATTAGTTAGCTAGCTAGCTGTTTGATATGCTGTTGCAACAATTGAACTACTCTTTACCTGTGATTGGAGTTTGTTCTGCTGCTAACATCTGCTTTGCAGGCCTACTTAAAAACAGTCCAATTGAACTGTCCCTGTCCCTGTAAGTGAGAGACGACATACAAGTCAAAAAGTAGCCAGTGTGCCACTACTCATACTACCGCGGTAGCTTCTGCTCGCATGTGGGAGGGGGATTTCACCCCCAAAATGTTATTAGCTAGTTGGATGGGCAAGTCTTTACAGAACAGGAGAGAAATTGACTAAAAGTAAAATAAAAACGTATTAATAAAAAAAAATGCTACCAATCTGAAAGTGCACTTTTCTCATAGGAGGGCAAAAGTGCAGGTGCTCAGGTACTCCTAGAGCCCTATCTCTGCATGGGCCTGTCAAGCACTATATTTGACTGAGTTGGTGCCCTGTCTATGAAGGACTTCACCGATTGCTATCGTTGTTATTTTGACAGTAAAAAGCCCATACATTCCCTTGTCAACATGGATGACACATTTATCCATTTACAGTGCAACATATTGTTGTGTAACCACATTTCGTGCACAACAAATGACTGAAAAAGCCACATGTTGAGAATAGGCTGTGTGATTACCAGTTTCAAGGGTATTATCTAATACTTATCCAGTCAAACCCTGCATTTAACTCAACAATTGTAATGTATGGCCTATCATGTTTGGCTTTAGGAATGCACCATAACCATATGGTGCTGGACCTCACTCTGGAGTGTGTGGGGGTTAAAATGGTGGGGTTGGGTAAGACAAAACGTAGGAAATGCGTCAGAGTTGTGGACAAACGCAACCTATAGCAAGATGGAAAGAGGGGGAGAAAGGTTGACTGATGTGTTTAATGTAGGACACTTCATATGAGTTATATTGACATAGAAAGAACGTACTGCACATGACTTCTAATGTGTGTAGGTTGAAAGAGAAAGATATTGAGGGAAAAAAAGCTGACATTTCCCCAAACTGTCATCTCTCTACTTTTACCCTAGATGCCCACGTGACATGCCTATTCTCTGAAGACTGTGTTCTGCCCTGCAATTTCAAACCCAGTGGGAATGAGATCATCCGCTGGTACCTCCACGAAGTGCTCCTCCTCAGCCATTCCCAGCAGGGTGGAGAACAGCCTCCACAGGATCACAGTACCAAGGACGTACCTGCTCCAGGACCAGCTCTCCCGGGGCATCGCCTCGCTACACCTCAGCCAGTGTGGCATCAAGGACCGAGGCCGCTACAGGTGTCTGGTCAACAGCACTCTGGGACAACAGGAGTCCTTTGTCATCATGAAAGTGGAGGGTTAGTAGTCTCGCTGCGGCTTGTATCGAGGCTAGATTATGTAGCTGAGTATCCACTTCACATGTCAAATGCTTTCACTGTAGCTTGTGGTGAAATGCCCTCTGTGTCATGAAGGTTAAAAGACGTGAATCAACCAGCTGCAGCTGTATTTGAGCTGCTAGACATAGAGCCAAATGGCTAAACTGATATCAAGCCAAGAGTAGAGTATTTGCTCTTGTTATTGGTTTTGTGACCTTGCTGTACATATACATTTGAAAGGGTTTTTGCTCTCAAATTCAGTTTGAAGTGAAACCACTCAAGGTTGTTACTCTCTAATCCTGGCTATCTCTTATTGTTATTTCAGCTCCCATCAAGATGGTTACTATGGAGAAGAGTATGAACAGAGAGATTCAGTGTCTGTCCAAGGACATCTTTCCCGCTCCCCGAGTGCAGTGGTCCACTCTGCCCCCGAAAGACAACCTGAGACCCATCACCCATATGGGACCCAACACTGAAGGCCTCTACTCCTTTCAGAGCACGCTGAGAATGTTTGAAAATACCCTCACCTACATCTGCACCGTTAACTCCACATATGGATCACAGTCATGGAGGAGCTCACTGCAAGAAAGAGGTAAGTCATAACCAGCATTTAATCTCTCTCTCTCTCTCTCATTTTGCAGATGCATAGTCTATAGTTGAGTAATTCTCATAAAAACAGTGACAAACTGCTGCGAGTGACTGTTATGATGACTAAGTGCAGAGCCAGAGAAAAAAACACTTTTTTTTTTTTTTTTAACAAATGTATATGCGGGAGCTCTCAACACCCAGTTAGACTTGGTTTGATTTATTCAGTGTCACACACTGCCCTCTGGAGTTTAAGAGAGTGACTACAACGGGTGACTACAACAGTAAAGGCCCAAAAGGACAGTGATATTTAGACATATTTATGGCTCACAGTCCATGAACGTATTTAATCAACAGGGTTGATTGGAGAGGAGGGGAAAGAGCTGTCCATACCCTGCATCGCTCCACAGAACCTCCAGAACTTCTCCCTCACCTGGACCTTCACCAGAACCAATGATCCCACGGTCATCCTCAGCTACGACAGCAGAACCAGACGGACCTCCAACCTCTGGGAGGGCCGGGCTGGACTGGAGCCGGACCAGGTTCTGACGGGAGATGGATCCCTCCTTCTTCACAACCCAGAGAGTCGGGAACAAACAGGAACTTACACCTGTACATTCACAGGCTTCCAGAGCAGACACATGGTCCAAACCCAGGTCAACATCAGGTCAAGATCCCAGTTACCAGTGACAGGTAAATAAACATTAAACCTTCATCTTAAATACCTATACTGTACTATTTATTTTATAGTATACAGTGTGAGCTCATTATACACACAAGGTTATTGACCGTGCCCCAGGACTACCTGACATGATGACTCCTTGCTGTCCCCAGTCCACCTGACTCTGCTGCTGCTCCAGTTTCAACTGTTCTGCCTTATTATTATTCGACCATGCTGGTCATTTATGAACATTTGAACATCTTGGCCATGTTCTGTTATAATCTCTACCCGGCACAGCCAGAAGAGGACTGGCCACCCCATATAGCCTGGTTCCTCTCTAGGTTTCTTCCTAGGTTTTGGCCTTTCTAGGGAGTTTTTCCTAGCCACCGTGCTTTTACACCTGCATTGCTTGCTGTTTGGGGTTTTAGGCTGGGTCTCTGTACAGCACTTTGAGATATCAGCTGATGTACGAAGGGCTATATAAATAAATTTGATTTGATTTGATTGAAGATAGGTGTTCATATCATTTCATAATCCTGCATTTTTCACATGTTTACCTTGTCCAAACGTCTAGAAAAGATGCCAAAGACAACAGACCAGGCAGAGCGTACAAGGGGAAGTCACTTCCAAATGTTGGTGATTGTTGTAGTAGTTGCAGTGGTGGTTGCAGCAGTAATAACAGCACTACTACTGTATAGAAAACTACGAGGTAAGTAGCCTTCTTGCAGTCAAATGACCAAATCGCCCTCTATTGGCCTCATGGGTAGAATGTTATTCATATTTTTCATAATGTCATATTAATCAACATTATTTCTATGTCAAACGGTTTTGTTATATTTCAGTCTTCTGCTATGTATATAAAGTGAAAATTTGGGATGCAAACTCAAAATGTCATACATTTCAACTATATATCTGACATGGTACATGGTATAGATGTATATTGTTTTGCCCATGACCATGTGTTGTTTCAAAGTAGATTTGTTTAAGACCAATAAACACTGTGTGACCCTGATTTAGCCCACTGCAGTAAAAGGATAAAGACAGAACTAGGGTTGCGAAGGGAGGGTATATTACTAGAAACTTTCGACGTTTACCAGTAAATTACCAGAATTTTGGTACCTTTCAAGGATTTTATGTAATCTACCTCAAGACATCTAGTGACCCTTTTGGGTACTTCAGATTATCACAGGTATTTGTAATAATATCTGGCCCTTTGTGTGGCCTTATCACATGTAAAATAGTTGAGGTGCCACAGGCTGAAATAGTTTTGCATCTACCTCTCAAATTTTAGATTTTTGAGTATTTTGGTCCTTTAATACTAGCATTTTTAAAAATATAAACATAAAAATATATTTTTTAAATTGTTTTTACATTTTGTTTTTCATACTACCGTCATCAAAATGTCAGGATTTGTAACCACATTCAAATAGACATACAGTGCCTTCGGAAAGTATTCAGACATTTTTCACATTTTGTTACGTTACAGCCTTATTCTAAAATTCATTTAAATAAAAATAAATCCTTATCAATCTACACACAATACCCCATTAAGACAAAGCAAAAACAGGTTTTTAGAAATTTTTGCTAATTTATAAAAGAACAACAAATGAAACATCAGACTATTTACAGAGTACTTTGCACCTTTGGCAGCGATTACAGCCTCGAGTATTCTTGGGTATCACGCTACAAGCTTGGCACACCTGTATTTGGGGAGTTTCTTCCATTCTTCTCTGTAGATCCTCTAAACCTTTGTTTGGTTGGATGGAGAACGTTGCTGCACAGCTATTTTCAGGTCTCTCCAGAAATGTTAGATCGGATTCAAGTCCGGGCTCTGGCTAGGTCACTCAAGGACATTCAGAGACAAGTCTGGGCTCTGGCTGTCATCTTAGGGTCATTGTCCTGTTGGAAGGTGAACGTTCACCCCAGTCTAAGGTCTGCTCTGGAGCAGATTTTCATCAATGATCTCTCTGTACTTTGCTCCGTTCATCATTCCCTCGATCCTGACTAGTCCCTGACCCAGTTCCTGCCTCTGAAAAACATCCCCACAGCATAATGCTGCCACTTAAATGCTTCACCGTATGGATGGTGCCAAGTTTCCTGCAGGCGTGACGCTTGGAATTCAGGCCAAAGAGTTCAATCTTGTTTTCATCAGACCAGACAATCTTGTTTCTCATGGTCTGAGTCCTTTAGGTGCCTTTTGGCAAACTCCAAGTGGGCTGTCATGTGCCTTTTACTGAGGAGTTGCTTCCGTCTGGCCACTCTACCATAAAGGCCTGATTGGTGGAGGACTTCAGAGATGGTTGTCCTTCTGGAAGGTTCTCCCATCTCCACAGCGGAACTCTGGAGCTTTGTCAGAGTGACCATCGGGTTCTTGGTCACCTCCCTGACCAAGGACCTTCTCCCCTGATTGCTCAGTTTGGCCCGGCAGCCAGCTCTAGGAAGAGTCTTGGTGGTTCTAACCTTCTTCCATCTAAGAATGATGGAGGCCACTGTGTTTGTTCTTGGGGACCTTCAATCCTGCGGACATTTTTTGGTACGCTTCTCCAGATCTGTGCCTCGACACAATCCTGTCTCTGAGCTCTACGGACAATTCCTAATGGCTTGGTTTTAGCTCTGACATGCACTGTGTGCCTTTCCAAATCATGTCCAATCAATTTAATTTACCACAGGTGGACTTCAATCAAGTTGTAAAAACATCTCAAGGATGATCACTGGAAACAGGATGCACCTGAGCTCAATTTCGAGTCTCATACCAAAGGGTCTGAATAATTATGTAAATAAGATATGTCCGTTTTTTTTAAACCTGTTTTGGCTTTGTCATTATGGGATATTGTGTGTAGATTTCTGAGGATTTGTTTTATTTAATTAATTTTAGAATAAGGCTGTAACGTAACAAAATGTGGAAAACGTCAAGGGTTCTGAATACTTTCCCAAGGCACTGTAGTAAATCCCTCATTTCATACACCATTTAAAAGCCCATTTCATAGAGAATGTTACAAACTGGACTATATGTAGTGACTTACTTTGAAGAGATTGTGATTGGGTCTAAATAGACATTTGGCAATGTTTAGGCTAAATTCAGTGTACTTGTCTTTAACTGCCATTTCCCGAAAGTCAGACTCTTCCCACATGCCAACAAATTTTTCTCAGACTTAAAATGTTGTGTGGTTATCCTTAGATATATTCCCCAGACTTGTATCGGGGAAATTGTTGATGTATTCTAACTTTTATCCTAGATCATATTTTCTTTGGAAATATGCTCAAAAATGCAGTTTATCTTTAGTATTTTAGAGATAGAAATATGAAAAAGTATATATCGACAATCTGCCCTACATAAGTCCGGTCCTGGAGTGTCTTAACAAAATGAAACTCAAATATTAAGGCTGACTTTATCCAGTGTCCAGAAAATAGATTTGCGGTATATAGAAATATGTGCATTTTTCAAGTTTCAACGTTTATTTGCCACCTGCACAGAATACAACAGGTGTAAAACAGTACAGTGAAATTCTTACCTTGATAATTAATAGAAAATAGAATAAAAAATTAAAGTATGAATAAAGACCACACAAGAACTATGATGTGAGTTAAAGAAACACGAGAATGCAAATGCTGCATATACAGGTCAGTGCCAGTGCCTTATTTAATGTGCAAGGCTACTGGAGTGGTGGAGGTGGGTTTATACATAGAAAGTTACTGCTAGTAGGATATACATGTAAACAGGCCTGGAAAGTGACTGCTTGCAGGAATATATAAATAATTATGGTAATGCTGTATACTAGTGGTAATATATACATGTAAACAGGAGTAATAGTGACCAGTAGCAGGATAAATAGATAAATACTTATGGTAATCAATAATAATTTTAGCATCAGCGTATGTTGTGTCTCAGTGGGTAGAGCCCTGTGGATGGGCATAGAGTCAGTTTGGATAGTCTGTGGGAGAGAGAGAGCAGTAGTTGTTAGCCATTTAACAGTCTTATGGCCAGGAGGCAGAAGCTGTTTACGAGTCTGTTTGTCTGAGCCTTGATGCACCGGTACCGAGTTTGGAGAACAGTCCATGTCTTGGATGGCTGGAGTCTTTGGCAATATTTGGGGCCTTCCTCAGACACCGCCTGGCATGTACGTCCTGGATGGCTGGGAGCTCACCCCCAGTGATGCGCTGGGCCGTCCCTCTGTAGGGCCTTCCGGTCGTTGCTGATGATATCTCATGTAATGAGATATCACTGCATTTGCATATTTTTATACTATATTTCAGAAAAGTTATAATACAAAAATTATAATATTGGTGTGTATATTCAACTGGTAAAAGTTAAATGTGATATGATTAAGGAAAAATACAAGTTAGATAGGGTGTAGTGCCTCGCCTTCAATAAATAATAGAATGACAAACATTATCTTAAATATATATCCACAGCGACACAGTTAGTGCCTTCATTCTAAGGTAACTAGGTGAGACAACCACATATCTATCACAGTCATGGAAAGTAACATTTTCCTCAATAAAGTAGCTATCAGGAAAGTCAGTGCTGGTAAGAAAAGACAAGTGTGAAGAATACCTGAGAGTAGATTAATCACTTCAGAGCACCATGCATTCTGTACTCACACTGAGTTGACAATGAATGAAGTGATGCCTCATATCATGTATTTTTACTCCTTAGCCAACCAACGGCAGGCTGGTGTGACCACTGTGGAGGACACAGAGATGCAGCCAACGGAAACTAGTAAATATTCTTTATCAATTGTCAGGACTCCTCATTTATATGGCCTTTGTGCTTTTGTCCTATTATAATCAAATCCATTTATCAGATTTTTACCATTCTGCAAGGGCAAAACAAAAATGGCTTGTGTAACCTTCAGCCCAGATACCGTTAGCCTTTACAGCATTCAGAAAACTCCCACTCTTCTATCACTCTTGAATGAATTTAGCTACTAAAATTCTTATTTATTCAAGTATGGTTGAAGTACACTGGTTATAAATAATGCAGTCTTTAGAGTTATTACTTTATTGGCTAATATCTACTGCCCTGCCTCACTGATTGGCCTCTCCATCTCTCCCTCACAGTTAAGACAGATGATTCACCAATGGATAACTGCCAGCTGACAGAAGACCACAACAATAGTTATAATTAGCTCTGACTGACAAGCAGGTTAGTGCTATCCGGGATCCTTGGGAGTTGGGATGTCCTTACCCTAAACCCTAACCTTAACCCCCCCTACCCTTAGCTTAAACCTAACCATAACCATTACCTAACCCTTAACCATAACCATTACCTAACCCTTACCTTAACCATAACCATTACCTTAACCATTACCTAACCCTTACCTTAACCATAACCATTACCTAACCCTTACCTTAACCATAACCATTTTAAATGTCAACTTCAATGGGGTAGGGACCTCCCAAGGATCCAGGATAGCAAAGACCCTGACAAGCCTTTCTAGATGGGTCATACTGTTCCTAATCACAGACCTGAAGTCATCAATCAAGGATTCCTTTGTAACTTGACTCACAACTCACATTTTTTGCTTAAGGGAGAAAATTCTACCACAGAGATGTATTCCAGGGATTTAATTGGAGAGTGCTGTTCCACAATGGAACACATCTGTGTTCTAGACAATTGAATAACTGTACAGTCTTCATAATTTACATTAAAGTTGGGAATACAGTGTACATTGTAGCAGTTGTAGTTGTCAACTCTGAACTGCCTTATACCATTCTAAGGTATCGAATGACAGCACTGAGACAGAAATAGACACTGCCTAAGGTATCTAATGACAGTACTGTAACAGAAATAGACACTGCCTAAGGTATCTAATGACAGTACTGTAACAGAAATAGACACTGCTGTGCTGTATGTAATGGAGCGTGACATTTTCGTCCTCAATTTGATCTTTCATTTTTAAAATGCTGATGCTGCTATGGTAGGTTTTGTGTGAAATTTAACGATATTTTGTATAATACTGGTTATGCTGCACCTTTGAGTTGACCTGCACTTCATTTTTGTTGTGAAAGGATACACAGGCATGAACACGTACTTCTTCAAATGGCATGGATTTGCTGACATTTGCATTTATACTGTAACAGTAAAGGTTTTATAGAAATAGAAAGTGTTCTCTCTCATTCAACGGTCTCTACAAAACCACACCCATACAGTGGATTCAGAAAGTATTCACACCCCTTGACTTGACTTTTTCCACATTTTGTTGTGTTAAAGCCTGAATTTAAAATGGATGAAATTCAGATTTTTTTGTGTTACTGGCCTACACACAATATCCCATAATGTCAAAGTGGAATTATGGTTTTTGAAATGTTTACTAATTAATTTAAATGAAAAAGTGAAATGTCTCGAGTCAATAAGTATTCAACCCCTTTGTTATGGCAAGCCTAAATAAGTACAGGAATAGAAATGTGCTTAATTAACAAGTCACATAATAAGTTGCATGTACTCACTCTGTGTGCAATAAGCATTATACAACGTGTTAAAAGCGCATTCCCACCTGTGTCTATTCCACATGTTACCACCAGTTAAATCTATGACGTTGAAATGCATATTTACTCTGTTCCATCTGACTGTGCAATCCACTGTCTCATCAGCTCAGCCAAGCAATTTATGTACTAGGTCTACAGTGTAAAAAGCATCTAGACATTATTTCCCATTTCTTTTAGACTAACATTTGGTTTTCAACAGCAGGGATTTGTATTACCCTTGCTGTTTGTCTGTCCTACAAGGAAAATAAAATAAAGTTTACACTTTTAAAAATTATTTCATGAAATGTTGCTTTTAGGAAAGGGGTGTGTCCAGTTGTGGAGCACAACTGCACTGCTCACACCTAATCCAGTCCCCACCTGTGACTGAAAACAGGGGGAGAGATGCCAACTGAAAAGTTCTCTCTTAAAAACGTAGCTAGCCATCTAGCTATGTGACATCACATGCTGTGTTAAATAGCTAAAAGGCTATAAAGTAACTAACTGTAAAGCAATCAGTCAGCAGTGGAAACATTTACAACCGCAATTAAATTACTTTCTCAAAAAATTATGACATAGAGGAAATGTTTTGTTGAGCAAGAGCAGTGGCAACCAGATAAAAGTGTTGGGAAAATAAATAATTGTGACATCTTGTGGTCTAAATGTGAATTACAGGGGGCTAGCTGCCTGGTGGCTAGCTGCCCCCTAGTGCCCTAAATGGCGTTGTTCGCAGTAGAGATTGACATGGGAGTAGAGGTACTGCATAAGTCTGTCTATTTTTATTTCACTCTTCACCTCAGATGGCACGGGTTTCGTTAAATATGCAAACAATTGGCCTTGATGGTAATGTTGTTGGGACTGGGAGTAGGGCAGCTATGCCGCTTCAGGCCGCTTGTCCCACTCTCCGTTTGTGGCCTGTTTGATTTAACCTTAGCATTGCCGTGTACTCGGTTCTTTCGTTGTCAAAGACAACTCCATCAAATTCAATTTTTTTCCTTGACTCTAATGTTAATGTTAATGATGGGTCGGTCCTTGGCTTCTACAAGTTGCAATTCCTCTATTGAAGGGGTCATCATTTAGTCTACTGACGTGGGTCGGTATCATTTACATTTACATTTACATTACATTTAAGTCATTTAGCAGACGCTCTTATCCAGAGTGACTTACAAATTGGTGCGTTCACCTTAAGACATCCAGTGGAACAGCCACTTTACAATAGTGCATCTAAATCTTTTAAGGGGGGGGAGGGGGTGAGAAGGATTACTTTATCCTATCCTAGGTATTCCTGAAAGAGGTGGGGTTTCAGGTGTCTCCAGAAGGTGGTGATTGACTCCGCTGTCCTGGCGTCGTGAGGGAGTTTGTTCCACCATTGGGGGGCCAGAGCAGCGAACAGTTTTGACTGGGCTGCGCGGGAACTGTACTTCCTCAGTGGTAGGGAGGCGAGCAGGCCAGAGGTGGATGAACGCAGTGCCCTTGTATGGGTGTAGGGCCTGATCAGAGCCTGAGGTACTGAGGTGCCGTTCCCCTCACAGCTCCGCAGGCAAGCACCATGGTCTTGTAGCGGATGCGAGCTTCAACTGGAAGCCAGTGGAGAGAGTGGAGGAGCGGGGTGACGTGAGAGAACTTGGGAAGGTTGAACACCAGACGGGCTGCGGCGTTCTGGATGAGTTGTAGGGGTTTAATGGCACAGGCAGGGAGCCCAGCCAACAGCGAGTTGCAGTAATCCAGACGGGAGATGACAAGTGCCTGGATTAGGACCTGCGCTGCTTCCTGTGTGAGGCAGGGTCGTACTCTGCGGATGTTGTAGAGCATGAACCTACAAGAACGGGCCACCGCCTTGATGTTAGTTGAGAACGACAGGGTGTTGTCCAGGATCACGCCAAGGTTCTTAGCGCTCTGGGAGGAGGACACAATGGAGTTGTCAACCGTGATGGCAAGATCATGGAATGGGCAGTCCTTCCCGGGAGGAAGAGCAGCTCCGTCTTGCCGAGGTTCAGCTTGAGGTGGTGATCCGTCATCCACACTGATATGTCTGCCAGACATGCAGAGATGCGATTCGCCACCTGGTCATCAGAAGGGGGAAAGGAGAAGATTAATTGTGTGTCGTCTGCATAGCAATGATAGGAGAGACCATGTGAGGTTATGACAGAGCCAAGTGACTTGGTGTATAGCGAGAATAGGAGAGGGCCTAGAACAGAGCCCTGGGGGACGCCAGTGGTGAGAGCGCGTGGTGAGGAGACAGATTCTCGCCACGCCACCTGGTAGGAGCGACCTGTCAGGTAGGACGCAATCCAAGCGTGGGCCGCGCCGGAGATGCCCAACTCGGAGAGGGTGGAGAGGGAGGATCTGATGGTTCACAGTATCGAAGGCAGCCGATAGGTCTAGAAGGATGAGAGCAGAGGAGAGAGAGTTAGCTTTAGCAGTGCGGAGGGCCTCCGTGATACAGAGAAGAGCAGTCTCAGTTGAATGACTAGTCTTGAAACCTGACTGATTTGGATCAAGAAGGTCATTCTGAGAGAGATAGCGGGAGAGCTGGCCAAGGACAGCACGTTCAAGAGTTTTGGAGAGAAAAGAAAGAAGGGATACTGGTCTGTAGTTGTTGACATCGGAGGGATCGAGTGTAGGTTTTTTCAGAAGGGGTGCAACTCTCGCTCTCTTGAAGACAGAAGGGACGTAGCCAGCGGTCAGGGATGAGTTGATGAGCGAGGTGAGGTAAGGGAGAAGGTCTCCGGAAATGGTCTGGAGAAGAGAGGAGGGAATAGGGTCAAGCGGGCAGGTTGTTGGGCGCCGGCCGTCACAAGACGCGAGATTTCATCTGGAGAGAGAGGGGAGAAAGAGGTCAGAGCACAGGGTAGGGCAGTGTGAGCAGAACCAGCGGTGTCGTTTGACTTAGCAAACGAGGATCGGATGTCGTCGACCTTCTTTTCAAAATGGTTGACGAAGTCATCTGCAGAGAGGGAGGAGGGGGGAGGGGGAGGAGGATTCAGGAGGGAGGAGAAGGTGGCAAAGAGCTTCCTAGGGTTAGAGGCAGATGCTTGGAATTTAGAGTGGTAGAAAGTGGCTTTAGCAGCAGAGACAGAATATATCAGGTATCAGGTAGCCAAGTGACTGGCTACAACTGGAGCGAGGCGTGAGAGTGGAGAGTGACAGAGGGGGAAATGACCATTTATTTTTGTATAGATTTTTATTAAGTAAACTATATTAGGCTTAGCTTACATAGTTTTTTGTTTGTTAATGAAATGCCCCACACATGACACATTTACACCCAAAAAACTACGCTTTGAAGTGTTCCTGTACGGCCCATTCCTGCGGATTGTTGAGCCTGTCCCATTCTGTCTCAAAGTTTACTCTAGGGCTGCCGTCCAATCACTTAAAAAACACATCCTCGTCCACTTACCCTTGCCTTATGCCCTTGGGGGAATCCCCATCGCCATCTTGGAGGGTGGTCCAAATGATTAGCCAAGCAAGGGAAGTTTGCAACGTAAGGCTCTCAGCCCTCGTTTTTAGTCGGCTTTGCGAGTGTATAATTATGTTCACTCAGGGGCCTGAAACTCCACATAAATTCAATTTGCGACGATTGTACATCTTCTAAAAAAAGTCTGCGAAAACTTAAAAACTACAAATGGAGAAGTCAACATACAAGTGTAAGTAAAAACAAATGCAAATAAGTTACAAATTGTGCTACTAATGCACATGACGGCACAAACATGTCTTGTAAAAAGTCAATATGTTTTGTTTAGTTATCTTTTGGAAATTGTAGAAATAAAACATTTTCCTTCTTCAGAAGTTCCAGCTAGGCAGGCTAACGTTAGTTAGCTAACTAATTTGCTAGCTATCATACAGTAGGCGTATATTAATAACGATATATTTAATATAAGTTGGAATGAAATCATAATTGACTGTAGAACATATATAGAACTCACAAGTTACCGTGGCTGAAAACACAATCATCGCGGGATGAACGAGTGACGAATTTCCAGCCAAGTGTGGTGCATTTAAAAATCATTCATTCCTCCCTCCAGCCAAGTGTATATTTGACACAAGTGATACGTCATCAGAAGTGTCCACTTAATTTTGAGGGCTGAGGGCATAGGGTGTGTCTTTTAAGTGTTTGGACCGCGACCTAGAACTTCACTCCCATTCCTGCCAGAATCCTGTGGGAGTCCTGTTCCAGTGTCAACCTCTAGTTCCCAGTCGACCCATTTACCTGTGACTGTATTCATGATACAGCACTGCCTTGTTACTTTTATAAAACTGTTCCCAACATATAAAAAAATTCATACAATTGAATTATTCCACCAGAATATATAGTCCAGACAAAATCTAGTTAGTTATTTTGGTCATGTTGCTACAGACATGACCCAGGCAATAATTACTTTTGCATAGTTGTTATGCAAAATGACTTGTCTTCTGTTCTAAACAAAATGGTTGCTATGCAGGCTGGATAACGTTATTCTCACTTGCTATTCTCACTAGTCAACTTCAGCTAACTCAGTCATGTCAAACATTGAACCTGGAATGACAGTACACTAGCTGCATTTTGTTTGATCTTTTTTCTATTGGCATTTACTTGCATGTGCCCATGGTAATGACGTTGATGCCAGAGGAGGCTGGTGGGAGGAGCTATATGAGGATGGGCTCGTTGTATTGGCTGGAATGGAATTAATGGAACAGTATCAAACACATCAAACATATAGCAACCACATGTTTTACTCCATTCCATTGATTCCACTCCAGCCAATACAACGAGCTCGTCCTCCTATATCTCCTCCCACCAGACTCTACTGGTTGATGTGTGATTTCAACTGGCTCAGAAGAAGTTGTCTTGTCTTGACACTGCTCACTCTACTTATGATATTACAGAGATCAAAATTCAAAAGTGAAACATTGTTTCCGAGGTCGGGCAGGCAGACAGTGAGGCTTATATTAACCCCCGCTGTACCAAACTAAATGCGAGGCTTATATTAACACCTGCTGTACCAAACTAAATGCTAGTCTTATATTAACCCCCGCTGTACCAAACTAAATGCTAGGCTTATATTAACCCCTGCTGTACCAAACTAAATGCTAGTCTTATATTAACCCCTGCTGTAACAAACTAAATGCTAGGCTTATATTAACCCCTGCTGTACCAAACTAAATGCTAGGCTTATATTAACCCCTGCTGTACCAAACTAAATGCTAGGCTTATATTAACCCCTGCTGTACCAAACTAAATGCTAGGCTTATATTAAACCCTGCTGTACCAAACTAAATGCTAGGCTTATATTAAACCCTGCTGTACCAAACTAAATGCTAGCTTATATTAACCCTGCTGTACCAAACTAAATGCTAGGCATATTAAACCCTGCTGTACCAAACTAAATGCTAGGCTTATATTAACCCCTGCTGTACCAAACTAAATGCTAGGCTTATATTAAACCCTGGTACCAAACTAAATGCTAGGCTTATATTAAACCCTGCTGTACCAAACTAAATGCTAGGCTTATATTAAACCCTGCTGTACCAAACTAAATGCTAGGCTTATATTAAACCCTGCTGTACCAAACTAAATGCTAGGCTTATATTAAACCCTGCTGTACCAAACTAAATGCTAGGCTTATATTAAACCCTGCTGTACCAAGCTAAATGCTAGGCTTATATTAAACCCTGCTGTACCAAACTAAATGCTAGGCTTATATTAAACCCTGCTGTACCAAACTAAATGCTAGGCTTATATTAACCCTGCTATACCAAACTAAATGCTAGGCTTATATTAACCCTGCTGTACCAAACTAAATGCTAGGCTTATATTAAACCCTGCTGTACCAAACTAAATGCTAGGCTTATATTAAACCCTGCTGTACCAAACTAAATGCTAGGCTTATATTAACCCCTGCTATACCAAACTAAATGCTAGGCTTATATTAACCCCTGCTATACCAAACTAAATGCTAGGCTTATATTAACCCCTGCTGTACCAAACTAAATGCTAGGCTTATATTAAACCCTGCTATACCAAACTAAATGCTAGGCTTATATTAACCCCTGCTGTACCAAACTAAATGCTAGGCTTATATTAAACCCTGCTGTACCAAACTAAATGCTAGGCTTATATTAAACCCTGCTGTACCAAACTAAATGCTAGGCTGGAAGCAAGGGAAAATAATGTGCAAGTTAAGATAAATACAAGAGAAGATTCGAACAGTAACATGAACATGATATTCTTATGGAGGCACAGTGATCATTTTCAGATGGAACTGTTAGAAGGTGTGTCTGTGACGACGAATACAACACGGCTTGGAACGCTGCTCGTCCAATCAGCATCCACTTTGGATGGCGTATCAATACACATTTACATTACATTTACATTTAAGTCATTTAGCAGACGCTCTTATCCAGAGCGACTTACAAATTGGTGCATTCACCTTATGACATCCAGTGGAACAGCCACTTTACAATAGTGCATCTAAATCTTTCAAGGGGGGTGAGAAGGATTACTTTATCCTATCCTAGGTATTCCTTAAAGAGGTGGGGTTTCAGGTGTCTCCGGAAGGTGGTGATTGACTACGCTGTCCTGGCGTCGTGAGGGAGTTTGTTCCACCATTGGGGGGCCAGAGCAGCGAACAGTTTTCACTGGGCTGCGCGGGAACTGTACTTCCTCAGTGGTAGGGAGGCGAGAGCAGGCCAGAGGTGGATGAACGCAGTGCCCTTGTTTGGGTGTAGGGCCTGATCAGAGCCTGGAGGTACTGAGGTGCCGTTCCCCTCACAGCTCCGTAGGCAAGCACCATGGTCTTGTAGCGGATGCGAGCTTCAACTGGAAGCCAGTGGAGAGAGCGGAGGAGCGGGGTGACGTGAGAGAACTTGGGAAGGTTGAACACCAGACGGGCTGCGGCGTTCTGGATGAGTTGTAGGGGTTTAATGGCACAGGCAGGGAGCCCAGCCAACAGCGAGTTGCAGTAATCCAGACGGGAGATGACAAGTGCCTGGATTAGGACCTGCGCTGCTTCCTGTGTGAGGCAGGGTCGTACTCTGCGGATGTTGTAGAGCATGAACCTACAAGAACGGGCCACCGCCTTGATGTTAGTTGAGAACGACAGGGTGTTGTCCAGGATCACGCCAAGGTTCTTAGCGCTCTGGGAGGAGGACACAATGGAGTTGTCAACCGTGATGGCGAGATCATGGAACGGGCAGTCCTTCCCCGGGAGGAAGAGCAGCTCCGTCTTGCCGAGGTTCAGCTTGAGGTGGTGATCCGTCATCCACACTGATATGTCTGCCAGACATGCAGAGATGCGATTCGCCACCTGGTCATCAGAAGGGGGAAAGGAGAAGATTAATTGTGTGTCGTCTGCATAGCAATATGCTATGCATACACCCAGTCACTACAGGTGTCCTTCCTAACTCCGATGCCGGAGAGGAAGGAAACTGCACAGGGATTTCACCATGTGGCCCACGGTGACTTTAAAACAGTTTGAAAACATTCCAGTTACTCCACAATACTAACCTACTTGACAGAGTGAAAAGAAGCAGCCTGTACAGAATAAAAATATTCCTAAACATGCATCCTGTTTGCAACAAGGCACTAAAGTAATACTGCAAAAAATGTGGCAAAGCAATAACATTTTTGTCCTAAATACAAAGTGTTATGTTTGGGGCAAATCCAATACAACACATTACTGAGTACCACTCTCCATATAATGGCTTCATGTTATGAGTATCCTTGTAAAGGACTGGAAAGTTTTCAGGATAAAAAATTGATGTTTTGGCGTTAAGGACAGGCAAAATCCTAGATGCAAACATGGTTCAGTCTGCTTTCCACCAGACACTAGTAGATTAATTCACCTTTCAGCAGGACAATAACCTAAAACACAAAGCCAAATCTACACTGGAGTTGCTTACCAAGAAGACAGTGAATGTTCCTGAGTGGCCGAGTTACAGATTTGATTTGAATCTGCTTGAAAATCAATGGCAAGACCTGAAAATGGTTGTCTAGCAATGATCAACAACCTATTTGGCAGAGCTTGAAGAATTAAAAAATAATAATGGGCAAATGTTGCACAATCCAGGTGTGGAAAGCTTTTAGAGACTTACCCAGAAAGACTTGACAGCTGTAATCGCTGCCAATGGTGATTCTAACATGAATTGACTCAGAAGTTTTAATACTTATCTAATCAATACATATTAGTATTGATTTTTAATGAATATTTTACAAATGTTAGAATTTTTCTTCCACTCTGACATTATAGAGTATATTGTGTCGATCGTTGACAAAGAAATTACAATTAAATCCATTTTAATCACACTTTGTAACACAAGAAAATGTAGAAAAAGTAAAGGGATGTGAATACATCCTGAAGGCACCGCATCTTCAACTACATCACTATCTTATGATGTTGCAAGCACAGCACGAGAAGATGATAAAATATTTTCAGATTTTGAAAATGTTGTAGACTAATATTTTCCCCTCTACTCTTAGATGTGTGAGTGGATGAATACTTGTCAAGGAAACAAGGGAATAACAGGGTCAATTACATTTCTACTCATCTTGTTGTTTACCCTGCAACTGGCTGAAAATGTAACTTCGGGTAAGAATACTAGAAATATTTATTATCAGAAATGTTTGATTGCAATAAAATAACATTAACCTCTGGAATCCAAACAGCTATTAAAGAATATCGAGGCATTTTTATTTTTCATGTCTTCCCTCTCAGTCTCTCTGGTGAAATGTCTCTACTCTGAGGACTGTGTGCTGACATGCAGCTTCAAACCAAATGAAGAAGAGTTGGTTCACTGGTATAAACAACAGAAACTCGTCCATAGCTACTACTATCAAAGTGACCAGTTACAACTGCAGAATGGACATTTCAGTGGAAGGACCTCTTTGTTCAAAGACCAGCTTGTTCATGGAAATGCATCGCTCCTACTAGAGAGGGTAGATGTTTCAGATGAGGGCCTATATAAGTGTTACACCAGCACCGTGATGGGTAACAAGGAAACCTTTGTGGATGTTAAGGTGGAAGGTTAGTTCCTGATGTTGCTGTGTGAAAGTATGGGGACAGTGACACATTTGTTGTTGTTTTGGCTCTGTACTCCAGCACTTTGGATTTGAAATAACACAGTGACTATGAGGTTAAACTGCAGACTGTCAGCTTTAATTTTAGGCTATTTTCATCCATACCGGGTGAACCGTTTAGAAATTATAACACTTTTTGTACATAGTCCCCACATTTTAGGGGATCAAAAGTTTGGGGACAAAGTCACTTATTTGTGTATTAAAGTAGTCAAAAGTTAAGTATTTGGTCCTATATTCATAGCACGCAATGACTAAATCAAGCTTGTGACTCTACAAATTGGTTGGATGAATTTTCAGTTTGTTTTGGTTGTGCCCAATAGAAATGAATGGTAAATAATGTATTGTGTCATTTTGGAGTCACTTTTATTGTAAATAAGAATATAATGTTTTTTAAAACTTCTATATTAATGTGGATGCTACCATGACTACGGATAATCCTGCATTAATTGTGAATAGTGATGAGTTAGAAAGTTAGACGCACAACAAGTATCATACACCCCCCCCCCCCCCCCCCCAAAAAAAAAAAATGCTAACCTCCACCGCTATTGTAAAGGTGAGAGGTTAGAATTTCTGGCGAGTATGATCTTTGTGTGTCTGTAACTTTCTCACTCATCATTAGTGTCCATGATGGAGTCTTTGAATGAAGAGATTGAGAAAACACTGTCCAGTTTGACTGTTTGTTGCAGCATGTTCCAGTCGCTAGCTGCAGCGAACTGAAAAGAGGAGCAACCCAGGGATGTGTGTGCTTTGGGGACCTTTAACAGAATGTGACTGGCAGAACGGGTGTTGTATGTGGAGGATGAGGGTTGCAGTAGATATCTCAGATAGGGGGGAGTGAGTCCTAAGAGGGTTTTATAAAAAAAACATCAAACAGTGGGTCTTGCGACGGGTATACAGAGATGACCAGTTTACAGAGGAGTATAGAGTGCAGTGATGTGTCCTATAAGGAGCATTGTTGGCAAATCTGATGGCCGAATGGTAAAGAACATCTAGCCACTCGAGAGCACCCTTTACCTGCCGATCTATAAATTATGTCTCTGTAATCTAGCATGGGTAGGATGGTCATCTGAATCAGGGTTAGTTTGGCAGCTGGGGTGAAAGAGGAGCGATTACGATAGAGGAAGCCAAGTCTAGATGTAACTTTAGCCTGCAGCTTTGATATGTGCTGAGAGAAGGACAGTGTACCATCTAGCAATACTCCTAAGTACTTGTATGAGGTGACTACCTCGAGCTCTAAGCCCTCAGAGGTAGTAATCACACCTGTTGGGAGAGATTAAGAGTAGAGAAAGCTTGTTGGACACTAAGAAAGTTTTTATTGTAGAGCATATAACACAAAATCCAGGGAGTGGCCAGCTGAGTATAAGACCGTATCATCTACATATAGATGGATGAGAGAGCTTCCTACTGCCTGAGCTATGTTGTTGATGTAAATTGAGAAGAGCATGGGGCCTAGGATTGAGCCTTGGGGTACTCCCTTGGTGGCAGGCAGTGGCTGAGACAGCAGATTTTCTGGCTTTATACACTGCACTCTTTGAGAGAGGTAGTTAGCAAACTAGGCTAAAGACCCCGCAGAGACACCAATACTCTTTAGCCGGCCCACAAGAATGAAATCGTCAACCGAATCAAAGTCAATAAAAATAGCAGCACAACATTGCTTAGAATCAAGGGCAATGGTGACATCATTGAGGACCTTTAAGGTTGCAGTGACATATCCATAACCTGAGTGGAAACCAGATTGCATACCAGAGAGAATTCTATAGACACCAAGAAAGCCAGTCAGTTGATTATTGACAAGTTTTTCCAACACTTTTGATAAACAGGGCAAAATAGAAATAGGCCTATAACAGTTTGGATCAGCTTGATCTCCCCTTTAAATAAAGGACAAACCGAGGCTGCCTTCCAAGCAATGGGAACCTCCCCAGAGAGGAGAGACAGGTTAAAAAGGTTAGAGATAGGCTTGGGGATGATAGGAGCAGCAACCTTAAAGAAGAAAGTGTCTAAACCATCTGACCCAGATGTTTGTTTTTGGGGGTCACGTTTCAGGAGCTCCTTTAACACCTTGGACTCAGTGACTGCCTGCAGGGATAAACTTTGTAGTGGGGCAGGGGAAAAAGAGGGAGAAGCATCGGGGATAGTTTCATTAGAAGGGGTGGGAGATGAGGAAATGTGGACGGGCAAGGAGGCATGGCTGAGTCATAGAGGAATCCTGACTTAATGAAGTGGTGATTAAAGAGCTCAGCCAGGTGCTTGTTGTCAGTAACAACCCCATCATCAACTTTAAGGGACATGGGCAGCTATGAGGAGGGGTTATTCTCCAGGTCTTTAACAATTTTCAAGAACTTCTTGGGGTTAGACCCACAGAGAGAGAACTGCTCCTTAAAGTAACTAACTTTGGCCTTCCGTATAGCCTTAGTGCACTTTTTTTTCATTTGCCTGAACAAGAGCCTGAATTTGCGTGTGCCGAGTCTTTTGCCAAATGCAATTCTTGAGGTGGAGTAACTCTGCAAGATCACGGTCGAACCAGGGGCTGAACCTGTTTTTAATTTTAATTTTCTTTATGGGAGCATGTTTGTTAACAATACCACAAAAAATATAAAATTAAAAGGTCCAAGCGTCTTCGACAGAGGGGATCAAGCTGATTCTATACCATTTTACAGTTGCCAGAAGGAAGGCTTGCTCATTAAAGTTTTTAGTAAGCGTCTATGACAAATCAGGACAGGTCGTTTCACTGAGCAGCCATTACGAACAAATCAAATTGTTTGGGGACAGACTTGGTGGAGACAACCGAGCACTGAAGGTGATCCTTAGTAAATATTGCCACTCTCCCACCTTTAGAAGATCTGTCTTGCTGAAAAAGGTTATAACCAGAAAGGTTAATATCAGTATTCAAAACACTCTTCCTTAACCACGTCTCAGTAATGACCAACACATCTGGATTGGAGTTGTGAACCCACACTTTCAATTGATCCATTTTAGGTAATAAGCTTCAAGTGTTAAGCTACAGAAAACCCAGGCTTTTACATGAGCAGAAATCAGTGAAGCAGATATTAGAAAATCTGAAAATAATCTGAAACAATCAAACAAACAGAAAATGCACCTAACAAATGTGTAGAGTCAGAAGCTTTATGTCGTCATTGCGTGCTATGGATATGGAACCAAATACTTCACTTTTGACAACTTTAATACGTTAAGTACACTAAAATGGGGACTATGAGTACACTAAAATGGGGACTATGAGTACACTAAAATGGGGACTCAAATTAAAGCCTACAGTCTGCACTTTAACCTCATAGTCATTGTATCATTTAAAATCCAAAATGCTGAAGTACAGAGCCAAGACAACAACAAATGTGTCGCTGTCCTAATACTTTTGGAGCTCACTAAGTGTTAATTAAGTAGTGCTTTGTTTCATCGGGCTAATTAATAGGTCCAATGCAGCCGTTTTTGTATCGATATCAGATCTTTTCTGGGTAACAATTAAGTGCCTTACAGTTATTATTTTAAATTTAAATGGTCAACAAGAAACAAAAACAGCTTCATAGCAAATAGCAATTTCTCAAGGAAGGATTTTGCTAGTACTGCCTGGGCAGTATGAGTAATGAGGAGGGGAAAACAGAAAACTAGCAGTTATTGGCAGAGAGTTTTACAACTCTTTTGGTCTATTAAACTATCTTTCATTAGTCCATTATTGATATAGTCCCATTTTGTTTGCATGTCAACAAGCAAATTTCAAGATGCCTGACTTTCAAAGTACAGAAATATAGCCAGTATGGTGCATGTTGCATCATAAGATGCAAAACGCAGCATCATACAATGCAAAATGCATCATACTGTAGCATCTGTATTTCTGTATTTTGAAAGTTAACTAGTCAAAACTAGGAAACAATGGCATTTCTGACTTGCTGATTCGTTGAACACGGCACATGTTTAACTACAACCAGCTAGTAAGTCAGACATTTCTGAGTTTACAAGTTCTGACCAGCACGTGAACGCGGTATGATATGTTGGATCTTGACTGTTTGATTGATGACATGCAAAACATTCACCAGGAAGGCCAACACTCAATCACACCAATACAGGCTGAAATGTCAGTATTTTCAAACAGCTCTTAAACTAAAATGTCATTATCATAATTTTGACAATTTCACAGTATTATTCCAACCTCATTGTGTGTAAATATACACTACATGACCAAAAGTATGTGGACATCTGCTCGTCGAACATCTCATTCCAAAATCATGGACATTAATGTTAAGTTGGTCCCCCTTTGCTGTACAACAACTTCCACTCTTCTAGGAAGACTTGCTGTGAGGACTTGCTTACATTAAGCCACAAGAGCATTAGTGAGGTCGGGCACTGATGTTGGGCTATTGGGCCTGGCTCGCAGTCGGCGTTCCAATTCATCCCAAAGGTGTTCGATGGTGTTGAGGTCAGGGCTCTATGCAGGCCAGTTAAGTTCTTCCACACCGATCTCAACAAACCATTTCTGTATGGACCTCGCTTTGTGCACGGGGGCATTGTAACGCTGAAACCTTTCAACCTGTTGCCAAAAGGTTGGAAGCACATAATCGTCTAGAACGTCATTGTATGCTGTAGCGTTAATATTTCCCTTCACTGGAACTAAGGGGCCTAGCCCGAACCATGAAAAACAGCCCCAGACCATGATTCCTCCTCCCCCAAACTTTACAGTTGGCACTATGCATTGGGGCAGGTAGCGTGCTCCTGGCATCCGCCAAACCCAGATTTGTCGGTCGGACTGCCAGATGGGGAAGCGTGATTTATCACTCCAGAGAATGCGTTTCCATTGCTCCAGAGTCCAATGGCGGCGAGCTTTACACCACTCAAGCCGACGCTTGGCATTGCGCATTGTGATCTTATGCTTGTGTGCGGCTGCTCGGCTATGGAAACCCATTTCATGAATGTCCAGACGAACAGTTCTTGTGCTGACCGTTGCTTCCAGTTTGGAACCCGGTAGTGTTGCATCCGAGGACAGATGATTTTAAAGCGCTACGCACTAAAGCACTCGGCGGTCCCGTTCTGTGAGCTTGTGTGGCCTACCACTTCGCGGCTGAGCCATTGTTGCTCCCAGACATATCCACTTCAAAATAACAGCACTTACAGTTGACCGGGGCAGCTCTAGCAGGGTAGAAATTTGGTGAACTGACTTGTTGGAAAGGTGGCATCCTATGATGGTGCTACATTTAAAGTCACTGAGCTCTTCAGTAAGGCCATTCTACTGCCAATGTTTGTCTATGGAGATTGTATGGCGGTGTGCTCAATTTTAAATACCTGTCAGCAACGGGTGTGGCTGAAATAGCCGAATCCACTCATTTGAAGGGGTGTCCACATACTTTTGGTGATGTATTGTATACAAAACACAGGAAAATCACTTTTTTTGTCTGCACTGGGCCTTAAACTATTGTGACAATTTATTGAACACGTCTTTCTTTTTTGCAGCTCTCATTCAGTCAGTGAGAATGGAGATGACTGGGGAGGTGGTCTCCTGTTCATCTCAGAACATCTATCCTGCCCCTGAGGTGGCATGGTCCACAGACCCATTGTCTGGCCCAGAAACACTACAGAACTCCACCGTCAAAACCCCAGACTCCAAGGGTCTGTACATATTGGAGAGCAGAGTTAGGATCCTGGGTAATGTCTTTGACTACGCCTACTTCTGCTCTGTCATCTCTGCAGACAAGGCCCAGGTGTGGACCACCTCCATAAAGAAGACAGGTATTCAGATCTTTCACCCATTTATCTAAGTCCACCATAACAATATAAAGGCCAAAAAAGTTGGAAAAAACCAGCCAGTCACACTTTGGGTGAATGTCTTTCTATTTCAGAGGAATTGATTGGAGAGGTGGGGAAACAGCTGTCCATACCCTGCATCGCTCCACGGAACCTCCAGAACTTCTCCCTCACCTGGACCTTCACCAGAACCAATGATCCCACGGTCGTCCTCAGCTACGACAGCAGAACCAGACAGACCTCCAACCTCTGGGAGGGCAGTGCTGGACTGGAACAGGACCAGGTTCTGATGAGTAAAGGATCCCTCCTTCTTCACAACCCAGATAGTGAGGAACACTCAGGAACATACACCTGTACATTCACAGGCTTCCAGAGGAGACACATGGTGCAAACCCAGGTCAACATCACAGCCAGACGACCCACTGCAGGTAACATGTAGGAGGAACAATCAAAGATATGGAGGATGATTATCAAAAGTAAAATGACCATGATATTTCCAATTACAGGTGTAACCAACGTGATGGCTGATCACATGCTGTGGATGATTCCTGCAGTGTCAACACTTCTGTGGCAGTCCCTGTGGAACTATATACACTGAGTATACCGAACATTAGGAACACCTTCCTTTTCCCCTCAGAACAGCCTCAATTGGTCGGGGGATGGACTCTACAAAGTGTCGAAAGCATTCTACAGGGATGCTGGCCCATGTTGACTCCAATGGTTCCCACAGTTGTGTCAAGTTGGCTGGATGGTCCATCACCCAAAGGACCCACGGGAAACTGTTGAGCGTGAAAAACCCAGCAGTGCAGCAGTGCTTAACACAAACCGGTGAGCCTGGCACCTACTATCATACCCCGTTCAAAGATGAAAAAATCCTTATTCAACCCGCCTCCTCCTCCTCCTCATCTACACAGACTTGAGTGGATTTAACAAGTGAATAAGTCAATAAGGGATCATAGCTTTCACCTGGATTCAAATGTCATGGAAAGAACAGGTGTTCTTAATGTTTTGTATACTCAGTGTATAAATGAATAATATATTTGTGGAGGGATTTCACATGGATGAATTTACACTTTGGAAGAGGGGTTAGATGCCAGCAATATTTTTTACATGGTAAACAATGGCCAGACACACACTTACTCTCAGGCACAGTTTTATGGCACAAGTTGTATGGTTGATTAGTCTGTGAACTCAATTACTGTGGCCTGGCTTAATGGAGTAATGTGTAATGAAGCAGACAGCAGGAGCTTGGCCTGGGTGGTGTGCAGGTTAATGGAACTACTGCTTGAATAGTTGTACAAAGTGTACACCACAGGCAGCCGGTGGCACCTAAATTGGGGAGGACAGGCTTATAGTAATGGCTGGAACGGCATCAACGGAATGGTATCGAGCACATCAAATACATGGTTTCCGTGTGTTTGATACCATTCCATTAACTCCATTCCAGACATTATTATGAGCCATTCTTCCCTCAGCAGCCAGCCTCCTGTAACCAAGTCTGCAGTGACAATGAAAATAGTATATTCTGAGTAAGTTCAAATGTAATTTCATTCAATATTCTGTCTTTCAATGTACATTTCCACAATTTTGCGCACAAATGTTCAGGCTGTATATACCAATTAATGATGTATTAAAGTCTGATTAATCAGACTAACCTAATGACTACTCATGGTTAGGCAGGTTAAAGTTTTACTTGCTTGGTTAATATGTCCTTGTTTCATCAATGTTACAGCCACTTTGACATGGATTCACACGACACAGCTCATTACACACACACACACACACACACACACACACACACACACTCAATACTAACAGATACAGAATAAGTTCTGAACACAGACCCTCTGCGATGGCACTGACACATGGATCGGCCACTCTGCTCCTGATCTTTCTGTGGACATTGTCTATGACTGACTCCAAAGGTATGACTTGACCTCCTCTGTCTCTCTCTCTCTCTATATATATATAAATATATATTTAAGGGGAGAACTGTCTGATCTACTGTAACTAGGCTCTAAGGAGGTGCTGTTATTGGGGCTCTACAGTATGTGTATCTCTTATTTTAGAGCACATTTTACTTATCCATTTGGTGAACCATATAATTTCCTAACGGCAGCAAAGATAAGAGATATTTATTTGGGAATGACGATTCAGGTAATAGCAAGAAACTAAATGTAGTTACTTGTTCATCTAACCTTCCTGAATGTATTTATTGAACATCACCAGAGAAACAAACGATCGATAGATGGTAATATGCTGTCGTGGACTTCTATTCCACAGCTGATTATACTTGTACGTAGATTCATATACATTTTGTCAAGTCTCTGCTGTGAGAAGAGACTGCATGTTAACTAACACAAGATACATGATTTGTTTGGGTGGAAAACATCTTTGGGTATTTGCTGTTGGTCATTGATAGTTTAGAAGATAGAACACTAAATATGCTGTAATATCCTGAAAAGGCCAGTCAATTGCATGTATTTTACATTAATCAACATTCTGATATTCTGGTCGTCTTACTGTTTGGATACGTTCTCCTCATCTGTGGATGCTGAGGTATACTGTAAGTGTTCTTCAAAACCACTACTTTCTAATTTTCAAACATTTCTTTTCAGAGGCTTATGTGACTTGTTTATTCCATGAGGACTGCATGCTTCCCTGTAGCTTTAAACCCACTGGTGCCGTGGTCATCCACTGGTACAAACAGCAGATCCCTGTTCACAGCTACTATTACAACAAGGACCAGTATGGACTGCAGAATAAGCACTTCAATGGAAGGACATGCTTGTTCAACTCCCAGATCGCCCATGGCAATGCATCGCTCCTCCTGAAAAGGATAAAAGTTCAGGACAAGGGAAGATACAAGTGCTACACCAGCACCAGAAAGAGGAACCAGGAGACCTTTGTCAACCTGGGGGTGAAAGGTCAGTGAAAAATCTCACTATTGTCTCCTAGTTTATTCCTCTTCCATGCAACATTTTAATGGACAGTTCACACAAACCACTTTCTATTCATCAGTAGATTCCACATTTCAAATCCTGTCCAGACATTTGTAAAGAGTTAAAAAGCTGGTAGGCTTTGTTCGGCATGCCTACCCCTGTCTCACTGTCCCTATGTTAACTGTGTCAGTTTATTTGTTGTGTAACAATATAAACATCTGTAGGAGAGCCAAAAGGAGTGTGGTTAATATGTAGTGTTTAATAAAAGCTTAGGCCTACTATTGAACATAACACATTTTTGGAGGACCATGTTTGTTAGTGCCCTTTAATCCTGAAATATATATGTAGATATCTTTGTTAGAAATAATACTTTATTTCCCTTAATGGAGTGACCCTGAATGTAAAAAGTGGCCTAACTTACCCCACTACCCCCTACGGGCCTATCACATGACCAAGCCACAGTCACTGTGGAAACATGGTCGTGACTGCAGGGGGGAATAAAGCAGCCTCTATTTTCCACTGTAACACTTGACTGGGCCCTGTCTGCAGTAGTCTACTGGGCACACCAGGTTTGTTCTATATACACCTAACAAACACACAAAACACAGAAAAATCACGTTTTTTTGACTGCACTGGGCCTTTAACACAGGCTTAACACCTAACAAACACTTTAGATTTTTTAAAACACTTTAAACATTAGCCAGTCCCTGGTGTAACCTCATTTCCCAGTGATAATGCCTTGCATTACGCCTGGGAAGAAAACCCTTCAATTTGATCAATTTGCCATTGGCTCAATCATTGGCTCAACTTAGCCCAAGGCAAACATTTAGATATCATTACCCAACACTGCTACAAGAATGCTCTTTCATGATAAGTTTAAGAGCTCATTTTGAAGCTTATAGAGACCCCCAACTGATGTATTGAACAATATTCAAATGATCTACTTTGGTTTTAGATTCAAGCATCATGAAACCTCTAACACAACACTCATTTGACCTTTAATTTGACCACTTTTTCCATGTGTTTTTTTATTTCACAGACTCCATGAAATTATGACCTCTCCCTAAATATTTGGTGAAATTATTAATTGTGTGTATGGTTTCCTAGAAACAACCGGTGGCTCAACTAACCCCATTCTCCACTATGTCGTATCTATGAAAGCCATAGTTGTCATACTAAAAATGCAAGCATCACTAGATCAGTAGGACCATTACTGATATACAATGATATGCCATGATTGGACATGTAAACTCCTTCTAGAGGGCTAGTAAATTAATGTTATCAATCTTTGAAAAAAAACTAAAGCTTCATTCTTTATTCAACACTATCAAGAACAGTGTTTTCTCTTTTGCAGCTCTCATCCAGTCAGTGAGAATAGAGATGACTGGGGAGGTGGTCTCCTGTTCATCTCAGAACATCTATCCTGCACCTCAGGTGGCATGGAATACAGACCCACCGTCTGGTCCAGAAACACTACAGAACTCCACCATCAAAACCCCAGACTCCAAGGGTCTGTACACAGTGGAGAGCACAGTGAGGATCTTGGGTAATGTCTCTGACTATGCCTACTTCTGCTCTGTCATCTCTGCCGACAAGGCCCAGGTGTGGACAGTCTCTCTGAGGCAGCAAGGTATGGATCAACATCCTTGGATGCAGTGTTATGGTTAAAAAACCAGGTCTCTCAGAAATTCACAGTGCACTAGCTGTTGTCTCCTAGATATAATCTAAAATGCATTTTTACAAAGAACTGACTGAGCTTGTATTTGAGATGCTCCTTGGAATAGGAACTAGGAAATATAGCTGTGAGCAGCAATGAACGGGGTTCACAGGATGACAGAAAGGACACAAAATCAGTTCGATAACAAAGCAAGCACTGTACATTAAATGGACACATAAAATCAGATTTGTTTAATTTGTCAATAACTCAGCCATCTTTTAACCAATACCTTAGCTGTTCTCAAAGTAAGTTAAGACGTACCATAGGCCATTTGGTGTCATTTGGTCCTATGGTTCATGAGAAGAAGATGTTTTAAGTATTTTTAGCACATTTCTGCATAGCGCATGTGCTAATATGCATCTACTGGTATAGTGTGGCCATCTTTAAATGCATCAACATTATTTTCTCAAACTATTTAGGGACTATTGTGATGAGTCCAATTACAAAATGTAAAGTCCATGAGATGAAGATTTTTTATGATTATTTTAGGCATTAACATTACATTGTCAAAAAAGTGAATTAAGTGTCTCTTTTTTTAAGAAATCAATGCCAAACTTAACATGGTTCATAATGCGAATGTCTTTGACGACCCTAAAACATTGGACATGTAAATGGACATGTCAAATCTGCTTCACTGATTCATCAATAACTGAGCCATCCTTTAGTTTTTCTCAAACTAAGTTAAAAGATGCACCATGGGCCTACATACCAAAGATGGAGGCTATGGGTCCTTGAGGGAAAGACACCTACATACTCTAGGTCAAACGGGGCAATGTATATGAGAGTTTACAACAGTACCCCTCATCAGCCAATGGGTGCTATTTTTTTTTTACCAAGTTACACCATGGCCTCTAGTTTCTGTGTGCCAAATTAGAAAAAAAGTTACCAATCTACACTGAGTGTACAAAACATTAAGAACACCTTCCTATTATTGAGTTGCAACCCCTTTTGCCCTCAGAACAGCCTCAATTCCTCTGGGCATGTACTCTACAAGGTGTCGAAAGCATTCAACAGGGACACTAGCCTATGTTAACTCCAGTGCTTCCCACAGTTGTGTCAAGTTGGCTGGATGTTCTTTGGGAGGTGAACCATTCTTGATACACACGGGAAAATGGTAAACATGAAAAACCCAGCTGTGTTGCGGTTCTTGACACACTCAAACCGGTGTGCCTTGCACATACTACCATACCCCGTTCAAAGGCACTTAAATATTTTGTCTTGCCCATTCACCCTCTGAATGGCACACATGCACAATCCATGTCTCAATTATTTCAAGGCTTAAAAATCCTTCTTTAACTTGTCTCCTCCCCTTCATCTACACTGATTGAAGTGGATTTAACATGTGACATCAATAATGGATCATAGGTTCTCACCTGGAATCCCCTGGTCAGTCTATGTCATAGAAAGAGCAGGTGATCCTAATGTTTTGTACACTCTGTGTATGCTTGACCATGACAAGGATTTATTTTTAATAATAATTCAGACAATAACTATAGCTTTGATGTGAACCCCTAACTACTGGTCAGTCTGTTCTTTTAGCGTCTCTAGAGAAAACCAACCTGGAGATTTAAAGGCATGTAAAATATATGCCTCACAAAAGTGGGTTACCAGCTTAGAATCGCTTCCATATGGTTGAATTTTATAAAGTTGTTGACAAAGGGGACACCAGTTGTGTAGTGGAGGGTAAAATCCCTTAAACGCTGTTTACCCACCTTTTTTGGTACGAGCGTTGACCCACCTTTTGTGCAAAAATGAAGTGAAAGTATTAGGAGTGCTACTTTACTCACCACGAACAACGATCATTGTTTACCCACTTTTTTTTTTACCACTACATCATTGATTGACTCATGACTTGTGACATGTTTAATCCTGCAGTGGAATTGATTGGAGAGGCGGGACGAGAGCTGTCCATACCCTGCATCGCTCCACAGAACCTCCAGAACTTCTCCCTCACCTGGATCTTCACCAGAACCAATGATCCCACAGTCATCCTCAGCTACGACAGTAGAACCAGACGGACCTCCAACCTCTGGGAGGGCCGGGCTGGACTGGAGCAGGACCAGGTTCTGATGGGCAACGGATCCCTCCTTCTTCACAACCCAGAGAATCAGGAACACTCAGGAACTTACACCTGTACATTCACAGGCCTCCAGAGCAGACACATGGTACAAACCCAGGTCAACATCACAGTTACTCCAATAGGTAGGTGCACATTCATTAAATTGATATGTATATGTCCTTTATAATATTCATATAGAGTATATTACCACAAAGACACCAAGACAAGCAGATAGTTAACGAGGAATCACAATGTCTGTTTCACAGTAGAGGATGAGCAGAACAGTGAGAGGTCATGGCTAGGCACAGTAGCCTCTGTCGCCTTCTTTGTCTTCACAGTTTCTGTGGCCCTTCCAAGGTATCTAAGGCACAGAGGTAAGTGACTACAGACCTCTAAATATAATTTGTATAACTATACTATCCAAAACACATAGCTGTACACCTGATTGTATTTTCACCTATCTGTCCTGTAGGAAAGCAAACAACATATAATTGGAAAGATGGACGACCATTGCCTATAATGAGACCCTCACATGCAGGTAACCATAGCGCAGGGGTATTCAACTCTTACTGGAGCCTCCTGGTTCTCTGTTCAACCTGGTAATTAATTACCCCCACCTGGTGTCCCTGGTCAAAATCCCTGATTAGAGGGATGAATTTTAAAAAGCAGTGGAACTGGCTTCGAGGTCCAGAGTTGGACTAGAGCACATGTGTCAAACTCATTCCACGGAGGGCTGAGGGTCAGCGGGTTTTCGCTCCTCCCTTTTACTTGTTTGATGAAATAAGGTCACTAACTAGTAAAGAACTCCCCTCACCTGGTTGCCTATGTCTTAATTTTTTTAAAGGAAAAAACAAAAACCCGCAGACACTAGGCCCTCCATGTAATGAGTTTGACATCCCTGGACTAGAGGGTAATAACAGTCAGCTTGTTTTAAACCGTTCTTGAAGAGGATGACTGTATTTGGTATTCTTGTGTTGTAGATACAGCAATAATCATGATTGGTGCAACTTTACATCAACAAAATGGAGCAGGTCTGGATGAGACAGGAACAAAGGAACATAGACCACATAGCCAAGGACTGTACATATCTGGACCACATACACTAGATGGTGACATAACACAGCCATATACTCCAAGACCGGACGATTTGGCAAGCGATGTACCAGAGACAGCAGGACGTTGTTCACCACGATCACAGTCGCATTTGAGTGAGGAGCTAGATGGTGACACAATCGAACCACAAACACCAGGCAATGATGAACCACAGCCACACATACCAGAGAGTGATGAACCAGGAAATGGTGGCCCTGTACTTGGAAGTTATTCACAAGACTTTGATGCAACAATATCATATGCCCAAGATGAGATGCCAGGACCATGTACATCAGGAGATGATGAAGAAGTAGGACTTCATCATCTACAGACACATGAAGAGGTCCTGTCCGACCAAACACCAGAAGAGTTGGTTCCTCTGGATCAGATGACTCTGAAAGAGGTGCACATATCCAGGACATACCAGGTAGTAACGCAGCAGGACCTTACATAACAGGACGTGGCAACATGTCATAATGGACTAGCGATTGAGGAGATACTGTACTTCTCACAGTACTGGAGCAGGCAAAGGTGATCACAGCTGATGATGGACACATGGCTACATCAATATCCTCACAGAGTCAGAGTCACGCAGGCTGATGTGGCCAGACCTATAAACAATATGACTTTGGCAAACTTTGGGATGGTTGGATTTTTGGTGGGGAAATTAGTGTAAATTCTGTCAAAAATACTTTTTGATTAGTTAATATCGCCCTGTTTGATATTTGCAATGAGTATACTGTTATGGTAACCTATATTTTCAGACTAAGGTTTTAATGTATGTATTAAAGATAACTGGGTCAAGTTGTTGATTGTCCTGCCTCCTTGTTTGTTGCTTGGCCGTGCTCACAGAGAATGAGACTGCAGGTTACCAATTGTTAAATGAGGTCGACGCATGCTTATCCTGGCCTCACACTGTGGAGGAAACACATCCCAATGGTGACAACTGATACATGAAATGAAAGGGAATGTTTGACAAGTCAGATTGCTCTGGTCCTGGTTCCTCTGAAGGACATAATTAAGTTCCCTCATTGCTTAGTAACTGTAATGCAGATTTTTACCAGGAAATACTGTTAACTTCCTTTTACCCTATCATATATGATAATATCGGACCAAAAGTGTATCTAAGGAGATGACAAGCAGTATGGATGAACAACTAATGAAAATATGCTTGTGTGACCCCTGGGTCAGCAGAAAGGGGACCTTTGATGACCCTACAGAGAACTTCATTTCCTACTTTTGTTCTGACTGCACTAACCAGTAAGTAATAAACACTGTGTGCGTGGCTCAGGGGTATAGTGATCACAGAGAAGGCTGGTGGGAGGAGCTATTGGAGGACGGGATAGTTGTAATGGCTGGAATGGAATCAATGGAACAGAGTCAAACTCGTTGTTTCCATGTGTTTTATGTGTTCGGCACCATTCCATTGATTCCATTCCAGCCCTTCCTCCCTATAGCTCCTCTCACCAGCCTCCTCTTGAGTGATCACATGTCCTCTGTGACCATCACATGAACAGTGACAACACATGAAGTAGTAGGGAGTTTGTAGGGAGTTCTAGGGAGTTTTTCCTAGCCACTGTGCTTCTACACCTACATTGCTTGCTGTTTGGGGTTTTAGGCTGGGTTTCTGTACAGCACTTTGAGATATCAGCTGATGTTAGAAGGGCTATATAAATCGATTTGATTTGAATTTGATTCATAGTTGGAGCGAATTACTTGAAAGTATAAAGACATTAGTGCTCATATAATCTTGGTTAACCCAGAACTAAAATCTTGCATAATTATGTCTGTCCACAAGAGATTAGTGCTCATAAAATACAGGGACTATGTGATAGAAGTGACATGAGTTGTATCTCACTTATAATTTCACAGCCACAACCACTTTCTCCTCACACTTACAAAGGCACTTAGCCAATCACATGCATCTGCATGAAAAACATGCACAAACTCATCATTGCAAAGCTACACAGTGAGTTACACTCTCTCCAACAGAGCACAGCCCAATGGATCCATTGTAGGGTTTTGCAGCTGTGACCATTTATCTTAAAATCAAGCTTCATCGACTCTGTTGCCCTTTTGACCCTACTGGGCCATGAATCCAAAAGAATGGCCAAGCTAAATTGTTCCAGGACAACAGTTATCCTTGGTTGTACACTGGAATTAGGATTCATGTACATGCAAACAGTTGAGGTTACTGGGGTTTCAGGGTAAGCACAACAACAACAGCAGACTAATATTTTATAAAAGAGTTGAATACAAAGTGTTGACACTGCTGAGTAAGAACTTAAACATGAACTCAGTCATAAAAACAGCAGCTCTTTGCTGTATTCATTGACAGTCTCTCTAGTCATGGTTTTAAACATTTTGAAATCTCACAGTATCAATTTTACCGTAGCTTTATTTTATGCCTGCTATGTTACTGCAGTCTCGGTCATCTGAGCACTCTGATTGGCCAGCACTGGCATAGCACACTTGATTTTCTCTCCAGGCCCACCGGAAAGGCAGAGTTTGTACCTTCAGACACATGAAATGGCAACAGTGTGCCTACCCGGCGCGCAGGGCAGCTGAATTGGCTGCACCTACCACCAACAGCCCAAGACTAATAAAAAAAATAGGAACACAAGGCTTTATCGTTGGGTTTTTACAGAAATGTTTGGCTATTGACTAGACATGCCTTAATTTAAGATTAACTTGTGGACACCATTTTTATTTCTCTGCGTGCATTATGAAGGAAGTTAGTGGTCGTTTCGCAAGCCAATGCTAACTAGGGTTAGCGCAATGACTGGACGTATACATGTACGGTAACATTTACATTCAAAATATATATTTTGGGAGCAGTGGCGATTTTAGCATGTAAATCTTGGTGGGGCAAAATGTTAGATGCATCCCAGCAAAGCCACTACCCAACACAACACTAAACAATACATTCATTGCACAATAAGGGTGACAAAACGTGCTCACAAACTGTTACACAAGCCTAAATAAAGCTGTTCCAACAGCAATATATAATATGCATATTATTGATACCATTTGAAAGGAAACACTTTGAAGTTTGTGGAAATGTGAAATGAATGTAGGAGAATATAACACATTAGATCTGGTAAAGATAATACAAAGAAAAAAACATGCATTTTCAAAAAACATTTTTGTTCCATCTTTGAAATGCAAGAGAAAGGCCAATATATGACTTAGGAATCTAGGCACAATTTAGGTTTTGGCCACTAGATGGCATCATTTTATGTGCAAAGTTTTAGACTGAGCCAATGAACTATTGCATTTCTGTTCAAAATGTTGTATTACATTTACATTTAAGTCATTTAGCAGACGCTCTTATCCAGAGCGACTTACAAATTGGTGCATTCACCTTATGACATCCAGTGGAGCAGTATCAAGTCTGCCCAATTTTCAAGTTCATAACTGCACTCTCCTCAAACAATAGCATCCTATTCTTTCACTGTAATAGCTACTGTAAACTGGACAGTGCAGTTAGATTAACAAGAATTGAAGCTTTCTGCCCATATCAGATATGTCTATGTCCTGGGAAATGTTCTTGTACGTACAACCTCATGCTAATCCCATTAGCGCATGTTAGCTCAACCGTTCCGCTTCGTCTGCTATGCAGATATAGACGTACAGAAGGAGGGTAATTCCTACATTTTCGATCCAAATATTTTGTATAAAGAAAAGCATTATATTGTTAGATTATAGGAGTAACTCTGGTAGGCCTGAAGCAGTCCTCCTCACCTCAAGGCCAACTGTCATAGTCAGTTGCAGCGCTGGGGTGCACTGCCTTTATATCACTGGCCTGCTGTAGCTAAAGCTTAATAATAGCCACACCATACCAAACCTTCACAAACGTTTCTAAACTTTATTAGGGTAATATCAAAGTAAATCAAGCCATTGTTTATAGGGAAAATATGAGCAGAAGAGCGAATGTAAACCAGGGAAAAAAACTCACTACCCTCCCCTCAGGGTCTTTAGGGGGGGGTTTCCTGTTTACAAAAATATGTATCCTTCCGTCCAGAAGAGATGACAATCCGCAAGTTTCATTCCACCAATAATGCTACAGTCTTCTTTTGGACTTGTGAATATTCTGTCGAGAGTCGAGACCTTAATGGCACCGAAGAACCCCCCCAACGAACAGTGTCTCGCACTGTAAAGAGATGCCCTCCTCGTAATTAGATTAATTTGCCATTAATGTCCATTTCGGGAGTTATAACTGAAGCTTGCAGTTCGACTTCAACAATGGTACGTTTTTTTCCTACAATTTTACAAGTGGTCTGACTAGCTTGAAGCTCTAACTGATTTAAAAGAAAATTGCTTCCTACACTGTTAGTTATTTTCTCATTTTTAAACAGTCTCTGATAGTAGGCTACAGACGTTGTAATCCTGAACACTGCGGGTAACAATGGCTACATTATTATCCTCTGAATAATGTGACTTGCAGCAGCAGATACAAATGTATCAAAAACCCAAATTCCTTTACATTTTATGATCTGGCCCCAGATGAGAGCTGTTACTAGGATTCCATTGGAGGAGAGATGTGAGACACAACACTCTGATGGCGTTTACACTGTAAACACAACTCTATGTCCATGGTCATTAGGACAGGAATGACTTTGAATACATGTGGAGGATGTAACGTTTTATCAATTGATTAATACTATATAGATCAGGAGCTGACTCTTGAACTCTTGAAGGGAAATGGTGGTAGATGTAGTGATATATAGTGACCGTTTGCCCGGTTGTGTCACTCCCCTCTTGAGCTCATGATGGACTTTCAGACGATAGCCCACTATTAAGATTCACTCTGGACCATGACCTGGTTCCCAGAGCCTAAACACAGCATGGGTGTTTTGACATGCAATAACACAGCTGAGTGAACACACAATCTGTTTCTGCTTAGATGGGTTTTTAACAGAGTAATGCTGAGACTCACTTTAAAATTAATGCCAAACAAAAACCAATGGTTGCAAAGTAATCAAACCATACAACTCAAAGTAGGATTACACAAGGATTACTTTTAACAATTTCCACAGAACATTAAAACATAAGTTTGGTAACAGGATGACGTTTGTGCTGTTTGTGCTGCACTGTTAATCAAGTAAATGTGTTTTTAGTGTTTAAAAAATATATGAGTCTCGACATCGCTCTGTTACTGTGGAAATGCCCAAGTCCCAACTGCCCCTGAAGTTAGGAAATAATATAATGGTATTACCAGTGACCTCATACAGGATGTGAGCTTTCAATGAGAGGAAATCCATGAGTTTTCACAACTCCTGGGGCACAAGGACATACCTAGAAACTAGCAGGAGACTGGAGCAGTGGGATTATCACTTCACATTACTTTCAGCTCTAATCATTTTCCACTGAATTGTTGTGATTTGTCAGTCTGAGTTTAATAACTTTTAATAACTCACTCCTCAATTTTCAAGGTTACTTGTTTTTTTCCCTACTTTTACTGACTCTCTGTTTCTCTATTCTATTTAGATTCAATCTTTTCAGCAATTCTCTCACTTTCTCTTTCTGTAGTTTCTGTCTCATCCCCCTCTCTCAAAATCCCCTGAATCTGTTCCTAATTTTCTCTCCTAAACCACTCCCATTCCTTTTCCCCACCACATTCTCCATCCTGATGTAAGGCCATCTCCCTCTGGAACTTCCTATGACATCCATCTGTTCTCAGAGAGTTGTTAGTGTGTGTCTGTGTGTGTGTATGTGTGTGTGTCTGTGTGTGTGTGTGTCTGGGTCTACTCTTGGGCTTACATCGTTCTGTTGGTTTATAGGACTCAGACACAAGCAGCTGTACAGAGAGCCAGTCCCAGGCAGAGTCTGATCAGCAAGTTCTAGCTACACCCATGGTGAGTACACACACATGCACACACACGCACGCACGCACAAACACACACACACACACACCAGTGGAGGCTGCTAAGGGGAGGAAGGCTCATAATAATGGCTGGAACTGAGCAAATGGAATGGCATCAAGCACATGGAAACCATGTGTTTGATGTATTTGATACCCTTCCACCTATTCCACTCCAGCCATTACCACGAGCCCGTCCTCCCCAATAAGGTGCCACCAACCTCTTGTGACACACACACACTCTCTATTTTGTTAAAGCTCACAGCACTACTCCAGGACCCTACCTCACTCTCTCTTTCCCCACAGAGGCCACCAATCAACCTGATAGAGACTGGAGGAAGCCTGAAGGTACAGACGACCACACCTCACCTGGTTGGCCTGGGCAGTGGTCGGCTCAGTGTTGCCATTACACTTATGCCCCTAAATGAAGGTATGCACACTACACTACACACACACACATACACACACACACAAAGAAATAACCTAGATGCATTTATGTAAATCAAGTCCAGTTGATATCTAGAGAACACACACACAGTTCTGTAGACTTCCTGTACTTCCCAGAAGGGAAGCACTGAACTGCACGCACTCTGGTGTGAGTGTGTCTCTTGGCTGCTAAAACCCAGGATGATTTGACTTAGCAATGCTGTGTGAATGCCATAATATCAGTGCATAGTCACATGCCTTTTAAATGAACCAGTGTTAAATGTAGAGGGGTTATGACCAGCACTACTGTATGCATGAAAGAAAGGGGAAAGGCGTTACTTAGTTAGTTGCACAACTGAACGCATTCAACCAAAATGTGTCTTCCCGCATTTAACCCAACCCCTCTACAGCAGATTTTTCCACCTTGCCGGCTCTGGGATTCCAACCAGTGACCTTTTGGTTACTGGCCCAACGCTCTTAACCGCTAGGCTACCTGCCGTGTGTTGATGTTTCATATGGGGTGCTATGTGCTACAGAGACAGTAGCTTTCAATGACGAGACCTTTCTGTGTTTCAGGTGTGACCCGAATTGGCCGAGAGGATGCGTCCGTACCCCAAGACATCACTATTGAGGGCCTGGGTATAGAGGCAGAGCATTGTCGTATTATAAACAGAGGAGGAGTCATCACCCTTCACCCTTCCGGAAACCTGTGCTCACTTGATGGAGTCCATGTCTCAAAGCCAACATTGCTGACACAAGGTAATACCGCAAAGTAATACACATACTCACATATGCACATGCATGCCCACACACACACCTGTCATCAACATATTAAACATAGTCAATGGTTCAAATGCAAACATACAGATGGATACAAGTATCAGATTGAGGTGAAGTAGAAAATATGTTCAACTCCTCTGGTCTTGTCTAAGGATGTAATCTCCTGTAGTGTTAGGACATCAAACTGTGAGAATTAATGATTTCTTGTCGCCGGTCAGTTACCCATCAGGCCATGCTGTTGACATACAGTAGGCCCGCCCTATTGAGATTGGGTGAGGTGCTTAGTGGGGTGAGACTTCACATATGCTGTAACTCTGTGCGGTCGACGTCACCGGTCTTTTAGCCATCGCCGATCCACTTTTCATTTTCCATTTGTTTTGTCTTTGTTTTCTACACACCTGGTTTCTATTCCCAAATTACATGTTCATTATTTAACCCTCTGTTTCTCACATGTTAGTGTGCGTGTTTATTGATTGTTCATGGCGGTACTTGTCGAGTAGTTATGTTTGCCGGGTTACGTATTTACGCCCGTTATTTTCGAGTGACCGGTATTTTTCCGCACTTTGAGTATTGTCTGTATACTGGTGCTGTCGTGGAATTAAATACCTTGTACACTCATTTCTGCTCTCCTGCGCCTGATTCACTGCACCAGTTAACCACCACCTGACAGGAATGAAGAAATATAAAAATATTAGGATGAGCAATGTCAGAGTCCAAAGTATACATCCATATATGTAGTGTTTACAGTAGAAGGGGTAGTAGTCGTTAGAGTTTCTGTGCTCGAGGTTCGTAGACACACAAACACACAGATGCTTCAAAGATGCAGCAAAGATACTAAACATGGTACAGTACGTGTCTGGTATTCACTCCCCTCCTTCACACGCAGTGTACGAAATAACATTACACATCGACTGGATCACCACTCATCATCTCTGCATCATTGGCGTGTAAGAGAGAAAATTGTTTGGTGTGTTTAATACTGTGTGTGTGTGTGTGTGTGTGTGTGTGTGTGTGTGTGTGTGTGTGTGTGTGTGTGTGCTCGCGCACAAGAGTCTGTGTGAGTCAGAGTGTGTGTTGAGAGAGATTTTCAACAAGGACTAAAGAGCAGCATCTGGAAGTAATCAGCAGCCCCTCCCCATGATGTAACAGCAGTTGTGAGTGTGATGGAGAGCAGAGCCTGAAGGGTTTCAGCAGTGGGCGAGGCCCCTGCCTTCCACTGCCTAACTTTCACTTGTACAAATACACCCCAAACACACAGACCGTACACACACACACATACACACTATCCCACGGTCCACACTCTGAGAGATGACAGTCGTGAATTTGTTAGTTCATCAGTCACTGTCACTGCTTCTTTGTACCAGTTTAATATGAGTTATATTATAATTATTATTATATTATTATAATGTCAGCCATATGTATTAGTGTTTGTAGTGTTACCAGGACCATTGTAGTAGCTCTACCTGGTTTCTGTCGTTTGTAATGCCCTAAGGGAAAACATACAGTGGTCTACATTATTTAGGTGTGAAAGAAACAAGGAAAAGCACTGATTAGAGACTTGAGTGATGTGCATAACGTGCTGATGATTTTGTTTTAGACATTGCTCTTTGGACTTTCTCAGCTTGGGTCGATTAGGGACAGTTCTAAATGTACTGTGGGAAAGAGGGGGGGGGTCCAAAATAGGGGAGGGGTTGTATCAAAAAATATGTTTTGCTTTGGGGAGGGTTGTGTGTTTTTTTTATTGGGCACAAGAGAGGGTAGTGCAATTTTTCCCTGGTTTACATTCGTGATAGTGAAGGTTGTACTATATAATTTCTTCCATCCTAGCAAATATCTGCTTGCTGGCACTTCCCCTATATCAAGGTGTTTTGGTATTTCCCTTATGAACTACGCTTTTCCCTGCTAACTTTTACTATACCACAAGTCAGTATAGTCTACCAGTCTGTCCGTCCTGTCCTCTATCCACCATTCATAGTGTCAATAGAGGTAAATAGTAATGGAGTCTTTTTTTGTAGGCACGAACTCTACTATGGTTCATTGTACAAAGCTTATGGGGGAAATGAATGGCGTTTTGTAGGGTTTTTGTATCGTCTGTAGCAAACGCAGGTTTGGGAGATCTTTTACATTGTGTTCTTTGATATAAACTTAATCAGCTAACGTCACTTTTTGTTCATTTTGAAGTATTTGTAATAATAAAAACATACATTCCAGAAAGGCTTCACAATTCATAAAGGTCATGTTAATAATTGCATTATTGTTTTCAAGTGAGTAAAAAATTATACTCTGCATTTAGATCAGTTGCGGGTCTACTCTCGACAGTTTATAAGGTCTAGAAAGACACCGTCTGGCTGTTTTTTTAAGGATGATACTGAGATGTGATGTCTGTTGCAGATCGTCATTCTCCCAAGTCGTCTAATAATATTGTGGCCACGTGGGCACCTGACAGGCCCAGTTATTCAGGAAGGTTTAAAGCGCACTCTGCCTCTCCAAATCCGAGCGGCTATTCCTCACGCACCTACAACCTAACGCTTCAATACAGCCTAAATATTTGTCATTTAACTTTTAAAAGCTATTACATTGTATATATGGCATAAACACAACCACACACGATGTTTTAATCTGATTAGGCTAATTAAAAAATCTCCTGTAGGCATGAGCACATTCATCCTAAATATAATTCCAGCATTCTCAAAATGGCTTTACATTAACCAGGTTTACATCCAACCCTTTTATGCGAGTAAAGTAGTCCTACATGTCGGATAAAACATGTCACGACATCATGGCAAAGCATGCCATTTATTAGGCTAGATGAAATCAATTATGATTAACTTCACATGGGTAGTGAATGTGCACGGTGATGAGCTTGATGCTCCTTTCAATAAATAACGAGGGTCTTATTCTGGTGACATGATGATCAATGCTTGGCTGGCATTTGACAAATAAAAATAATCTCACACTTTTGTCCATAATAAATCCTCATCATGCAGCATATCCCCGTACTGTATCTGCGAGCTGTTGGCTAGAGCGCATGCGCCAATAGGTTACCAGACTGTGCACCTAATTAAAAAAAATATTTAACCGGATTTTTTATGTGCACTAAGTATTTACACACAATGGAAATAAGTCCCGGACTTTATTGTGCAATCCTGGTCACTTTTACAAATATTTGTACTGAGTATATATACTGTATGTCTTTTTTTTTACTGACAAATCAAATCAATCAGTTAATCAATCCAAACTGTGCACCAAAACAACAGAAAGTTCAACAACATTATGAGATTGTCAATCCAAGCATTTGATACTGTGTAGGCCTACAAGGTAGGAAGATATGTATTTTGGGGGGGGCAAAGTCGATATCCACGTTTGTAAATTCGAACTGCCTAGTTAAAAAAGGTTACATTAAAAAAAAAAAAATGTAACTGTCCCTTAGGGTTGGGGTTACAGCATCAAACGTCACCCGCCCCCATCACCCCCGTCCCACCAAAGCCCCCACCTCTCCCCAATTTGGCGCGTCTGCGACCACCCAAATCAGCCAACCAGACTTGCGCAGTCCCCGGGTTTGGGGCTCCGTCTGAGAATGGGGAGGAGTGTTTGAGGACTCGTCAAGGTAGCAGAGGGAAGCGCCTCTGTCCCTTTGTCATGCTAATCCAAGGCAGAGGAGTTCCGTCCATCACCAACGCTCAACAGTTTGAATGGGACAGCACACAAAGGTTAGTTGTCGTCCTCGAAACAAAAACATCTCAGACGTTTTCAAAAGTTGCTCCAGAGAACATGCGTGTCTGTTTCACCATTCTCCCTCATCTTGCAGGATAATATTTTTTTTTTAACCAGTCAGTAATCTTTCGCGAACTCCAGTTTGGATTCATTGTTCAATTGTAGGCTATACATGGTTTTATTTGGTTATGTCCAGTTTGTCAAAAAGTTGCGCGCAAAATAGTCAATGTTCGATATTTTATTTTAAAGGCATTGAAATACTCGAAGTGCATTTTTGTATGGACTCAGTAGTAGGATATGCCGCACAACTTTTAGGGGACTGTTTCAACTTTAGCGGGTTTAAAGGGTCTCGTGAGTGGCGTAGCGGTCTAAGGCACTGCATCTCAGTGTTAGAGGCGTCACTGGTTCGATTCCAGGCTGTATCATAATCCGGCTGTGATTTGGAGTCCCATAAGGTTGCGCACAATTGGCCCTGCGACGTCAGGGGTAGGCCGTCATTGTAAATCAGATTTTGTTCTTAACTGACTTGCCTTTATTTAATTAACAAAGGTTAATTAAATAAATACAAATATAGCTGTATTGCCAAGAGTGCGCTTTTCTTAATCATTTTCAAATGGTTGCACCGTTTCGCCGAAGTGGTTTGATACTCCTTGCAAGTTAGGTTAATTAAATAAATAAAAATATAGCTGTATTGCCAAGAGTACGCTTTTCTTAATCATTTTCAAATGGTTGCACCGTTTCGCCGAAGTGGTTTGATACTCCTTGCAAGTTTTCCCCGAAGTGGTTTGGTACTCATTGCACGTTTCCCCGAAGTGGGTTGGTACTCCTTGGGGAAAAATAAACAATAATAGCAATAGTCCTACTTATTTATAAGAATTATGTAAATTGATCACTCTTGTTTTTTTATGTGATCGGGAAGTAGCATAGATTCAAGAAGAGGTCGAGCGGCCTGCGCATTGGTCCCTAATCAGAAGTCGAGCGGCCTGCGCATTGGTCCCTAATCAGAAGTCGAGCGGCCTGCGCATTGGTCCCTAATCAGAAGTCGAGCGGCCTGCGCATTGGTCCCTAATCAGAAGTCGAGCGGCCTGTGCATTGGTCCCTAATCAGAAGGCGAGCGGCCTGCGCATTGGTCCCTAATCAGAATTCGAGCGGCCTGCGCATTGGTCCCTAATCAGAAGTCGAGCGGCCTGCGCATTGGTCCGTAATTTTTACATCTTTTCTCCAAAATAACCATGTCATTAGCGGTCATTATGTGGTTACTTAATTAGACAAAAAGGGATAGGCTACTATTCTCAGAAGGGGCTGTGGTAGACAGATTATTAATAGAGGATTAAGTTGTTTCGAAAATGTTTTATTAGAACAACTTATTACAGGTCTAATCAGTTAGTAATATACAGCCTACTATATAATTTCACAAAGTAACCGTAGTTCCAGTGGAAGGCTAGTCATATAACACACACACACACACACACACACACACACACACACACACACACACACACACACACACATTGAGTAGAACCCAAATGTTGTGTCTATAAAAAAAAATCATCTGTCTGGTATTTGCTCTGCCTTGCTGCCCTGCTGTCTGTGTGATACTTTAACCCCCCCCCCACACACACACACTTCTCATATGAGGGGGAAAGCTGTTTCAGGTGGCCAGAGCAGGGTGAACTAACTAATGCTGATGGATTGTATGTAGCTGACTGTGTAAAAGGATACCCCACTTCCTGAAGAACCATCAGCCTGGCGGAGCAGGAACCCTTTGATTATCAGACCCAGAAGACTCCGGCCCTGAAGTGTGTGTGTGTGTGTGTGTGCGTGTGCGTGTGCGTGCGTGCGTGTGCGTTTGGGGGGAGGGAGTTGTACACCTCTGTCATAGCCCCAGTCTCAGAGAGTAAATATTGCTGAAATCATCACAGTGTCTCAGTGTAGAAGACGCTCGGCTCAATGACATAGATAAAAGAGAAATGGAATATTGATTCAGGGACACAGAGCAGCCTTTTCAGTCGTCAATTATTTGTTCACAAAAGTGAGGAGAATTTTGTTTCCATCTCAGATAGCATTAATATTGGAGGCTGAATTCTTTTCCTAGGATCTGTTTTCCTACTCTGTAAGGTTTCCTCATCTAGCTCCTCGGCTCCAGACAGTATGGTTTAGAGAACAGAGGGTATCTGTAATGTGCTCCATATGCTGCCTGGACTGAGGCATCGTGACAATGTCTTACACTACTGTCCTCTGCATTAAACAATGTGTTTTACTTGGACGTCGATGTAATTGGAGAAAACTCAGTAAAGCCCTTTACTCCAAGGTAGAAACATTCTGTTGTGTGTGTGTGTATGGCTGTGTTCAAAATACTCTACAAAGTGCTCTGTTGAATGTGTGTGTATTTGTGAGAGTCAGTTCTGACTGTTGTTTATCCAGGATTCACACTCTGTCTGGGTAAATCCTACTTCTTCCGCTTTAACCACCCTGAGGAGGCCAGACGTATGAAGAGCATGCAGCCCCAGAAGAGTCCTGTCGCCACTATGGGCTACAGCTCAGGTAGGGACCGATCTCTCTCTCGCACAACCCTGAAGACTACACTCTTACCGCTATTTCTCTACATTTCCCAATCCTACTGCTATTCTCCCCTGTTTATCCCCTTTCCCCTGCATGAGGAACCTCCAGAAGTGCCAAGGTGTTACTGTGATGGCTGTGTGGTAAGGAAGTGGTTCTCAGAGTTCAGAATATATTCGTTCTCTCTCTATCTCTCTATCTGTATCTTTGTCTGCTGGGGGCAAGGGTCATGCTCTGGCTCTGCTTGACTCTACTCTGCTTTACTCAAGTCTGACGGTTATACTCTTCAGCTAAGCGATTATGTACACAGCCAAAGACCTTGGGTCAAACTGCCCATGTAAGGTATAAATAAATGGAAGTCCACCCCATTCTCCCCTGTCCGGTGTGAGTTTATCCACTGAGAGAACAAATGACAGCATGTCAGCACAGATAAACAGAGCCTGAGGTCAGCCAGCCCAGGTGGTCTCTAGGCAGAAACCCTGCACTGCATACTGGGCCGCGGATGCTGGGTCGGTGGGAGGAAGGGGCGTGCTGACAGAAGTGATTCCTCAGGGTCCAGGCTCTCCCTCAGTGCCAGAAGTACAAAGGCATTCCGGCCCGTCTCACTCCGCCAGCATTCTTCCATTTTTAGAAGAAGCTTTCCTTACCCACAGACTATGTTTGTTTTGGGCCCAGAACCGTCTGAAGGATGTTCTTCGCTGGTTTCTCCCTCCTTAGTCAGCATACTACAGGGGCTGATCACTGTTTGGTTATTAGATCCCACTCATGCTGGTTGCCTCAGTCTCTCTCAGCTTATAGGCGTTAGGCTTGAGTATAGGGTGTGTTTTACTGTGCTCCAAGACAGGATCATATATACACATTAATGAGAGTTTGGTTTCTATGCATCTGATGTTTCCACAGACTGTGTAAAGACTGAGCACAGCAATGGCGGCTCAGTGGGTGGCACCATGATGAGAGGCTCCCGATCGAAGGCGGAGCTGCAGGACCTGATGGAGACTCTGCAGCGGCGGAAGAGTGCTCTAGAGGCTAGCCTGAGGGCCAGCGCAGAATCTACCCGTACCTACCTCAGCCTGCCTCCTCCCAGCCCCCTGTCCCCCACGCCCCCCAGGAGTGCCGAGCGCCCCCCCTCCTCCAGAGGCCTCCCCTACATGACCAGTAGTAGCATGCCCCCCTCCCCTCGCCAGGGTGAGCGTCCTCTCAGCCCCAAACCGCCATACACCCGCTCACGCCACCAATCACAGGACAGCCTGCTCCTCTCTAGCTCCTCTGACAGGCATTGCCCAAATGTAGCCAGTTCTCTCCTATCCATGTGGAATGGTTCCTCTTCCTATGGGGAGCCTGCACACAGTCCTCCTCAGGGCCACAGTGGGGCGGCCAGCATGCCCTCCAGCCCTCGCCTAGGTCGCAGGTTCTATGCCCAGGGCCGGAACGGGGACAATGGTATGGACTCTGCGCCACGTCAGAGGAAGTACTCTACAGGGTCACTCAACGGCCTGGGCTCTACCCACAGCCGCTCTCTACCCCGCCTCCACCGGTCGGCAGACTCCACAGCCCTGTCCCTGCCCCCACGCCGCTCCATGGGCTCCCACAGAGGGGAGAAGGGTTCTGTGTCCCTGTCCTCCAAAACGAGGCGCAGCCTGTCTCCTCTGGAGCGGCCGCCAGACGTAACAGTGCTAGCAACAGCCAGCGTACCGGGTACTCCCCGCAGGGCCAGCCTGGCCTCTCTGGCCTCGCTGGGCTGTGAACTGGAGCATGGGGGCCTGCGGGGCTCCTCACCCTGCCTGGACCTGGGCTTGGGGGAGAGGAGGCAGTCCTTTGGGAAGGGTGGGCTGGGGCTGAGATCAAGAAGAGGCAGCATCAGCTCTCTGAATGGGAAGGAGGAGCTTACAGACTACCACAAGCACCAGAGAGACGAGAGGCTCAGAGAACAGGAGGTGCAGAGACTGGTGAGATAAACACAGCCTTAGATCAATCATTTTGCTTGTTGTCTAATGCACTCTATTCATTATTATTAAACCTTTTTTTATTATGATGTCATTATTATTATTATTATCCTGCCTTTATTCTTCAGTCTAGAGTCTACTACTCCAGCAGGCACTGATTGTGTGACTTCGCCACCTGGTTTCATTCTGCTAGTTTGTCTGGTCCCGTCTCTTTACTAGGGACTGTTATGAATACATGAAAGTGCTTATAGTGCTTTGATTTCAGCTTTTATTTCTTGAGAAGGCTAATTGGATGTTCTGGCTAGTTGTCATCATGTTTCATTGACTGAACACACTCTCACACTCCTGCTGTAAAGAGATGGAACACACGGAGCGGTGAGCCATGAACCAGTTGGTCAGACTGTTGGTCAGACTGTTGGTCAGACTGGTTAAGACTCATTTGAACTTTGTGTTCCTTGGAAAATCACTTGATTACATTTGAAATGTGGTTTCTCTGGTTTTATTGTGTTTATAGTAGTTTATAGGTTGTTTGATCGGACTTTTGGGTGATGACATGATCCCATTGTGTTGACAGAAGACTGTAAATAAATGAAAGTACCCATCTATGAAACAATTGGATCCCAATAACACAGTCTGAGTCTAATGAGTAGTACATTGGCAATAATATGTGACTGTGTTAATCACTGGTCCTCTCCCTGTAATGTGTGACTGTGTTAACAACTGGTCCTCTCCCTGTAATGTGTGACTGTGTTAACCACGGGTCCTCTCCCTGTAATGTGTGACTGTGTTAACCACTGGTCCTCTCCCTGTAATGTGTGACTGTGTTAACAACTGGTCCTCTCCCTGTAATGTGTGACTGTGTTAACAACTGGCCCTCTCCCCGTAATGTGTGACTGTGTTAACAACTGGTCCTCTTCTTGTAATGTGTGACTGTGTTAACAACTGGTCGTCTTCCTGTAATGTGTGACCGTGTTAACCACTGGTCCTCTTCCTGTAATGTGTGACTGTGTTAACCACTGGCCCTCTCCCTGTAATGTGTGACTGTGTTAACCACTGGTCCTCTTCCTGTAATGTGTGACTGTGTTAACCACGGGTCGTCTTCCTGTAATGTGTGACTGTGTTAACCACTGGTCGTCTTCCTGTAATGTGTGACTGTGTTAACAACTGGTCCTCTTCCTGTAATGTGTGACTGTGTTAACAACTGGCCCTCTCCCTGTAATGTGTGACTGTTAACAACTGGTCCTCTTCCTGTAATGTGTGACTGTGTTAAACACTGGTCCTCTCCCTGTAATGTGTGACTGTTAACAACTGGTCGTCTTCCTGTAATGTGTGACTGTTAACAACGGGTCATCTTCCTGTAATGTGTGACTGTGTTAACAACTGGGCCTCTCCCTGTAATGTGTGACTGTGTTAACCGCTGGTCCTCTTCCTGTAATGTGTGACTGTGTTAACAACTGGCCCTCTCCCTGTAATGTGTGACTGTGTTAACAACTGGTCCTCTCCCTGTAATGTGTGACTGTGTTAACCACGGGTCGTCTTCCTGTAATGTGTGACTGTGTTAACAACTGGCCCTCTCCCTGTATTGTGTGACTGTGTTAACCACTGGTCGTCTTCCTGTAATGTGTGACTGTGTTAACCACTGGTCCTCTTCCTGTAATGTGTGACTGTGTTAACAACTGGTCTGGATAAGAGCGTCTGCTAAATGACTTAAATGTAAATGTAATGTAAATGTCCTCTTCTTGTCATGTGTGACTGTGTTAACAACTGGTCGTCTTCCTGTAACGTGTGACTGTGTTAACAACTGGTCCTATCCCTGTAACGTGTGACTGTGTTCATCACTGGTCCTCTCCCTGTAACCTGTGACTGTGTTAACAACTGGCCCTCTCCCTGTAATGTGTGACTGTGTTAATCACTGGTCGTCTTCCTGTAATGTGTGACTGTGTTAACATCTGGTCCTCTCCCTGTAACGTGTGACTTTGTTCATCACTGGTCCTCTTCCTGTAATGTGTGACTGTGTAAACCACTGGTCCTCTTCCTGTAATGTGTGACTGTGTTAACCACGGGTCCTCTTCCTGTAATGTGTGACTGTGTTAACCACGGGTCCTCTCCCTGTAATGTGTGACTGTGTTAACCACGGGTCCTCTCCCTGTAATGTGTGACTGTGTTAACAACTGGCCCTCTCCCTGTAATGTGTGACTGTGTTAACAACTGGCCCTCTCCCTGTAATGTGTGACTGTGTTAACCACTGGTCGTCTTCCTGTAATGTGTGACTGTGTTAACCACTGGTCCTCTCCCTGTAATGTGTGACTGTGTTAACAACTGGTCCTCTTCTTGTAATGTGTGACTGTGTTAACAACTGGCCCTCTCCCTGTAATGTGTGACTGTGTTAACCACTGGTCCTCTCCCTGTAATGTGTGACTGTGTTAACAACTGGCCCTCTCCCTGTAATGTGTGACTGTGTTAACAACTGGACCTCTCCCTGTAATGTGTGACTGTGTTAACAACTGGCCCTCTCCCCGTAATGTGTGACTATGTTAACAACTGGCCCTCTCCCTGTAATGTGTGACTGTGTTAACAACGGGTCCTCTTCCTGTAATGTGTGACTGTGTTAACAACGGGTCATCTTCCTGTAATGTGTGACTGTGTTAACAACTGGTCGTCTTCCTGTGATGTGTGACTGTGTTAACCACTGGTCCTCTCCCTGTAATGTGTGACTGTGTAAACCACTGGGCCTCTCCCTGTAATGTGTGACTGTGTAAACCACTGGTCCTCTCCCTGTAACATGTGACTGTGTTCATCACTGGTCCTCTTCCTGTAATGTGTGACTGTGTTAACAACTGGTCGTCTTCCTGTGATGTGTGACTGTGTTAACCACTGGGCCTCTCCCTGTAATGTGTGACTGTGTAAACCACTGGTCCTCTCCCTGTAACATGTGACTGTGTTCATCACTGGTCCTCTTCCTGTAATGTGTGACTGTGTAAACCACTGGTCCTCTCCCTGTAACATGTGACTGTGTAAACCACTGGTCCTCTCCCTGTAATGTGTGACTGTGTAAACCACTGGTCCTCTCCCTGTAATGTGTGACTGTGTAAACCACTGGTCCTCTCCCTGTAACATGTGACTGTGTAAACCACTGGTCCTCTCCCTGTAATGTGTGACTGTGTTAACCACTGGTCCTCTCCCTGTAATGTGTGACTGTGTAAACCACTGGTCCTCTCCCTGTAATGTGTGACTGTGTAAACCACTGGTCCTCTCCCTGTAACATGTGACTGTGTAAACCACTGGTCCTCTCCCTGTAATGTGTGACTGTGTAAACCACTGGTCCTCTCCCTGTAATGTGTGACTGTGTAAACCACTGGTCCTCTCCCTGTAACATGTGACTGTGTTAACCACTGGTCCTCTCCCTGTAATGTGTGACTGTGTAAACCACTGGTCCTCTCCCTGTAATGTGTGACTGTGTAAACCACTGGTCCTCTCCCTGTAATGTGTGACTGTGTAAACCACTGGTCCTCTCCCTGTAATGTGTGACTGTGTAAACCACTGGTCCTCTCCCTGTAATGTGTGACTGTGTAAACCACTGGTCCTCTCCCTGTAATGTGTGACTGTGTTAACCACGGGCCCTCTCCCTGTAATGTTTAGGAGCACCAGCGGCTGGAGACCATCCTGAGCCTGTGTACTGAGCTGGTCCAGGACCAGGGCGGCTCGGCCATCTCCGACCTGCAGAAGATCAACAAGGAGCTGGAGAAGCTGCAGGAGTCTGATGATGAGTCAGTGTTCTCCGACTCCCCCGGCAGCGTCATTGGCACCGCCCCGGAGAACGGTTTTGGCACCAAAGCCCGGGAGTACCAGCTGGCTGAGGTGCGGCAGGTCCGCCAGCGCCGCCACAGTGGGCACAGAGAAGCCAGGGATGCCAGGGCCCAGTCACCTGCTGTCAGCCTGCGCAGCATTGTCCCCTCACCCTCCCCTCACCTCAGAGCCAGGGTAAGTCCTGGTGACATGTCTAACATTGTCTTGAGACCCGAGGTCTTTCATCTCTAACCCTTTCAACATCAAACAAGCACATCCTTTTAGACAGCCAAACATGTGGGTGCACACATACTCACAGTAGAACATGAGTGGGAAAAGTATGAAAGGAAAGAAGGAATTCCCCTTGCCCAAGGGCTTGTTGTTGATAATTACAGGGTTAGGGAGGGATTTATCAAAGCATCTGCATGACACAGTAACTCATTCCGACATAGCTGTGTGTGTTCACCCGTGACAGAGTTGGTGTGAATTGTAGAGGAAACTATGCAGCGCAGTGAGGGTTGAGGTATCAGTGTTGTTAAAGATATATGGAATTCTTACACACAGAGTACACCTCCAACAGTGCCCCAGTATGTCACGAGGAGCTCAGTCTCTCTGCACCTAACCCCAGTCTCAGTCCCAGAGCCACTGTTACACTTCTAGAGGGGCTGTAAAACTGTGGCATTTTCCACTCTAGATCAGTAATGACTTAATGGTGTGTTTAGTTTTAATGGAGGAGTTCTCTGGGGAATACAGTTACAGCCACTCAGACTTTCTGAGAGGAAGGGGAACAGGAAATTACTTTATCCTCAGTAGAATAACTGTGCGCACTCGTGTGCTGTGTGTAAGTACTTATAATACCCGGTACATACTTTGTAGCTGATATGAATATTTATACCATTACAACAGATAATCATACAAGCTTTGTGTATTTGGAAAATAAAATATGTTGGGGCCTACTTTACTACTTTCATCTGGTACCCGACTACAAGATGAGTGTAGAAAAGGCCCATGGAGTTGGTGGAATACTCCTTTAATTCATTGCCATTTACTCAGCTGGGCCAGGGGCGCTTTAATTAGGTCAGGTGGAAATGTCCGACAGATCTCAACTCCATAAAAGGAGGAAATTGCCATCGCCTGATCTCGCTGCTTTCTCTTCCTTAACTCCATCTCACCCAGAAGTTCTGTGCGTCCATGAATCCACACTACCCAGTAAATATACCACTTTATGGTTAAAGGAATTCCTGCCTCAGTCTCATACATTCCTCTGTCACCTGACACGTGACCACCTGTTCACCTTCACTGTCAGTCATCCTACCTGTCCAGCTACCCACACAGATTCCAGTAATCTTTCAATGGTCCTTCGAGCCGGATGATGACTGAACCAAAGACAGGTGAAAAGGAAATGGAGGCGGAGAGGGAAGAATTGTCTCCACTGGAAGGAGGAAGAGAGGAGGAGAGAGGAGCTGAGGGAAAGGTCTTGGAACAAAGGAAATATCCAGGAGCTAAGCCTAAAGCAACAAAGGCTTCATCCTCAACTACCAGCAGCACCAGAAGAACCAGGCAAGCCCCTGGTTATCTTAAGGATTATGTGGTCGAGGTTCCGACATCAAAGTGCAAGCCCACCAGAGCTCAAGGTGTTGATGGATCAACTATACATTTCAGCCATCAACCATCCCCTCTGAGCCAAGGACCGGAAACTGCTTTGGAGCAGGAAAGTGGTCTACGTGAAGAACCTATGGAGGAGGTAACTCCCACTGCACAGGTCGACCAGCTTCCAGAGGCAGGCTCCGCTCACCCCTTAACTAATGGGAAATCGTCGAAGCACTCTAGACGGAGTGGGAGTTCGACCAGTGGATACCCCTTTGAAGTGGCCATGGCAGCCGCCATTCACTAGCCCTCAGCGATTCACAGACCGCTGTCCTACAAGAGAGGATGAAACTATTAGCTTTGGAAGAAATTGAGCGACAGATTGAGGAGGAACGACAAGCTGACGAACGATGTCACCAATTGGATGTGCAGGCCCGTAGAGCTCTACAGGAAAGGGAATTCATTGCCAAGGACCTGGCACAGCAGCGACGGCACCGTCAAGCCAGAAGGGAATTGGAGGAGGCACGGATGGTCACATCCTTCCTGGAGAGGAACGAACAGGGAGTTGACCTGACCACCCCTCCACATGGACCTGTACTGTCTGCCTTTCTTTCCCAATCTGCCCCTCTGGTACAGCATGGCACACAGTCCTCGGAGGCTCCGGGGTCAACAGCCAACACGGAGCACGGGAGACAGGCCGCTCCGCCAGTGACACAAGTTAGCATTCCTCCATCTGGACAAAGCATCACTCCTTCGCCTTTCCGCCAATTACCAACCAAGGCAAATCGTTCCTTTCGTCCAGGGCCAGGCCAGTCCTCAAACAACAGGTCGGAGGGTAGGGGACCGGCCCAATGAGGCCACAGTGGGCTCATCAGAAGTCCCGGGTTTATCCTTCACGCAACCAGAAGAGGGAGCCAACATTATGAAACTTCTAGTAGCCTCAGCCTATGGAATTCCCAGACCCAAACTGCCATACTTTGAAAATGGAAAGGAGAGTGAATTTGTCCTATTGGAAATGGCATTGGAGAGCCTACTGGGTATTCACAGTCATCTGTCAGAACGCTACAAATACCAAGTACTAATGGATCATTTGCGGTTTCCCAGTGCATACAGGCTGGCCCAATCCTTTATGCACTCCGCAACACCATACACTGCAGCTCTCCAGGCCCTGAAGGCGAGATATGGTGAGCCACGTCAGCTGGTCCAGAATGAACTAAACAACATCCTGAACACGTCTCCAATTAAAATGGGAGACCATGCTGCCTTCCAAGAATTCTCCCTGGCTGTCCAATCCCTGACCTCGATGCTCCAATCCGTTGAAGGAGAAGACGGAACGAGCTTAAATGTGGCTCCCACGTGGACAGGCTTCTTAGCAAACTTCCAGTGTACCTCAGAGACAGTTTCATTGAACATTGTTTGAATAAGGGCATCCTGAAAGAGGGCTCGAGAAGCACCTATGCTCTCAGAGACCTGGCCGCATGGTTGGAGGTGAAGGCAAAGGCGAAGAGCATCGCTCACCAGGCCACAATCTCCGCCATAGCCACAGGGGGAAGGAAGGAGTTTGAACGCCAGCAGGGACAGAAAAGGCCAAATCCCACTACCATGTACTTAAATAGTGAGGCCGGGGAGGAACCCGGGAGGAAGACCCCTCTCAAGAGCAAGAACATCAAATTCCAGCCTTACTGCCCATATTGCAATAGTAAGGGGCACTTCCTTGGCTCATGCCCCAGAGTAAAAAAGCTCACTCAAACTCAATTGAAGGCCTGGATCACTTCAGGCGAGCGATGCTACAAGTGTGCCCGTAGCCATAAGGTGGAGACCTGCACATTGAGGAAACCCTGCAACCGCTGTAAAGAAATCCATCTCACCGTGTTGCATGATCTAATTCCCCAAGCAAAGAAGGAGCAGAGTATGCTCATGGTAGGAGCTGCAAAGGAGCTGTATCTCGACCAGCAGAACCGGTCTCCAAGGGTCATGTTGAAGGTGGTCAAGGTCACTCTGCAAAGTGAAGGAGAAGCATTGATACATTCGCCGTTCTAGATGATGGGTCAGAAAGAACAATCATTCTCACAGCGGCCACCCGTCAGCTTAACCTGGAAGGGACCCCCGAGACCCTTAATCTCAGAACGGTGCGACATGATGTTATCCAAATGAAAGGCTCTGCTGTAACTTTTAGCATTTCACCTTCAGGAAACAGGGACGTGGCCTATAACATCACCAATGCCTTCACGGCAGATGGCTTGAATCTCGCAGAGCACTCCTGCCCGGTAAGTGTTCTACAGAAACAATATCCTCATCTACGAGGATTGCCTCTTCCTAACCTGGCCAGAGTAGCACCACTTATCCTGATTGGGTCAGACCACCCACATCTCGTCACCCCGACTGAGCCTATACGAGCTGGACCAGAAGGAGGACCCATTGCTGTCCATACATCCTTGGGTTGGGCTGTGCAAGGTCCATCCCATCTACTTCTCTCCACCCAAGCTGTACAGTCACAGCAAGTCCTCTTCACCAGAAGCAATCCCGAAGCAGCCACTCCTTCGGAATGTTGAGATGCTCTGGAAGATGGACACCTTCTCCAACCGGAAGCTACAGGAGGTCACTCGCTCGAAAAATGACTCCTATGCATTAGACCTCCTGGAGAAGAGCACCACCACCACTGAGATGGATGGCGTTCGCAGGTATGCAACCCCACTGCTACGGGTGCCCAACCATCCTCCTCTGGCAACCACGACACGGGCTGTACTCCCACTACTGCGTGGAACGGAGCGACGCCTGGTGAAGAATCCTGAGCTTGCAGAAGTTCATAACCGAGAGATTCATAACCTTGTGAAGGCAGGCTACGTCACTGAAGTGACAGCTCATGAAGAGGGAAACGCACTCCGTGAATCCTGGTATCTCCCTCACCATGTTATCCAGCAACATGGTGGGAAGTATAGACTTGTCTTCAACTGTTCATTCCAAGCAGCTGGTCAAAGCCTGAATGACTGTCTACTCCCCGGACCAACCTTAGGTCCTTCCTTGCTCGGTGTCCTTCTCCGGTTCCGGCAGCACTCTACAGCCATCAGTGGAGACATCAAAGCCATGTTTCATCAGATTCGTTTACTGCCTTCAGACACCACACTGCTCCGGTTCATATGGCGAGATATGGAACGAGATGCAGAGCCCACAATCTATGAATGGCAGGTACTCCCATTTGGCACCACCTGCAGTCCTTGTTGTGCCATATACGCTCTGCAGAGACACGCACGGGAGCATCCAGACAGTGACCCAGAAGTATTGGATTCAGTGGAAAATGCCTTCTATGTGGATAACTGCTTACAGAGCACCCCATCCACGGCTGAAGCGAAATCACTCCTTGATAAAGTGCGGAATCTCCTGTCCAAAGGGGATTTGAGGTCCGACAGTGGGCTAGTAACAGAGCGGAGGTTATCCAGCACCTCCCGCCACAAGCTAGGTCCAGTAGCAGTGAACTATGGCTAACGCAGTCTGGTGCTAACCCAGAAGAGCCCACTCTAGGACTGAGGTGGAGCTGCATACCGGATACCCTGGGGTATAAGCACCGCTCATCCCCAGGTAAAGAAACCCCCACTCTGCGCACCATCTATCGGACCCTGGCCAGTCAATACGATCCCCTTGGGTATATCCTGCCATACACAACACGGGCCAAAGTCTTAGTCCAGGACCTGTGGCAGACCAAGAGGGACTGGGATGAACCAATCCACCCGGCTGACCTAGTGGAACGATGGATCTGTTGGGAAACAGAGTTAACGGAGCTCTCTGATGTCCAAATGCCAAGATGTTATGTACCATCCTGTGCTGACCAACTGGGATCATGCCTGGAACTGCATGTGTTCTGTGACGCTTCGGAGCGAGCCTATGGGGCGGTTTCCTATCTTAGAGTGGAGGATAAGGCAGGCCACACCCATGTCTCCTTTGTCATGGCCAGGTCCAGGGTCGCACCCAAGAAGCAGTTGTCAATGCCTAGGCTGGAACTCAGTGCTGCCCTTTCCGGAGCCCAGTTGGCCTCTACCTTGCGAGCCGAGCTCACCTTGCCAATCCAACGGGTCATCTACTGGAGTGATTCGACCACTGTATTGACCTGGCTCAAGTCGGAGTCCTGCAGGTATAAGGTGTTTGTCGGAACTCACATTGCGGAAATCCAAGAACTAACAGAAGTCCAGGACTGGAGGTATGTTGATAGCATAAACAATCCTGCTGATGACATAACTAGAGGTAAAACCCTTAAGGAATTGGCTAAACCCCATCGCTGGAGCTTGGGACCACCATTCTTGTCCCAACCAGAGAAAGAGTGGCCGACAGCCCCCAGGCGTGCGGCCCCTCCGCAACCAACTGAAGCTCATGAGTTAAGGAAGTCCGCCCAATGCTACAGCATTTCTACGGAACCAACAACGGCTCTCCCTGACCTAACACAATCCCACACACTGCCGGATCTGATCACAGCCACAAACCAGACCTCAGATGGGGTGGCTTCTATACCTACCTCCCTCGCGGCAGAGACACTACTCCTCCAGCAAGCACAAGCGGTTAGCTTCCCTGAGGAGTTGAAAGCTCTGAAAGCAGGTAGGGAAGTGGCTAAGGGCAGCCGTCTTCTCTCTCTTGCCCCAGAATATGATCCAATCCTTGGAGTGATCAGAGTCGGAGGGAGGCTGCGCCAAGCAGAGGTTTTGGACCCAGATGCTATCCACCCAATTATCCTTGACTCCAGACACCCTCTTACCAGGCTCCTCATCAAGAGTTATGATGAGCGGCTTCTCCACCCAGGGCCAGAGAGGGTCTATGGGGAGATGAGGCGGAAGTACTGGATAATTGGAGGACGAGGAGCCATTCGTAAGCACCAATACGCCTGCGTAGAATGTCAGAGATGGCGGGCCGGAGCTACGGTGCCCAAAATGGCAGATTTACCCCCTGCTCGCTTGCGCCTCCTTAAACCACCCTTCTGGTCAACAGGAGTAGATTGCTTTGGCCCCTTGATGATCAAGTTAGGTCGTCGTGTGGAAAAGCGCTGGGGCATTCTATTCAAGTGTTTGACAACCAGATGTGTCCACCTGGACCTACTGGAAAGTTTGGATACTGAAGCCTTCCTCATGGCCCTACGGCGGTTTATCTCCCGACGGGGGAAACCCTACGAGATTCTGGCTGACAGAGGTACGAACTTCAAGGCAGGAGAAGCCAGGTTGGAGGAAGCCTTCCAAGCCATGGAACCCAGCCTCCAGGATCAGCTGATGGACCAACAAATCTCATTCAAATTTAACCCTCCAGGCGCTCCTCATTTTGGAGGAACATGGGAGCGAGAGATCAAATCTGTAAAGACGGCCTTACGAGTCGTACTAGGGGACCAAACTGTCACTGAAACTGTCTTGAGGACCGTCCTGATAGAGGTGGAAGGGATTCTGAACTCCAAACCCTTGGGATATCTCTCTGCAGACATCGCTGACCCCGATCCGGTTACACCGAATATGCTCTTGATGGGACGCCGAGATGCGTCACTTCCTCAAGCCATGTATGCTGATACCAACCTCGTGGGCAGACGCCGGTGGCGACACAGCCAAATCTTAGCTGACCATTTTTGGACCCGATTCATTCGGGATTACCTACCAAGTCTACAGCACAGAGGGAAATGGCGGAGAGAAATGGCCAGCCTGGAAACTGGCCAAGTAGTAATGATGGTGGACCCTCAGCTGCCTCGAGCCTCCTGGCCAGTGGGCCGTATAACTAAGACCATGCCTGGGATCGATGGTCGTGTTAGATCAGTGGAGATCCAGGTGAAGAACCGGACATATATCCGGCCAGTTGCCCGACTGATTCCTCTCCCTGAGATGACAGAGGACGGGGAGCAAAGAGCCTTTTTTGAGGAGTGTGGAATTTAACAAATTTCCGGGGTGGCTGTAGAAAAGGCCCATGGAGTTGGTGGAATACTCCTTTAATTCATTGCCATTTACTCAGCTGGGCCAGGGGCGCTTTAATTAGGTCAGGTGGAAATGTCCGACAGATCTCAACTCCATAAAAGGAGGAAATTGCCATCGCCTGATCTCGCTGCTTTCTCTTCCTTAACTCCATCTCACCCAGAAGTTCTGTGCGTCCATGAATCCACACTACCCAGTAAATATACCACTTTATGGTTAAAGGAATTCCTGCCTCAGTCTCATACATTCCTCTGTCACCTGACACGTGACCACCTGTTCACCTTCACTGTCAGTCATCCTACCTGTCCAGCTACCCACACAGATTCCAGTAATCTTTCAATGAGTATTATATTTCATTCCATGTAGAGAATACATTTCCACTATAATTTGTTACAGCTATGTCAGAGTCCCATTAAGTACATTCGTTATTGAACCTTCCAATCCAATCTCTTCTTCCATCTCATATTCCTAAATCCTGGCAGGGGAACAGTGGAGCAGCCAGTCAGATACTGCCTCTGAAACAGCCCCTTAATCCCAGGACTGCTGCCTGCCTGCCACGTGAGGCTCTGACTGCTGTTCAGCAGGACTCCTGAAGGCTTCTAACTGGAGGTGGAGCAGGCAGCAGATATGATAGAGGTTGTGATGTGTCAGATACAGTGTGTGCCCAGATGTGTGTGTATTAGATCAGGGGCTGATGACAGGAGCTGATGTTGACTCTCTGGTGGCAGCAGGGCTCTCTTACTGATAGGAGATCACTGAGGCTTGTGCAGTAGACGCCTTGTGAGACAGTAGAGTATTAACACAGTCCCTGTTCTCCCGAGGGACCTCAATCTCCGCTGCATTACAGACACATGGAAGGGGCATTTACTCCCCCTCATTATCGCTGACAGCAATCTGAGGCAGCTCCATCTAACCAATGTACTATTAGCTACAAATCAGAAGGTTGTTAAGAAAACATAAAAACATGTACCATAGCTTTAAATGAGGGGTGATCCTGTAGTGGACCATATCCTGTTTAAGACATGACATCATCACAGTGTTGACAGTAACACACATTGTGAGTAGATAGCGGGAGGTTTAGGCTGGTTTTCTGTAAAACACTCTGTAACAACTGCTGATGTAAAAAATAGCTTTATACAATACATTTGATTGGTTGATTGATTGATTGCTTGATAGTCTATATTGGTTGATTTATTGATTGATAGTTTGTAGGCCCATGGACTGATGATGGCTCTGTAATATCACCAGCAGCAGGCTACGGAGGACGTGCATCTGAAACAGGAAGTAACACGTATCGAGGAAGAGAGGATCCAGGTGCTGAACAACATAGAGGAGTTGGAGCAGAAGATCAAAGACCTGGACAACCAGATGGAGGAATCCATCAGAGAGGTATGCAGCACAACACAGTACCACACAACACAACATAGCACTACAGAGCACAGCATGGGAGAGTGAATGGAGGGAGCTTCACCCATGCTGTGTGTTATGTGTGTGTGTCAGTGGGTGTTGACATGTGTGTGTTTATGAGTTGGGATACTTTGTGGAGTTAGGAAATGAGTGTTTACAGTGGCTGGGTAATGACAGTAGTGGGGGAGGGGGGATAGTTTTGGTCCATCTGTGTCTGGCTTTGGGGAGCTAACAATACTGATTTTAAGCTGTGGTGTGTGTGTGTGTGTGTGTGTGTGTGTGTGTGTGTGTGTGTGTGTGTGTGTGTGTGTGTGTGTGTGTGTGTGTGTGTGTGTGTGGTGCAGATGGAGGTGGAGCGGGCTCTGCTGGAGGGAGAGCAGGACTCTGAGATGGCCCTGCTACATAGGGAGAAGGAGGTACTGGACCAACTCAATGAGAAGATTGGCAGCATTGACAAGACTGTCCTCACAGACAAGTCCCAGGTAACAGCAGCAGACATGTTGTCCATCTCTGTGAGTTGGATGCCATTGCTTTCAGACACAGGGAATGTGAGGTAGAGAGGGGGAGGGAGAGACACACGGTCAGGGTATGTGTGGGAGTTGGGGTTTCAGTGGTGAGAATCTGAGTTGGAGGAATCTTCAGTCCAGCCCACGGGTCTGAATACAGTAGGGCAGGCCTTCTTTTCTGCTGCCTCCTTGTTTCCTCCTTTACCTTCACTAACACTCTCTTTCCTTGCTCTGTCTTTGCTGTGTTGTGGGTGTCAGTGTGTTCTTATGAGCACGCATGTGTGTGCTCTTGTATACGTGTGTGTTTGTGTGTCCCCACTGCTGTGCAGCACAAAGCCCTGCTCGATGTTGAGAGGGTTAAGGTAGAGTGATTGGAGGAGCTTGTCTCTGACCAGAGGACCCAGCTAGACACCTGTCCCGAGGCGCTAACTTCTAACTGGTCCCTCATGCTCCTCAGTTAGTATGGCTGCCTTTCTTCCACTAAAGTGCTTCTGCTTCCCTCTCTGGCTGCCCCTCCTCCTCCTCTCTGGCTGCCCCTCCCCCTCCTCCTCCTCCTCTCTGGCTGCCCCTCCTCCTCCTCTCTGGCTGCCCCTCCTCCTCCTCCTCTCTGGCTGCCCCTCCTCCTCCTCCTCCTCCTCTCTGGCTGCCCCTCCTCCTCCTCCTCTCTGGCTGCCCCTCCTCCTCCTCCTCTCTGGCTGCCTCTCCTCCTCCTCCTCTCTGGCTGCCCCTCCTCCTCCTCTCTGGCTGCCCCTCCTCCTCCTCCTCCTCTCTGGCTGCCCCTCCCCCCCCTCCTCCTCCTCCTCCTCCTCTCTGGCTGCCCCTCCTCCTCCGCCTCCTTCTCTCTGGCTGCCCCTCCTCCTCCTCCTCCTCCTGTCTGGCTGCCCCTCCTCCTCCTCTCTGGCTGCCCCTCCTCCTCCTCCTCTCTGGCTGCCCCTCCTCCTCCTCCTCCTCCTCCTCCTCCTCCTCTCTGGCTGCCCCTCCTCCTCTCTGGCTGCCCCTCCTCCTCTCTGGCTGCCCCTTCTCCTCCTCCTCCTCTCTGGCTGCCCCTCCTCCTCCTCCTCCTCTCTGGCTGCCCCTCCTCCTCCTCCTCCTATCTGGCTGCCCCTCCTCCTCCTCCTCCTCTCTGGCTGCCCCTCCTCCTCCTCCTCTCTGGCTGCTCCTCCTCCTCCTCTCTGGCTGCCCCTCCTCCTCCTCCTTCTCCTCCTCCTCTCTGGCTGCCCCTTCTCCTCCTCTCTGGCTCCTCCTCCTCCTCCTCTCTGGCTCCTCCTCCTCCTCCTCTCTGGCTCCTCCTCCTCCTCTCTGGCTGCCCCTCCTCCTCCTCTCTGGCTGCCCCTCCTCCTCCTCTCTGGCTGCCCCTCCTCCTCCTCCTCCTCCTCCTCCTCTCTGGCTGCTCCTCCTCCTCTCTGGCTGCTCCTCCTCCTCTCTGGCTGCTCCTCCTCCTCCTCCTCTCTGGCTGCCTCCTCCTCCTCCTCCTCCTCCTCCTCCTCCTCCTACTCCTCTCTGGCTGCTCCTCCTCCTCCTCCTCTCTGGCTGCTCCTCCTCCTCCTCCTCTCTGGCTGCTCCTCCTCCTCCTCCTCTCTGGCTGATCCTCCTCCTCCTCCTCTCTGGCTAATCCTCCTCCTCCTCCTCTCTGGCTGATCCTCCTCCTCCTCCTCTCTGGCTGATCCTCCTCCTCCTCCTCTCTGGCTGATCCTCCTCCTCCTCCTCTCTGGCTGATCCTCCTCCTCCTCCTCTCTGGCTGATCCTCCTCCTCCTCCTCTCTGGCTGCTCCTCCTCCTCCTCCTCTCTGGCTGCTCCTCCTCCTCCTCCTCTCTGGCTGCTCCTCCTCCTCCTCCTCTCTGGCTGCTCCTCCTCCTCTCTGGCTGCCCCTCCTCCTCCTCCCTCTCTGGCTGCCCCTCCTCCTCCTCCTCCTCCTCTCTGGCTGCCCCTCCTCCTCTCTGGCTGCTCCTCCTCCTCTCTGGCTGCTCCTCCTCCTCTCTGGCTGCCCCTCCTCCTCCTCTCCTCCTCCTCCTCCTCCTCTCTGGCTGCTCCTCCTCCTCCTCCTCTCTGGCTGCTCCTCCTCCTCCTCCTCTCTGGCTGCTCCTCCTCCTCCTCTCTGGCTGCTCCTCCTCCTCCTCCTCCTCCTCCTCCTCCTCTCTGGCTGATCCTCCTCCTCCTCCTCTCTGGCTGATCCTCCTCCTCCTCCTCTCTGGCTGATCCTCCTCCTCCTCCTCTCTGGCTGATCCTCCTCCTCCTCCTCTCTGGCTGATCCTCCTCCTCCTCCTCTCTGGCTGATCCTCCTCCTCCTCTCTGGCTGATCCTCCTCCTCCTCCTCCTCTCTGGCTGATCCTCCTCCTCCTCCTCTCTGGCTCCTCCTCCTCCTCCTCTCTGGCTGATCCTCCTCCTCCTCCTCTCTGGCTGCTCTGGCTCCTCCTCCTCCTCCTCCTCCTCTCTGGCTGCTCCTCCTCCTCCTCCTCTCTGGCTAATCCTCCTCCTCCTCCTCTCTGGCTAATCCTCCTCCTCCTCCTCTCTGGCTGATCCTCCTCCTCCTCCTCCTCTCTGGCTGATCCTCCTCCTCCTCCTCCTCTCTGGCTGATCCTCCTCCTCCTCCTCCTCTCTGGCTGATCCTCCTCCTCCTCTCTGGCTAATCCTCCTCCTCCTCCTCTCTGGCTGATCCTCCTCCTCCTCCTCTCTGGCTGATCCTCCTCCTCCTCCTCCTCTCTGGCTGCTCCTCCTCCTCTCTGGCTAATCCTCCTCCTCTCTGGCTAATCCTCCTCCTCTCTGGCTGATCCTCCTCTTCCTCCTCCTCTCTGGCTAAGCCTCTTCCTCCTCTCTGGCTGCTCCTCCTCCTAACTTCCCCCCCACTCCTTGTAATCACCAGGGGTTTTCCTTTCTGTTCTGTTTCTGTGGTGCACATAGAGTCCTCCTTTTTGGCCCTTCTCTCCCTTTTATAGATGTCCTCATATCCTCCCTGTCTCACTCAGACAGCTCCCTTCTTGTCCATGGTTTCACTTGATGGCCTTTCTGTTATGGTTCAGACAGAGATAGTCAAATCAAATCAAATGTTATTGGTCACATGCACATTTTTTGCAGATATTATTGTGGGTGTAGCAAAATGCTTGTGTTCCTAGCTCCAACAGTGCAGTGGTATCTAAAAATTCACAATAATACACAAATCTAAAAGTAAATGAATCAAATTAAGAAATATATTTGGATGAGCAATGTCGGAGTGGCAATGACTAAAATACAGTACAAAAGCTAGTGACTAGTGTTCCATTATTAAAGTGGCCAGTGATTCCATGGCTATGTATATAGGGCAGCAGCCTCTATGGTGCAGGGCTGAGTAACCAGGTGGTAGCCTGGCTAGTGATGGCTATTTAACAGTCTGATGGCATTGAGATAGAAGCTGTATTTCAGTCTCTCAGTCCCAGCTTTGATACACCTGTACTGACCTACGGATGATAGCGAAGTGAACAGGCCGTGGCTCGGGTGGTTGATGTGCTTGATGATCTTTTTGGCCTTCCTGTGACATCGTGTCCTGGAGGGCAGGCAGTGTGCCCCTGGTGATGCGTTGGGCAGACCGCACCACCCCCGTCAGGAAGTCCAGGACCCAGTTGCACAGGGTGGGGTTCAGACCCTATTAGGGTGGTAAGCAAATTGAAGTGGGTTTAGTGTGTCAGGTAAGGTAGAGGTGATATGATCCTTACCTAGCCTCTCACAACACTTCATGATGACAGAAGTGAGTGATAGTCATTTAGTTCAGTTACCTTTGCTTTCTTGGGTATTTAAAAAAAATATATATATATTTTTATTTCACCTTTATTTAACCAGGTAGGCTAGTTGAGAACAAGTTCTCATTTGCAACTGCGACCTGGCCAAGATAAAGCATAGCAGTGTGAACAGACAACACAGAGTTACACATGGAATAAACAATTAACAAGTCAATAACACAGTAGAAAAAAAAATGGGCAGTCTATATACAATATGTGCAAAAGGCATGAGGAGGTAGGCGAATAATACAATTTTGCAGATTAACACTGGGGTGATAAATGATCAGATGGTCATGTACAGGTAGAGATATTGGTGTGCAAAAGAGCAGAAAAGTAAATAAATAAATAAAAAAACAGTATAAAAACAGTATGGGAATGAGGTAGGTGAAAATGGGTGGGCTATTTACCAATAGACTATGTACAGCTGCAGCGATCGGTTAGCTGCTCGGATAGCTGATGTTTGAAGTTGGTGAGGGAGATAAAAGTCTCCAACTTCAGCGATTTTTGCAGTTCGTTCCAGTCACAGGCTGCAGAGTACTGGAACGAAAGGCGGCCAAATGAGGTGTTGGCTTTAGGGATGATCAGTGAGATACACCTGCTGGAGCGTGTGCTACGGATGGGTGTTGCCATCGTGACCAGTGAACTGAGATAAGGCGGAGCTTTACCTAGCATGGACTTGTAGATGACCTGGAGCCAGTGGGTCTGGCGACGAATATGTAGCGAGGGCCAGCCGACTAGAGCATACAAGTCGCAGTGGTGGGTGGTATAAGGTGCTTTGGTGACAAAACGGATGGCACTATGATAGACTGCATCCAGTTTGCTGAGTAGAGTGTTGGAAGCCATTTTGTAGATGACATCGCCGAAATCGAGGATCGGTAGGATAGTCAGTTTTACTAGGGTAAGCTTGGCGGCGTGAGTGAAGGAGGCTTTGTTGTGGAATAGAAAGCCGACTCTTGATTTGATTTTCGATTGGAGATGTTTGATGTGAGTCTGGAAGGAGAGTTTGCAGTCTAGCCAGACACCTAGGTACTTATAGATGTCCACATATTCAAGGTCGGAACCATCCAGGGTGGTGATGCTAGTCGGGCATGCGGGTGCAGGCAGCGATCGGTTGAAAAGCATGCATTTGGTTTTACTCGCGTTTAAGAGCAGTTGGAGGCCACGGAAGGAGTGCTGTATGGCATTGATGCTCGTTTGGAGGTTAGATAGCACAGTGTCCAATGACGGGCCGAAAGTATATAGAATGGTGTCGTCTGCGTAGAGGTGGATCAGGGAATCGCCCGCAGCAAGAGCAACATCATTGATATATACAGAGAAAAGAGTCGGCCGAGAATTGAACCCTGTGGCACCCCCATAGAGACTGCCAGAGGACCGGACAGCATGCCCTCCGATTTGACACACTGAACTCTGTCTGCAAAGTAATTGGTGAACCAGGCAAGGCAGTCATCCGAGAAACCGAGGCTATTGAGTCTGCCGATAAGAATATGGTGATTGACAGAGTCGAAAGCCTTGGCGAGGTCGATGAAGACGGCTGCACAGTACTGTCTTTTATCGATGGCGGTAATGATATCGTTTAGTACCTTGAGCGTGGCTGAGGTGCACCCGTGACCGGCTCGGAAACCAGATTGCACAGCGGAGAAGGTACGGTGGGATTCGAGATGGTCAGTGACCTGTTTGTTGACTTGGCTTTCGAAGACCTTAGATAGGCAGGGCAGGATGGATATAGGTCTATAGCAGTTTGGGTCCAGGGTGTCTCCCCCTTTGAAGAGGGGGATGACTGCGGCAGCTTTCCAATCCTTGGGGATCTCAGACGATATGAAAGAGAGGTTGAACAGGCTGGTAATAGGGGTTGCGACAATGGCGGCAGATAGTTTCAGAAATAGAGGGTCCAGATTGTCAAGCCCAGCTGATTTGTACGGGTCTAGGTTTTGCAGCTCTTTCAGAACATCTGCTATCTGGATTTGGGTAAAGGAGAACCTGGAGAGGCTTGGGGCGAGGAGCTGCGGGGGGCGGAGCTGTTGGCCGAGGTTGGAGTAGCCAGGCGGAAGGCATGGCCAGCTGTTGAGAAGTGCTTATTGAAGCTTTCGATTATCGTGGATTTATCGGTGGAGACCGTGTTACCTAGCCTCAGTGCAGTGGGCAGCTGGGAGGAGGTGCTCTTGTTCTCCATGGACTTCACAGTGTCCCAGAACTTTTTGGAGTTGGAGCTACAGAATGCAAACTTCTGCCTGAAGAAGCTGGTCTTAGCTTTCCTGACTGACTGCGTGTATTGGTTCCTGACTTCCCTGAACAGTTGCATATCACGGGGGCTATTCGATGCTATTGCAGTCCGCCACAGGATGTTTTTGTGCTGGTCGAGGGCAGTCAGGTCTGGAGTGAACCAAGGGCTGTATCTGTTCTTGGTTCTGCATTTTTTGAACGGAGCATGCTTATCTAAAATGGTGAGGAAGTTACTTTTAAAGAATGACCAGGCATCCTCAACTGAAGGGATGAGGTCAATGTCCTTCCAGGATACCCGGGCCAGGTCGATTAGAAAGGCCTGCTCACAGAAGTGTTTTAGGGAGCGTTTGATAGTGATGAGGGGTGGTCGTTTGACTGCGGCTCCGTGGCGGATACAGGCAATGAGGCAGTGATCGCTGAGATCCTGGTTGAAGACAGCGGAGGTGTATTTGGAGGGCCAGTTGGTCAGGATGACGTCTATGAGGGTGCCCTTGTTTACAGAGTTAGGGTTGTACCTGGTGGGTTCCTTGATGATTTGAGTGAGATTGAGGGCATCTAGCTTACATTGTAGGACTGCCGGGGTGTTAAGCATATCCCAGTTTAGGTCACCTAACAGAACAAACTCTGAAGCTAGATGGGGGGCGATCAATTCACAAATGGTGTCCAGGGCACAGCTGGGAGCTGAGGGTGGCCGGTAGCAGGCGGCAACAGTGAGAGACTTATTTCTGGAGAGGGTAATTTTCAAAATTAGTAGTTCGAACTGTTTGGGTATGGACCTGGAAAGTATGACATTACTTTGCAGGCTATCTCTGCAGTAGACTGCAACTCCGCCCCCTTTGGTAGTTCTATCTTGACGGAAGATGTTATAGTTGGGTATGGAAATCTCTGAATTTTTGGTGGCCTTCCTGAGCCAGGATTCAGACACGGCAAGGACATCAGGGTTAGCAGAGTGTGCTAAAGCAGTGAGTAAAACAAACTTAGGGAGGAGGCTTCTGATGTTGACATGCATAAAACCAAGGCTTTTCGATCACAGAAGTCAACAAATGAGGGTACCTGGGGACATGCAGGGCCTGGGTTTACCTCCACATCACCCGCGGAACAGAGATTCAGGAAGAATCGGGTACAGGAAGAATCGTGGACATCTTGAAGCAAGTGGGTACAGCAGACTGGGATAGATGGTCTCTGCAGTCAGAGGGTTGCAGGCTAAGGTGTGCGGGAAGTACAGTTCCCGCTCAGCCCAGTCAAAACTGTTCGCTGCTCTGGCCCCCCAATGGTGGAACAAACTCCCTCACGACGCCAGGACAGCGGAGTCAATCACCACCTTCCGGAGACACCTGAAACCCCACCTCTTTAAGGAATACCTAGGATAGGATAAAGTAATCCTTCTCACCCCCCCCCCCCTTAAAAGATTTAGATGCACTATTGTAAAGTGGCTGTTCCACTGGATGTCATAAGGTGAACGCACCAATTTGTAAGTCGCTCTGGATAAGAGCGTCTGCTAAATGACTTAAATGTAAATGTAAATGATAGGGAGAGATTGAATATGTCCATAAACACTCCAGCCAGCTGGTCTGCGCATGCTCTGAGGACGTGGCTAGGGATGCCGTCTGGCCCGGCAGTCTTACGAGGGTTAATGTTGGCCAGGGAGAAGGAGAGCCCACAGTCCTTGGTAGCGGGCCGTGTCAGTGGCACTGTGTTATCCTCAAAGCGAGCAAAGAAGCTGTTTAGCTTGTCCGAGAGCAAGACGTTGGTGTCTGCGATGTGGCTGGTTTTCCCTTTGTAATCCGTGATTCTCTGTAGACCCTGCCACGTCCGTCTTGTGTCTGAGCCGTTGAATTGCGACACTTTTTCTCTGGACTGACGTTTTGAATGTTTGATTGCCTTACAGGGGGAATAACTACACTGTTTGTATTCTAACATATTCCCTGTCACCTTGCCATGGTTAAATGCGGTTGTTCACACTTTCAGTTTTGCGTGAATGCTGCCATCTATCCACGGTTTCTGGTTTGGGTAGGTTTTAATAGTCACAGTGGGAACAACATCCTCTATACACTTTCTGATTAACTCAGTCACCATGTCCATGTAATCGCCAATGTTATTCTCAGAGGCTACCTGGAACATATTCCAGTCCGTGTGATCAAACCAATCTTGAAGCATGGATTCCAATTGGTCAGACCAGCAGCAAATATACCTTAGCCCGGGTGCTTCCTGTTTGAGTTTCTGCCTACAGGAAGGGAGGAGCAAAATGGAGTTGTGATCTGATTACTGAAGGGAGGGTGGGGGAAGGCCTTGTAGGCATTTCGAAAAGGGGAGTAGCAGTGGTCCCATCCAAGAATGGAAAGTGCAGTGGCATGAAGTATGTGCAAAGGAGATTGTAGGTTGTTGTTAGCTAGCTAAGGAATTTTATTGGCATTACAGGATAATGGGAGCTCATTATTATGGTATATTTGTCTGTCTGCTAGTTTGAATCCTCCACACAAGGACCCACCCAAAGCCAGTGCATTCTCAACCTTAAATGATGTGTGTGTGTGTCTGCTGTTCGTCAGGATGTTGAGGTGCTGGAGGCGGAGAGGAAGCGTAATGAGGACCTGGAGTTCCAGCAGCTGGAAAGAGCGAGTGGTCAGGACGAGGGGAAGGAGGGTCAGACCCAGCAACTACTCAGAGAGATAGCAGATTACCAGCGTAGTACTGTCACACGCAAGGAGAGACTCCTGACCCTGAAGAAGCAGTCTACACAGATTACTCAGCAGTCTCAGCGAGAGAAGGACAGCTTCCTAAAAGAGAAGAACAACCTGCTCCTGATGGTTCAGAGGGTAAGAAGGTTTTTGTGTACTGGTTCTGTTTTGTATCTGTATATCTTGACCGTTGTTTGACTGACAGTCTGTGTGTCTCTAGGAGAGGGAGAACCTGGCTTCTCTGGAGAGGAAGTATGCTGAACTGACTGGAGGACAGGCCTTCCCAAACAACCCTGTTGCCATGAAGGAGGTATGATGTACAATACACTACTAACAATGCATATGTCTGGCCAGCAGATGGCAGCGGTCTCTTCTAAGAGCCTCACATTGCATGACTGAAATGCCTGACAGGTTCCTTTCTGAAAAACCTCCCATTTTCTATGAATGGAAGTCCTGTATCGTTTCCATGTTTCTTTTTTTTTGCATTCAACATATTTTTTTTGCATTCAATTCCAACATACAGGTACTGCAGGGATTGTTATTGAAAGATAAGACACATAAACAAAAGCAACAAATACATACAAGAAAAAACAACAACAAAACATTTAAAACAAAAAATGGCACGAGCAAGACACACCACACCCCGAGTGGGTTGGGTTGTGTACATACTTTGAAGGAATCAGTTAATATATACATGTAGAGTCCATAACGAGTAAGGGATCATTGATCAGACACAATCTTTAGTCCCACTGAATCTCCATGTTCACAGTTAGTAGTGACCACATGTCCACAAATTTATCTTGCTTTAATCTTAATCTAAATGTGATTTTTTTGTTGTATATTGTTCTTATAATTGCCACTCTTGCCATTATTTAATTGCCATTCTTTCTGGGGTCATCTTAATGCAGAGCTTTGGTTTTAGCTGCAATGAAAAGTATTTGTAACAAATATAATTTGGATCCAAGAATGGCTAACATGGGATTTGTGGGTTCTGAAAAAAAAAAAACTATTTCCCACTGAATTCCCCTCCATGAATTTGCATTGGTAACTTAATGAGCTTCAGAGAATATATCTAACCAATATATCTAATATATCTAATATATCTAATCACTTATCTTGATGAAGTTCACCTTACCAACTTTGTCTAAGAATCAATGTGTTATCTTGTTTCATGGAGGATAAAGCACTGTATAAGTTAGTTGTCTGGCTAAATTTTGTTCTATGGCCGTGGGGGTGCATTGTAACCTTATCCAGATTTGGTGTTTGGATAGAAAGCTTCGTACTTGTAGATACCTGAAGAAGTCTGACCTTGGTATATTAAACTCAGAGCTCAGCCTTTCAAATTATTTTCGAGTATCCTTTTCATGTAATTGATGGACGTATTGAAGTTTCAAATGTGCCCAGTTTCTAAAACCTGTGTCTAATCGTAGTGGCTTAAAACCCTTCATATGTACAATGGGTGAAAACACTGAGATTCCTGTAGTAAGGTTGAAAACTCGCTTTGTCTCTTTCCGTTCTTTTTATGTGGTTCCTGCCCATTTCCCACAACTCACTCAATATATTTTCCTCAGTGAATGGGAGTACGGGCAGAGGGACCAAAGTAAAGCCTGACTTTTCTATTTCCAGACATCTGTACCTGCAGCTTCAGACATACTGTCATGGCCCTAAATTGGGTTGCAAGCCAGTAGTGTTTCAGATTGGGGAGTTAACATCCTCCCTGTTTTTTTTGTGTGGTTTTTTTGTACTTTATATCTGACCCTGGGATGTCGTCCCTGCCAGATACATCTGGAGATGAGTTTGTCTAATAGCACAAACAGATTTTGGTTGTCAAATTGGAAGTGTTTGAAAAGGGAACAATAATCTAGGTAATACGTTCATTCTTATTGATTCTACCCTTCCCGATAGGGTGAGGGGCAGCACAGACCAGCAGTCCAGATCTCCTTTGATTCTAGCTTGGTGTAGTTGGCTTTGTATAAGTTATCAAGATCAGCAGCTATAGTTTTTCCTAGATATGTGGTAGCTTCATTTGACAACTTAAAAGAGAACAATGTTTTTATATAGCAGGTGATATGTGTATTAAAGGCCAGTGCTCCGTTTTAATAACATTCATATTGTACCTGGAGTAACCGCCACATTGATTTAAGACGTTCTATTAGCTTTGGGACAGACTTCACAGGGTCAGACATAGCAGACCTATACTACAACATCGTCAGCGTACAATGATATTTTATGCGTTTCATCCACAACCTTTATTCCTTTAACATGTTGATGTATCTGTTCTGGTCTGTGCAGCACTTCCGCTTTCTAGAGGAGAGGAGGCGGGGCAGTAAGGAGAACTCCTCCCACCTCAATGACACTCTGCCACGTAAGAGGAGCCAGCAGGCCCTCAGTCACTACAGCAGCTCTACCCTGGGCCGCAGCCTGTCCCCTAAGGTGAGCATAGGCGACCAACCTCCTCTTCCTGGGGGCAGCCTGTCCCCTAAGGTGAGCATGGGGGACCAACCTCCCCTCCCTGGGCTGCAGCCTGTCCCCTAAGGTGAGCATGGGGGACCAACCTCCCCTCCCTGGGCCGCAGCCTGTCCCCTATGGTGAGCATGGGGGACCAACCTCACCTCCCTGGGCTGCAGCCTGTCCCCTAAGGTGAGCATGGAGGACCAACCTCCCCTCCCTGGGCTGCAGCCTGTCCCCTATGGTGAACATGGGGGAGCCAGACCAACCTCCTCTCCCTGGGCTGCAGCCGGTCCCCTATTGTGAGCATGGGGGAGCCAGACCAACCTCCTCTTCCTGGAGGCAGCCAGTCCCCTAAGGTGAGCATGGGGGACCAACCTCCCCTCCCTGGTCCGCAGCCTGTTCCCCAAGGTGAACATAAGCGACCAACCTCTCCCTGGGGGCAGCCTGTCCCCTAAGGTGAGCATTTGGGGAACCAGATCAACCTCTCCTCCTTGGGGCGTACTATGCAGAGGACAACCACAGGGGTTAGATCAGCAGTGCACAACTCTAGTCCGTCAGGACCTTCATTTCTCTAATTGAATCATTAATTGATAATGCCATTGAGTCCCCGCATCTGATTACTGGAGCATTGGGTTAGAAAGACACTTACCAGGTCATCTCACTCTCTGTTATGTCCGTCTGTCTACTCTGCAGTCCCACGTGCCTCTTTCCCAGAGCTCCAGCTGTGGTAGTATCATCCCCCGGGGCCTCTCTATCTCTCCCAGAGTTCTGGAAACCCGACGCCTGCTCAAGGGTGAGCAAAAACAGTTTTTTTGTTTTGTGAACTTGTGTGCATGTCTGGGCATACTTCAATTTGTATTTTGTTTTTATGATGCCTCTAATGACCTATTGTCTAGAAGTTCAATATTAGTTGTCCGTAGCTTATGGCTGCCTACACCATAACCCCACCACCACCATGGGACACTCTGTTCACAACGTTGTCTTCAGCAAACTACTCACCCACACGACGCCATACATTCTGTCTGCCATCTGCCCAGTACAGTTGAAACCGGGATTAATCCGGGAAGAGCACACTTCTCCAGTGTGACAGTGGCCATCGAAGGTGAGCATTTTCCCACTGAAGTCCGTTACGACGCCGAACTGCAGTCAGGTCAAGACCCTGGTGAGGATGACGAACACGCAGATGAGCTTCCTTGAGACGGTTTCTGACAGTTTGTGCAGAAATTCTTCGCTTGTGCAAAAACCTATAGTTACATCAGCTGTCCTGGTGGCTGGTCTCAGATGATCCCTCAAGGGAAGAAACCGAATGTGAGGGTCCTGGGCTGACATGGTTGCACATGGTCTGTAGTTATCGGGCCGGTTGGACGCACTGCCAAATTCTCTAAAACGACATCGGAGGCGGCTTATGGTAGAGACATGAACGTTACATTCCTTCAGTCAGCATGCCAATTGCACTCTCCCTCAAATCTTGAGACATCTGTGGCATTGTGTTGTGTGACAACTGCACATTTTAGAGTGGCCAGCACAAGATGCACCTGTGTAATGATCATGCTGTTTCATGATATGCCACACCTGTCAGGTGGATGGATTATCTTGGCAATGGAGAAATGCTCACTAACAGGGATGTAAACACACTTGTGAACAACATTTTAGAGACATAAGCTTTTTGTACATATGGAACATTTCTGGGATCTTTTATTTCAACTCATGAAACATGGGACCAACACTTAACATGTTCCGTTTTATATTTTTGTTCAGTGTTGTAACACCATCTCATTATCTCTCTGTCTCTCCCTAGCTTTTCTCTAATCATTCATGGATTCCCTGCCTCTCTCCGTACCTGCTGCCTGTTTCTCACGGCATGCTAGCTACATGCTGCAGAGATAGACATTCATAGCTTTTCATTTCTTGAGTGGTCAATATTGCATGTCAATCTGTTAGTTAACATGGACTGCCACAGGGCATCTTTCCCCCAGTGTCCATTAGCATCGGCCTGAGCAGGAAAGACATGTTCAGCTATACTCTGATAGTATCTCAAGCAGAAGTAACTAGAGCCTTTGGGAACAGGTGTGAGGGGGTTGAATGACCATGCCCATTTCAGTGTTGGAGGGAAATATACTATTTGTGTATCAGCAATGGCCTCTGACCAACTGCAAATAAGTTGGGACAGTTAACCAGCAACAAACATTTTTAAATGTTTAATCTAATCTGATAAAATGCTTAATAAAGAGTATGTCTGTATGTGTGTTCATCTGTCTCTCAGCAGGCCATAGCCACCTGTACATGAGTGAGAACAGACAGAGACTGGTTGACCTGTGTAGCAGGACCGTGTCTGAGTCCAATGTCTTCCTGGACCCCTTCCACTACGCAGACGATGGCCATGGCTTTGACACACGCAGTATGGACAGCTCTGACAGCATGGAGACCAGCATCTCTGCCTGCTCCCCAGACAACATCTCCAGGTGATAGAGAGAACTGTAGGACCATTGTTCAAGTAGCACAATGATTCAAGAAGGCCCACTGTTAAAGTATGACCATTGTTAGCTCAATGTGACATTAGTTTAAAGAGCATTTTTGTTCAGAGAAGAACCGGGGGCATGGCATGTAAGAGACATGTTATGAATGAGAGATGTGACTCAGCATCATTCCATATTATGGTTCTTTCCAAGTTCTGTGATTTTAAGCGAAGCGTTCAGGCGTGAAGCTGAGTGAAGAGTTCAGGCGTGAAGTGATCAGGCGTGAAGCTGAGTGAAGCGATCAGGCGTGAAGCTGAGTGAAGAGTTCAGGCGTGAAGTGATCAGGCGTGAAGCTGAGTGAAGCGATCAGGCGTGAAGCTGAGTGAAGAGTTCAGGCGTGAAACTGAGTGAAGAGTTCAGGCGTGAAGCTGAGTGAAGCGTTCAGGCGTGAAGCTGAGTGAAGCGTTCAGGTGTGAAGCTGAGTGAAGCGTTCAGGCGTGAAGCTGAGTGAAGCGATCAGGTGTGAAGCTGAGTGAAGCGTTCAGGCGTGAAGCTGAGTGAAGCGATCAGGTGTGAAGCTGAGTGAAGCGTTCAGGCGTGAAGCTGAGTGAAGCGTTCAGGCGTGAATCTGAGTGAAGCGATCAGGCGTGAAGCTGAGTGAAGCGATCAGGCGTGAAGCTGAGTGAAGTGTTCAGGCGTGAAGCTGAGTGAAGTGTTCAGGCGTGAAGCTGAGTGAAGTGTTCAGGCGTGAAGCTGAGTGAAGTGTTCAGGCGTGAAGCTGAGTGAAGTGTTCAGGCGTGAAGCTGAGTGAAGTGTTCAGGCGTGAAGCTGAGTGAAGTGTTCAGGCGTGAAGCTGAGTGAAACGTTCAGGAGTGAAGCTGAGTGAAACATGCAGGAGTGAGGCAGGGTGAGAGCCCCAGTTGGTGGGCTGACCAGCAGGGACTGGGATGGCTGAGGCTGGTGCAGAAGTGTCAGGTTACACACAGCTGTGGTTTCAGTGAAGGGGCCCAGTCACAGTGGAGATCCAGCCCATCAGTACTGTTACTGTGTCGCTGGGATAGTGCCAAGAGGCTGAATCTGATGTGAGTAAAGAGCTTGTTTGTTGGTGCTTGGTTGTCTGTTGTAGAGAAGAGGCTGTGTTTGTTTAAACCAAAAGTATCCTTTTTGGATCCTTTGTTGTTACAACGTGTGTGTTATTGTTTTTAATCAAGTACTTAGTACTTTGTCAACCATGTTCTTGTCAGAAATAATCAGTTAGATGAAATCAGTTGAACCCTCAGACAAAGTTGACTATGCTCGTTGGTTATGCTTAACAGACACATGGTTCTGCAGACTCTTTTCCATTAGATCTCATGCTCTTCCAAGTGAAACTATTAGATTCATTCTAAATCTTCAGGATATCCTGTTACAATGGGAAAACAATGTTTATTTATATATATCTGCATGTGTCGGCAGGTAGCCTATAAAGAAACACATTTATCAACATAAGAGGTCTCCAAATCCTTACTCTGAATTGACCAAGGTGGACCAGAACATTTACTTGTGGGATCAGAACATTTTATTTTGTTAGTGAGGATGCTGAACGTGTCTTGGGCATATGTTGTCCAGCTGTCTCACACCCAGTTTTATAAGCAGAAGAAGTGTTTTTTAATAAGCAGAAGAGATGTGTTTTCTACTTGACTGATTCTGTACACTTAGGACCACCCAGAAAGTTAAAATTGGTTAAGTGTGTGAGAGTTAAATAAAGGTTACATTTTAAAAAATTAAAGTTTGAGTGTGATCTTGGTCTGTCCATGCAGTATATACAGGATGGAAAAATATGAGAGGAAATGTATGGTCTATACATTGTACAGAATGTGATGGTATGACTGGTGCAGAGGTGCAGTGTTTGTTAACTTTATAGTAAGGGTCCTGGTCTGGAATTGAACTCACACTTAATAGGTTCCAGGATGGACAGTCCTTTTTCTGGTGGGCGTGTGTACTCTCCTTGCTTTGTGTTTATGAAACCTTTTTTTCCACAGTGCCAGCACATCCAACGTAGGAAAGATTAAGGAGATGGAACGTTTGTTACGAGAAGCCCAGGCTGACAAGCATCGACTCCTTGAGCACAAGGTAATGAAGCCTTCATAACTAAAACCATTTCTTACCGTTCTTTGTGTGTGTGTGTTGACCATGCTGTAACTTTCTGTGTGTGGCGTGTATAGGAGCGTGAGATGGAGGTGCGTAAGCAGGCCCTGGAGGAGGAGCGGAGGAGGAGGGAGGACCTGGAGAAGAGACTGCAGGAGGAGACCAGCAGGAGGCAGAAAATGATCGAGAGGGAGGTGAAGTTACGCGAGAAACAGAGGGCACAGGTGAGAGATCCAGAAAGGGATGGGCCAAGATTCATAATACTAATAATTTCAGATGCATGGTAATTGAATTAGGCCATAGCTTTAAAATGCTTTAAAGCAACTATGACATTTGAAAGAAAAATGTCTATCAGATCTTTAGCTTTCAGACATGGGCTCAACACAGACCAGACACCTCTGACCCCTGTCCCCAGGCCCGGCCGCTGACACGCTACCTCCCTCAGAGGAAGGATGACTTTGACCTCCATGGTCACATCGAGGCAGCTGGACACAACCCAGACAACTGCTACCACCTGGCCATCACAAATAAAACCTGCAGAGGGTTCCTGGTCAAGATGGGTGGTAAGATCAAGACCTGGAAAAAACGCTGGTTTGTCTTCGACCGGAACCGCAAGACCCTGGCCTACTACGCAGGTACCTTCTACTAGCTCTCCCTCTCTTTCTCTCTCCTTCTTCTACTTCTGACATTCTCTCTCTCTCTCTCTTCTCTCTCTCTCCTCTCTCTCTGTCTGTTGCGGCTGTAAATGGTAGCTTAAACAGAGCACTGCAAGAAAAGCAGCGATGACATCATCATCAAGCTATGCTGTTTTACTCTGGAAGAGCTTTGATTCGAGTTGTTTTTGTTTCACCTCCCATAAACATGGTCATTCCAGTGCTACGGTGTGTGCTCTCTTACAGACAAACACGAGGTCAAGATGAAAGGGGTCATATACTTCCAAGCTATAGAAGAGGTTTACTATGACCATTTAAAGAATGCACACAAGGTAAGGGACAAATGGTATACACATTTAAAGTCTTGAAGTATCCGTATTTTATGCTAAGAAACACATTTTTTGAAACTATAGTGACATTGCTTTTCTTTTTGCTCTGTCTTTTTCCCCCACCCTTCCTCCCTCCCTTCCAGAGCCCCAACCCATGTCTGACGTTTAGTGTGAAGACTCATGACAGGGTGTACTACATGGTGTCTCCCTCCCCTGAGGCTATGCGCATCTGGATGGACGTCATCGTTACAGGGGCGGAGGGATACATGCAATTCATGGTCTAAACCAGTGGCGGCTGGTGATTGGCTGAATGCCCGGGGCGCGAGGTGGTTGGAGTTGTCAACAAAGCAGCATGACATATGATGCCAAGTTTTCGAGCTACTGGTAGTTTCTTTGAGAAGATATATAAAGCGATCTGTGCATTTGAACAACATCATAAATGACCACTGCTGCATATGCTGCCACTGTTTTGAACAGATTAGATTATACTATTTAGAATGAGAAGCAGGTCACGAACGAACAAGAACGTAACAAGCATGCAGATGCAGTAAGTGAAAACACATTATCTAACTGGGGTAATATAGCTAATATACTGTCACAAAGCATGATGCGCTAGCCAGTTCATTCTGAATATTTTCCATATTTCCCGAGTTGGATATTTAGAAAGACTTGAAATTGGCATGGGAGCTAACTACCTAACAGGTTACCAGGTAGCTATAACTAGCTAGCTGCTTGTCAAAGGTAGATAACTGGTTAATTTTATCAAAAAAATCTACTAAACTATTTCTCAATGTTTATAAAAATGACTGTATCTGGCTTAATGAATTTGATCGTGCTGTTTCAGTTCACACTACATGTCGCCCTCTCACCTACAAGAGAACCAAATGAGCAACTTGGGGGGGAAACAATACAATTGGCCAGCTACCGTCATGCTTTTTGTCCTACCAGATCCCCAATGAGAAAGTTCTAGCTAGTATATCCCTCTGTCTTTCGACACTTGTTGGATGTAGATGTCAGGTCCCAGGCTCCAATGACTGTTATGGTTATTTATTTACAAGTTCATTACAATTAGATTGTTGCTTTGGCGCCATCTGTACCTGATAGAGCACACATCTGTACCTGATAGAGCACACATCTGTACCTGATAGAGCACACATCTGTACCTGATAGAGCACACATCTGTACCTGATCTGGCGCGAGAGAGCACGCATTTGAGCGCCCCAGGACAGTCCATTAACTTTGTACTGTTATAATTTATGCTAAGAAATCCTGCGATTTCATTGGGGCAGTTCTCCCTCATAGCAAATAGCTGGCAAAACAATATAAGCAATGTTTGCATGGCATATGCATCCGCGAGGGACAGAGTAGTAAGTAACTGAACAGCTGGATTTTTTTTTTTAAATAGGAACATGTACACATTTACTGCACTTTTATGAGCATTTAAAACATAATTCATGAATTATATAATATATACTGTATATATTTTTTATACAAATATTTTTTGTTGACCAATCATAATTGGGGCACCGCTCCTAACGCCCTAATGGGCGGGCCGCTACTGGTCTAAGCAACCCCCCATCCTGACCACAGACTCTCAGATGACTAACAAACCATTTGTAAGTCGCTCTGGATAAGAGCGTCTGCTAAATGACTTAAATGTAAATGTAAATGTAAACAGGGAATAGTCCCATCGGTGCCTAAAAGACAAGTTGACTGGTCAGGTTTGAGAACCTCTGTGACCCTTCTGGTTTTTACCTTTGTAACCACTTTTATGTCCGTCTTACTTCAGTGAGCCCAGCTCTCTCCTCCTCTTCCGGATTCTGCTGATGTAATGGTCATCTGATACTTCTCAGTCTAGCAGGGAAGGACTTCCTCTGGAGGAGTGGGTGCCCAGTGCCGCTTGTTCATTCGGAAAGGACTTACTCAGACGATTCTGATACTTATCGCTTTATGTTTGGAGAGGAGCCTTTTGGCACCTTAACATGGTTTACCCTCATGATATTTCAGGACTGTTAATGACCCAGAGTCTATGTCTGAGGTGTATTATGTAGTCTGATAGGCTCACAGTGTACTAGAGATTACTGCCCATTCAGGACAAGATACTACTCTTCCATTGTGGCGTAGTGAGATTACACATTGAATCCTTTAAAGTAGTATATATTATTCAGTAGAATCATAGGATTGAGGCTGCCATTGGATATAATATTATAATATATGCCATTTCACAGACGCTTTTATCCAAAGCGATTTACTGTCATGCATGCATGTATTTTACGTACGGGTAGTCTGGGAATCAAACCCATTACCCTGGCGTTGCAAGGCCCATGCACTACCAATTGAGCTAACGCCTTTACTTCTCTGGGTTGAGAAGAGGACCAGGGTCTGGTTTCCCAAAAGCATCTTAAGGCTCAATGGTTCTAAAGATGAATTTAGCCTTAAGATGCATTTGGGAAACCGGGACCAGATTGATTTAAGGAACACAAGCTGTCCCATCCTTTTCATCATCCAAATTGAGCTGGCTGTTGATTGGTCAACCAAAGCTCTCCCTCTGTTTTCCTTCCAGCTGGACAGTCTCTTTTTTTCCCCTCAAACTCTCCCTCTTTCTCCGGGGCCAAACCCTCCGAGACTGTCTAGCATCTGCACAGACTGAGAGGACAATATGTCCCTCCAGTGGAAAACCCAAGGTGATGCACATCACCGATGTGTGTCCTTTGTATCCTGCTGTTGCTTAGGAACGTGGAGATAACAGGGGAAACCCTGAAACATCAGGGACTTGAAGGATTTGAAAGTACCTCTCTCAGCACTATGTACCAAAGACATACCATGTCTGTATTTAATATGGAAATCATGGAAATGGAACCTTGAGGCTCCACAAAGGGCTACTTACCAGGTGTGGAAGGCATTGACTGTGTGTGTGTGTGTGTACCTTTCGTGTGTGCCATACAGCTAAAATAAGTTAGCAAAAACATTCCAGGACACTTACAGTACTAGTTCAAATGAAATGTTTTAATGGAGCGTGGCATTGTATATTGTGCCTTCATGTGAGTTGTGTTTTATGACATGTAGAGTAGTATCATGTTGCCAGTGGATGGGTGCAGCTCCCTACCCGATCAATGGGCTCATTCATTTCTGAAAGATTGAGAAGCGTTGCGTCGTGCCTAAGAACAGCCCTTAGCCGTGGTATATTGGCCATATTTCACAAACCCAGAGGAGCTTATTGCTATTATACACTGGTTACAAACGTAATTAGAGCAGAAAAATTCAACGTTTTGTCATACCCGTGGTATACGGTCTGATATACCATTGCTTTCGGCCAATCAGAATTCAGGGCTCAAACCACCCAGTTTATAATTTGAGTTATTACACAGTCGCTATAAAACCTGTGCATTACTTGGATATTCTTATTACTTTTTGGGTCACAAATAATGGCACATTAATTTATATTAGTTTAATTTTCTTTTTGTTTTTTAACAAATATATTCATATTTGTCAGTGGTATGTGCATGTTGAACATACAAATCAGCTATTTGTGTGAAACCAAAGAGCAATGCAATCTGCAGTATTCTAGGGAGATTATATGAAGTTATGGAAAAAAGAAAATGAGATTCTACTTATTTGACCCAGGTATCTTAGCTGATATATTTGTAATTATGACAATGTTCTGATAATTGTAAGATGTAATGATACTGAAATGGCTCCCTCATTCACCATGAAGTCACAGGTAGAACGTAGTAGCAAGGTCCCTGACTGTCAACGAGGTGACTGCGGGAGTGTTATGAAGAGGTGCGTGATGAAGAGGTGACTGCGGGAGTGCACACGAGACCAATACACTTCTCTGACAGTGTTGAGGAGGTGACTGACAAGCTCTCTGTGACCAGTTGTCCTTTAATAAAGGAGGATCCCCTATGTGCTCAGTCTGTGTGACTACACAATACAGGCACACTTTTCAGGTATTTTCCATGTATAAGTTACCAAGGAGACAACTCAACATAACTGCAACACTTTTTTGATGCATTTTAAATATATATTTTGCATTTTTATATGAACAGTGTTATTGTTAATCCTGCATGTTTTTTTAAACAAATGTAAGAATAAATCATATATGTTTACTAATTTGTTTCATGTTACTGTTGTTATTCCACTATATTTATACTTTGTCAGGTATTGTATTGAGCGTGTTGCTCTAACAAGGAGCGGAAGTAACATTGAGATCCAACCGCTACAAAGGGAGGCTTACTGGTTATCCTATCTAAAAACACTGACCCCTAGTGGTCGGAATATAGACTTTGAACACTTCTCTCTTATATGAACAAGTCTTATACGTTGATATATTCTTTCTACAGTTTATTAGCGTACTTAATATGTTCCCCTGTTGATGCTTATTATGCATTAAGGTTGAACCAGCAAATATGAAATGAACTAGGAAACAATTAAATATGTGAAATTGAATTTAACAATAATGTATGTTGATGCTAATATTATGTACAATATTCAATTATGTTTTCATATGATAACAATAGCCGAATATATGTAATATGCCATGAACTATTATTTTCAACATTTTCACTCAATTGATTCTAATTAACGTAATAATTATTGGTTGCACTAATTGCACTGTTTGTCTACATAACCTGGTTCAAGCATTCTTGACGTCACCCTGAAGGAGGCAGAGTGATTCCGAGACATTGGTGATTTACCCAATAAACGACTGGGAGTTGATCGAAGGAGTGTGGAACTCTCCTTATTTTTAGAGTTTATAGTTTATTCGCCGGTAGTCAGCACCTCCACATAAAATCATTTTTCTGAGTGTTGTGCCAGCTCATGTTTTTCATTCAAATATTGTAACGGGGGAAAATCTTCAACATGTATGGACCATAATCATGTTTTGTTGTATTTTATAGATTGTAGTGTAGCCAGTGAGTTATTAAGGTGTTTTATGAAATGCAAAGTGTTCTGCTGCCTTCACACTAGCTAACTGTCTTCACTTGTGAACTAGTGACCTAATTTGCAAACTCCTACATGGCTCAGAGTATCCATCTGGTGCACACTAATTATTTCTGCTGATCCACATACAGATGATACATTAGAGAATTGGTTGCTTTTTTCACACTTGTGTGTGTGTTTTGGTGGAGATGAACGCTGTGTTTTGGTGGAGACTAACTCTGTGTTTCTTCACAGCACAAACTGGATTAAGAGACAATTTCCATGTTTTACATTTCATAACAACATAATAACCACATTAAAATTGATTATTTCAAATTTGAAGGTACACTTATGATAGCATTATGCAAATCACGAGTGAATGAGGAAATATTTAGAATTATACATCCAAGCATGGTATGATACATATTATTACAGACATCATCCTATTTGTGTGTTCACATGTCGGGGCCCTTATACATACAGTACCTGTAAAAAGTTTGGACACACCTACTCATTCAAGGGTTTTTCTTTACTTTGACTATTTTCTACATTGTATAATAATAATGAAGACATCAAAACTATGAAATAACACATATGGAATCCTGTAATAACCAAAAACGTGTTAATCAAATCAAATGTATTTTTATTTAGAATTCAAGGCACGCTTAACCAACATGGCTACCACAGCATCCTGCAGCGATACGCCTTCCCATCTGGTTTGCGCTTAGTGGGACTATTATTTGTTTTTCAACAGGACAATGACCCAACACACCTCCAGGCTGTGTAAGGGCTAATTGACCAAGGAGAGTGATGGAGTGCTGCATCAGATGACCTGAACCCAATTGAGATGGTTTGGAATGAGTCGGACCGCAGAGTGAAGGAAAAGCAGCCAACGAGCGTTCAGCATATGTGGGAACTCCTTCAAGACTGTTGGAAAAGCATTCCAGGTGAAGCTCTTATCTCAAAAATTAAGCTCTTATCTCAAAATATAGACACTTCTTTTTGGTCACACATGATTCCATATGTGTTATTTCATAGTGTTGATGTTATCACTATTATTCTACAATGTAGAAAATAGTAAAAATAAAGAGAAACCCTGGAATGAGTACGTGTGCCCAAACTTTTGACTGGTACTGTACATCTAGACCACTCCTCCTTACTCTCACAACCCTTTCATTGGTTGACCTAGTGGGGTTGGCATGGAGATACTGGAAATTGAGCATGCTAAATTAGCTTCAAAAGGAGTACATCCTTTCTCTCGGGGCAGACGCAGACGAGCACACACATACACAGATTGTTCTTTGAATTGCCCAAGTGCATTGTGGGGATGGTAAATTGTGTAACATCTGGGGCAGGAGGGTGGTTTAGTTGGTAGAACTACATTGACTAGCTGGTTGAGAATGTAAAGAGTCAGCTTTATGTTCCTGTACAGCCGGACAGAATCAGCATGTCTTATACCATACTAAAATCCATAGTTTATCATCTTAGTACTCAACATTTAAGCAACATGACAGTAAAACTATGGTAAATAGCAGGCAACAAAGGTTATTGTTCAGTGCATTGTTTACATGTATGTGCTCGGATAGAGACGTATGCACCGTATTGTATAAGCACAACATGGAATAGATCCATCTGCTTCCTGTGTTATTCTCATGGAAAATGTCATCTCCAATTTCAGGAGGCCTTATAATACATGCATAATGAGCGTATCACTGACATTGTAAACCCTCTCTCACCTTTGGTAATGGCTTCCATCTGTCCCAGTGTCATGTATACATACAGTGACTGAAGAGAGAGAGAAGCACTACTACAGAGACTCAAATTAAAGAGACTCAAACTACAGAGACTCAAATGGATCTGTGCTCATTATAATCCCAGATTTTTCTTTGCCCCATCATAATTTCCAGTGAAAATCCATAATTATCTGTCATGAATGCCTCTATTGTCTCTGTTGCTGATCTCTGAACTCCCTGCTCGACCTAGCTAACACTCTACAGGCTACTCATTTCTGCCTTACACCATCTCGCTACCAAGCAACCTGCAAGTGTAGACATTCCATGTTCCTATCTATCACATACTCCACTTCATATTATCCTGAACAACTCCACTCGATCCTTTGAAACAACTGTTACTTACACCTAATTCTGTCCCACCCAGCCTCTCTCATGTCCTGCTTGCCTCGTAGATAGATAGAGCCTGGGGAGGATATTGTTCTATTTTTGCAGGGAGAGATGTTTTCACAGTCCTGATGTCTAATTCAGTATCTCATGCTTTTCCTGTGAAACGGCAACTGCTCTCTTCTCTGCTCAGGGTCTCTGGCTTTACGTAGTGAACAGAGCTGTGTTTGTGCAGCCTGCCATGCGCTTCATCTATAATTATAAACTGGGTGGTTCGAGCCGTGAATGCTGATTGGCTGACAGCCGCGGGTATGACAAAACATTTATTTTTACTGCTCTAATTACGTTGGTAATCAGTTTATAATAGCAACAAGGCACCTCAGGGGTTTGTGGTAAATTTTGCCAATATACCACGGCTAAGGGCTGCGTCATGCCTAAGACCAGCCCTTAGCCGTGGTATATTGGCCAAATAAAACACCCTCTCCGGCCTTATTGCTTAAATACCCATCCTTTATTTCTCTCTCCTTTTGCTAAAATACTAGCCGCCGATCACCAGGTCAGTGGGTTTGGAGCATGGCAGAACGCTGCTCTGCCGAGATTGGACCATCCCAGTGCACAGTCATCATTATAATGCCTACATGATATGGTAGCGGGCCAGGAGGTTAATTAAAGGACTGGAAGACTGCCTCTTTCCCATGCTGTCCTCTCTTCGTCCCTCCCCTCCTCTGTTCTAATGGCGTCAGGCCTAACATAATGCCACTGCAGTAGAGACAGTTTTGGGGTGGAATGGTTTGTCACCACACCATTGAGCCCTACCCTCACTGCTGATACTGTCTCTTACTCATGCATACTGTATGAACATACACATACTATTGATTCTCAGGACCCACATTGACGTATCCCTCCATGCTGTCTCTACATCCTCAGGACCCACATTGACTTATCCCTCCATGCTGCCTCTACATCCTCAGGACCCACATAGACTTATCCCTCCATGCTGCCTCTACATCCTCAGGACCCACATAGACTTATCCCTCCATGCTGCCTCTACATCCTCAGGACCCACATAGACTTATCCCTCCATGCTGCCTCTACATCCTCAGGACCCACATAGACTTATCCCTCCATGCTGCCTCTACATCCTCAGGACCCACATAGACTTATCCCTCCATGCTGCCTCTACATCCTCAGGACCCACATAGACTTATCCCTCCATGCTGCCTCTACATCCTCAGGACCCACATTGACTTATCCCTCCATGCTGCCTCTACATCCTCAGGACCCACATAGACGTATCCCTCCATGCTGCCTCTACATCCTCAGGACCCACATAGACTTATCCCTCCATGCTGCCTCTACATCCTCAGGACCCACATAGACTTATCCCTCCATGCTGCCTCTACATCCTCAGGACCCACATTGACTTATCCCTCCATGCTGCCTCTACATCCTCAGGACCCACATAGACTTATCCCTCCATGCTGCCTCTACATCCTCAGGACCCACATAGACTTATCCCTCCATGCTGCCTCTACATCCTCAGGACCCACATAGACTTATCCCTCCATGCTGCCTCTACATCCTCAGGACCCACATAGACTTATCCCTCCATGCTGCCTCTACATCCTCAGGACCCACATAGACTTATCCCTCCATGCTGCCTCTACATCCTCAGGACCCACATAGACTTATCCCTCCATGCTGCCTCTACATCCTCAGGACCCACATAGACTTATCCCTCCATGCTGCCTCTACATCCTCAGGACCCACATAGACTTATCCCTCCATGCTGCCTCTACATCCTCAGGACCCACATAGACTTATTCCTCCATGCTGCCTCTACATCCTCAGGACCCACATAGACTTATCCCTCCATGCTGCCTCTACATCCTCAGGACCCACATAGACTTATCCCTCCATGCTGCCTCTACATCCTCAGGACCCACATAGACTTATTCCTCCATGCTGCCTCTACATCCTCAGGACCCACATAGACTTATCCCTCCATGCTGCCTCTACATCCTCAGGACCCACATAGACTTATCCCTCCATGCTGCCTCTACATCCTCAGGACCCACATAGACTTATCCCTCCATGATGCTTCTACATCCTAAGATGCACCCACACATGAAATGAAGTTACACAATGTGTCATTTATCCCAGCTTAAGATAGGCATAGCAATTCCTTAGGTATGTAATGTGAGAGATAGACACCGAGGGTTGGAGAGTGTGTATGCAAATCCTTATGCCAATCTGTTAAAATAAAGCTGCCACATTTATCTCCATCAGCTAACTGCATCGTTTGTGCACATATCTCTACGCTATCTATTCAGATGAAGAAGCTTCAGACACTGTGCTGTTGTTATACAAATACTGCATCAAAGTCACACGTTACTGAAAACAGTAGTTGTGAAATGGATCCTTGACATCACACTCAAGAGATATCTAGGGTCATTTTAGGGTGACTTACATACAGTGTACTCACATTGTTTTATTGATTAAATAGGAAACATAGATCATGTATAAACACAAATGTTGTCCTCATCTGAGCATGACTACCGCTATTTTTTATTTATACTTATTTTACCAGGTAATTTGACTGAGAACACATGATCATTTACAGCAACGACCTGGGGAATAGGTATAGACTGGTGGGATTGGTAAAGGGATGCACCCTTCCAACATCTGAAGCGTTCAGCATCTACTCAGTGTAACTCAAACTCCACAGGGTCCGTTATACAGGCTTACCCCCTGTCCAAACCTTCCATAGGGGCCGTCCCATCCATAATGAACTCCATCCAGAGCAACAGTCTTTCCCAAAGTACACAGTGTGATTGATTGTTATTTATGAGCAGGCAGCAGCTAGGCAGGGTCTGTACAGTTCCACACAGTGTAAATAAAAAACATGGAGAAAAGTAGGAAGAGTCGTCTGGCTCATATTGCTGTACATCCAGAGATGTTACAGGACACTGGTTTGTTTGTTGCGTTTCTTCAGAGGTGTGGACCCTCTCTTGGCACGAAGGCTACAGTATCACTTATCAAAAGAAAAAGAAAAAGAAAACAGGATTTTTAGACAGTAATTCAAAAAGAGGGAGTAACAAAAGATAAAAAGTATTGTAGAAAAAGTAGATTTTTCACTCTGATAGTCAGTAGGAAAAAAGCACCCTTAAGAATATCTCTCTCTTCCATGTGTTGTTGCTTCTGACCTTGGTATGCTACCGTACCGTGTCCCCTTTAATGATACATCCCAAACAAACGTTGTTGTGACCGTCCTCCTCAACCACCATTTTATCCCAGGTTGAGATTAGCCCTGAACCTTGGCTGAATGCATCTGTCAAGTTGGCACAATACAAGGGAGCCATGGTCATTACTCCGGTTCCCAGGGGAGATGTGTTGTTGTTCTTCAGCCTCAGCCTCCATGTTAGTGTTGCTCTGAAGCTGTTGTTGGTGTGGATAAGTAAAGAGACTTCAGCGATGTGGGATAGAGAGCCATTTGAGAAAGTCATGAAGATGAACCAGAGCAAAACAATTATTGGACTGTCTTTGTAAATATACAGGGCAAAGGGTGCCCATGTGATAATGTTAAAATAATGATTTTGAGTGAAAGCAACCATTTGGATGTTTAAGTTTGAAGCAGTCTCTTAGCATTATTTTCAGATTTGAGTGCTGGCAGCTGTGGTGCCTGTGAGCTTATTGCCGATCCTGCGGACAGGAACCTTGGACAAAGGTATTTTGGAGCGCGGGAGCTCCTTAGCTCCTTGGGGGACAGGGATATTGCACTGGACTCCCAGCTTGACAGTTTTCTTGGAGTCACGTGGTATACCCCTGTAGACTGTGGGTTGCCGGAGCTGGCGACTCTCCTCCGGGCTATGTTTTACAGGGGACAGGCTGGCCTCGACTTCAGCTTCAGCAGAGGAGTTACTAATTGTGTCCTTGCTGACTTCGTTCCGTAAGCTGGGGCGTTGACTCCCCTCTTCCAGCCCTGTAATAGGTGGGTCCCAGCACCCCTTGGGGTCAGTGGGCTGACTCTCACGGAGTGGCAACTTGCCCATCCTGCCTCCACCACAGACAGGGATCTTACTGAGCCCTGCTGGCCTCACTGGGCGCGTCTTCTTCTCTGTGGGGGGGCCCTGGGGGACCATGTGTATTTCATTCTGTGTAACATGACGTTTCTCTTCTCTTTTGGGTGAATTTTTCCAGGCACCCCGCACATCCATGCCGTTTGGACTCGTCATGTCCTCTCCTCTATTCAGAGAGGCCTTGCGCTCACAACCCTTCACCTGAGCAGAGGCAAGGGGTGTATCCTGCAGAGGGAGAGGGGTGAGAACAGGAGAGGGCATAGAGGAAGGGACTGGGGCAGGGGAAGAGACAGGGGTTGTCTTAGACATAGGGACTGGAGTTGTGTTAGGGGCAGGGGTAGGGAAAGGAGGAGTCTTAGACATAGGGATTGGTGTTGGTGTTGGAGTAGGGGCAGGGGGAGCCTTTGAGTCAGCTAGAATTGAAGAGGGGGTTTGTACAGGAGCAGGGCTAGTGACTGAGGCTGGCACTGGAACTGGGATAAAGGGAATTTTAAATGCTGAGCTCAGGACAGCCATAGGATAAAAGGATGTTAGGGAAGGAGGTGCGGTAATGGAATCCAGACATGGGGCAGAGCTAATTTTGGGTGGTGGGGTAAAGGTAAAAGTGGCTGGGGTGGTTACAGGAGCTGGCTTGGATGAGGTTACTACTGGAGCAGGTGGGGATGAGGTTAGTACTGGAGCAGGTGGGAATGAGGTTACTACTGGAGCAGGTGCGAATGAGGTTACTACCGGAGCAGGAGGTGGGGATGAGGTTACTACAGGGGGTGGAAGTGGGGATGAGGTTACCACTGGAGCAGGAGGTGGGGATGATGTTACTACAGGTGCTGGAGGTGGGGATGAGGTTACCATTGGAGCAGGAGGTGGGGATGACGTTACTACTGGAGCAGGAGGTGGGGATGAGGTTACCACTGGAGCAGGAGGTGGGGATGAGTTTACTACTGGAGCAGGTTTGAAAGTAGAGGTAGCAGTGAGGCCAATAGGGGCAGGGCTTGGGGTGGATTTTGTTGTTGGTGGAGGGGAGATTTTTGTTTTGGGGCTTGATTTGGTGGTAGGGCTAGTGATAGTTGTGGGCATAGTTGAGGGTTTGGTTGTCACAATAGGGTTAGGTTCAGGTTTTATCGACCAGCTGGTAGGTTCAGGTTTGGTAATAGGGGCAGAGGAAGGGGTAAGCATTGGGATAGGGGGTGTACTAGCTGAATTAGCAGCAGTAGGAGCAGGGGTTGGTATAGGGGAAGGGGCAGATTTGGCTGAAAGAGTAGTTGAGGTACTCTCTCCAGCCACAGCTCCCTTGGTCCCAGGTCCGGTTCCGACAGTGGTGCTGGCTTTGCCCCACTCTGCCTCCACTTCAGCAGTGATGTCTCCACATCCGGACAGCGAGTCGAAGCTTATCAGAGAGGAGATGTCTGCAAGCAGCGACCTCAGACGATCCACAGCAGGATCCAACGGTGGTGGTTCAATGGTGGGCAGAGGCGACGCTACATCCTCATTAGATCCAGTGACACTGTATGTAGCCGCTGAGAGAGCCGTTGTCTCTGGTGGGATAGAGGCTGAGCTCTCCTGCACTGTGGGGCTCTTGGAAGAAACAGGGGACCCTTGTCCAGACTCAGGTTCTGGGACATCCAGGCTGTGAGGTGCAGGTCTGGGTGTCAAAGTCATGTCCTCCTTGATGATCTCCATGCTGTTTGTACAGGACGACATGAGGAGAGGGCTCGGAGGGGTATCGGCCTCATCGCTGGCCTCCTCTCGCTGATTCCATCCCATACTGCCGAAGAGACCTTTCAAGCCCCGACGCTGACGTATTGTTGGCTGAGACTCTGTACGGAACCTCCGGTCTACTCCTCCTTGTCGGCTGCGCTGCAGCTTCATCAGGAAGCTGAGTGATTTGGCGGAGGTGATGGAGGAGATGGAGGGAAGCTCGGCAGAAGGGATGGGGGGATTTCCATCATCACCCAGGGGCTCCTCCTCTGGTTCCTGCTCCTCTCTCTGACTCACCTCTGGTTCTTGCTCCTTCTCCGGCTCCTTGTCCTTCTCCTGCTCTGACTCTGCTGCCACAGACTCCTTTAATCCGTCCACTGTCTTGCTCCTGGCGATAGGTGACTTGTTGTTCCCCTCGCCTTTGCCACGTATGGAGAAGATGCTGCCTGGCTTGCGCTTCCCAAACAGCTTGAAGGCTTTTCTGATTTTTCCAGGAGGCTGGGGATCGCATGGCGAGGGTTCGCTACTCTCCGACTGTACATCCATTTTGAATCTCTATATTCCTGTCTGCTGTTATCTTCCTACTTCGTGCTCTATTTCTATCACCCACCTATAGCTAACTGAACATTTACCATTATTTTCTCGTACCTTACGCTTTTTCCCGTCTCTGCAGACTGGCTGTGCTTCAATTGCTTGCAGTATGTTTCTCTCTCCTCTCTCTATCCCTCCCTTTGCCTATCTCTCCCCTCCAGCTCTTTCTCCTCTATTTCGCCCTCACATGCCCCTCCCATCTCCCTATCCCCTCTTTTTCTCTGGCTGCTCCTGCAGGTCTCCATGGCAACTGAGGGGCTGAGCAGCTTTCGTCAGTGATGGAGCAGAGCCAGAGCCTTTCATCATCCCACCCCAGACACCACTCTCATCTTTCTTACTCTTTCTCTATCGCTGATACCCCCCCTCCTCTCTCTATCTCTCTGTCTATTTTTGTTTACAACTCTGTCTGAGTTTCATGTCCCCTGTGTTGTTACCTATGCATTTGACCTGTTTTATGTTGATGTGTGTATGTCTCTGTCTTTGCCTGTAAATGCAGCGTGTCATTCCTGACTTGTTAGGGCTATATTTATTCATTGATTGTAAGAGTGCATGTGGCATGAATTTGCCTGTAAATGCTCCCTCCCAACACAAATCCTCACTGCCTTGACCTCTCCAACAACTTCAACAAAAATCAAGATCAGGGAAGATGACAAACAAGCCTTTCGTATTAATTACATAAATCCAATTGAATAAAACATGGTTCCATTCCTGACAGATTCATGTCCCACATATAGGATTTGTGTAAATCTGGAAAATTAGGATTTGAAGGGAATGTGGAATTTGAGAGCTATTAAAGCTCTAATGTACTTATGTTGCACATTATTGCTGAATAGCATAGAGCTCTGTCTGGGCTGAGCATGTAGTCTCTGAGAGGATCGTTCCTTCTATATCGCCTGGAAGCAGAGAACTCATTTTCTCTCACTCTCTCACACAAATGAACATACACACGCGCACATACATCTTCTAATGGAATTCATTATGCACTCCACTCAGAGAGCTTGTTGCCATCCTATCCAACACAGTTTCTTGAGTGTGATTCCACCCTCTTCCATCTTCATTATCTCGCCTAATTTTTGCATCATTCCTCAATTTCTGTTTTTACATGCCTCTCTCCTCCACTCCTTCCCATTTTAGTAATTCAGCAGACACTCTTATCCACAGCGACTTACAGTTAGTGCATTCATCTTATTAAGATAGCTAATTGAGACAACCACATATCAGTCATAGTAAGTACACTTTTCCTCATTAAAGAAGTTATCAGTATAGTTATAGCTAGTAACAAAAGACGAGTGCAAAGATTTTACTCCATCACTCTTCCCTGTCTCCATCTTCCACATCCACCTCTCTACCCCGGTCTCCATCTTTCACATCCACTTCTCTACCCCGGTCTCCATCTTTCACATCCACCTCTCTATCCTGGTCTCCATCTTCCACATCCACCTCTCTAACCTGGTCTCCATCTTTCACATCCACCTCTCTAACCCGGTCTCCATCTTTCACATCCACCTCTCTATCCTGGTCTCCATCTTTCACATCCACCTCTCCATCTTTAACCTGGTCTCCATCTTTCTCCATATCCTGGTCTCCATCTTCCATCCTAACCTGGTCTCCATCTTTCACAACCTAGTATCCATCTTTCACATCCACCTCTCTATCCTGGTCTCCATCTTTCACATCCACCTCTCTAACCTGGTCTCCATCTTTCACATCCACCTCTCTATCCTGGTCTCCATCTTTCACATCCACCTCTCTAACCTTGTCTACATCTTTCACATCCACTTCTCTACCCCGGTCTCCATCTTTCACATCCACCTCTCTATCCTGGTCTCCATCTTTCACATCCACTTCTCTACCCCGGGCTCCATCTTTCACATCCACCTCTCTATCCTGGTCTCCATCTTTCACATCCACCTCTCTATCCTGGTCTCCATCTTTCACATCCACCTCTCTAACCTGGTCTCCATCTTTAACATCCACCTCTCTAACCTGGTCTCCATCTTTCACATCCACCTCTCTATCCTGGTCTCCATTTTTCACATCCACCTCTCTAACCTTGTCTCCATCTTTCACACCTTTCTCTCTTCTCTTTTCCGCTTCATTCATTCAGACTTCAAGTACTACTTTCACCAGAACACTTTAGTATCAGGATAAGATAAGACCCAGATGCAGACAGTCTCAAAGTAACAATGTTTATTACAGCAACAGGAGCAAAGGTAAAAGACGGCAGGCAGGCTCAGGGTAAGGTCAGACAGAGATCGATAATCAAGATACGTGGTGCAAAGGTACAGGACGGCAGGCAGGGGCAAGCAGAGTGGTCAGGCGGGTGGGCTCAGGGTCAGGACAGGCAAGGGTCAAAAACCAGGAGGACGAGAAAAGAGAGACTGGGGGAAAGCAGGAGCTGATACAAAAATGCTGGTTGACTTGACAAACAAGACGAACTGGCAACAGACAAACAGAGAACACAGGTATAAATACACAGGGTGTATTTGGTGCTGCCATGGTGCTGTATCCCCGGATGAAGCGAGGATAGAAGTTGGCAAACCCCAGGAAACGTTCCAGCTGCACCCTGGACAAAGGCTGGGGTCAATCCACCACAGGCCTCACCTTCCCAGGATCCATCTGGAAACTACCAGCTGAGAAGATGTACCCCCAGAAAGAGGATGGTGGAGTGATGGAACTCGCACTTCTCTGCCTTAACAAACAGCTGGTTCTCCAGGAGGCGTTGAAGAACCTGTCGAACATGGAGCACATCTTCTTGGGGGGAGTGGGAGAAGACGAGGATGTCATCAATGTAGATGAAGATGAACCGGTTCAACATGTCGCGGAGAACATAATTGACCAGAGCCTGGAACACAGCAGGGGCGTTGGTGAGGACAAATGGCATGACCAAATACTCGTGGTGGCCACTGGCCGTGAGTTGTGCACTCATCCCTCTCCCGTATCTGCACCCAGGGGTTAGCGTTCCATAGATCCAGCTTGGAAAACATGGTGGCCCCCTGTAGTGGATCGAAGGCAGAGGAGATGAGTGGTAGCGGGTAGCGGGTAGCAGTTCTTTAACCTTATTTCATTGTCCCCAGTAGTCAATTGTCCTTCTTCTATAAAAGAAGAACCCTGCGCCGGCAAGAGAGGACGAATGACATATAAATCCTGCAGCTAGGGAGTCCCCAATGTAGGTGTCCATAGCCTTGACGGAAGTGAAGTAGCCCGAGCCTTGTTGATCATCTCCCGAAGGTCCTGGTACTCCGCGGGAATGGCAGAGTGAGGCAGGTTGCGCTGACTTCAGACACTGGGCGTGGCAGAATGGACTCCAGCCCATGATGGCACCAGTAGACCAGTTGATGAGGAGATTGGGTCGCTGGAGCCAGGAGAATCCCAATACCACTGGAATCTGAGGAGACTTGATGAGCAGGAATTGAATAGTCGTGATTCCCTGACACCCGTAGGTTGATGGGAGTGGTAATATGAGTGACCCAACCTATAGACCGCCCATCCAGTGCTCTAACGTCCATGGGAGTGGAGAGAGGCTGAGTGGGGATGTTCAGCTAGGAAGCCAGAGTAGCATCCAAAAAACTCTCATCCGTCCCAGAGTCAATGAGGACCCGAAAAGATTTAGACTGGTTTCCCCACAGCAGAATGGCATGGACAGGGGTGCGAGCAAGAGAAGAAGGAGTACTCACTCCTACTAGTGAGCCTGATCTCTTTAAAGGACAAGAGGACACAGAATTACCAAGAGTCCTTTGACTCTTTGTGTCAATCCTGTATTGCCGTTCCGCTGGAAATAGCCCAGCTCTACCTAGTTGCATAGGCTCGGGAAGCGTTGACACAGCCGTCTTCGGCGACTCTCGGGCAAGGTCTGGAAGCCTTGGGTTGTCTTGGAAATGGGATCGTCGGGGACTTCCGGGATGACTCGGATGCAAGGTGGAATCCCTGGACGTGTGAGCGAAGTCACCCATCGATTCTGATGGTCAAAGCGAACAACAAGCTCGTCCTTGACCTCCCCCGAGATGCCTTGCAGGAACATATCTAACAGTGCTTCCTGGTTCCAAGCACTCTCCGCTGCCAACGTGCGGAAATCCACCACATAGTCGGCCACACCGCAGGAGTCCTGCCGAAGCTGAATTAGCTTCCGAGCAGTTTCTCTTCCGGAGAACGGGGTGTAAAAAACCACCTCTCCCACAAATCCCTCCAGACTAACGCATATGGCCGGCTGCTTCCCATACAGCAGTAGCTCACGTGAGAGCCCTCCCGGACATCCACGTGATGAGATGGATCACTCCAAGATAGCCTGAGGGGAAAGAGGAGGGCTGAAGCTCGAAAATGAGGGCACACTGAGCTAGAAGAAACACCCGACAGATGCTCTACTCTCCATTGAAGCGTTCCGGGGGGGTAAACGGTGCTCCCGAGAAGGTGGAGTGGTCGATGAGACGGCTCTGCTAACAGCTGGGTTTCTGAGCGGCTGTGGGATTACCACCGTGGTAGGCTGCCTCCCAGACAAACTGCGGAATTGCTTCAGCTAACTGTCCAATGCCCGGTCATGGCGTTCAGCCAACTCATTAAATAGTACCCGCAAAACACCAGTCTCAACATCAACAGTGAGGAGGCGACTCCGGGATGCTGGCCTTCTAGGCAGAGTTCCTCTGGCCAGTGTCTGTGTTCTTTGCCCATCTTAATCTTTTATTTTATTGGTCAGTCTGAGATATGGCTTTTTCTTTGCAACTCTGCCTAGAAGGACAGCTTCCCAGAGTCACCTCTTCACTGTTGATGTTGAGACTGGTGTTTTGCAGGTACTATTTAATGAAGCTGCCAGTTGAGGACTTGTGAGGTGTTTGTTTCTCAAACTAGATACTCTAATGTACTTGTCCTCTTGCTCAGTTGTGCACCAGGGCCTCTCACTCCTCTTTCTATTCTGGTTAGAGCCAGTTTGCGCAGTACTTTGAAGGGAGTGGTACACAGCGTTGTATGAGATCTTTAGTTTCTTGGCAATTTCTCACATGTAATAGCCTTAATTTCTCAGAACAAAAATAGACTGACAAGTTTCAGAAGAAAGTTCATGGTTCGGGCCATTTTGAGCCTGTAATCGAACACACAAATGCTGACGCTCCAGATACTCAACTAGTCTAAAGAAGGACAGTGTTATTTCTTCTTTAATAAGCACAGCAGTTTTCAGCTGTGCTAACATAATTGCAAAAGTGTTTTCTAATGATCAATTAGCCTTTTAAAATTATAAACTTGGATTAGCTAACACAACATGCCATTGGAACACAGGAGTGATGGTTGCTGATAATGGGCCTCTGTACGCCTATGTAGATATTCCATTTTAAAAAATCTGCCGTTTCAAGCTACAATAGCAATTTACAACATTAACAATGTCTACACTGTATTTCTGATCAATTTGATGTTATTTTAATGGACAAAAAATGTGCTTTCCTTTCAAAAACAAGGACATTTCTAGGTGACCCCATACTTTTGAACAGTAGTGTACATACCTCAACCAGAAGCCATGGATTACAGGCAACATTCGCACTGAGCTAAAGCTGCCGCTTTCAAGGAGCGGGACTCTAACCCGGAAGCTTATAAGAAATCCTGCTAAGCCCTTCGACGAACTATCAAACAGGCAACGCGTCAATACAGGACTAAGATTGAGTCGTACTACACTGGCTCTGACGCTCGTCAGATGTGGCAGGGCTTGCAGCTATTACAGACTACAAAGGGAAGCACAGCCGAGAGCTACCCAGTGACACAAGCCTACCAGACGAGCTAAATAACTTCTATGCTCGCTTCGAGGCAAGTAACACTGAAATATGCATGAGAGCACCAGCTGTTCCGGACGACTGTGTGATCACACTCTCCGCAGCCTTTAAACAGGTCAACATTCACAAGGCACCTGGGCCAGACGGATTACCAGGATGTGTACTCCGAGCATGTGCTGACCAACTGGCAAGTGTCTTCACTGACATTTTCAACCTCTCCCTGTCTGAGTCTTTAATACCAACATGTTTCAAGCACACCACCATAGTCCCTGTACCCAAGAACACTAAGGTAACCTACCTAAATGACTACAGACCCGTAGCACTCACGTCTGTAGCCATGAAATGCTTCGAAAGGCTGGTCATGACTCACATCAACACCATTATCCCAGAAACCCTAGACCCACTCCAATTTGCATACCAGATCCACAGAACCACAGATGATGCAATCTCTATTGCACTCCACACTGCCCTTTCCCACCTGGACAAAAGGAACATCTATGTGAGAATGCTATTCATTGACTACAGCTCAGTGTTCAACAACATAGTGCCCTCAAAGCTCATCACTAAGCTAAGGACCCTGGGATTAAACACCTCCCTCTGCAACTGGATCCTGGACTTCCTGACAGGCTGCCCCCTGGTGGTAAGGGTAGGTAACAACACTTCCGACACACTTTACTTCAACAAGGGGGCCCCTCAGGGGTGTGTGCTCAGTCCCCTCCTGTACTCCCTGTTCACTCATGACAGCACGGCCAGGCACGACACCATCATTACGTTTGCTGATGACACAACAGTGGTAGGCCTGATCACTGACAATGATAAGACAGCATATAGGGAGGAGGTCAGAGACCTGATCATGTGGTGCAAGGACAACAACCTCTCCCTCAATGTGATCAAGACAAAGAAGTTGATTGTGGACTACAGGAAAAGAAGGACCGAGCACGCCCCCATTCTCATAGACGGGGCTGTAGTGGAGCAGGTTGAGAGCTTCAAGTTCCTTGGTGTCCCATCACCAACAAACTAACATGGTCCAAGCACATCAAGACAGTTGTGAAGAGGGCACGACAAAACCTATCACCCTCAGGAGACTGAAAAGATTTGGCATTGGTCCTCAGATCCTCAAAAGGCTTTACAGCTGCACCACCGAGAGCATCCTGACGGGTTGCATCACTGCCTGGTATGGCAACTGCTCGGCCCCCGACCGCAAGGCACTACAGAGCGTGGTGAGTACGGACCCAGTACATCACCGGGGCCAAGCTTCCTGCCATCCAGGACCTCTATACCAAGACTCCAGCCACCCTAGTCATAGACTGTTCTCTCTGCTACTGCACGGCAAGCGGTACTGGAGTGCCAAGTCTAGGTCCAAGAGGCTTCTAAACAGCTTCTACCCCCAAACCATAAGACTCCTGAACAGCTAATCCAATGGCTACCCAGACTATTTGCATTGCCCCCCCCCCCCCCCACCACCACCTTCTATGCTGCTGCTACTCTGTTATTATCTATGCATAGTCACTTTAATAACTGTACCTACATGTACATATTACCTCAATTACCTCGACACTGGTGCCCATTGACTCTGTACCGGTACCCCCTGTATACAGCCCTGCTATTGTTATTTACTGCTGCTCTTTAATTATTTGTTATTATTATCTCTTCATTTTTCGGGGGGTATTTCCTTAAAACTGCATTGTTGGTTAAGGGCTTTGTAAGTAAGCATTTCCTTGTAAGGCACACCTCATTTCACTACACCTGTTGTATTCGGCGCATGTGACAAATAAAATGTGATTTGAATTGTGTATTTGTATCTGCACTCATTTTGGACCGTTAGCCTGTTGATCAATTCTGTTCAGTTGACTTTGTTTATCTGCTATATTCTCATGGTTACAGGCAGACTTAAATAAGCTTAAGTTGGATCATGTAGGCTACGAACTAGTCTGCGGGTGTCTTTTTCAATAGCACTGCTGCCCTCTGTTTCTAGGTAGGAGCACTGTACTTTGGCCAATAAAATAATATATATAATAGCTCATCTCAGCTTGAGTAAGGCTGTAGGGTTTGGCCATGTGAAGCTGGGGCTAACATGTGACAAATTATAATCGTACACAAATTGACCTCAGAAGTAAACAACATTTGCATATTAAAATTCAAATAAACAGTAGGTACCCGGCACAGCCTATCTCTTATCTCCAAAAAATATGGCAAGTTTGGCAACCAGGTCATAAACTTTGACACATGAGGTGAAGCATATAAAACATCCATTCTCATGTGGCCAGGGGTTTTCAACTGGGGGTCCACGAAGGTACTGTAGTGGGTCCTATATAATAATAGAAATAATGTTTTATTTTCAGTGTTATTTTTTAATATTTTTATATCGCTAGCGACATACCTACAGTAGAAAAGAGGAGAATATATTCTAATGATGTCAACTTTATTTATCAACTAATATTGAGCAAACCACTCATTGGAGCCAATTACACTCACTGGAATATCTGACATAGGCCTTGAAAAAGCATCCGAGAATAGGCTACCAGCACGGGAAGTGCCACTGGCTGCTGGTAAGCTTTCTTGACTTGGACATTGGCCTACATTGGCCTAAACAACTGCTCTTAGCGAACATGGGTTTGGAGTTACCTTTCTAGATAATAGGCTATGTTAGAGTTTACACCTCCTCTTCCAATTAGAATGTGGGAGGTCAAAATAATGAAAAACTATCTTCCAAATCTATTAATTTTAAAATGTTTCAAACTTTTTCTTGCTATTATCATTCACCTGATGATAAGATAAGACATTAAAAAATGAATTGATAAAGTATGATGGGGTCTCTGGGTCACCGAATGCCAGGGAGGGGCTCCCGGGGCATGAAAAGGTGGAAGACCCCTGAATTAGGCGTACAGAGATAAGATCTTCATTAGAGCCAGTTTGCTACAGCAGGGAAATTATTTTGCAACAACAGGAAATGTGAATTATTAAGTGGTTTATAATTAATGGACATTTTTTGTAGGGGTTGAGAAATGTTTCCTTATGGAAATCAAGTTTGACGTTTTAAAGTGGAAATTACAAACTTAAGAAGCCTATTCAAACAATGAACACAACCATCCCCACACAATTCGGTAATTTAATAAGATTGTCAATTCACGTCCAGTCTCCATGGCCTACCAGTTCACAGCTGTACAGATGTGTGGTGAATTAATCTGATGGAGAAGAGGCGTTCATTGGTTCAGTGAGAAAGGAAGTGGTGAAGCGAAAGGGTTGATGCCGCGTTCAAATCAACTGGGAACTCGAAATAATACGAGGTCAAATCATGACGTCAGTGATCTTCAGGTTGGAAAGTCTAAAAAGCAGTAAAAAAGAGATCCGAGTTCCCGAGTGGAAATTCCGATTTGGATGACTATTCGAATCGGGTTTTTCCAGTCGGACCTCGTATTTTTTCTCCAAGTTCCCAGTTATTTTGAACAGACTGAATTCAGAGATTTCCGAGTTTCAAGCTCCCAGTGGTTTTGAATGCGGCATTACTCTGCCCAAAATCTGTCCACGAAGTGAGGTATTCTTGTATGGAGGTCAATGAGAATTTGGTCGAGCATAAAATGTAACTGCTAATTTTCCACGTGAGGTTTATTTGATCGAATACACGTTTCGTAATTGTGCGGTTGTTACGAATGCACTATATAAGTGGCCGCACGTGGCGTTTCGGGAATTTGGGAAAAAATGACTACATTTATATTGGAGCTGTGCGTGTTGTTCACTCGCGTATCTTCCCTTTCTGATTGGCTAGAATGGTCCCACCTGATATTGACTCCTCCCGTTTGCCTTCCATCTTTGAGGACATGTATTTCCATTGTTCAGTCATTTGTTAGAGCAGCTACTCGACTATCTTGTCAATATAATAGATCATCTTCGGTTCAAGTCAAAAAACTGGAGCTTTGACGTCACACCACTATTTTCCGCAGGATTAAAGATGGCGCCGCATCATGTACTAAAGTGCTGTCAACGGAGTTTAGCTTGGATACCTGTTATTTTCATCAACCTGGTCGTTGGCTGGTCTTATTATGCATACGTCGTGGAACTCTGTATCTGTAAGTATTACAAGTATCGTTTTTGGATGATTGACGGGGTTTGTTTCCTCATTGAAACTAAGTTGCTTGACTGCCCAGCTGGAGGATGTGTAGGATTCGGGAAACGGTACAGAAATGTGGTGGGACGAAAACAGGTGAAACAGTGAAAGACTACTTTGTTGCGGATAGCCAATCATGCTCATAGTTAGAATGTGTGTGATACAGCCTGCATTCAAACCAGGGACTGTAGTGACGCCTCTTGCACTGAGAAGCAGTGTCTTGCACCACTCGGGAGCCCCTTTGACCTAAATTATTTCTTATTTTGACATTCTTTAGCCTAGGTCTCATCTGGGCTGTGATTCTGTATTAGATTGTGCCAATAATCTTAAGAGCCATTTGATATGAGGCTACTCTGCCCTCAAATACTCTTATTCCCATATAGCTGACTCGTCATGTGAACCTCACTGTGACTAAACCTGTTTTAGCCTGTTTCTGCTGCTGATGGTACAATGACATGCATGTCTGTCTGTCAGTCAGTCAGTGAGTGGCTGTAATCAGGGGCATCCCTTCAGCAGGGCAAACAAAGCATTCTGTGATGGGTGGGTCCCCCACTGGTAGTGCCAGGCTACCGCTGGGGGGGTGAGAGGAGGGGGTCTGTAGATGTGAGCATACTACTGTAGTACTGTAACTGCAGACGCATCAATCAGATGCCCTCTCTAAACTCCTATTTTCTCTCTTTGTGTGTGCTTTGTCTGTTTCAGTTACAATCCCAAATAATGCAGAAAAAAGTAAGTAACATTCAGAAACATTTGGTGCTTTCACAACTGTCTTTGATCACACAAACTCTATTGTATCATACCTGGTTGTTTTTTGTTCTTGCTCCCTCTCTCCAACAGTATCATACCTGGTTGTCTTTCACCTGTTCTTCATCATGTTTATCTGGTCCTACTGGAAGACTATCTGCAGTAGGCCTGCCAGCCCCTCTAAAGAGGTATACAGAGTAGGGCTGACCCAATTTAGTCTACTGGTCGATAGGCTGTTGGCTGATGTGGGGTGGTGGCAAGTATATATATTTTTTAAATGTATGGCACACGAGACGCCTGTCTGAGTGGACTAATCCATTGCGGATGCCGCTGGGATGGCACACCAGTATCACCAGTAGTACATTTACAGTTAATTACCATCATTTCTCATCTACAATGTTTGTTTGGTTATGGCAATTTCTGTTTCCTGTGGAAATGTCGTAAAATAGGCCTACCCAATTACTTCTTATCCCATGCACAAATATCCTACAGCTGTGTCAGTCTGTCCGCATCCCACTAGCTCAGGATATGGCCCAGAATATTTTATACAATGTTGCAAGTTTGCTAGCTCGGACCAAATTAATAGTTGATACAATGTTTCAAGTTCCTTACAGACAGGCCATGTGTAGCCAATGTGATTTATAGGATATTTATTTTTATCAGGATATTTTCTTCCTGCGGGCTGCAATGTTTTTGTTTGTTGGCTTTTTACATATTGCCAATGGCGATAAAGTTACTTTTAGATTTGTATCATTTTCATTTAGATAGAATATTGATTAACCACATGACATTGATTCTGAGATATATAGACTTTATTACAACTTAAAATGTGCATATGTAAATCGTAACTGGCATACAGATCAGTAGAAATGGTAGGATAACCTTGCACTCCAAATGGAAAAGGTTACTGACCGCTGGTGTAGCCTATTACCGTCTTCTGCTTCTGGTTAGGCTATCTTGATCTCTGGCTCCCGCTTAAGTCATTTGTTTCTTAATTTTTAATCACAGTGCTTAAAGCATCAGACAAGCTCAGTAGCCAACATATAGTTGATTTCATTCAAACATATGTTGTGTCTATATATGGAAAAATACATGTTTTAAAATTCCGACTGGTCATAAGAACAAACTACTTTCGGTCAGTCAAGATTTTAGTCGGAGACCGCCCTAATACACAGTGTATCTGTCTTCACCAGTAGTACTAATTCTGCTTCCCATGAGATGCTACACCACAATGCCAGGGGAATTGGCACTGGGCTGGGTGGTTCCCTAGGCGCTCTGTAATTACACTGTACAGCAGATGTTCACATAGGAGTGTGTGAGAGCATATGGTTGTGAAGTGGGATTACTCTGTCTCAATCTCAAGTTACTTGTTTCACATTCCAACTGGGCCCTAATTTCTAGATGCATGACTACTGATACTAACTATGTTATAACATACTTGGTGAAACTCTCTCTGTTCTCCCATCAGTTTTGTCTGGCCATAGTGGAGAAGGAGCAGTATGAGAAGGAGCAGCCAGACGCTCAGCAGGACATCCTGAAGAAAGCGGCCGTAGGATTGCCTGTCTACACACGCACTGGGACCGGAGGTGAGAATACAATACAGTCGACACATGGTTGGGACACACACACCTTGGATTTAAAGCTGATGATGATTGAGCAGGTGTATTGGTATGTTCTCCACAGCCGTCCGGTACTGTGACCACTGTCAGGTGATCAAACCCGACCGCTGCCACCACTGCTCCACCTGTGACATGTGAGTTCAGTTAGTTCTGTTTCTATGGGGTTCAGATGAGATGCACCATTGGATTTTATGTGGGGTCTTTTTAGATGCTTCAACTCCAGAGTAATATACTATTTTCTTCTTTCCCTTGTTTTTTTTGTGCTCTCTCTCTCTCAGGTGTGTACTGAAGATGGATCATCACTGTCCATGGTATGTAACACCTCAGTCCGTTCTTGTAATTTAGATGCTTAGCAACAGTACACTCCTTTTGTGTGTGAAGTTCTTTGTTCATACTGACTTGATAGTGATTGGATCAGTGGAGAGTTTAATCCTCTCCATTCTACTGCATCAGCATATTTGATCTGTCTGACCTTTTTACTTGATGAAGTCACTGTTTTGTCTAGTACAGCATTGGAAAAGGGATTACCCAGCTCTCAAACAGATAATTCTGTAGACTTTGTGTCATCACTGTATTTGATACAGATTAGAGAATAGAGGCAACTAGTGGAGAAGGCAGCAGGAGCCACGTTGACTAATTAATTTACCCCTCTCTCTGTTTCTTGCTCAGGGTGAATAACTGTGTTGGATTTTCGAACTACAAGTTCTTTGTCTTGTTTCTGGCCTACTCCATGCTGTATTGTGTGTTTATCGCTGCTACTGTCCTGCAGTATTTCATAAAATTCTGGACAGTAAGTACTACTAAGTAATACTCTAGCTGCCTTTCATTTCTTCCCTAGCCAGAGCTTAGTGGTTGAGTGTAAACACTGACAGCAGTAAGATCCCTGATCGCATGTTCCAATTAGCCAATACCCAAATCCTCTACATAATCCACCTCAAATTTGAGCAGTCTGCATGTCACATTTATTTTTATATCTAATCGCTGTAAAATAGTTGCACACATTTCTCCACTAACAATCTGTCTCTAAAACTTTGCCTAAAGCATTGCCGAAGGAGATCTGTTGGGGATTGTCCTCAGGTAAAATGCAAGATTGTCACCATCTGATCGTCATGGTTAGTTTAAATTGTAAGGGTGCACTTCTTTGAATAGCCTGTTGCCACTAATGGCAAGTCACAATAAGGTAAGCTAGAGAAGCTCCACCCATAATGGCATTCACAGGCCTTTTGTCTCTGATGTACAAGTCGCTGTTGAGGGATTCTCTTCAGTATGTGTCAAACACTCTTGTCTTGCAGCATAAGCTGTTGTCTGTTCCTCCTTGAGTGTTAAGACTGGGCTTCTGTCCTTGTCTGTGTTGTATGCTGCCTTGCTTGTGACAATGAATGCCCACTGTCATCTTGGCCAACTGAGGCCCAGTGTGGAGTTGGACAGGATTGGTTGTTTAGCATGTCTTATTTTGCATATTGAATTCACAGACAACCAAAGGTCTGTACTGTATGTAGTACCTGCTGGGGCCATTCACTGAACAGTCATGTAGGCTCAGATTCTGCTTCTCCAGAATGAGGTCACCCATTGTCATTTACAACTGACTGATCCTGTGTGTCTGTGCACATCCTGTGTGTCTGTGCAGAAGGTTAACATTACTACTGTGTGGTTCTGTTGAAAAGTATGACGTCACTAACGGCTTTCCTCTCTCTTCCCTCTCAAGAATCAGCTGCCCGACACTCACGCCAAATTCCACGTGTTGTTTCTGTTTTTTGTGGCGGCAATGTTCTTCATCAGCATCCTGTCGCTTTTCAGCTACCATCTCTGGCTTGTGGGAAAGAACAGGACCACCATAGGTAGCTGCCATGCCTCACCATGCTGTAACACAGAACATCTCATCCACTATTGTCTTGATTGATTGTTGACAACATTTTTATCATTGTTTGTCATTGGTTTTTATTTCAGAGGCTTTCAGGGCTCCTGTCTTCAGAAATGGCCCAGACAAAAATGGCTTCTCTCTGGGCTTCAGTAGGAACGTGGTGGAGGTGTTTGGAGACCAGAAGAAGTACTGGATGTTTCCCATCTACACCAGGTGAAAACACCAAGTCTACTATCTACCTATTCTTTTGGAGCTTTAGAATCGTTTTTTTAAGTGGACCACAAAACATTTCAAATACTTAGGATGCTTAATAAGTGAAAAATATATAAAGAACTTGATCCCATCACTCACCAATATGAAAGCAGACCTAATTAAATGGAACAATCTTCACAGAAATCTAAGCGGTAGAATTAACCTTTTCAGAATGGAATGGCTCCCAAAGTATAGTTATTCTCGGTAATATAAATTACCCCACCGAAGTATACTCGGGCATAACAGACTGTATATGGGCAAATAAAACTGCTAGAATAAAAAGTAACATTTTACATCTTCTTATGTCTAAATGTTGGTTTTAACCTTCCAGACATGGAATTGTATCAACTCGCCTCTCAAGGCTTTTGCTTGTGACATATAGTTAAATGCATGAAAGAGGAAAAATGGGTACATTTTGAAGATGCACATGTTCACCCCAGAATCTTTTTACGTGTCTTATTTTCAAAGGAAAAAGCTAAGAACATTAACAACTTCATAGTTAAGAACAACATGGACATTTTTTTTAACGTATTCTACAAAAACCAATATGACCTCCTAAAAACACAAGCCTATCGAACAGTCCTTGGATAGCTTTTCAGAATTCCACAATAAATAAATTGGTCCACATTTAAATCTAAAGTCATAGAAACACACATATTTCCATGACAGCATTACAAAGCAATTTTGGATTGACTAATGTAGATATTTTAAAATGCATGCAACTTAAAACGTATCACAATGTCTATTTGATATTTTGGACAACAGAGCAATCTTGAGGGAATCCTATTTGAGTCAGAACAGGATGTTCATATGATAGGTAAGATATACAAGCCTATCCAACTGACAAAAACTATTGGAACTAAAAAGGAAAAATAACTGATATTGGCACAAGATGGAGGGAATGTTGGAACATAACTAACGAAATGACAGTTAGCGAAAATGTAGGCTTAATCCAGTATAAACTAATATATTGAATTTATTATACAAGAGACAAAATTCACAAATTTTACAGCACAACTGCAGAGTCATGTCTTAAGTGTAAAACTAACAATGAGGCAATAATCCAATGCCTTCTGGGATTGTTATAAAGTCCAAAAGTTAGGGGCGGATTGAGAAAGTTGGCTGTCAGAAGTATTAGTGTAAATGTACTTTTAATCCATCTATCTTTTAATCCAGACATGGCATATGAGGGTGCAGTGAGATACCCAATGGGTTGGACAATACTTTTCTCGTCAGTCACCTTGAAAAAAACGTATACGTAACCTGAAATAAACCAATCCTCCGTTGTTAACACAATGTAAAGTTCAAGTGCTTTATTATCTGAATGTTGAAAGTGCGTGGGCGACGGAGAGAAACAAAAGGGTGCAGTTTGAGCCATGTGGCAGAGAGTGATAAGGGCTCTGGAGATGCAGGTGTGATGTTATTTGTATGTTTTGTATTGTTTAAAAAAACATTTAAAAAAGTAATTAGAAACTTAGTGCAGGGTTTAAATACCAAATGCCCCCCCCCCACCCCCCCACCCGTTCTCTCTCTCTCTCTCCTCTCCTTTCTCTCCATTAGTCATGGTGATGGACACAGTTTTGTCACCCGGTTGCTGACCTTAGATCCTGAGCAAATAGCTGTGGGCCTCCAGATCAACGGCAAAAGGTTATTTATGGTTTCTCGGGTTGATTTATTTATTTCCTGATTCAGTAAAATGATCTCACCTAATTCATTAAATTAATCCCTGCCTTGTCCTCCAACAGCTCTGTAGATGGTCTGGCAAGCCCCAAGCACATCCTTGGCAACAACATTAACCACATTGAGGGCCATCAGGATGGTATGTAGATTCCCCATAGATATCCTGTAATGTCAAGTAGCCATGTGTCTGTGTGCTGCCTGACCCTAGAACCCTTGTGTTTCAGACGTAGCCCAGACGGTAACTGTGACAATGGAGAGTGAATCATAGACAGGTAAGCCTATAGATGAGTTCTGCTGAAGTGCGCGTGTTTCCTGCAGACCTTAGAGTGGAAACTGATGACCACCAGGTGGCTCAAATGGCCAGTTTACATGTCTGCCAGGAGACAACTGAGCCATTAACTGTGATGCCTTACGACCAGCAGCATCTCTGTCTCTACAGAAACCAGCCTTTTATCACATGCAGTACCCCTACTACCATGGACAAAATGTCAAGTAAACGCTCTTGAATAGCCGTCATCCTTTCTATTGTCGTTCTTATGACCACCAAACAGCATCCCTGTTACCATGGACAAACCCTGGACACGACATCTGTCACCAGAGCTTTAATCAGCTTTCAGTTTCCATCCTCACCAAACGCATGCAGATGCGTTTTCTTTGTTGCTAACCAAAAACGCACAACAATATTTTTGTTGGTAACTATTATTAATCTCTGGAACTGCTCTGTTATTCAAGCCAAAAAAAAGAATACTCTTTGCACTAGGTCAGATAAGTGCAGGAAAATAATTGCTTTACAGTTATACGCCTCCGTCAAATCAGTATTCACTTGCTTTATTGGAAAAAATGAAGAGGTCACTGTGTCTTAGCATAGAAAATGTGTTCGTGGCTTTGATTTGATTAAACCCAGAGGATACAATGTGGTGTCTTGAGGCCCTGAAGGTCATGAGCACTACTGTCTCAGTTGATTGTAGCGTGTGTGTACTGTATGCACTTTACACTTGAATCCTGTGACGGGTGCTAAGCATATCCATTGATTTCAATAGGACAGTAGGTTTATTTGAACCACGGCGTTGTAGGACCCTATGCCTCTCCCAAAATCCTCTCCTGCTCTGCATCATCGGAACTTAAATGTGCATTGTGCCTTCAGTACAGTATGGAAGAACAAAGGTATAGTACTGTGCCATAGTTGACCGTAGCATGGTGTAATAGCTTTACAATTTATACAGATGGAAATGGAACCCGGAGAGCATTTTTGTTTACAATTTTACGGGCCAAATCCCCACTCGTGTTTTGCACAATTCCGTGCATCAGTGATGATATACACTGAGTGTACAAAACATTAAGAAAGCCTTTCCTAATATTGAGTTGCACCCCCTTTTGCCCTCAGAACAGCCTCAGACTCACAGGTGTTGAAACTTTTCAACAGGGATCCTGGCCCAATTTGACTCCCAATGCTTCCTACAGTTGTATCAAGTTGGCTGGGTGTCCTTTGGGTGGTGGACCATTCTTGATGCACTTGGAAAACAAACTGTTGAGTGTGAAACCCAGCAGCATTGCAGTTCTTGACACTCCACCAGGCACCTACTACCATACCCTGTTCAAAGGCTCTTAAATATTTTGTCTTGCCCATTCACCCTCGGAATGGCACACATACATAATCCATGTATCAAGGCTTAAAAATGATTCTTTAACCTGTCTCCTCCCCTTCATCTACACTGATTGAAGTGGATTTAACAAGTGACCAACAAGGGATCATAGCTTTCACCTGGATTTACCTGGTCAGTCTCATGTTCCTAATGTTTTGTACACTCAGTGTATGTGACCAGGTCGATTTTTATTTTATTTTATCAAGAATTTGGTTGGGAGTCAACAGTTTTTTCAGAGGTGTATAATTCATTAACATTGGACAGCATTGTTATTCCATTAAGTATTTATTTTCAAGGTTTCTTTTAAGTTGCAGATTTTCCATTGTTTATTTTTGCTATTGTCTGCATTGCCATATGTTGTTTTCAGATATGTAGCGTTTTTTAAACTGAGTTTATGAAGATTACGGTATCTGTGAAGGCATCACTTTTGTTCGCGAGAGGGGACTTCCACTCATTTCACAGGAAAGTGAGATTCATTGTTTGATGTCAGAGTTCTATCTTTGAGAATAAGGAATTGCTATTTGTGTTCACTTTATGCAATTCCTCACTTCTCAATCTGATGAATGGCATACATATGGAGAAAAACGGAAGGCTTTGAACAAAATGTTTTTTAAAGCACATTTTACATCACAAATGCTGCTTTCTTTGATTATTATAGCTGTTTTCTTATTATTTGATTGTTTTGTCGTGGACGATGTACAATGTTGAGCATATACATAAATATTTAATGTACTGAACCAGATTTGTTAATACCAGTAGGCCAGTTTCCATGTGTAGTAGTCCCTGGGAAAGTTACTGTTCTGCTGTAGTAAATCATGCCAGGATGCTCATAGACCACCAAGAGGAGGCTAGAGCTAGACATCAAACTCTCAATGGACACTTTTTATTATTTTTTTAAATATTTGTGATCGGGTTTCTCAATTTCCAACTATGACTATGATCCATGTGGTTTTTAGGAGAGTTGTTTGGAATTTGCAAGCGGTTTGTTTACTGGATGCATAAATGTTTGTATAACACCCTATCGTGGAGGAATGTAGAGTGAGAGCATTGTGACTAACCAGAAATCCTAACTTTCTCATTTTAATTGAATGCCATATAGAAGTATTTTGTGCTACATTGTATATTCACAAAATCTGATGACGGTAAATCATGGACCAATTTCCTGTTTCATTTTTTTTTAAATAATATCTTATTTTTTTATTGAAGCTGTTTTGCATGTTAAGTATTTTCTCACTATTTGTACTACCCTGTCAGCCAGTTTTGGTTGTTCATGTTTTTTTTATATATATAATCTAAATGTGGAAATAATTTGCACAAAGTTCAATAATTTTTATTTTGTAGATGAATACACTGTATTAATGTGTACATTTTAACAATAAATACTGTTTTCAGTGCATTCATGCTTGATTAATGCACTTCTACGTTGTTAGAAACAATGTTGGTTGCCTAGATCATCCCATTACAACAAGGGTAGGGCCTGCTAAAGGTTGGATACCGTCTGATTTAACAGTTTAGTTAGACCACTTTATATGATGAGAGCAAGGCGCCAAAATAAGCCACTGTCATGTCATAAGTCACTTGGCAAATCTTCAGCAAACGTGAGGGCAAGGTTTAGCGATATAAGACTATTCACACATCGTGGGGTCAACGAACGAGGTGTCAGTGACAGATGCATGGAAAATCACTGTTACACACTTTTATATATTTTTATTTCACCTTTATTTAACCAGGTAGGCTTGTTGAGAACAAGTTCTCATTTACAACTGCGACCTGGCCAAGATAAAACAAAGCAGTTCGACACAACTCCACAGAGTTACACATGGAATAAACAAACGTACAGTCAATAATACAATAGGAAAAAGTATACATACATTGTGTGCAAATGAGGTAGGATAAGGGAGGTAAGGCAATAAATAGGCCATAGTTGAGAAATAATTACAATATAGCAATTAAACACTGGAGTGATGGATGTGCAGAAGATGAGTGCAAGTAGAGATACTGGGGTGCAAAGGAGCAAAATAAATAACCGTATGGGGATGAGGTAGTTGGATGGGCTGTTTACAGATGGGCTATGTACAGGAGCAGGGATCTATGAGCTGCTCTGACAGCTGGTGCTTAAAGTTAGTGAGGGAGATATGAGTCTTCAGCTTCATGATTTTTGCAGTTTGTTCCAGTCATTGGCAGCAGAGAACTGGATGGAACGGCGGCCAAAGGAGGAATTGGCTTTGGGGATGACCAGTGAAATATACCTGCTGGAGCGCATGCTACGGGTGGGTGCTGCTATGGTGACCAGTGAGCTGAGATAAGGCGGGGCTTTACCTAGCAAGGACTTATAGTTGACCTGGAGCCAGTGGATTTGGTGACGAATATGAAGCGAGGGCCAGCCAACGAGAGCATACAGGTCGCAGTGGTGGGTAGTATATGGGGCTTTGGTGACAAAACATATGGCACTGTGATAGACTGCATCCAATTTGCTGAGTAGAGTGTTGGAGGCTATTTTGTAAATGACATCGCCGAAGTCCAGGATTGGTAGGATAGTCAGTTTTACAAGGGTATGTTTGGCAGCATGAGTGAAGGATGCTTTGTTGCGAAATAGGAAGCCGATTCAAGATTTAATTTTGGATTGGAGATGCTTAATGTGAGTCTGGAAGGAGAGTTTACAGTCTAACCAGACACCTAGGTATTTGTAGTTGTCCACATATTCTAAGTCAGAACCGTCCAGAGTAGTGATGCTGGATGGGCGGGCAGGTGTGGGCAGCAATCGGTTGATGAACATGCATTTAAGAGCAGTTGGAGGCCACGGAAGGAGAGTTGTATGGCATTAAAGCTCGTCTGGAGGTTAGTTAACACAGTGTCCAAAGAAGGGCCAGAAGTATACAGAATGGTGTCGTCTGCGTAGAGGTGGATCAGGGAATCACGAGCAGCATGTATACATCATTGATGTATACAGAGAAAATAGTCGGCCCGAGGATTGAACCCTGTGGCACCCCCATAGAGACTGCCAGAGGTCCAGACAACAGGCCCTCCGATTTGACACACTGAACTCTGTCTGAGAAGTAGTTGGTGAACCAGGCGAGGCAGTCATTTGAGAAACCAAGGCTGTTGAGTCTGCCGATAAGAATGTGGTGATTGACAGAGTCAAAAGCCTTGGCCAGGTCGATGAATACAGCTGCACAGTATTGTCTCTTATCGATGGCAGTTATGATATCGTTATTTATAACACTTTGTTTTAGAATTAATTGTTTGGCTTGAACAAAAAAGTGGCAGTTTTAGAAGTTTATCTCTGCATGGTTATGGCATTGAAGTGAAACAAGTGTATATCTCAAGGACTCACAGGAATGTGATTGTCCCTTCCAATTGCATCAGGGTTATAGAGTGTGACAGTGTCTACTGTGGGGGAATGAACTCTCTGCTATCCACCTGACTCACTGAGTGTGTGCGGATAGAGAAAAATGTGTGAGAAGCCCACGTCTATGGAGAAGTCACACATGACTCGATCTACAGGTGTCTGTAGGCGAAGCAAGTTTACATTTAAGTGCATGGCTTCTTTTTTATTCAGATTGTATTTTATGCTACCTGTCTTTCTGTCTCTCATACTCGCTCTTCCTTTTCTCTTTCTCTCCATTCCTTTTCTCTTTCTATCATTTTCTCTCCATCTCTTACTAAACCTCTCTGTTTGACTGTAATCCATCCATCCAGGTCTGTTTTTGGATCATCTTTCACCTTCTCCCTTCACTTAATTTGTAACCGGGTAAACTGATTAGACCTAATTGTCTCACCCTACATACTAAAATCATGTTTTTCTTAGCTCAAATGCAATTATGAAGTTGAGTGATGATGAGACCATCTACATGTAGCCATTAGCTACAGCCCACTGCCGGAAAGTCTTTATTCTAGCTTCTGTATATGGGGACAGAGTTTTAGGGATCCAACAAAATCCATTTAGCTATAAAGGGATGGTTTATTGATTTGAAATTGGTAGAATTTGAAAAAAGGTGTTAGTTATCCTCAACACTCTTGCTGGTCTCAGTTCATGTCATTACTGGTTTATGTTTTCATGACTAAAAGTTACACAGATACACAACAGATGGGGTACGTGATGAAAAACACAGTGAAGGCAATGAAATAGTGGCATTAACAGAGAGACAGTAATTCGATTGGCAGAACACTGAAATTAAATGGCTCCAGTTAATCAGAGAGAGAGAGGTGATATTTTGTATATAAACCCACAACCTTTAAGATTGATGGCTGAACAATACAATACCCACTGGGGAAGAACTGGTTGAATCAACATAGTTTACACACCATTTCAACAACAAAAAATATATGTGACGACATTGAATCAACGTGGAAAGCTGATTGGATTTGAAAAAATGTCACCAAACTATTAACCTAAATCCAATTACATGGTGAAATGTGTTGTTGATTTCACGTTGAATTCAGGTTGGCAAATGGAAATCAAAACCAGAAGTTGGACTGACTGTGGGTATTTATTTTCTACTTGGATTCATTTGGTAATATGTTAACTCTAGCATGCTTTCCCAACCCCTTTCATTCCTGTATGTTGGCTGGCAAGAAACGATACACCCCAATCAAAGTTCATTCTCCTGAAACGTAAACGTGTGCTGAATCAAATAAAATCTATAGGAAAGTAATTCCACTGAGAGTTACAGGAGCTGAATGTGGGTCATTGGGCTCCCCTTGATAAGGAAGGTTGCTCAATAAATACAGTAGTTCTAAGATTTGAATGAAATACAGTTATCTGCCATTCTCTATGCGAAGGTGGTCTCATTGACTCGTTGGAAAATCGGCAGTATTCACTGAGCAAACAACTTACTCATCATCAGTCCTAAGTTAATTGCGGGGGAAAGTTCAATATCTATTGCTGCCTGCTTCCTCGCATCTCATATAACTGCAGTCAGTGGGCAAGAGATACATCACTGGTAGTTTATTTTCTGCATATCCTCACAACCTGGCTGCGAGTCCTTACATTACCGACTTCAACTGACTATGGACATGGAAGAGGCTCTCAACAGCACCATCCATCCGAGCTGTTTAGAAGAACCTCCGCTGGCTATCGATGTCATAAAGCGTGAGTTACCCAGATTACCTTATCTATCAGTTTGTAGATAGTGTTTCATTATAAAGTTGTAATTGTGAAAGCGAATTTCACTACAAATTGTACAAAACAGTTTTTGGGACGCAGACTGTTTCTTTTGCAGGTTTGACTTCATTGATTCAACATACTCATTGATATGTGAAACAAATAATATGAATAATAATAATAATAAATAATGATGTCTTGGTCTTCTACCATTCATTTGTACCTGACATGTCAAGCATCCCAAGGCAAAACAGGACTTACAGAAGTATGATAATATAGTAGGGCTATATTAGAAGTGACTGTTAGTCTATATAATTATTTTCTCAGATGTGTGTGATAACTACACCGTGGCCATTGGCATGGCAGAAATGTGACTGATTGGGTCTCTGGCACACAACAAGACCTCATTAGCCCGTTGAGCTAAAGCTCAGGTGTTAGCTCTGGAAGTATTCAGGTCTCCGGTGTTATGCCGAAAATCTAATTTCCTTAATTTTGTGGCTAGTCAAATACTTTCTGTGGCACACGTCAGAGTGAAATACTTTCTGTGGCACACGTCAGAGTCAAATACTTTCTTTTGAACAAACTTCATGTCAGGATAGGCAACTGAATGTTATTGTTCACCAAACAATCTCTGATACACAGACAAGCCCAATAAAACAGATTCTGAATGAATTTGTCCTCCAAATGGAAGGCTACAGTCTAATCCAGGCTGATTGGAGGGACAGCATTTCACTCTGCTCATCAATACATCTCCATGTGTAGGCCACATAAATGCATGTTTGGTTTCTCCAAAGTCATTTTTCTGTTCTGAGAAATATGATGGCTCATTTGATAAGAATGACAAATAACTTGCATGGCCTTTCATCCTTTTGTATTCAGTCAACATCTCTTCAAGGGTGGTTTATTGTTTCTGTAGATAGCCTCGATCTCAGTCCATATGAAACTAATCAAGAATACATTTAGACAGCTGGATTTGCACTGGGCCGAGTGAAGTATTGTTGGGATCTCATCAGCACTCAACCTCAAAAGAGGCTGAATAAAATGGTTTGGAGGCTGTTTCACAAATGCTGTTGTGTCCATGGGGATGTTGTCAGGGCATTGATCTATCCTCAAGAGAGGTTGTTGTTGCCAGGGGCTTCTACTGACCTATACAAACTCTCTCTCTCTCTCCCTCCTGATCCCCTTACTCTCTCCCTTAACTAGAGCTGGATGTCTTTGGTGTGGCTCTGTACTCCATGCTGACCCTCATGTCTGCGCTGTCCCTGCTGCTCTACCTGGAGGAGTGTGTGTTTATCTATAGAAAAGTCCCGTCTCCTAAGAAGACAACTATTATGTGGGTCAATGGTGCTGCACCGGTAAGAAGTCATCTCCCTGCCTTCACCAGATACAATTGAATGCAATAAGTACTGCCAGTGGATCTCTGTGGTTATAGCTACACTGTCTGGACTGGATGAGTATATAGTCTCGTTAATTGTTATTTTATTGTGTTACTTTTTATCGTATGTTTTACTTTAGTTTATTTAGTAAATATTTTCTTTACTCTATTTCTTGAACTGCATTGTTGGTTAAGGGCATGTAAGTAAGCATTTCACCTGCATACACCTGTTGTATTCTGCGCATGTGACAAATGCAATTTGATTTGACGAGCGACTGAGACAGCAGTGTATTACTGTGGTTATACACAGCTAGATTGCCTACATGGAGATCACAAACATCTGTTTGGGTGTTAAGGTCCAATGCAGACGTTTTTATTTGAATTTCAAATCATTTCTGGGTAACAATGAAGTACCTTACCGCGATTGTTTTCTATTAAAATGGTCAAAAATAAACAAAAATAGCTTCTTAGCAAAACACATTTATTTTGCTAGGACTGTCTGGGAGTGGTGAGGGGAAATCTGAAAATAAGGTGTTATTGGCAGAGGGATTTGGAACTGTCATTCTTGTTGGTATATTAACTAATTTACCGCCTGGTGGTGTCACCATGCAGGTTAAAACTCCATCCCACCAAAACAGGCTGAAATTTAAGGTGGTCTTTTCAAGCAGCTCTTAGACGAAAAGGGCATTATCCTAATTTTCACAAAAATTATTCCAACCTCATAGTGTGGAAATATATATAAAACACAGGATAATCACATTTTTGACTGCACTGGGCCTTTAACTTTTAGCTAAACTGTAAATGAGAATGTCTGTCATTCTATGATCATACAGTATTTTATTCATCACTTTATATGAATGGGAACCATGTGGATGATGAATGTTATGACTAAAAGTAACGTTCTGTTTCTGTCTCAGGTCATTGCCACCATGGCTTGTTTTGGGATGTGGATACCAAGGGCTACCATGTTTACAGATATGACGTCCAATTCGTACGTTTCCTCTCACCAACACACTACTTACTACTCTCTCTCTCTCTCTCTCTCTCTCTTTCACATACCCTTCTATGAACGCATAAACTATTTGACTATACTGCACTAAGTAGATGCAGTGCTCTTTCACCTGTAGTAATGGGCTGACAGGAAGCCATAGTAAGGAGTACTGACATAAACGGGAGGAGGGTTTTTATGAATGCAACCACTCTCTTAATCATTACACTGTGTTAGAGATCATCCCCAGAGAGTTGGGCGCCTAGGAAGAAAAAATTAAGGTAATTACATTTTTAGCTAGTTGAAAAGCAAAGCCTGTGCATCAAGTACAGAAAATGCAGGCTAGACATCCGGCAAAACAATACTCCTATGCATCTGGTTGGCATAAGGGCTCGATTCAATCCCTATCGCAGAAGATCTGTAGCACAATTGTTAATTTAGCATTTACCGTAAACGCAGTCTCCGCAAATGCGGGAACATTGCCTTTAAATGTAAATTGTGCTATGCAGCAGATCAGAGATCATCCCACATCCCCAGAGAGCTGGAAGGGAAACATTCAGGAAACGATACAAACAAGCACAAACAAACGTTTTTGGGACACAAACAAAAGTTGAGTGGGCAGACTAACTGGTTTTGAAGGCTGGTGACACACACTTGCTATGTGTCTACAATGTATCTAACAATTTACAAGTAAAACCTCTCCTTTTCTCTATAGGTACTTTGCAGTGGTGGTGTATAAGATCTTGATTCTGATGATAGAGGAGAGTGGGGGTAGTGAGGCCTTTCTGAAGACCAATGCCCAGAAAACCTTCAAGATCAGTGTAGGACCCTGCTGCTGCTGCTGTCCCTGCTTGCCACGCGTTCCAGTCACACGGTAACCGGAACAACCCACCGGGAAAAAACTGGTTGAATCAACTTATTTCATCCCAAAAATATCAATGTGATGACATGGAAAACTGATTGAATTTGCAAAAAATCATCAATGTATTTTGTATTTTTTTTCACCCAACTTTTAGCTTAAATCTAATGACATTGTGACCTTTTTAGTCGATTTCACATTGAATTCATCTTAGTTGACAAGTAATCCAAAAGTAAATCAAAACTAGATGACATCTGTGACCAGTGGGATGATGATTCATACTCAGGTCACACTTGGGCCAGAAGATTCATTGTGTTGGTAATGTTTAACACAAGTGGTTAGAACATGTTAATAACGCTGATCTGTTTTCATTCAGGTGCATGTTATTCTTGCTGAAGCTGGGGGCTCTTCAGTATGCTATCTTAAAGACAGTCCTCTCAATTGTGTCCATAATATTGTGGACCAACGGCAACTTTGATCTTTCTGATGTAAGTAACTGTCCTCCTTTCTGTGAAAATCTTCTCAGCAACAACAAACATCCCCTTTACATCTTAAGCTTCAAACTGAGCTTGATGTCATTCCATTGATTCCACTATTCAATGCCGACCCTCTTTAACCTTTCTCCATGTCTCGATGTTTAGCTGGAGATCACAGGCACGGCTATTTGGATCAACCCATTTATAGGTGTTCTCACTATCATCTCCCTCTGGCCTGTCGCCATCATGTTCATGAACATATTCAACACACTGCGCAGCATCAAGATCATACCTAAATACGCCATGTACCAGGTGAGTCTGTCCATGACCTACTGCACAAACCAGATAGTCCAGGAACTGCCTGCTCAATGCCGTTGGTGAAATTACATCAGCTTCTGTCATTTCCTCAGTCCTAGACTTGAGTTTTTAGGAATGTTGTGTAGTGTCTGATTCAGTGTGGCCGTGTCCATTTCTGCATCCCAGTATTCTATGCATCTCCATGATGTCGCTGGTTATGTGTCCATAGTTGGTGCTGGTGCTCAGTCAGCTGCAGACGGCCATCATTAACATCCTGGCCTTGGATGGAACCATCGCCTGCTCCCCGCCATTCTCCTCTAGTGCCCGTGGTACCAGTAAGTGACAGAATAGCTCCAAACCAGCCAAACGAGAACCATTACTTGATCAATATGAAGTCCATGTCCACCAACTCTGTCTGTCTGTCTGTCTGTCTGTCTGTCTGTCTGTCTGTCTGTCTGTCTGTCTGTCTGGTCTGGTCTGGTCTGGTCTGGTCTGGTCTGGTCTGGTCTGGTTTGTCTTGTCTTGTCTTGTCTTTCTGTTTGGTCTGTCTGTGTGTGTGTCTATGTGTCTGTCTGCAGTGTTGAGTCAGCAGCTAATGATCTTGGAAATGTTCATCATTACCCTGGTGACCCGGGCGTTGTACCGCCGTACCTATGACTCTCTTCCCACCGACCCCCACGAGACCGACAACGACCAGAACAGCAAGATCAGCCTGCAGGCCCCAGAGGGGGAGCACACTGTCTGAGAGATTGGGGTGGAGTGAGAGGGAGAGTGGTGTGTGTGTGTGTGTGTTTGCGTGAGTGTGCGTGGGTGCGTTAAAGAAAGAGAGAGGGACTCTCTACCAAACATTTACACTATTGTTTTACTTGTATATTAATTTTGTTTTGATGGTGTGATACTGTATATTCTGCTGTTCTAGTTGTTGGTTAGTCTTGTATGAGATGAAACTTACTGTATATTAAAAGTTTACCTGCATTGTGCTGAATATAATATCAGAACATATACCTCAAACAACATGTCTGTCCCATCCATATTTCCTCAAGTTGCCTCAGCTCTCAACACGGCTATGTGGAGTTTGGTGTGTGAGGTTGTTGGAAAGAGAAAGTGGGTTAATGGGAGTGTGAAATATGTATTTTGTATTCATATCAATAAATATAGTGAATTACAACTAGTCTCAGTCAAAAGTTTGGACACATCTACTCATTCAAGGGTTTTTCTGTAGTTTTTACTATTTTCTACATTATAGAATAATAGAGAAGACATCAAAACTATGAAATAATACATATGGAATCATTTAGTAACCAAAAAAGTGTTTAACCTGTTGCGCTGAGCAATCCCGTATCCGGGAGAGTAATTATAGCCTCAAGCTCATTACCATAACGCAACGTTAACTATTCATGAAAATCGCAAATGAAATGAAATAAATATATTGGCTCACAAGCTTAGCCTTTTGTTAAACAACACTGTCATCTCAGATTTTCAAAATATGCTTTTCAACCATAGCTACACAAGCATTTGTGTAAGAGTATTGATAGCTAGCATAGCATTAAGCCTAGCATTCAGCAGGCAACATTTTCACAAAAACAAGAAAAGCATTCAAATAAAATCATTTACCTTTGAAGAACTTCGGATGTTTTCAATGAGGAGACTCTCAGTTAGATAGCAAATGTTCAGTTTTTCCAAAAATATTATTTGTGTAGGAGAAATCGCTCCGTTTTGTTCATCACGTTTGGCTAAGAAAAAAAAAGAAAAATTCAGTCATTACAACGCCAAACTTTTTTCCAAATTAACTCCATAATATCGACAGAAACATGGCAAACGTTGTTTAGAATCAATCCTCAAGGTGTTTTTCACATATTTATTCAATGATAAGTCATTCATGGCAGTTTGGTTTCTCCTCTGAAGCAAATGGTAAAATACACGCAGCTGGAGATTACGCAATAATTGCAACGGAGGACACCAAGCGAGGCACCTGGTAAATGTAGTCTCTTATGGTCAATCTTCCAATGATATGCCTACAAATACGTCACAATGCTGCAGACACCTTGGGGAAACGACAGAAAGTGTAGGCTCATTCCTTGCGCATTCACAGCCATAGAAGGAGACATTGGAACAAAGCGCATTCAAAATCTGGGGCATTTCCTGTTTGAAATTTCATCTTGGTTTCGCCTGTAGCATCAGTTCTGTGGCACTCACAGATAATATATTTGCAGATTTGGAAACGTCAGAGTGTTTTCTTTCCAAAGCTGTCAAGTATATGCATAGTCGAGCATCTTTTCGTGACAAAATATCTTGTTTAAAACGGTAACGTTTTTTTTATCCAAAAATGAAAAGAGCGCCCCCTATATCGAAGAAGTTAACAAATCAAAATATATATTTAGATTTTAGATTCTTCAAAGTAGCCATCCTTTGCCTTGGTGACAGCTTTGCACACTCTTTGGCATTCTCTCAACCAGCTTCACATATGCTGAGCACTTGAATTGTGTTGGCTGCTTTTCCTTCACTGTGCGGTCCAAATCATCCCAAACCATCTCAATTGGGTTGAGGTTGGGTGATCACTCTCCTTAGTCAAATAGCCCTTACACAGCCTGGAGGTGTGTTTTGGGTCATTGTCCTGTTGAAAAATAAATTATAGTCCCACTAAGCGCAAACCAGATGGGAAGGCGTATCGCTGCAGAATGATGTGGGAGTCATGCTGGTTAAGTGTGCCTTGAATTTTAAATAAGTCAGTGACAGCGTCACCAGCAAAGCACCCCCACACCATCACAACTCCTCCTCCATGCTTCACGGTGGGAACCACACATGCGGAGATCATCTTTTCATCTACTCTGCGTCTCACAAAGACACGGCGGTTGGAACCAAAAATCTCAAATTTGGACTCATCAGACCAAAGGACAGATTGCCACCAGTCTAATGTCCATCGCTCATGTTTCTTGGTGTCCATGATCTTTTTGGCAATCCTGTGATATCGGGTGCTGTAGGTGTCCTGGAGGGCAGGTAGTTTGCCCCCCAAAATGTGTTGGGCAGACTGCACCACCCTCTGGAGAGCCATGCGGTTGCAGAATGGTGCAGTTGCTGTACCAAGCGGGGATACAACCCGACAGGATGCTCTCAATTGTGCATCTGTAAAAGTTTGTGAGGGTTTTAGATGATAAGCCAAATTTCATCAGCCTCTTGAGGTTGAAGTGGACCTGTTAGGCTTTTTTCACCACACTGTCTGTGTGGGTGGACCATTTCAGATCGTCAATCATGTGTACGGTGAGGAACTTGAAGCTTTCCACCTTCTCCACTGCGTTCCTGTCGATGTGGATAGGGCCGTGTTCCCTCTGCTGTTACCTGAAGTCAACAATCAGCTCCTGTGTTTTGTTGACGTTGATGAGAGGTTATTTTCCTGGCACCACTCTCCCAGGGTCCTCACCTCCTCCCTGTAGGCTGTCTTGTCATTGTTGGTAATCAGGACTACTACTGTTGTGTCATATGCAAACTTGATGATTGAGTTGGAGGCGTGCGTGGCCACACAGTCATGGGTGAACAGGAGTACAGGAGGGGGCTGAGCATGCATGCTTCTGGAGCCCCTGTGTTGAGAATCAGTGAAGTGGAGGTGTTGTTTCCCACAACTCAGACGAGGAGACAGGGATAAGGTAACCATGGTATTTATTGAAAAGCGGGGGGGGAGATGGGGTGAGACCAGGGGGAGCCCGGGTGGATACTAGGGAACCAGGAACTGAGGTTGCGGCTGGGGCAAGGGGAGTAGGGGCAGGGTAAGCAGGTCCGAAGCGGAATCCTAGGAAGCAGTAGAGCGGGGGTCCAGGGCAGGGGAGCAGGACTGACAAGATGAGGGACTGATAACCAGAGTCAGAGCGGACGGAACTGTAGCAGACAGACAAGCAGCGTCAGGCTAGAGAAAACAGGCACTACAGGATAATAAGATCTATGCAGTAACAAACGGCTTGAAATGCCGACTGACAGAGCAGAGGCTACGATCTGGCAGCGTGGAAGTGGCAGTTCTGAGTGTTTGTAGAGGTCTTGATTATGGAACAGGTTGCAGCTGGTGGGGATCTGCTCTGACTCCAGTACACCTGTCTCCACTCACATAATCAGATACACCCACACAGAGAGAAGGAGAGAGCACTGGGGAGGTGGCAGGTTAGGGAGACACAGGATGAGAAGTAGACAGCGGGGCAGGGGCAGATGTAACAGGGTGTCAGGTAAGGTAGAAGTGATATGATCCTTAACTAGCCTCTGAAAGCACTTCATGAAGACATAAGTGAGTGCTACGGGGCGATAGATATTTAGTTCAGTTACCGTTCCTTTCTTGGGTTACATCGAAACCTCAAATAATATTCTATTTTTCTCCCTCGTCAATGTCTATAAAGCCATTTCTGGACTTCGGTGAGTATAGAAAGAAGTTCTGCAAGAGTTTGAATATCATGGACACAGATATGGTATAGGGTTGCCACTGTATTGAAAATAAGACGGGTGACTTTTACTCTACGACAGTTCCACAGTTCCACAAGTGATGCTGAGACCCATTTTTTAACTTTAATTTATTTTTATTTTTAACAATTGCCACTGAAAATGTCTCTAAAACACATTTACTTGAGGAACAGCATTGATGGAAAGTTTGGTAGAATGCCATTCATAATCTCCCAAGCAGTTGCCTTATCAAGCAGTGATGCAGCCAATTAAAGATGCTCTCAATAGTGTAGCTGTAGAACTTTTTGAGGATCTGAGGGCACATGCCAAAATCTTTTCAGCCTCCTGAGGGTAGAAGAGGCATTGTCGTGCCCTCTTCACAACTGTGTTGGTGTGTTTGGACCATGATAGATCCTTAGTAATGTAGACACAGAGGAACATGAAGCTATCAACCCACTCCACTACATCCCCATCGATGTGAATTGGGCGTGCTCGGCCCTCCATTTAATGCAGTGCATGATCAGCTCCTTTGTCTTGCTGATGTTGAGGGAGAAGTTGTTGTCCTGGCACCACACTGCCAGGTCTCTGACCTCCCTATAGGCTGTCTCATCATCGCCGGTGATCAGGCCTACCACCTTTGTGTCGTCTGCAAACTTAATTATTATGCGCTGCCACACAGTTGTGTGTGAACAAGGAGTACAGAAGGAGACTAAGCACGGACCCCTGAGGGGCCCCCATGTTGAGGGTTAGCGTGGCGATGTGTTGTTACCTACCCTTACCACATGAGGCCATCCCATCAGGAAGTCCAAGATACAGTTGCAGAGGGAGATGCTCAGTCCCAGGGTCCTTAGCTTAGGGATGAGCTTGGATGGCACTATGGTGTTGAATGCTGAGCTGTAGTCAGTGAACAGCATTCTCACGTAGATGTATATTTTGTCCAGGTGGGAAAGGGCAGTGTGGAGATGCAATAGAGATTGCGTAATTTGTGGATCTGTTGGGGTGGTATGCGAATTGGAGTGGGTCCAGGGTGTCTGAGATGATGGTGTTGAACAAAGCATTTCATGGCTACAGATGCGAGTGCTACGGGGCCATAGTCATTTAGACATGTTACCTTGACGTTCTTGGGCACAGGGACTATTGTGGTCTGCTTGAAACATGTAGGTATTACATTTAAATAAACTAGAATTAAAGTCAGACTAAGTCAGTGGCACAGGTGGAATTATCCAAACAGAAGATACATCTCTTTCAAATGTTGATATTTGGTTGCGTTGACAACCAAACACCACTCAATATCACTTTTGAAAAACAATATAGCCTATTAACTTGTCGACAAATTAATAAATTATACTGTATGTTGGATTCACATCTCCAACCAAAAATCAAAGTTAAAGAATGGGATTAAGCCAGTGGCTTAAAAAAGTTTGAAATATCCAATAAATGTCGTTCCACTTCATGATTGTGTCCCACTTGTTGTTGATTCTTCACAAAAAAATGCAGTTTTATATCTTTATGTTTGAAGCCTGAAATGTGGCAAAAGGTCGCAAAGTTCAAGGGGGCCGAATACTTTCGCAAGACACTGTACACATCACCAGCCAATAAGCATGTACAGTACTGTGGGCTTTTTATATGTGCGTGTCAGAAGTTCAGTCTAAAATCATTCACTTATAGTGGATGTTATGACTTATAGTGGATGTTATGACTACAGTGGATGTTATGACTCATAGTGGATGTTATGACTTACAGTGGATGTTATGACTCATAGTGGATGTTATGACTTACAGTGGATGTCATGACTACAGTGGATGAAATGACTTACAGTGGATGTTATGACTTACAGTGGATGTTATGACTTACAGTGGATGTCATGACTACAGTGGATGAAATGACTTATAGTGGATGTTATGACTCATAGTGGATGTTATGACTACAGTTGATGTTATGACTCATAGTGGATGTTATGACTTACAGTGGATGTCATGACTTACAGTGGATGTCATGACTACAGTGGATGAAATGACTTACAGTGGATGTTATGACTACAGTGGATGTTATGACTTACAGTGGATGTTATGACTTACAGTGGATGTCATGACTACAGTGGATGAAATGACTTACATGAATGTATAGTTAAAGGGACTATGCATATAAGATAAACAGAGAGTAGCAGCAGTGTAAAAGAGGGGTTGGGGGGGAACACAATGCAGATAGTCCGAGTAACCATATGTTTACCTGTTCAGGAGTCTTATGGCTTGGGGGTAGAAACTGTTGAGACGCATTTTTGTCCTAGACTTGGCACTCAGGTACCGCTTGCCATGTGGTAGTAGAGAGAACAGTTTACGACTGGGGTGGCTGGGGTCTTTGACCATTTTTAGGGCCTTCCTCTGACATCGCCTGGTGTAGAGGTCCTGGATGGCAGGCAGCTTTGCCCCAGTGATGTACTGGGCCGGACACACTACCCTCGAAAGTGCCTTGCAGTTGGAGGCCGAGCAATTGCCGTCCCAGGCAGTGATGCAACCAGTCAGGATGCTCTCGATGTTGCAGCTGTAGAACCTTTTGAGGATCTCAGGACCCATGCCAAATCTTTTAAGTTTCCTGAGGGGGAATAGGCTTTGTCATGCCCTCTTCACGACTGTCTTGGTGTGTTTGGACCAATCTAGTTTGTTGTTGATGTGGACACCAAGGAATTTGAAGCTCTCAACCTGCTCCACTACAGCCTCGTTGATGAGAATGGGGACGTGCTCGGTGCTCATTTTCCTGTAGTCCACAATCATCTCCTTAGTCTTGGTTACGTTGAGGGATAGGTTGTTATTCTGGCACCACCCGGCCAGGTCTCTGACCTCCTCTCTATAGGCTGTCTCGTCGTTGTCGGTGATCAGGCCTACCACTGTTGTGTCGTCAGCAAACTTAATGATGGTGTTGGAGTTCTGCCTGGCCATGCAGTCGTGGGTGAACAGGGAGTACAGTAGGGTACTGAGCACGCACTCCTGGGGAGCTCCAGTGTTGAGGATTAGCGTGGCAGATGTGTTGCTACCTACCCTCACCACCTGGGGGCGGCCTGTCAGGAAGTCCAGGATCCAGTTGCAGAGGGAGGTGTTTAGTCCCAGGTTCCTTAGCTTGGTGATGAGCTTTGAGGGTACTATGGTGTTGACGCTGAGCTGTAGTCAATGAACAGCATTCTCACATAGGTGTTCCCTTTGTCCAGGTGGGAAAGGGCAGTGTGGAGTGCAATAGAGATTGCATCATATGTGGATCTGTTTGGGCGGTATGCAAATTAGAGTGGGTCTAGGGTTTCTGGGATAATGGTGTTGATGTGAGCCATTACCAGCCTTTCAAAGCACTTCATGGCTACAGACGTGAGTGCTACGGGTCTGTGGTCATTTAGGCAGGTTGCCTTTGTGTTCTTGGGCACAGGGACTATGGTGGTCTGCTTGAAGCATGTTGGTATTACAGACTCAATCAGAAAATGCCAGTTGGTCAGCACATGACCGGAGCACACGTCCTGGTAATACGTCTGGCCCTGCAGCCTTGTGTATGTTGACCTGTTTAAAGGTCTTACTCACGTCGGCTACGGAGAGCGTGATCACACAGTCGTCCGGAACAGCTGATGCTCTCATGCATGCCTCAGTGTTGCTTGCCTTGAAGCGAGCATAGAAGTGATTTTGCTCGTCTGGTAGGCTCGTGTCACTGGGCAGCTCGCGGCTGTGCTTCCCTTTGTTGTCTGTAATAGTTTGTAAGCCCTGCCACATCCGACGAGTGTCAGAGTCAGTGTAGTATGACTCAATCTTAGCCCTGTATTGACGCTTTGCCTGTTTGATGGTTCGTCACAGGGCATAGCGGGATTTCTTGTAAGCTTCCGGGTTAGAGTCCCGCAACTTGAAAACGGCAGCTCTACCCTTTAGCTCAGTGTAAATGTTGCCTGTAATCCATGGCTTCTGGTTGGGGTATGTACGTACAGTCACTGAGGGGACGATGTCCTCAATGCACTAATTGATAAAGCCAGTGACTGATGTGGTGTATTCCTCAATGTCATCGGAAGAATCCCGGAACATGTTCCAGTCTGTGATAGCAAAGCAGTCCTGTAGTTTAGCATCTGCTTCATCTGACCATTTTCTTATAGACCGAGTCACTGGTGTTTCCTGCTTTAATTTTTGCTTGTAAGCAGGAATCAGGAATGGTCGGATTTACCAAATGGAGGGAGAGCTTTGTACGCTTCTCTGTGTGTGGAGTACAGGTGATCTAGAAGTTTTTTGTTCAAATCCCCGAGCCTACAAGGTGAACATCTGTCAACGCGCCCTTGAGCAAGGCACTTAACGTTAATTTCTCCTATAAGACGCTCTAGATAAGAGCATCTGCTAAATGGCTAAAATGTCATATGTAAGTGTCATGACTATTTCCCCAATGTTCTGCAGATGCCTATGAGACGTCTGAGTATACGCTATGCTCTTGGTTAGGATGTGGCAGGTTTATTAGCTGGAATGGAAAAGTAATCTGGAATGGAAAGTTAGCCTCATCTTAGAGTTTCTAGAAAAGTTTGTGTTCGTACGCACATCCTTAAAAACATACTGTAGGTGCTGGGCTAATAAAAAATACCTGAAAAGAACAGGAAAGCCCGAACACTGTTTATGCTCCCAATTAACTGCATTATAGACAACTCTTCGATCTGAACCGGATATTCATCAGGTCGACCAGGCCTCCCTATTCTTTTCAACTCATCTTAGAGTTTCCCATTGGCTTCTGTCTGAGACGGCAAATGTCAGCAGGAGATGCAGCAGATCCAATGAATATCTATTCCATGTGATATTGCATGAAACATGACTACTGTAATGATATATGAATAGAGGATGATTGATAAATATTGATTGGCTATATTTCCCATAAACATACATGTCCCTCTTTTCTCAGCCAAGGACCCTTCCAAGGCTATCCAGGTGGTTTATGTGCTATCTCACCTGTTCCATATGCAGGTTGAGCTCTTCAAGGTGAGTGGTATTTATGTTGTACCAAAATAAAGTTTCTGTAGGCTATCAATTAACTGGTCGTAATTTGAACTGTAGTTGTCACGCCCTGACCTTAGAGATCCTTTTTATTCTCTATTTTGGTTAGGTCAGGGTGTGACTAGGGTGGGCAATCTAGTTTTCCTATTCCTTTGTTTGGCCTGGTATGGTTCCCAATCAGAGGCAGCTGTCTATCGTTGTCTCTGATTGGGGATCATACTTAGGCAGCCTTTTCCCCACCTTAGTTTGTGGGATCTTGAGTTTGTATAGTTGCTGTGTAGCCTGCAGAACTTTACATTTGTTTTGTATTTAGCTGTTTTTCGGTGGTCATTTTAATAAAAGTAAGATGTTCACCTACCACGCTGCAACTTGGTCTCCTCATTCAACAAACGATCGTAACAGTAGTGTATGTGTGAAGTTCTTCCTTATTGCCTGTATCATGTTGTATTTACACTGAGTTTACCAAATATTAGCAACACCTGCTCTTTCTATGACATAGACTGACCAGATGACTGCAGATGAAAGCTATGATCCCTTATTGATGTCACTTGTTAAATCCACTTCAATCAGTGTAGATGAAGGGGAGGAGACAGGTTAAAGAAGGATTCTTAAGCCTTGAGGTAATTGAGACATGGATCATGTATGTGTGCCATTCAGAAGGTGAATGGACAAGACAAAATATTTAAGTGCCTTTGAACAGTGTGTGGTAGTAGGTGCCAGGCACACTGGCTTGAGTGTGTCAAGAACTGCAACATTGCTGGGTTTCTCATGCTCAACAGTTTGCCGTGTGTATCAGAAATGGTCCACCACCCAAAGGACATCCAGCCAACTTGACACAACTGTGGTAAACATTGGAGTCAACATGCTCCAGCATCCCATGTGTTTGTCTCTGACCTCCAGGCCCTGTCCAGTGAGTCCTTTGAGCATCTCCTGGTCTTCAACAAGTCAGCATGGAGACACTACCAGACCGGCCCTGAGCCAGACGACTGGAGCAACGTGTCCTACTGTGTAAAACTAGAAGATTGGTTTGTCATGTTATGGCAGTATGCAATGGATTTCAGTAGATAAAGGGATGATCCAGTTAGTATGTATGTGTGTGTGACTAAGTGTTACTCAGGATGCTAGTAGGTCAGTAATTGAAAGCTTGATATTGCAATATGGTACTGTAAGTTTATAAGAGATTATAATCACATTGGATGCTTAAGAAATTAATAGGGCAGTATCAGAATACTTTGAGACATATCATACTTTCGATTGCTTTAAAAACATTTGTACCAAAGGCCTCAAATTAAATTGATTTAGGAAATGTGAGTAGGTCAAATACTCTCAGAAAGGATTGTTTTGTATTTAATATTTAATAGAAACTACTTATGTCATAAAATAGTTTTTTTTACTGTATACAGTGCATTCGGAAAGTATTCAGACACCTTTAATTATTCCACAACTTTATTCTAAAATTGACTAAATACGTTTTTTTCCTCATCAATCTACACACAATACCCCATAATGACAAAGCGAAAACAGGTTTTCAGAAATGTTTGCAAATTTATCAAATATGAAAACAAAAATACCTTATTCAGACCCTTTGCTATGAGACTCGAAATTGAGCTCAAGTGCATCCTGTTTTCATTGATCATCCTTGAGATGTTTCTACAACTTGATTAGAGTCCACCTGTGGTAAATTCAATTGATTGAACCTGATTTGGAAAGGCACACACCTGCCGATTTAAGGTCCCACAGTTGACAGTGCATGTCAGAGTAAAAACCAAGCCATGAGGTCAAAGGAATTGTTCGTAGAGCTCCGAGACAGGATTGTGTCGAGGCACAGATCTGGGGAATGGTACCAAAACATTTCTGCAGCACTGAATGTCCCTAAGAACACAGTGGCCTCCATCATTTGGGCAGTATTGTGTAGCTTGGATGAAAGGTGCCCAGAGTAAACGGCCTGCTCCTCAGTCCCAGTTGCTAATATATGCATATTATTATTAGTATTGGATGGGAAACACTCTGAAGTTTCTAAAACTGTTTGAATGATGTCTGTGAGTATAACAGAACTCATATGGCAGGCAAAAACCCGAGAAGAAATCCAAACAGGAAGTGGGAAATCTGAGGTTGGTCGATTTTCAACCCAGCCCCTATTGAATACACAGTGGGATATTGGCTATGTTGCACTTCCTAAGGCTTCCAATAGATGTCAACCGTCTTTAGAAACTTGAATGACGCTTCTACTGTGTTGTGGAGCCGGATGGGAGCTCTTTGAGTCAGTGGTCTGGCAGAGAGCCAGGTCCTGGTCACACGCATTTCACATGATAGTGACCTGCGTTACATTGCTTCTCTACAGACATAGGAATTCTCCGGCTGAAACGTTATTGAAGATTTATGATAACAACATCCTAAAGATTGATTCTATACTTAGTTTGACAAGTTTCTTCGACCTGTAATATAACTTTTTGAAGTTTCCGTCCCACGTCCGGCTGGACCTGCACGAGCGTTTGGATTTGTGTACTAAAAGCGCTAACAAAAGTAGCTACTTGGACATAAATAACGGACATTATCGAACAAATCAAGCATTTATTGTAGAACTAGGATTCCTGGGAGTGCATTCTGATGAAGATCATCAAAGGTAAGGGATTATTTATAATGTTATTTCTGATTTCTGTTGACTCCAACATGGCGGATAATTTTCTTTTTTTTCTGAGCGCCGTCTCAGATTATTGCATGGTTTGCTTTTTCCGTAAAGTTTTTTTGAAATCTGACGCAGCGGTTGCGTTAAGGAGAGATATATTTCCATGTCTAACAATTGTATTTATCGACATTTATAATGAGTATTTCTGTAAAATGATGTGGCTCTCTGCAATATCACCGGATGTTTTTGGAACTAGTGAATGTAACACGCCAATGTATACTGAGATTGTTTTATATAAATATGAACTTTATCAAAGAAAACATACATGTATTGTGTAACATGAAGTCCTATGAGTGTCATCTGATGAAGATCATCAAAGGTTAGTGATTAATTTTATATCTATTTGTGCTTTTTGTGACTCCTCTTTGGCTGGAAAAATGGCTGAATTTTTCTGTGAGTTGGTGGTGACCTAACATAATCGTTTGTGGTGCTTTCGCTGTAAAGCCTATTTGAAATCGGACACTGTGGTGGGATTAACAACAAGATTACATTTAAAACGGTATAAAATACATGTATGTTTGAGGAATTTTAATTATGAGATTTCTGTTGTTTTGAATTTGGCGCCCTGCACTTTCACTGGCTGTTATCATATCGATTCCGTTAACGGGATTGCAGCCCTAAGAAGTTTTTAAATGGAAGAAGATTGGAAACACCCAGACTCTTCCTAGAGCTGGCCGCCTGGCCAAACTGAGCTATCAGGGGAGAAGGGCTTCGGTCAGGGATTTGACCCGATAGTCACTCTGACAGAGCTCACATAGTTCCTCTATGGAGATAGGAGAAACTTCCAGAGGGACAACCATATCTGCAGCACTTCAACAATCAGGCCTTTATGGTAGAGTGGCCAGACGGAAGCCACTCCTCAGTAAAAGGCACATGACAGCCCGCTTGGAGTTTGCCAAAAGGCACCCAAAGGACTCTCAGACCATGAGAAACAAGATTCTCTGGTCTGATGAAACCAAGATTGAACTCTTTGGCCTGAATGCCAAGCGTCACATCTGGAGGAAACCAGGCACCATTCGTACAGTGAAGCATGGTGGTGGCAGCCTCATGCTGTGGGGATGTTTTTCAGCAGCAGGGACTAGAAGACTAGTCAGGATCGAGGGAAAGATGAACGGATCAAAGTACAGAGAGATCGTTGATGAAAACCTGCTCCAGAGCGCTCATGACCTTAGACTGGGGCAAAGGTTCACCTTCCAACAGGACAACGACCCCAAGCACACAGTCAAGACAACGTAGGAGTGGCTTCGGGACAAGTCTCTGAATGTCCTTGAGTGGCCCAGCCAGAGCCCGAACTTGAACCTGAACGAACATCTCTGCAGAGACCTGAAAATAGCTGTGCAGCAACACTCCCCATCCAACTTGACAGCTTGAGAGGATCTGCAGAAAGAATGGGAGAAACTCCCCAAATATAGGTGTGCCAAGCTTGTAGCGTCATACCCAAGAAGACTGCTGTGATCGCTGCCAAAGGTGCTTCAACAAATTACTGAGTAAAGTATCTGAATACTTATGTAAATGTAATATTTCAGTTTTAAATTGTTTATACTTTTGCAAAAACGTCAACAACAAAAAACTGGATTCAAGCCATTTTAGAATATGGCTGTAACGTAACCAAATGTGGTAAAAGTCAAGGGGTTTGAACACTTTCCGAATGCACTCTATCATAGACAACTGAACACACATTTAAGCATGTTGCTAAAATAAAGCCAGGTTTAGACAGTGAAATAGTGGTATTAGTTCTATGTATTTGTGTGGTTCAGGAATCAGAAGTGAGAATGGAGTTTCAACAGTGCATTCAGTTACCTTACGACCTACACAATAAAATAACAAAAATATGGTAGACCGTGGGCGACATTTTACACACACACAGTGCACAAAGTAACCATGTACAGGTAACTGACAAAATAAAGGAAACACCAACATAGTCTCTTACTCTGGCGTTGGGCCACCACGAGCCACCAGAACAGCTTCAATGCACCTTGGCATAGATTCTACAAGTGTCTGGAACTCTATTGGAGGGATGTGACACCATTCCTCCATGAGAAATTCCATCATTTGGTGTTTTGTTGATGGTGGTGGAAAACGCTGTTTCAGGCGCCGCTCCAGAATCTCCCATAAGTGTTCAATTGAATGTTTCCTCAAATGTTTCCTTTATTTTGGCAGTTACACCTACAATGTCAAAAATCTGAATCTATCTTTGTCTATGTTTGAAATACACATGATTATTGACACATTGAAAATAGTTACAGCTGACAGGAGCATGTCTTTGAGGATGTAAAGACCAAGCTTCCCTTGTCTTGTATCTCTCATTTAGTCAAGTGTTTCTTCAAGTGTTTCCTTTATTTCGGAAGTTACCTGTACACTGAGTGTTTGCGGGAAAGTGGTGTCTCTATTTCTCGTCGTCATCCCCCTCACTCATGCTGCTGAGGGAAGTTGAGGGATGGGCAGAGGCACCCTTGTGGTAGGTGGCAGAGGAACGAGGAGAACGAGGGGATTGAGAGGAGGGAGGCGATGGGGAACGCCCTCTGGTGGGGCTGCTGCTGGGGGAGCCACGGGGCGAGGCAACGGGCGATGCGTAGGGTGACAGAGCCTGGAGCATGCGCCCACTCTTCTCCTGGATCACATGCTGCTCACAGAGAGAGAGAGAGAGAGAGAGAGAGAGAGAGAGAGAGAGAGAGAGAGAGAGAGAGAGAGAGCATGATATGTTTTGTTATTGTTTGTCAACTGAGCGTTTTTTTCCTAAACTACTTGTTCATATTGTCTAGTCACTTACTTTGAGGAATGGGATCATTACTAACCATCTTCCCCTATTGACATTTCATGCTTCCTAACATAGTATCTATCTATTGTGGGCCAAAGATAAACTTACCCACGCTCCACCTGGACCAAACGACTCCAGGAAATTACTAATGAACTCCCAGGACTTCTCCTCCCACTTGTGGATGAGGTCTTGGCTCTTCTCTTCCACCGAGTGCACAAAGTGCTTGGACTTCTCCTCTACTGTCTTTACCGTCTCCTTCATACGATCCACCTGGTTTTGAAGACGGATTTTCTTCTCCTGCACAAGTTAGACATGCGGTTGGCTGTAGGGAATCAGCTAAAGATGGTCTAGTGTTTATCAACCACAACCACCAATACTGAAACAACCATTCATCTTCCTCAAATGCAAGCTAATGTAACAGATGTTTATTCCAACTTCATTCATTGTTCTAAGGTAATTATGATGTCATTCTTACCCTGATGAAGCTAACGTTGAGGTCACTGGCTGTGTAGCCTCTCTGCAGGTTGCGTCGGACATAGAGGTCGTAGTCTCTCACTATCCTGGTGATGAGGTCAGATGTAGAGATGCCGTCTGTCCTCTGTGTGGCCACAAACATCCCTGAAACCCAACAGAGAGAACAGTGCTCAAACACAGTCAAGATGACACAGGTAGTGACAAATAGTAGGCTGTAACTCAGCAAACACACACAGATACAATCTCCATTGGCTACAGGTTAATATCTGTTTCAGAGCAGATCAGTTAGTTACCTGCTTCCTTGATGTGTTTGTAGACATCATTTGATCCAGCAGAGGTGTATGGGATATCATCATGCGCTACAAAGTCAATCTGGGGAAATCACAGGATAGCATTAAGGTGATTTTATAACAGAAAAAAGGGACATGCTGTATATCAGATTTTAAGGCTGATTGTTAGTAATATTGAGTAATGTACAGCAATGGTTTCCAACCCTTTTCAGTTACTGTACCACCAAGTACATTTTGCTCTGCCCAGAGAACCCTTGAAGTACCGCCTCATTTACATTTTACCAGTAAGCTCATGGTCTCATGAGTCTTCTCAAGTACCCCCTGTGGGTAGGTCCTAGTACCCGCTGCGGATAGGTCCTAGTACCCCCTGTGGATAGGTCCTAGTACCCCTGTGGATAGGTCCTAGTAACCCTGTGGATAGGGCCTAGTACCCCCTGTGGATAGGTCCTAGTACCCCCTGTGGATAGGTCCTAGTACCCCCTGTGGATAGGTCCTAGTACCCCTGTGGATAGGGCCTAGTACCCCCTATGGATAGGTCCTAGTAACCCTGTGGATAGGTCCTAGTAACCCTGTGGATAGGACCTAGTACCCCCTGTGGATAGGTCCTTGTACCCCCTGTGGATAGGGCCTAGTACCCCCTGTGGATAGGTCCTAGTATCCCCTGTGGATAGGTCCTAGTACCCCCTGTGGATAGGTCCTAGTACCCCCTGTGGATAGGTCCTAGCTGGATAGGGCCTAATACCCCTGGTTGAGAAACACTGATGTACAGTATATGTGACCCTTGTCCAGAAGTGCTGACCTTATGTTTCTTCAGGAAGTCAGGGCTGAGGGTCCAGGGAGCGTTCCGTACCACCTCATCCACATAGCGACAGTGTATCAGGGCTTCGTAGCGCTCAGACTCTGTCATCACCGTGTAGCCCTTATACCGGTGTGTGAGTTCATCACTGCAGACTTCGAGGACAGACACACAAAAACATAATTTACGCCTTGTGCCGCTAAAATTTGAGTTTCGTAATCTGATCAATATGATCCAATCACTGTCTGTGATCTATTTTAAAGGCACTATTTACCTCCCACTATGAGATGTGTGTTGGGGAACAGGTTCTTGGCTTGCATCAGAGCGCGAGCATGTCCAGAGTGGAAGAGGTCAAAGATCCCATCAGCATAGACTCGGACCGGCCGGATTGCTATAACAAAAGAAAAATGCAAATTTGATCTGTCGCTTTCCACGTTCTCCCAGTCTCCATCCCTCCCTCTGTTGACTGCCTCTTTCCTCTTCTTATCCTTTTTCCCAGGTAGCCTAGAGGTTAAGAGCATTGGGCCAGTAACCAAAAGGTTGCTGGTTTGAATCCCTGAGCCGGCAAGGTGTAAAAATCTGCCATTCTGCCCTTGAGGCAGTTAACACCCAACAACAACTGGGTGCCAATGACATCGATTAAGGCAGCCCCCCTCACCTCTCTGATTCAGAGGATTTGGGTTAAATGCAACGTTCAGTTGTGCAACTGAGTAGGTCTCCTCTTTCTCTTGTCATTCCTCACTAATCCCAGCAGGAGTGATCAAACTGGTGGTCACACTGACCTCTGATTAGTCTGACTCACCTGTGACTGGTCTGACCTGGTAAGACCACAGAGTAGATGACTGACCTGGTGTACCTCTCTTGGCTTGGGCGATGGTCAGCTTTTCATGAGGGACCTCCGACTCATACCCTGCTTCCTTGGCAAATAATGCTGGCTCTCTCAGCCTCTGAGATGGAACAGAAAGCGTTACAGATGTAGGATCTTAATTTGATCACTCTTTTGTTGCTGAGAATTTTCCGGCACAGCAGGAAATGCAAACTGGTGGTGTATTCGAGGTTAAAAAGGCTTCTAAATTTAGTCATTTCCACGTTAAAATGTCCGACTTTGCCCTAACGAAAAATGGATCAACCTCTGCAAAAAATATTCCATTAATTATAATCCACATAATAATTCACATTTCATGTTGCTGCAGGGTTATTTTCCTGTTGTAGCAAACTGTCTCAAATTAAGATCCTACGTCTGTAACTGACCTCATGGAAAGGGATGTCTGTACATATGTAAAGGTGTGTATATTCACAGTTATGGAAATCATCAGGGCTTTAATAAGCGTTTGAATATATAAGGGATTTCTGGCTTCATGCGTGTTTTCCTCTGCATGTGAGAGGTAGTGGGTGGGAGTGTATATGGTTATTAGGAATGATCTGTAGAGTTGTCAGTACACTTTGAACCCTGAACTGTTTGAAATATGCCCATGATTTGAGAAAAGACTAACAAAGAGTTTAAAAAAAATCCATGTTAATGATTAAGAATGCTTTCATTGACTGTAGAGATCAATTTACCATTCAAAGAGCGAGACCATTCCCATAATGCTTTAACATTTACAGTGAAAATATCATAACATTTATTGAGGAATCATTTGTAGCTGCCTATGTTATACAAGTACATTATAGGCTACATTTTGTATTTTCAACTATTTGATATGCCACCTCTCGGTAGTCTGATTGACTGACCTTGCGGGGTCCCCCCGTGCTTTGCTGTTGGGGCTTCTGTGACCCCCTGGTGGCTCTGGAGCCGCGTCTCCTTCCCACCATGTTGGATGTTCTGTTGCCTTGTTTACCTGTCGACTGGTACCTCCAACCCTGTCAGTGTTGCACTTCTGCAATCTGTGAGGGAGTTTTAAAGTTTGCATGTTGCTGGCTGGTCTGACCCCGGTGACACGAAAATCTAACGTGCAAAGTTCAAGCCAAGTTGGTAAGAGTATTAGGGCACTTCAGGCCGCGTCTCTTTCATCAGCCCTGTAGAAGACACAGGGTGGATCAGGAGTTCCCAGTGTAGGCCTAAACAGACCTTTACAATCGGACTGTCCTCTTATTTTTTGACGTAGGCCTAGCTTATATGTTAATGTACTCATTCTGTTATCTGCCTCATTATTGGCTCATCCATTTGAAATAGATGTTTAACTTTGTCTCATGGAATAGTAATTTTATTTTTAACATGATATTTCCTAGTTTCATTCATAGAAATTGCTCTTAAATATGATCTGACTGAGGCAACCTCTTGACCCAAACATAATAGTGGGACAAGTTGTCCATGAGGCAGCCTCAAGGTGCCTATCTATCAACTCCACTGATTATGCAATGTTTAGTGAAACCTCATTCACTCAAACAACGTCATTAACTGGCCATGCGACACACCTTTGATCGTAAATCCACTTTATCAAGATTCCCAAATCACCTCAAGCATAAGGGCACTATGCACTATGCCCTTATGCCTGAATCAGCAGCACAGGGAGAAAACAGGTTTTATTAGCTCACTGAGCTACAGGCCATAGCACAAGGAGCTAGCAAGTCTTCAGGCAAGGTTAATCATGACATTTTTACATTTTAGTCAATTAGCAGATGTTCTTACCTATAGCGACTTACAGTAATGAGTTCATACAGTGTGGCTCAGTTGGTAGAGCATGGTGCTTAACGCCAGGGTTATGGGTTCGATTCCCAATGCTGGACCAGTATATGCACTCACTACTGTAAGTTGCTCTGGACAAGAGATTCTGCTAAAATGTAAATACAGTTTATACTTTATTTTTTTCTTCTCCATACTGGTCCACCGTGGGAATCAAACTCACAACCATGGCGTCACAAGTGCCATGCTCTACCAACTGAGCCACACGGGATTATCATCAGTCATCAAGTAAGCATGGCTCATTGAACCACCTCTGTTCTGACCTCTCCACAACAGTGATGTTGTTGAGGTTGAAGCATGTTAATTATCAGTAAGGCCTCTCAGAAGTTTAGAACACTGTCTCGGATGGATGGGTATGTAGAATCAGTAGGGGATGTCATAGAGGCAGAACTATCTGCGGGCCTGAGTTCCAGCTCCAGCATACTGTAATTACAGACCATGATTGCATACCCTTTTCCTTGAGGGCTTGAAATTCAGTATTTATGTGATGGATGATAAAATAACAATTTCAGGCCATATGTATGTGTTATTAGTTAAGCACACCATTCGCTTCACATTGTTCGAATTAAATGTGCCAGTTCCAAGTGTAAATCTTGTCTCCCTCCATCGAAGTTTCAGACCAGTGGAGGGCAGTAGAGTACTAGTCTACAGCTGTGTAAGAAGCAATGCCTTTGGAATGTATGGTGCCAGCTGGCAATTGGAAACACAAAAATACAAGACTGGTTGAATGTAGACTGGTTGAATGTAGACTGGTTTAACATTAACTGAAATCTTGAGACCTCAGAAAAGACATGGATAATGAAACCAAGCATCTAGTAGGTCCTGACCATTGATGCTGGTCCCTGCTGCTGCTGCTGACATGACCAGGTTGTCAGTCAGTCTTGGTGGGTCTGGTCTGTGGGAGTGACATCACCCCAGTGGACACCTGTTCTGTAGGGGGGGGATCCTTTTATCTGCTCTATTGGGTTGGGAGGCCCTGAGAGGGAAGAATGGGGGGTGTCAAACAGCTGCGTGTCTCTCCTTGATTAATAGATGGCTTATGGGGGACAGACAGTACTGGGGCTGCTGAGCCTGGATCAAATGGGACAAATCAAGTGCTCTGGTCCTCATTATCTGACTGGTCGCCCTGTGTTAGTTCAGTGTCCTCAGTAAAGCGTTTGGTGGTGTTATCAGATCAAAACAGATTAGATAACTGAACACTGTCCTTCTTTTCCAGCTTTCTCAATTAACAGCTTAGCGCTCAAATCAACAAATGATGGTTAAACTGAACAGCCGGGCCGTTTAGCTAGATTATAAATGTTCTACTAGCTTATCCAATTAAACACAACTGTTCAAGGTTATCAAATGAACAATGAGATGATCCTATTGGCCCTATCCTACCCAGAGTCCCCTCCATACCCCTCCATAACCCTCCCTCTATGCCATAGTCGGGGAGAGGCAGTGACGACAGGACCTTTCTTGAGAAATGTGAAACTAGACAGAGCCCAGCTCTCAACAATGGTACTCATATTTCGGCCAGCCTTGTTCACGGTATGGCTTAATGGCTCCTGGGCAAGGGGATCTGTCCCTCAGGACCAATGTGTGATTGTAGAGAGGGAGATGTTGTTGAAGGAGATGCTAGGCTTCAGACAGACTCTAGTTCCCTGTGGCCTGTTTGCCATTTGACAGGCTGTCAGAGTAGCATTAGGTCTGTACTTCTGAAGATGGTAGTATGGGTAATCCACTTCCAACCATTAACCACATGAATCCTTTTTATTGTATGGTAGGGTATAAAGGGATTTACATGTGTTGAAGGAACGATGAGTAGAAGGGAGGGTTTGTATGTGATTTTGTGTCTATATGCATCCATATCAAATCATATCAAGTCAAATGTTATTGGTCACATACACGTGGTTAGCAGATGTTATTGCGAGTGTAGCGAAACTCCACAATAAATGCCTAATACACACAAATCTAAGTAAAGGAATGGAATAAGAATATATAAATATAAATATATGGATGAGCAATAACAGAGCGGCATAGGCTAAGATGCAATAGATGGTATAGAATACAGTATATACATATGAGATGAGTAATGCAAGATATGTAAACATTATTAAAGTGTCTAGTGTTCCGTTTGTTAAAGTGGCAAATTATGTCAAGCCTGTATGTAGCCAGCAGCCACTCTGTGCTAGTGATGGCTGTTTAACAGCCTGATGGCCTTGAGCTTGAAGCTGTTTTTCAGTCTCTCGGTCCCAGCTTTAATGCACCTGTACTGACCTCGCCTTCTGGATGGTAGCAGGGTGAACAGGCAGTGGCTCGGGTGGTTGTTGTCCTTGATGGTCTTTAAGGCCTACCTGTGACATCAGGTGCTGTAGGTGTCCTGGAGGGCAGGTAGTTTGCCCCCGTTGATGCGTTGTGCAGATCGCACCACCCTCTGGAGAGCCCTGCGGTTGTGGGCGGTGCAGTTGCCATACCAGGCTGTGATACAACCCGACAGGATGCTCTCAATTGTGCATCTGTAAAAGTTTGTGAGGGTTTTAGGTGACAAGCCAAATTTATTCAGCCTCCTGAGGTTGAAGAGGCACTGTTGCGCCTTCTTCACCACACTGTCTGTGTGGGTGGACCATTCCATTTTGTCCTTGATGTGGATGCCGAGGAACTTTTAAACTTTCCACCTCTCCACTGCTGTCCCTTTGATGTGGATAGGGGAGTGCTCCCTCTGCTGTTTCCTGAAGTCCATGATCATCTCTTTTGTTTTGTTGATGTTGAGTGAGAGGTTATTTTCCTGACACCACACTAGGAGAGCCCTCACCTCCTCCCTATAGGCTGTCTCGTCGTTGTTGGTAATCAAGCCCACTACTGTTGTGTCGTCTGCAAACTTGATGACTGAGTTGGAGGTGTGCATGGCCACGCAGTCATGTGTGAACGGGGAGTACAGGAGGGGGCTGAGCACGCACCCTTGTGGGCCCCCAGTGTTGAGTATCAGCAAAGTGGAGATGTTGTTTCCTACCTTCCCCACCTGGGGGCGACCCATCAGGAAGTCCAGGACCAAGTTGCAGAGGGCGGGGTTGAGACCCAGGACCTCATATTGATGATGAGCTTTTAGGGTGCTATGGTGTTGAATGCTGAGCTATAGTCAAAGAACAGCATTCTTACATAGGTGTTCGTCTTGTCCAGATGGGATAGGGCAGTTTGCAGTGTGTTGGCGATTCAATCGTCTGTGGACCTATTGGGGCGGTAAGCAAGTTTAAGTGGGTCTAGGGTGACAGGTAAGGTGAAGGTGATATGATCCTTGACAAGTCTCTCAAAGCCCTTCATGATGACAGAAGTGAGTGCCACAGGGGATAGCCATTTAGTTCAGTTACCTTTGCATATGATTGTGGCAGTGCATAGGTAGCCACATTTTCTGTCCTAAATGCATGTAGGCATAAGTGATTGTGTGGGTAGTGTGGAAGTAGTGAACCTGTATGTTTGTAGCACAGGAGGCTGGTGCACCTTAATTGGGGAGGACGGGCTCGCGGTAATTGCTGGAGCAAATTTGGTTGAATCTTATCAAATACAGTGCATTCGTAAAATATTCAGACACTTTGACTTTTTGGCAAAACTGTTTCGGTGACGACATGATTCCATATGTGTTATTTCATCGTTTTGATGTCTTCACCATTATTCTACGACGTTGAAAATATTACAAATAAAGAAAAACCCTTGAATGAGGGGGTGTTCTAAAACTTTTGACCGGTAGTGTACATATACTATTTGACAGCCACAAGGCACCCATATCTCAGAGAAAGAGCATTAGTTCCATTATATTGCAGTAGTAAAATATCATTTTTAAAGCAACATTCTCTCAGTGTTTGTTTTAAAATTGAGAGAATAGGGTCGGCTCTAGCATGTCTAGCTTCTGTTCAGGCAGTGGTTTTCTTCTAAGGCCTGGCGCCCCCTCCCCCAAACCCTTGTGGAGTTTTTTGAGTTGAGGTGGCAGGCTGCCATGTCCCTGTGGCTCTAAAGCAGGGGTCTCCAACCTTGTCTAGCATGAGAGCTACATTTGATTTTTTGTTTTTGCAAAGTACCATTTTTATTTATAGCTTTCAAATATACAAATTCTCCTCTTTTCCTCTCCCCTTCAACCCCTCCCCCGGTCCTTAATGTACAAGAAAAAGTAGTGCACTATGTTTTCTGTAAATATACCTGGTAAAATAATGGTTAATAAACATCTGTAAAGGGGGGCTATAAAATCTGTGAATTATATATATTTTACCCAAATTATGTTTTCTCAGTTTTATTTTTCCTGTTTTTGGATTTGTGCTAGTTTTTCACTCTCAAAATGACAATTGTTCATAGAGAAAAAGGGAAATTAGATGTTCTGAGTCCATGTCAATGATTAAATCACATCAGAAGACCATTTTCTTTACGTCTGGAAGAAAACTAACAAATTGCGCATCTGGACCTTTATTTGCACATCTAGCAAATGAGGAATGTCCATCTAATGTCTGTTTTTTTAACCTTTATTTAACTAGGCAAGTCAGTTAAGAACAAATTCTTATTTTCAATGACGGCCTAGGAACAGTGAGTTAACTGCCTGTTCAGGGGCAGAACGACAGATTTGTACCTTGTCAGCTCGGGGATATGAACTTGAAACCTTTCGGTTACTAGTCCAGTGCTTACTAGGCTACCCTGCCGCCCCAATGTGCAGGTCTAGTGATGGTTCTGTACTGCTGCTTCTCATGTCATGGCAAAGTAAGCTAATAACAAATAATATATACAAATTATATACTTACTCATGATATACTTCTGCCAGGTAAGCCTACTTAATTTAACATTTCATTTAGAAGGTTTTGGTAAAAGTATTTCTGTCAACCCACAAGACTGTTATCACATCAACTGGCTACACATTTCTGTCAACCCACAAGACTGTTATCACATCAACTGGCTACACATTTCTGTCAACCCACAAGACTGTTATCACATCAACTGGCTACACATTTCTGTCAACCCACAAGACTGTTATCACATCAACTGTCTGGCTACACACAGAGTGATAAATAAATGCGCGCCACACAGACAGACAGGGGCAATATTGCTGGACATTAATTGGAAGATATATTGTGTTAAGTTTGTCTTTTTAAGCCAATAGTGGCTAACCAAGGGTGGAATAGTGTCAATTTGGTGTTGATTAGTTAGTAGCTGGGAGCTTGTGGTTGTCTGATCTTTGGGAGATTTGTTTATGTTAGTTTGCGGTGGAAAACATGAAAAATTGCTTGTACTTTTAGCATTTTTTGGCGAGCTAATCATATGTGGGCTCAAAGCTACTGGTAGCTGGCGATCCACCAGTTGGAGACCATCTGCTCTTAAACATGCCAATGATGTTGGCATGCAGGGCAGCAGATATCACTATTACATTCTATTGTTGATGGTGAACCAGATCTTTCCACAGTGTTTAAACCAACATGGGTCCCAACTTTTATTAATGGTGGTTCCACTTGCTTCTTGGAAACAGGTTAAATAGTAACCTGCCATCTGAGTGAATTGAAATGCCTCTTGGCACTGAAATGTTCCCCAATGAGATGGCCTACTTCAGAAGGCCAAAGGTTTGTTTAGTAAGGCCCAGAATACAACACAAACAGCAATGATTATTGAGGCATTATGACCCTGCTCGTATTTCTACTTAGAAAACGTTCAGTGTGACACAATTAGCACCTCGGGCCAGGCTTAATCAACCCTCTCTGACCCAGCAACACAAAGATGTTGAACTAGCCGACTGCCGGATTAGATACAAGAGCCATCCAGGAGCTAACTCTGTGCTGCAGCACAAAGCCAAAAACATACAGCCAAGCAAGACCATTACACCACCTGTATCTACTTCATCACCACCACAGGCTGTATGTACCCTGATGTCTCCAGTGATCCAGAATTGGGCTTTATCTGGTGGTAACCTAGGTCTAGGACTCTGGTTGAGTGTAAGAGCGTTAGACCAGTATCAAAAAGGTTGCTGATTTGAATCCCTGAGCTGACTAGGTGAAAAATCTGTTGATGTGCCATTGAGCAAGGCACATAACCCAAATTTGCTCCTGTAAGTCCCTGTGGACTAAAATGTAAATGCAATCCCTCCAGGGTAATGTGGGTCAGTTATTTCTCCCCAAAGAGGGCAGTGTAGTGAGGTGTCATGAAGTTAAGTTTATGACTAATGGCTCTGTGCCACTGGACTGTGGAACACTGTGAGAAGTCTGACTTCTGACCTCTTGGCCACTGGCCACCAGCCACAGAGTTAAATTAGACCCATTATCTGTCCGTGGACCTGCCTCTGTTTGAAAATGTGGACCATGCCTATGGCAATAACTCACCCAGGGCTGGGACAGGGGGGAGGCAGGGGTGGAGGTGTGTGGAGGAGAGATATGATCTGAGTAAACATTTTCCCAAGCACATGTTCGTCTGCACTCCCAAATGATGTACTCTCTGTTGTCAGAACCACAAAACGTGTCGTTTGATATTTCAGGAACAAGACATAATGGGAGAGGTGCATGCATTGTGACGGGGGGATACTGGAAAATCACGTTGCCCGTATGTATTTGATATGGAATGGCTACACAGGAATGGGGTCAGACTCATTAAGGATTGGGCTGTGGCTTAATGGGACAAACTTAAATGGGGGTTATTGGATAGTGCTGGTGGTTGTATGGTATGAGGTGGATGTATAGGTTATACCACATTGTTAGGAGGTGGAGTGATGTCTGTGTGTGTTTCTAATGTGTTGGGGTATGCACCAGGCAGTAGCCTCATTGTCAAGATGTTTGTTGCGCAGATGACAGGCCCGGCCAGGGGAAGGGTATGTTTGGGATGAGGTAGGTCTTGATTTTCAGAGGTTTCATGTCCAGAATGCTGGCCTCGCTGCCTGCTGAAGTGATTTCAGGCGGTTGTAAGAGGTGGTATTTCTGGGGACTTAAGGGTGCAGAACAGGGTGAGTCTCAGTTCTATGATCCCAACACTGAGGCATGCCCTTCCCGGCCTCCAGGCCTGGTTACTGACCTTCAAGTGACATCAGAATGACATGCTCACAGAGGCTGAGCTGTAAATTAGACAGGAAGGAGAGAGAAGAGAGCGAGAGTGGGATAGAGAGGGGGAGAGAAGAGAGAGAGGGAGGAGAGAAGAGAGGGGGGATAGGGAGGGGAAGAGAGCGAGAGAAGAGAAAGAGGGGGAGACCGAGGGATAGAGAATTAGACATCATGTTCAGGGAAAACGTTTAAGGATATCACTGGTTGAAATAAACCAATTATTACAACTGACATAGAGAAAAGCAAGGAGAGAAAAGCTGACCGTAGCAGTTTAGTCAAAGTATGAATTTTGGTATAGTTTATAAATCTTTAGGAACAACACAATGTATATAGTTTGATGACCACAGCATACAGCAGGGATCATCAACTACTGTCGATTCAGGCGCGGGACAATTTTTTTCTTGAGTGGCAGGTCAGGGGCCGGAACATAATTACAAATCATTGTAGACTGCAAAGAACCCCAAACAGAAATAATATTTGATGAAAACATAACATTTTCAAACCTTGCTTCCAGGTGTAAATTTGTTTAAATATGTTTGCTCAGAGAACTTGGGGGAAGGGGGGGGGGCAAATTAAGTCACCCGCAGGGCATATTCAGTCCACGGGCAGCCAGTTGGGGAACCTTGGCATACAGTATGTAAGTATCTATGAATATCCCATGCTTTGGAGACAATGGCATTCAGTTTCTCCATTGGATTTTTGTGTGAGTGTTGAGTATATCCGTGTGTGCTCCTTGAGTGGTCTGAACAGAGATTGACTTCATCACTACTTGTATTTGTGAGAAGTATTGACATATCGAATGCACCAAGCTGTCTGTTTAAACTACTAGCACACAGCTCAGAGACCAGTGGTGGAAAAAGTACTCAATTGTCATACCTGAGTAAATAGGAAATGACTCAAGTAAAAATGAGACACCCAGTAAAATACTACTTGAGTAAAAGTCTAAAAGTATTTGGTTTTAAATATACTTATGTATCAAAAATTAATGTAATTGGTAAAATACACTTCAAACATAAAAGTATAAAATATACTTAAGTATCAAACATAAAAGTGAAAGTATAAATTATTGCAAATTCCTTATATTAAGCAAACCAGATGGCAATATTTTCGGATAGTCAGAGGTACACTCCAACACTCATAATTTACAAACAATCATGTGTATTTAGTGAGTGCCCCAGATCAGATGACCAGGGATGTCCTCTTGATAAGTGCGTGAATGTACTACTAAGCATTCAAAATGTAACGACTACTTTTGGGTGTCAGGGAAAATGTATGGAGTAAAAAGTATATTATTTTCTTTTGGAATGTAGTAAAGTAAGAGTTGTCAAAAAATATAAATAGTAAAATAAAGTACAGAAGTAGTACTTAAGTAGTAGTTGCAAGTATTTTTACTTAAGTACTTTACACCACTATCAGAGACCCATGCGTACCCCACAAGACCTGCCACCAGAGGTCTCTTCACAGTCCACAAGTCAAGAACAGACGATGGGAGGTGCACAGTAGTACACAGAGGCGACGTTGCAAGGGTTGTGTGACACGTGTAGAAGCTAACCTCATGGCGTCCTATGTTTTGATTGGCTTGAAATGTGTCCGTTGGCTTGCGTTTAAAGTCGAGCCCCTCCAACCTCCACCCTGGGGAGCATTCCTAGGCCATGGTCAAACTACTTGTCTTTCACTGACACCACCACCACAGCTGTCAGTCCTGTCAAAACACTGTCTCACCCTTTGGCCCCGGGGTCAAAGGTTAATGAGCTCTGTGACAAACTCAACACAGAGAACAGCACTCAGAAATCTAGGCCTAGATTCAATCAGATCAGGTGTTAACAGGCGATAGCAGACACCCGCATAGCGGATGTTTTGGCAGTGTTGGAGGTGGAACTGTTTTACAGCCGTCAAATCGGTGAGCAGCTGCTCTTGAGATCATTGTCAGGAAGCCATAGCCGCCCCATTCGTGTTAGAAGTTCAGAACGAAAACCTGTGTAATCTAGAAATAATTACGCTCAAGTAAACAAGGCTGCATTGGATTTCTGTTAATGTGACTCTGTGAAGCCAATGGCAATGTCCGCTTTAGCTACAATGCCAGGAACCGCTTGTGGTTTGACAGCTCTAACGCCGTTCCACCCCAGACACCGCCAAAACAACTGCTATGCGGATGTCAGCTAAAGCAGATCTAATTGAATAGAGACCTTAATAAGACAAGTGGAACTGTAGCCTTGTAGACATCACTGCTCTCTCATCACTGCTTATTCATTAGGGGATAGAGATTTTTTTAGTAATCTCTCTGTTTCCTCTCCTCTCTTTCTCACTCTCGCTCTCTCTCAATTCAATTCAAGGGGCTTTATTGGCATGGGAAACACATGTTTACATCGCCAAAGCATATGACAAACAATTAACAAAAGTGAAAAAAACAATCAAAAATGAACAGTAAACATTACAAAAAAAAGTTTCTATCTCCCTCTGTTTGTCTATCCATCTTTTTCTCTCATTCATTCTGTCTCTCTCTCATTCTCGTTCTTCTTGGTCTCTAAATAGCACCTCTGCCCAGCACCATGTGGCCATCCTAAGAAGGTGTGGAGACCACAGTCAGTAAACCATGAATGAGAGAGCTGTGTGTAGTATGTAGCTAAGCTGTTCCTGTAGACAGGCAGAACAATCAGGAGTAATGCCAAGCTGTTCCTGTAGACAGGCAGAACAATCAGGAGTAATGCCAAACTGTTCCTGTAGACAGGCAGAACAATCAGGAGTAATGCCAAGCTGTTCCTGTAGACAGGCAGAACAATCAGGAGTAATGACAAACTGTTCCCGTAGACAGGCAGAACAATCAGGACTAATGACAAACTGTTCCTGTAGACAGGCAGAACAATCAGGAGTAATGACAAACTGTTCCTGTAGACAGGCAGAACAATCAGGAGTAATGACAAACTGCTCCTGTAGACAGGCAGAACAATCAGGAGTAATGACAAACTGCTCCTGTAGACAGGCAGAACAATCAGGAGTAATGCCAAACTGTTCCTGTAGACAGGCAGAACAATCAGGAGTAATGACAAACTGTTCCTGTAGACAGGCAGAACAATCAGGAGTAATGACAAACTGCTCCTGTAGACAGGCAGAACAATCAGGAGTAATGACAAACTGCTCCTGTAGACAGGCAGAACAATCAGGAGTAATGACAAACTGCTCCTGTAGACAGGCAGAACAATCAGGAGTAATGACAAACTGTTCCTGTAGACAGGCAGAACAATCAGGAGTAATGACAAACTGCTCCTGTAGACAGGCAGAACAATCAGGACTAATGACAAACTGTTCCTGTAGACAGGCAGAACAATCAGGAGTAATGCCAAACTGCTCCTGTAGACAGGCAGAACAATCAGGAGTAATGACAAACTGCTCCTGTAGACAGGCAGAACAATCAGGAGTAATGACAAACTGTTCCTGTAGACAGGCAGAACAATCAGGACTAATGACAAACTGCTCCTGTAGACAGGCAGAACAATCAGGAGTAATGCCAAACTGTTCCTGTAGACAGGCAGAACAATCAGGAGTAATGACAAACTGCTCCTGTAGACAGGCAGAACAATCAGGAGTAATGACCAACTGTTCCCGTAGACAGGCAGAACAATCAGGACTAATGACAAACTGCTCCTGTAGACAGGCAGAACAATCAGGAGTAATGCCAAACTGCTCCTGTAGACAGGCAGAACAATCAGGAGTAATGACAAACTGTTCCCGTAGACAGGCAGAACAATCAGGACTAATGACAAACTGTTCCTGTAGACAGGCAGAACAATCAGGAGTAATGACAAACTGCTCCTGTAGACAGGCAGAACAATCAGGAGTAATGACAAACTGCTCCTGTAGACAGGCAGAACAATCAGGAGTAATGCCAAACTGTTCCTGTAGACAGGCAGAACAATCAGGAGTAATGACAAACTGTTCCTGTAGACAGGCAGAACAATCAGGAGTAATGACAAACTGCTCCTGTAGACAGGCAGAACAATCAGGAGTAATGACAAACTGCTCCTGTAGACAGGCAGAACAATCAGGAGTAATGACAAACTGCTCCTGTAGACAGGCAGAACAATCAGGAGTAATGACAAACTGTTCCTGTAGACAGGCAGAACAATCAGGAGTAATGACAAACTGCTCCTGTAGACAGGCAGAACAATCAGGACTAATGACAAACTGTTCCTGTAGACAGGCAGAACAATCAGGAGTAATGCCAAACTGCTCCTGTAGACAGGCAGAACAATCAGGAGTAATCAGAATAATTACTCACAGCTCTGCTTCAGTGGTCTCCCACCACCGGAGAAGTCTTCTAGGACAGTGTTCAGTGACTGTGCTCTGAGGTGATAATAACGGTGCTAAGTCAACCCACCTGTTGGAACAGCAACAGTCACACAGATCATTCAGTTCTTTTCATGACCCCAGACCACAGCCACTTATCACAAGTTGAGTAGAGCTCCACCAGATCCCCATGCAGACTGTTTGATTAACTCTAGGTTGATCATGATGAATTTAGATTGGAATCTGCCTCTTTATTTATGGAGATTGTATTTTTGCAGTTGTTTTCCCTCTGATCTCTTTAAGCTGAGACTCATGACCCCTGCCATTATGACCATTCATATCCAATCACCTAACCTCAGAATCCAAGCTGACCTTGCGAGGAGGAATGACAAGCAGAGCGATAGGGCTGTTCTGGCATTAGATAAGGCCTCTTCTCCCTCCCTCAGCTTATAAAAGGGGACCCATAAGCTGCTCTGTGGAGTCGAGCTTCACACAGAAATAGCCGCACTGTGTCCTTGTCTCAGGTGGAGCCGGGGACGAGGGGTGAGTTTGGGGTTGGGCTTGCTGTTGACAGGACGCAGAGCTACAGCATCTCCGTTTGCATGCCCCAGATTAGCACCCTTATTTCTGAACCACAGGACCATGTCACCCACCTGTCCACATCCCTCTGCTGCAGAGGTCACCCCCACATACACACACACACCATGACACATGCTAATCACATACACACACACACCATGACACATGCTAATCACATACACACCATGACACATGCTAATCACATACACACACCATGACACATGCTAATCACATACACACACACACCATGACACATGCTAATCACATACACACACACACACACCATGACACATGCTAATCACATACACACACACACCATGACACATGCTAATCACATACACACACACACACCATGACACATGGTAATCACATACACACACACACACACACACACATAATACACATGCTGTACGTAAATACATTCAAATTACACTGTCTACACACATGCTTATCATGTACTGTACACCAAGAGTTCCACATCACGTTACATACACATACACTTCTCTACCTGTCCTACCACTTACATACTGTACTATGTGTCATCACCCGTGTCATACAGCTGAATATGAGCTGCCCAGTCTGTTGTCTTATTTGTCTTACGCTCTTAGAAAAAAAAAGGTGCTAGAACCTAAAAGGGTTCTTCAGCTGTCCCCATTGGAGAACCCTTTGAAGAACCCTTTTTGGTTCCAGGTAGAACCCTTTTGGGTTCCATGTAGAACCCTTTCCACAGAGGGTTCTACCTGGAACCCAAAAGAGTTCTACCTGGAACCAAAAATTGTTCTACCTGGAATCAAAAACTGTTATCCTATGGGGACAGCAGAATTACGATTTTGGAACCCTTTTTTCTAAGAGTGAAGGTTGCGGCCCATTCTATGATTGTAACCAATAACCCTCGGATACAACTGCATAGTTCTCTGCTGTAGTAAAAATCACCCAGTACAAAATTAAGTTATGTGAATTTACCACACAGTTGGAGTTCCCATCATCATAAGTCTCTCTCTCTTTCCCCTTCTCTCTCTCTTCCCCCTTCTCTCTCTCTCTCTCTCTCTCTCTCTCTCTCTCTCTCTCCTTTCTCTCTCTCTCCTTCTTTACTTCTCTCTCTCTCTCTTCCTCATATCTGTTTGTGTGTCTCTCTCACTTATTGCAGCTGTTAGGGCAGAGAGGGGGTAGAGAGGGGGCCCTGTCTGCCACACAAGCGTTTCCTGATTAGCAGTCATTAGTGGTTATTATGACTCCGCCTGTGTGTGGATCTCAAGTCCCATTTAAATGCTGTTTATAACCCTCTCACTGAATTATCCTCCATTTAAAGGAAATCATAGTGGCTTACTCTGATGCAGTGATGAATTACTGAATAAAAGTTCTAATTAAATGTGTTTTTTCCTGAGGTTGTCAGGAATTCTGGCAGCAAGTCTCCCTTAGCAGCTGTTAGAGTTCATCACAGTGCACACCATTTCCTAGTTTCAAGCAGATACAGAGAAGTTGGGAAGTTAACTGTGTGTGTATGTGCGTACATGCATGGTTGTGTTACGCTGTGCCTGTGTGTTGTTCAGACCCCTCATGGACAACTTAACTAAAATGCAGTTGTTTTAACCCCTGCGACACACAACCCAAACTGCACCATCTGTTAAACCCCCACTTTATCACAGGCCCATTACCCGTTCATACAGAGTGATGTGTAAACATTTTGGAATTCCTCCATCCAATTAAGAGAGCCGTTTGCAAACCAGTGGATTGGGTTTCCTCTGCACTTACAGCACTGATAATGGAGACAGCTCTAAATGTCCACTAATTAGCCAGAGAATTAGAGACATCTGGGAGATAAACGCTGTAGCCCACTGAACGTGGCCTGGTACACAGCAGAACACGTCACATTGCACAGATCTACAGTATTACAGGACACTCATAAACCACAGACAAATCATGTTCAGGGACAGAAGTTTGTCTTGACCCATGCGACCTGATCTTGTGACCTAACCCATGTGATCTGATCATGTGACCTTATCATGTGATCTGACCCATGTGATCTGATCAGGATAAACTCCTGACCCATATCGAGGAGTCTACAAGGAAGACTAATGAAGCTCTTGTCAAATATCTGAGCTTTCCCACTATCCTCATCTCCCTTTACAGTACATGGACGATAGTAAAACATTTACAAAAATAAGTTGAATTTGAAAAATACTTTTAACATTGCAGAACCAATTTTATTTCTGTAAACTTATGTTGACAATTTTTATTTAAAAAATAAAGACAAATGGCTTGGCCAAAATGATTGTCACCTGGAGCTAGTACTTGGTTACACAGCCTTTGGCCAAGATAACTGCAGACAAACACTTTTTGAACGGTGCCCTCCACCAACTGCTGTTTTCTGCTCTTGCCATGGGTTACGGACGCTATTCAGATCTGAACTCTTCATTGGCTATTCCAGAAAAGTCCCGTGTTTATTCTTGAACCATTCCAGGGTGCATTTGATGTGTGTTTGGGGTTGTTGTCCTGCTGGAAGATCAACAACCTTCAACGCTGGAAGATCGACAACCTTTCAGAAGTCTCTAAAACCTGACCCTTGGCAACACAGTGACTAGGGTCGAATTTCAATGACAGACTCTTTAGGCATCTCCCGGCCTACGTCACTACTCTAAAATACTAAACAGTATCTACTTTAGCAAGATGTAGATTATGGAGGTTGTTTGTAATGAGTGGCTAGGTTGCATCAACTACCTTCAATAAAATCACTGCAAAGGTTTTTTCCTGTCAACTTTGGTTTCGAAATGTGACGTTCTGGCATAAATGCCTCGTGATTTGTTAGGAGAGTCCCGGGATTTGTTGTCTTCCCTTTATCGACGTAGGTAGTGACATAGTTCCTCTATGCCAAAAGAGTCCAACATTGAAACCGTACCCTAGTCACTGCTTTTGCCTAGGGTTGGGTTTACGAGACTACACAGTTTTATAAAATGTAAACAAACTTGTTGCATAATCCAATGTCTATTTGTCACGCCCTGATCTGTTTCACCTGTCTTTGTGCTTGTCTCCACCCTCCTCCAGGTGTCGCCCATCTTCCCCATTATCCCCTGTGTATTTATACCTGTGTTCTCTGTTTGTCTGTTGCCAGTTCGTTTTGTTTCGTCAAGCATACCAGCAGTTTTACCTCTGTTCCTGTCTCTTGTTTGTGCCTGTTTTCTAGTTTTCCCGTTTTTGATCTTTCTGCCCGCCCTGACCCTGAGCCTGCCGTCCTTTACCTTAGCCCCACTACTCTGGATTACCAACCTCTGCCTGACCTGACCCTGAGCCTGTCTGCTGTCCTGTACCTTCGCCCCACGACTCTGGATTACCGACCTTTGCCTGCTTTGACCTGTCGTTTGCCTGCCCCTGTTGCTGTAATAAACATTGTTACTTCGACAGTCTGCATTTGGGTCTTACTTGAAACGTGATTCTATTGATACATCCATTATTACTTTGTTCACAATAACAAGATCACACATTATAGATCTGCTCAGGGCACCCCCTTGAGAATATAAATTATTCATGTTTAGCCCAATATGGTAAAGCACCCTTAATGAGAGTCTAGTTTGAACAAATACATTGTGGAAAACAGAACAAAACACCTTATACACCTTCTAACCTAGGCCTGACTTGTCCTAACCCCTCCCAAGCCAATAACCCAGGGCCACCTGTCTTGTAATAAAGAAGTCCTCTTAGCAATAGAAGACTGGACAAATACAGGGGTCTGTTTATGTTTTATAGATGGAGGAAAGTAAAGATGGGGAGTTGAGGCTAACATGGCTACAGATAAGAAATGGGCATTGTTTGTTTAGAGTCCTGTCCAAACAGAGGCATTAATGAATTGAGAGGTGGAGAGTCCTGGACACCTCACTACTGTCCTCATTAGCAGGCTTACATTCTCAGGGGGCAAAGGCAAATATACATTTACACATTCACTCCCCAGTCTGGCCCAGCGTCACTAGCAGAAATAACAGTGTTGCACAAAGACCTGGTATTTACCCTGCTTTAATGGAGGTTGCCATGGCGTTTCACAAATCATTGTAATTATGCTCACCATGCGGGTCACCCATGGTAACCGGCTGGTGGAAGGGTAGGATGGGGGGGTTGACTGGAGAGGAGGGAAAGTGATAATCTGTGATAAATAATAGGTTGAATTGCTGAATATAAAGCCCTTGATTTACCAAGAAAATGTAAAAGAGGGCTTATTCTTTAGGCTTACTCTTCATCGGTTAGGGCCAGGGTGGGAGAGGGCTTATTCTTTAGGCTTACTCTTCATCAGTTAGGGCCAGGGTGGGAGAGGGCTTATTCTTTAGGCTTACTCTTCATCAGTTAGGGCCAGGGTGGGAGAGGGCTTATTCTTTAGGCTTACTCTTCATCGGTTAGGGCCAGGGTGGGAGAGAGCTTATTCTTTAGGCTTACTCTTCATCGGTTAGGGCCAGGGTGGGAGAGGGTTTATTCTTTAGGCTTACTCTTCATCGGTTAGGGCCAGGGTGGGAGAGGGCTTATTCTTTAGGCTTACTCTTCATCGGTTAGGGCCAGGGTGGGAGAGGGCTGACCAAAGGAATACCAAGGGACAGAGAGATACAGTATATAGAGAGATGAGCAACAAAGAGAGACAGGTTGGCTGCTTTGAATGCTGAGCCCTTGTAGCCTTGCTCTGTTTTGTTAAATTACCTGGAATTCATTGCAGAGGTGTCTGTGTTCATTGGATTAGAAATTGACTGGTATAATTATGTAATTGGTAGAGCTTTATCCTCGAAATAAGCTGTCAGCTGGTGGAATTGATTTATTTCCCTTCCCCACTTCTCTGACATCCTCATTTCCAACCATAATAACTGACTAAATTATACTGTATAGGCTGCAGTGCCATCATATGGCATCTTTCCATTTAAGTGTTGCCTGTATAGTAGTCATTAAACCTTCCCAAGAAAAACAACTATATCAAATGTCTATATACCCACAGCCTGGACTTAGAGTTGAGTTTAGTTACCATTTTCTAGCATAAGGGACGTGTGAGTCCGTTATTGAAGGCAGTGGGATTGTAGCTAGTGGTCAGATATCAGACGTTGTATGAGATGACCCAGGTTAAATGAATGGGAGAGAAACCTGCCACATTGTACGAGAGTTGAGGGGATCATCATTAAATACGATTGAGAGATTCATTCCTCGTTTCATTTCATTCACATGGCACTGACTTCCCCCTCTGTTGAGTCATTTGCCTCAATAAATATTTTAAAAAGGACAAATATTGCCCAGATCAATTTGTGTTTGTTCCGGTGGTTAACCATGAAAGGTGCATGCTGCTACAGCCATACCTGGCTAGGAATAGTGATTCATTAGTTGTGGGAGTGTCTAACCAGTGTGACTTTAGCTCATTTTGCCAGGGGAAAGGCAGGTGCCAATTAGATCTGAGTAAAGGTTCTTCTATACATGCACTTCTATTATAAAGTGTATTATTAAACCCCCATCACAGGACGAACAGCCCCACTCCCCCTTGCCCTGCCCACTATCCTGATGGACTCAAATTGCTCCAAGTAGACGGGATTGATTCAATGGTTTCTACTGATTTTGAAAGAAACCTCTGGTTTATAATGATACTATTCAAGCTGTTACAATGGATACTGATTTGAGATAGACAGTTGAGAGCAACAGAGTGAGAGAGGGGGGGGGGGGGGTGAGGAGAGAGAGAGAGACAGAGTGAGAGAGAGAGAGAGACGGAGTGAGAGAGGGGGGGGAGAAGGAGAGAGGGTGAGGAGAGAGGGGAGAGAGAGAGAGAGAGAGACGGAGTGAGAGAGAGCGCGTTTGAGAGAGACTGATTTGGGGACTTCTTATGGGGTTGTTGAGCTGCATGTTTGTCCAAGAGGACTGGGGTTTTGTGGACAGTAACTGTCCCCCTCATCTTTTTTATTGTTCTCCCACCAATATCTCCCCCTATTTCATCTCCCCCTCACTTTTCCCTTTTCTTCCTCAGTTGTATTGATGTGCATCACAGTTTCCTATTTTCTCCAGTTCAAATTGCAGCATGTTAATTCTCCCACAAATTACAGCAATAGCAGGTATCTCTCTGTGATACTTTATAGAGGGGAGCAATCAGGGATAATTGAGTGCCTTTCAGATGGAGCCCAGCGCATTCACTCCATTCAGATGGAGCCCAGCACATTCACTCCATTTCAAAGAGCATCCATTTATGGCCTAATCGCTCTTTAAGCACTGAATTTCTGGAACACAAATGATTTTGCTTAAGTGTATTTGGGAATCATAGTCTTTTGAGGATGGATAATAGAAATCAAATCCCTTTCACGAGAGCTGACATTTCTACATTTTCCAATTGAAATTAATTTCTCAAATTTAGCATGAATATCTTCAAATTGCTGACAATTATACCTTTCAATGGGAACAAATTACACGCAACAAAAAGTGGAGACATCAACTGGTGCTTCAGTTAAATGGCTTTGTTTCCCAATTCCCTGCTTTTCCTTATTTTCCTTATAATGATGTACATACAGTATATTGACTCAGGGGGCGACCTGCTTTGTGGATTACTTTCCATTCTCATTTTTGCCCATTAAATGAACTAAAATGGTTTATTTTTGTTAAGCTTCAACAAACCTGTTTAGGATTTTTGTTTCTCTACGGCAGCTGCAGACATAACTGTTGATGTGTTTACAATGGAAGTTGTGGGGCCAGAATCATGCTGCTTGACCTCTAGTCAACAATTGATTTTAGGTGTAGCAAAGCATTCTCTTTGAACTATTAGACTGAATACCAATGTGGACTGAATAATGCTAGGTATTGGACAGACGTTTTAATAAGGTTTGTTTTCGCTCTTGGCCATTGTGTTGGTACAGTTTTACAACATGGATGTGATGGTGTAATGGGAATGCATCCATGTGGGTGTGTAGGGTTCAATAAATTCCCCGGTTGTCCCAAAATCCTGTTTGTTAGTCCCAAAATCCTGTTTGGTAGTCCCAAAATCCCAGTTGGCATTCCCAGAATGAGAAGGGAATAATCAGGAAATCCAACCCTGGATTTCTGGAAAATCAGGGAATTTATTGAAAGTTCCTGGAATGTGAGCGGCACTTTTAGGGGCTTGCAGCCAAAGGAGGGGGAACATTGGATTGCTCTGATAAAGAAATCATTTCACAGATGGTTAAGTCCAGCGTTGCTCAAGCTGAAAAATCTGCAACTTTGCTGTGAAAATAGCTTTTTTTTAGGCTTGCAACAGATCAGCAAATAGGAGTCATGGAATGTCATAATGTGTGTTGGAGACGGAGGGGAAGGGTTCATTAATAGTGCTTTGCTGAACTGACAGGCTACAGTTTGTGGGTAACAGTTGCCAAGCCAAACAAGAGTATTAAAACCATTCACAACTCTTCCTAATTCCTCCTAAAGTGTTATTCATGCAAGAATTGTATGACTACTATGGGGACACAGCGGTTCAGGCCCAATAATGACCATTAGCAGCAAATTGACAGCCACTGCTCATCAGCTTCTCACACAATATCTTATCAAAACAAACTATTATGAAGGAGGTCATTTCTCTGCTTTTCTCCATCACTCGTGTGTATGACTGGAACAACAGTGGCAGGTGTTGAGTTGAGTTAGGGCAGTTACTGAGGGATTTACAAACAAGACAAAAGGTTTTCACAGGTCTCCCCTCCTCTCATAGGGAACATCACAGGATCCATCTCTCTGATCCTTCATAACAATATTTATCATGATCAATTTGTAATGAGCTCCTCTGTGGCTTTTGGAATAAGCTTCTGGTACAGCTCATTTGTTGATGGCTGGAATATTCTAAGCCTATCCCCTTGTAAAAAAAAAAAAACACTTGAACCATTTTGATGATGGAACACTTATATAGGTTGAGGATAGCTCTGACAGCAGCTCAGCGATTCATCCAGTCATTTCTGTAGAATCCATTCTTACAATTCCTGACCCCTCATACTGTCCATTTTGTACAATGCAGCCAGTTGAAATGTTTTCTCAAGTGGTGGTCATTTTGGGGAGGAGAATAAATGATGCGCCTATATATTCCTCTCGGGTAAGGACATTTTGACAGCACTCACTTTACAGTGGTCGCAATCAGGACGCATCCACAATGCAAATTGGACCAATCACTGTCCTAGGAGCAGGACAAGGAGACAGCGGGAAAGAGGGCGCCATCACACTGCCTGGACGGCCGGTGTTGATTGAAAACAGTCTTCAGACTCCGGGAAATGATAGGGAGAGTAATTGACGAGAGGGCAAAAGGATAGCCCTTCATAAATAATGGGACATGGAGCATGTGTTTGAGCTGGCCAGCTAGGCCTTGTTTGGAGCGCTCAAGACGAGCTTCAGGCCTGGTATTTTCATCTGGGGCCGGAGCACTGAGAGGCCTAAGGGATCGTTATCATCACACGTTGCCATGATGGATGTCACTTGATTGAAAAAGGGGACCCTCTTAGAATGGATTCGTTTAAATGTTAGTGAACACTTTGGGCGTTTGTAGCGAAAGGCAGGGAGGCTGGTTAGATGTGTAATCAATAGATGAATGCTCATCTGTCTAGGCCGGATTCCAGGGGAGAGGCTAACATGATTCTTTCTTCGTCCTCTGTTCTTCAGACACCACTTAGGCATTCAAGGTTTGCTGTATATATTTATTCATCAATATATTTGTATTCCCCCTGATTCAAGGGCCACTGTTCAGCAGCACGCAACAGTTCACACGTATAATTCTGAGAAAACGCACACACACAGACATACACACATCAAGATGAATAAACACACACTTCTACTGATTTAGAAAATGCATTTGCATGTTAAACTCCATGGCGTTTCCCACCCTTCAATTAGACGCTGTACTGATTCACTCATACATTTCCACATAGCTGAAAGTATGCAATACCTTATTGCTATACCTTCTAGTCATGTAGCACCCAACACTTTAAACAGCTAGGCTAAAAGTAATGATAACTACATGTGCATTCCTACACTCAAAATGGAATGCACAACTTGTTCCAACATGAAAGGCGACCCAATTGGACATTTGATTTATTCTTCCCTACGAATATTTCTGCCAATGCTGTTGAGATGAGACCAGAGAACCTAATGATTGTCCTCTGTTCTGTGGTTCACTGATCAGACCTCTGTCATTTAGTTCCTGACAGATTTGGCTGCTGGTCATCTGAGAACAGACCTGCAAAAGCATAGATACCACACAAATGTGTTCTCTCACACGCAATGCATGGCAACCTTTTAAACCCATTTTCCCCTTAATCATTCAGGCACATTTGTTCCCTTTTCCTCTTTAAACTCAATAGCTCAGGAATAAGCTCTGATTTCTGAATAGGATGGGCAACAGCAAAGAGAGAGTGATGAATAGAGGGATGAAGAGAGAAATGTCAGAAAGAGGAGAGGGTGGAGATTCAGGGGGGATGGCGCTCACAGCTAATCTACATGTAGACCACAATCCTCTCTGCCTGATTGGTGTCTACCAAGTTAAATGTGGAGGCAATTTAAAACACAGTGTGAGGTATTCGGTGAAACGTAAAAAAACGCAGACGATTGAATATCCAATATCAACAGATTCTCTGTTGACTTTGATTGTATTCTCTTGTGAACAACTTTTCATCCCCCCTCCGGCTACTGCGTTCTCTCATGCCCTGTATCTGTAACTCCTCATACTCATGTCCTATAATGTGGTATGTGCGATTCCATGCATATTTACATGTCATTTACCACATTGATAACCTAAAATGGTCTTTAATCTGCTCTGCTCATTTTCTCTCAGGCTCCATGTCTTGCTGGGACTCACTCAGCCCACCTACCACCCCCTGAGCCCTGCACCATTGTGAATCCACTGGTACAATTGTCAAACCAATGATTAATTCTCTGCAATTACAATCGCACAAAGAACTTTTCTCTGCTCGGAGTGATGATTAAATTAACAGCTATCCCAGCTGCCTAATAACATCTAATAGAATATTCATAAGCAGCTCAAATGGAATGTGTTATCTCCATTAACTTCATCATGCTCACTTAATTACATGATTGTTATTGTATTTACACCTTATTAGCACTCACTGAAGCTGACACACTTTGTGACTGGCTGTACAGACTGTAGAAGAGATTATCACAGCATCTCTCTCTCTCGCTCTCTTTCGTCATCTCTCTCTCTCTCTCTCTCTATCGCTCTCTTTCCTCATCTCTCTCTCTATCTTTCTGTTTTGATATTTTCTACTCTCCTTTCTTGGCTGTCATTTTAGCTCTCATTTTCAAAATAATGTACTCTCTTTCCTCAGCCTTTCTCTCTCCTCTCCATCTTTCTTATTCATGCTGTAAGGCATGCCATTTGACTCGTGATATGGCTCCTGCTGTGCCCCAGCGGTGCTTTCAGGTGAATGTGTTCAAGGGAAGAAGATGCCTCATACAGTCTCCGTCGCTTTAGAATGATCTATCTACCTCTCCACTCCTCAGATTGTTCAAATGCAAATCGGAAAGATACTAAATCTAATCTTGAACAATTGTTGGCATGATTGCTTTTGTTTTGATTCCCTTTAATCCTCCTCTTTATCTTCCCTGTTTTCTCTTTACTTTCTCTTTACTTTCTCTTGTATTGGGTTCTTTTGTGTGATCATCATGTGCTCATCTCTCAGAGTTTCACCCATGACTCTCAATCTGTGCCAGTTGAGCAGTATTTGTCCAATGCTTGGAATGAGGCCTGGCTGTGTGATGGCCATTGTCACAAGCCCTGTCACCAAGGTATGGGCGTTATAAGGCGTTTTAAAGGATTTTTTAAAAAGTATATATTTTTAATATAAACTAATTGCTAAACGGATTATTATGTTTTACATTTATGCTTAACCCTATTCACTTATTCTTCCCTCTTTCCAAATGTATTTTCCTCTTTACATATTTTCCTCTTTCCTTAGATTCACCTCATTTCCCCCTCTGTTTGTTGACATCATCAAATTTGTACCTTCAGAATACGTAAATGGGAAGGTTTTTAATTATTTCTAAATACAAATTTCGGAAAATGATAATAATAGAGTTCTAATTTGTTCTGATATTTTTATAAGCCAATAACCCATCAACATAGTGGGTCAACTTGTTCTCTCTCTCACGTGCACTCTGTACTGTTCATGCTGTTGAATACACCTCTCAATTCTGTCCTCATAATGATTGCATTATTCATTTCATTGCAACACAGTTAAAAGCAAGGAAAGGTGTTACATTTGAAAGTTTATTGAAAATGAAAATGTTTTTTCTATAATAGAATATAATTTGTTATGATATTTTGTACACCTCTCTATCTCTGAGCCAACTCCCCAATGCCCACCTTCCTCTTCCTTTCTCTCCCTCTCTCCTCCTTCTCTGCCTACATGGCAGTAAGTGAAAGTTTGGCTGTAACTCCCCTACAGCTGTGAGGTGGAGTAAATAGTCCCCTTTTCTCCAACCTGGTGGGAAAAGTCAATATGCCATCTACAGAGTGAGTTCACTCACACTCTCTCTCTCTCTCCCTCTCTCTCTCTCTCTCTCTCTTTTATCTTATTGATGGACTAATTTGTGATCCAACAAAATGCCTTGCATTTGAGGCGTAAGTTGCACAGTGACAACTTCAAATTGGTGGCTAATGATGCCTAATGCACTTACTCATTTTTTTGCCTCTGTTTATCCAAATTATAACTCGTTGGACTTTATTGTTTCATTGCCTGCATGTGCTGTTGTTCTTTAGTCTGATTAAACATCTTGTGTGTGGTCAAATGTGTTCAAATACATCTTGGCATTCAGAAGAGTGTTTCAGCATGACCTGTTTCCCTCTTTGGGGCTATATGCCAAAGCCTCTCAACCACCCATCACAATATGACAGGTGTTTGGCTGTTCCTTGTTTTCTTCTTGCCTCTGAGTTCCCTTGGATTAGGCTACTCAATGAAATTCAATTTACTGTGTTGCTGATAGTCCTTTGAAGGGGGATTGGTGTAGGCCTATCCTGGACTATTATTCTCTCGCCATTATTCATGACATTGTCGAATATGTAAGTAGCCTGCCTCAGGGAAATAATGGAACCCCCAGCCTTTTAACAAAGTGATTTCCTTGTTGCTCTGAATGGAAAGCTATGAGATGACAAACCGCTTAATAAATAACGTATTCTAATTGGATGAAGGAGAATGAGCTGCAAGAGAATTGACGCAAGTCACACAATGAGTGCCATACTTCAGTCATTCTTTGCTTTTCAAAATCGGTCACTCAGTCATTCAACGTTATCTCCAGTCGATTTTTAAGGTTTATTCATCCTGGAACAGGCTTCACTAATCGGGTTATTGTCCATTTTTAAAGATGCTTTCTTGAGATGCCGACGAAATGCGTTGTCATGAAAACAATGTTACATTTTAAAATATTTATTTGGACAGTTTATTTGGGTTAATTATTACGCCATGCTATTTGAAAAGGGGAAAGTGATGGCTAAAAATGCGCGCACATATACACATAGATATAAACGCTTGGAAAACACTTGGAAAGATAGTTGGGAAATAGTTAGCCCTTGTAACAATGCCCCTATACTAAAGGGAATCCAGCTGGTGAAACTGAAATACAGCTACTTCTAGGGACCCTTTTATCTAAAAGTCGCTTTATTGTGTCGTTTAAATTAGACGAGATTAGTAAATAAAAGACGCAAAGGATTTTCAATAAAAAGGGATATTAATCCGAGAGGTAATTTCACGCGATTTGGTTCAACAGCATAGACGGGGTCAAATTGAGCAGAAGAGTTAAATAAAGGTAAAAAAAAAAAAAAAAAAGGAGCGGTAACTGCTGTCAAGTTAATAGCCAATGGTAGGGGTCCCGAATTAAGACGCGAGATCAAGAGGAAAAACAACATCTAATGAGATGGTAGGCTACCGCACCACATATGAAAAAAAAATCAGTATTTTTTTAATGTCTTTTAATGCCGGTCTACGTTTTGTTGCAAAATAAATATGACCATATAAATCCCTTAATCCACACCTTTGTCCCTGTTTAAGAGTTGAATCCAGCTCTTGAGATCCATCAATGGGACTATGAACTAGGCTCCATCAATCCATACTGGGCAAGAGTATTTTTGGAGACACATCTGTTTCTCTTTTGCAAGCTTGTTAATACTGTTTCATGCTGTTGAATACACCTCTCAATTCTGTCCTCAGAATGATTTCATTTAGCATTTTTCATTTCATTGCAACACAGTTCAAAGCAAGCAAAGGTGCAAAGTTTTGCATTTGACAGTTTTTTGTCAACTGATTCATCTGAAACCAGGAAAGAAAACTTAATTTTATATATATATATGTAAAATGTTCCTCCTGAAAACTTGCTTCTGGCTCATATATGATTGATCATAAATAATAACTTGAATACCCAAGTAATTTAATAAGACTGCGAAAATCTATCTATCAACAAACACCATATCATCAATACACTAAACATACATTGGGCTTATATGATCAACAGCATTGCTCTCCTTTTAAATCTCTCCAGGGCCTAGAGCTGTTCCTTTGGTGGCCTGTAGTACCCTGTGCGAGGCTGCTAATGGGTCATTCCTGAGGGTCAAAGGGCAGGGAGTTCACTATTTGTATTTCTTCTCTCTTCCTCAGTTCATGAGGAAAGCATGTTGTGGACAGTCTGGAGTAACAGAACATTGAGACAACTAACTGGGAAAGATGAGGCCTTGTTGTGCTATAAGTGCCTACCACTTCAAAGCTGCTATTCCTTTGGTCATGACTCCTGCTCCATGCAGAAGGAATTGGAGGGGGTTTAATGTCTCCTAACACACCTCCTTCCCAGTGGTGCTGGAAGGTAGGATGTTGACTTGTGTCAGCTGAGCTGAGTGCTCTTTGGCTTTGAGGCGCAGTGCTGCGATACTGGAGGCCCGGCGGTCTACAGGCGAGGAGGGGGAGGCCTCTGACAAGGCCGTTGGGGGCTGGACTGGGGCCTCTACTGCAGGTATGGGCTGACGTAAGAGTGTCAGGGGACCCATGCTGGAGAAGAGTCTGTCAATGGAAGAAGGGCGATAAGGGAAGGGTGGAAGAGATAGATACAGAAGATGTCAGGGAAGGAGAGAAGTGAGAAATAATTCATTATACATATAGTCCAAAGTAACCACTTCAATCAGATGAAGCCTTATTAATAGAGGTGTTGATGGTGCTCACCTTCCAAAGGAGGGGCTAATAAAGGTGGGGTGTCTAAACATGGCTGCTCCCAGGAAGGGGCCAAATCCCAGGGGGGAGGAAGAGCAGGAGAGGGGGTGGGTTAGACCCTGGAATGAGGTGGTAGCAGCTGTCCAGGCACAGTCCAGGGAGGGGTGAGAGTGGGGCGAAAAGGGACTTCCCTCCAGGTAGTGGCTTAGGTGGTGTGCTGCACCCAGGGGTCCAGAGATGGTGTGGCCCTGGGGGTGAGTCTGTACCCCAGATTTCTCTCGTTTCCGCCACTTAGCTCTACGGTTCTGGAACCACACCTTAGATAGAGGGAGGAAGAGAAAGAACATTAGGCCTAGTGTTGGGGTTAGAGTTATGTGGTTATGGTTAGTATTTCAAAATGTTGGGTACATACTTAGTATTATCTATTTAGTATGTGTTACTTGATGAAATTGTCATTTGGACATGATAATAAAGCATGTTTTGTTCAAATTGAAAGTAATCCAATTATTGGCGACAGTGAAGAGAACAGAGATGGAGGATTCCCCTCCCATACAGACTTGACACTGGTTATAAAACAAAATATATGGAATTTACGAGGTTTTATCACCTCTCCAAAATATGATTAGCTAATCTACAGCTGAAGCGAGTGACATCTGGGGGGTTGAATGCTTAGTCTGGTATCTAAGGTTGAGACTTGAGTTTCAAAATGTAAGCATGAGGATAGGGTAGGATAGGGTAGCGAGCACCTATAACGACGTCTATCTCACTTGAAGTGCGAGATATCAACATATCAATGCAGGACTATTACAAAAGAAAGATGGGAAATCAAACAGCATTACCCGCCACCGCAGTGAGAGGATGGCCGTTACGTCAATACTGGCTGTTTGAACTGATATTAAGTGCACGATAAAGTCATGAACGCCCTAAATCAAATTTCCGTTTTCTGGTGTGTTTTTTAAATCATTTCCCCTCTCACTGTCATAAGTGAACTGTAGTGTAATGTAATAATAATAATAGCAATAATATGCAATTCGGTCTATCATAGACATTTCACTTGTATTATAATGCACATTATTATAGGATATCATATAATGTGCTTGCATTGTTTATCGAAATCAAATTTGGTCATAATGATGTAAAATATGAAGTAATAATAATTTAGACTCACTTGCACACGCGCCTCGGTGAGATTCAACTGCATCGCTAACTCCTCCCTAAATTGAAAGAAGAAAAAATGACAAATGATATTCAGTATCATCGCTTTAAACATCTCAATGATGAGAATAATACAAGCCTAAAGATACAATAGAAATGACATTATAAAATATGAAATATTGTTGGATTAGCTTACTTTCTGTGTAGGCTTCTTATAATGAAAATAAACAATGACAATTCATAGCTATCAATCTTCAAAATTCTGCTGTTTGAATCAATAGATATCCTGTCTCACAAATATGTTGCAATTATGCAAACAAATAGCTCCATCATTTAATAACAAACCTTTCTATCTGCAGCAGCCAACTTCAATTGACCTCTCAATAATTTAAACACTTTCGAACAATATTTTTGGATTTTTTTTTTTTTTTTGCAACCACAATTATCATGAGTAAAAAAAACACAATATTTCACAATTATAATTAATAATAATGAAAATGAGTGTGTCACTGTCAGATCATCATTACAATGGGTTTAAAGGAATATAATATTTAAACCAATATAATAGCCTACTCTATAATATTTCATTGGTATTCTATTCCTTGCACACACACACCTTTTTATATTTCATTTTGTTATGTGTAAATTATAGTGTACAACACGTATTAGTATTATTATTAGTATTATTAATAACAAAGTAGGCTAATGATGCGTAATATGACTGTTATATAATAATTCATAACAATTTAATAAATGATATTACTGTTCTGATATTACTATTCATGATAATAAATGTTTGATATTCTTACATTTCTTAGGCAAACAATGTTCATTTATATGTTGATCACCTCAATGCAAGGATTTACCATTAAAAATGGCTAACTTTCGAATCATATCTAGACTCCTAATTTGGATTATCACAAACTGAAAGCTCATTTTTATTTTATTTTCATACCCATAGGCCTAGCCATATATGCAACAGATTAACATTTTGGTAGTGTTAAAATAACATATTTTTAAAAGTGCTGGCACACGAGAATTCTACCTTGTGAACACATCCGGGTAGTGCGTCTTCTGGAAAGCTCTCTCCAGCTCCTCAAGTTGATAACTTGTAAACGTAGTCCTGTATCTCCTCTGTTTTCGCTTTAGCATCCCCTCCTCTGAGTCACTGCCAGCTGAAAGGCACACGTTGTCCTCGCTATCTTTTACATCTCCATCAATGTGCAAACTCTCCCCGTTCTTTGGGGACGTTTCTACGTCTTCGCAGATGCGCTCCTTGCAAGTGTCCTCGAACTTTGGGGCGCCAAGTTCACCCTGCCCCTCTTTCTCTCGGCCGAGGTTCTGTTCTTCCTCTCTCGGACTGTGGGACGCGTTCTCCCTGTATGATTTACTGCGGCTGATGTTAACTTGTGGCGCCTGAGTGATTTTCAGAATTTCATGGGCTTTGTCTAGAGTACGCTCCCTGTCTTTTTGCTTCTCATGATCGCGAACTCCGCGGCTGGAGTCCATGAACTTCCCCGCTGGGCCATATAGACGCCGCAACTTGGTGGGCAGGTGTATGTCGGCATTTTTCTGAGAGACTGTGAAGACAGGCCGTTTATTTTAAGGAACTTATAAATAATCAACAGCGCAATATGCAATATGTTTAATAAGACTAGTATATAGTCCTGTATATGCTAGTCTTCTCTAAAAACCCATAGGCGGGCCTAATGAAATGTAAGTTAAATGCAAAGGGCAGGCTGCACAAATTTGACCTTTTTTTTTTTGTTTCTCATGTTGTTTCGTTCGTATGCGTTTTGAACGCTATATCCAGTGCTTGACTTGGGCGGGGGCTGAGTAGGCCTACCGGCATCTCCGGTTTTACTGCTTGAGCTCCTGTTCCTCTTATAGACTATTAGCTCAAACGTATCGTGGAGCTCCTGCACCTAAATACTATATAAATATTACCGGCATCCAAAATGAGTACCGGAACCTATTTCAGTCCAAGTCAAGCACTGGCTATATCTTAACCATTAGCTGCAAATGCAATATACATTTGGACATGTTTACATTTGAACATGCATTATTTAATTGCATATTGCGCCCAAAGTAGGGTGCAAGGTGTTACAGAGAAAGTCAACCAACAACATATTACCTTCCAAAGACGCATTATGCTCCACTCTTCCAGCCAGCATTGGTAAACTTTGCATTCCTGTGAGTCTGACTTTGAGAGGACTTCTCCGGCCGAGAATGCTTTCGATGCAGTACGAGAGCATGTGGGATTTAGGTTTACTCTCGGTTGTGTCAGAGGCATCTTTCTCATTTGGATGGCTCATCTTTTTCGCCGCACAGGTGAGCCTCTTGTCTGGACTGAGTTTGACTGCGTAAAAGTATGTTCGTCAACCACGCTGCCTCCCCTCTCTCATCCCCCGTCTACACTGACATCTGAGGGCTACTTTACTTGTCACAGTCCCAAATCTGTCGCATCCACGTGTTCTTGGCTTCCTATTGGTTGCCAGCTGAAAAAATAAGCATAATAGCCCCCGATTGTCAGTCAAGTTCAAGAACCAGACAGATCACAGCTTACTTTTTTAAAGAGCTGTTTCGATTTCAGGCTAGTGTAACGACCCTGGGTTTATAAGCGCGGAAATCGACTCTGCCACACGAGCATGCTTTTGCTGCACAGTCGATAGCGCGCCGGACCTCGGGCTCGAAGGTCGAGGGTTCGAGACCTGCTCCCTGCTGTCTCATTACATTGGCGTCAGAAGTGATCGGACCTCGCATCCATGACAGTGCGTGCGCTTGGCCGGTAAGCGCGTTCCTGTAAGACGTAGAGTCGCAAGCTAGCGCGAGGACGCGCTCTTTGGAGGGAGTAGTGTAACGACCCTGGGTTTATAAGCGCGGAAATCGAAGCTGCGGCACAGTCGATAGCGCGCCGGGCCTCGGGCACGAAGGTCGAGGGTTCGAGACCTGCTCCCTGCTGTTTCATTACACTATTAAAACCCTTATAATTTAAATTCTTACGCACGTTGATATCAGATACTTTGACATATGGATAAAATTGTGTTATAGACCTAGGTGAGGAAGAACAATAACCTTATAATATAATTTATAATATAATATAATTTATAGGATAAAGGTTATTATAGGACAGGTGTTATAGGGGGACTGACGTTTTAATGTGCAGCGATCAGTGCTAAGGTGTGTGTGTTTGTCATTGAGTGGTGGTTCTATAACGTCAACCGTGAATGGAATATGCCACCTGCTGTAATTGTTTTGCCATTGCAGGTTAGGAAACGAACGCAGGTTTCGTTTTCTCTCTCACTCGCTCCCTTTCTATTTCTCGCTTTCTTTATTGGCAATTTGGCATGACGTACACAGGTAGGCCTAGCTATATAATTACTTTTTTTTTATCACATTTAATGCATTCAAATCAATGGCAATGGCATTAGATATTGTGTGATATTGGATATCATTAGATTTTGTGTGTTGTGTGTTTCTGTCTATTTTACACACTCCTGCGTAATTGTTGTAGTTGAGGAATAAAGGATTGGGGGAAAAAGGAGAAGTGTTTTTTTATTTAGATTGAAAATCACCCACATTTCTCTGGCCTGTAGGGTTGATTGGTTTATCAATTTCCATAGACACTTGGCAAACAGGATGTTTAATCTCTCAGCGTTCGAGAATGTGTGACCATGGAGACGGGTAAACAAACACAGAAAGCGGTTGTTGGTAGAATGGCTGCGAAAAATGAAACAGCGCAAGAATCTGTCGATGGGCCATATTACCTCGAAAAGGTGTTGATACCAGATGACTCAGACGACGATTATCAATATGAGGAGGTTCTGGCCGATGAAGAAAGGAGCTTGGCAGAGGGGGATGATGAGGATTTGGAGGCCGCGGTAAGAGCATTGCGCGATGCTTCAGATGGAACGGGGTCAGTGTTACAGAGGCTCAGCTCAGCCAAACAACCCGTCTCACACATTCCAGAAGTGGTGGACGACTTTCTCCGCAACTTCCTTGTCAAAATGGGCATGAGCAGAACGTTGGATTGTTTCCAAGCAGAATGGTACGAAATGGAGCAGAGGGGGTTGTTGAAAACCGAGCTAGTGGAGTTTGTGCCTGACGCGTATACACACAACCAACTTCTAGACAACGAGCTGAAGAATGTACAGAGAGAGCGGGACAGCTACAGGCAGGCAGCTTCCAAAGCTAGCGAAACACTGGTCAAACTTCAGAAAGAGAGGGATTTCCATCGTCTGCAGCATAAGCGTGTTGTCCAAGAAAAGAACAGGCTTGTTGAAGACATCAAACGACTGAAGAAGCACTATGGGTCATATGAGCCTGCACTGAAGCAGTTGAGTGATAAGTACCAAGTGGCGCTGAAACAGAAGATGCTCATCAGTTTAGAGAGGGACAGAGCATGTGGCCAGGCCAACAGCCTGGAAGCCACCCTGTGTAATGTACATTCCTCATCTACAATCCGCTCAGCCAACAGAGACACAGGTCTGCCCCCACAACAGGAGAAATATCAGAGTAAGTCTGGGAAAGGAATCCAGCTACAGAATGATGGAATTGCCCTCTATGACCAAGACAAAGACCCAACCAAAAACACAGCTCAGAAACACCCGAAAGACTCAGAGTTTCCTGTCAGCAGCCGTGTGAACCCCTACTTAGGCCAAATTAAAGCCCTGGCCTCACACTGCCCCAAAGCATCTGGATTCCGCTTCACCAACTCACTGAAGGCCCATACCCTGCCAATAAGCTGTCTCGCCCTGCACCCCCGGAAGTTTATTGTAGCCTCCTCCAGTGACGATCAGCTCTGGAGGTTGTGGGGTATGCCCATGGGGGACATGATCATGACTGGAGAGGGTCATAGTGATTGGCTCTCTGGCTGCAGCTTTCACCCAAATGGTGGTAGCCTGGCCACCACCAGTGGAGACACAACAGTAAGGATCTGGGATTTCTCCCAAGGCCGCTGCATCCTGACTCTGGATGGCCACACCCATGCCACTTGGGGCTGCTCCTTCCACTCATGTGGGGACTTTGTGGCCTCCTGCTCAATGGACAACACTGCAAAGGTGTGGGACCTGCAGAGCGAGCGCTGTCGTAGCACGCTGCGTGGCCACGTTGACTCGGTCAACAGTGTTACTTTCCTGCCCTTTTCCAACACTCTTCTTACTTGTTCAGCTGATAAAACCCTGTCTTTGTGGGATGCCAGGATTGGCCTGTGTGCACAGACCTTCTATGGCCACCAGCACTCCTGCAACCATGCCACCTTTAATGCACTGGGCAACACTGTTGCCTCCTGTGATTCATATGGAGTGGTCAAACTATGGGATGTGAGGAAAGTAGCAGCCTTGATAACCATGGACACTGGGCCACATCCCAGCAATCAAATGGCCTTTAGCCCGTCAGGCCGAACACTGGCTATCGCCAGTAATGATGGCTCAGTTAAGCTGGTGGAGCTGGCATCTAGTCAGGTGTCCAGTTTATTGGGCCATGATGATGCTGTCCAGAGTGTAGTCTTTGATCACAAGGGGGAGTACTTATTATCAGCTGGGTCAGATGGTGCCATTCTCATCTGGTCATGAAATTAATAAATGCTTAAAATGATTTTTAGCTGATTATTAAATGTCAAATAGACTTCTAATTGCTGACGTGTTACATTGTTTGATTCTTGCACATAATTCTGTTCTCCAATTATCTTATTTTTGAAGAACATTTACCACTTTTCCAGAATAAAATAAGATATTTAAAGATGTTTTATAATTTACTAATTTATTTCTGAATTGAAGCATGAATAAGGTTTTAATGACCTTATTTACATGATTCACATTAGCTATGCCTATGATTAATACAAATCACTAATTTAATTGACACAAGTAGTCTACCGGTAAGGAAAAACCTAGTCGTTTCTCTCTAGAATGCCCAGGTGCGGCGCTATGATTTTAGTAGCCTTTTTTTTTGAGTGGAGAGCGGAAGTGGGAAGAAGCACAGACACAACATCTATAAAAACAAAACAAAACGTGCACACGAGATACAATTGGAAGTTTCAATTTTTTAAGGTTCACCGAGATTAAAGCTTGGCATCAACTTAAGAGTAACGTTGTTTACATATGGTTGCTCGCATAGATAATGTTTTATAGGCGACATTTTACACAAATGAGCATGTTCTGCATCTCACATTAGCTAGCTAATTGCTAACGTTAGCCAGCCAGCCAGCCAGGGTTGGTAACGTTATTTAACTTTTATTTGGTCTGTTAACTTAGCAGCACTGTGTAAGCAACTATGGAAAGCCTGTACAAGCGTCAAGTGTTCGCGACGATGCGAAAAAATAAAGCTGAAGCAAAGAAGAAAAGGGCTCAAATCGGTCTGCCGTCGTCTATCCTTGATGACAGTGACGAGGAGTCATGCGCGAGCACGACCAGCGCCTCAGACTCAGAGAGTGAGTATCAGAATTCAGACAGCGGGAGCGAAAGTACACCTGCCAGTGGAGAACAGAGTGAAGGTAGTAGCTCCAGCGAAGGTAGATCCCGTCCTCGTCGGAAGCGCGTCCTCGCTGATAGCTCCAGTGACTCTGACAGTGACGTAGGAACCAAACCCAAACGGAAAGTCGTTCCCAAAAAACGCATTAAACAGCAAAGTCAAGATTCTGACTCGGAGGACCAGAGTGCTGCACAAAATGCCAAACAATTTGCTGAAGCCAAAGAGACCGCAGCTAAACGAAAGCAACGCCAGTCTCAACTCTTGGCATTATCCAAGAAGATGAAGTCCCGCGCCCCGAAACGCAGGAGCACGTTGGAGGTAGCTTATCACCATATATAATGTAAACGAGCATAACATGCAGTATCTTTAAGTGTTGATCCATTGTGCAAAATCATGTCGCATATACCCACAAAACGTCCATAAGGTACTGAGGAAATGTTTAACATTGTTTTACAACCAATGTTTTGTTCGCTTGTAAAGATTCAGGATTCGGGTGAAGAAAAGAAAGGTAAAGAAGCTAGTGGTGATGAGGATGATGACCACAATGATGATGCCCCTGAAGTGTTGGTGGGCAGTAGTGAAGAAGAGGCAGCAGATGACAGCGACAGTCAGAAGGACTTCATAGTTGAGGATAAGAAAAAGACAGGGGACAAGGAGTCGTCAGATGAAAAGGCTGTTTCTCTTCCACGCCAGTGTGAGTCTTAGCTGACACTATATCGTGGGTCAATGTTTACACCTGAAATCACCACTACTATATGTGTTATGATTCATTTTCCTGTTTTTGCTAGTCATCACTGGGTCTCAGCTCAATCACTTTCAAGTGGTCGTCAAAGCCCTTATGATCAACGTCCTGGATGAAACCTTTCTCAAGTCTCTTTATGGTAAGTGTTGTTGTTTTTTTAACAATAATGGGTCTTTAACACCATCCCCCAATTGACTGTATCATCCAAGTGTAGGGAATCTAATTGGTTGATCACTGTGAACAGGTGGTGATCGGACAAAGCGATATGCTCAGGAGATGATGGCGTCGCTGTTCCACTTTGATGAGCGGATGATTCTCCCTCGCCTGGAGAACCTAAAACAGAGGAGCCGCTGGACTGACCGGTACAAGGTGAAGAAACATTTCAGAGAACTTAAGTCATTCAACATTGGTTGCATATTCACCGATCTGTATACATCTATGCTTGTACTTTGGCTAAGACTTCCATTCTTTACATCATGTGAAAAAACAATATATGCAAACTGAGGTATGTTTTTTTGTGTCCATGTACAGGAGCGGGTGGAGTGTTACCCCAAGGTCCAGCTGATGAAGTTAGGATTGCATGGGAGTGTTTGTGAGGCATGCAAGCTCCAGCGACAGTGCAGTTTCAGTGTGAATCTCTCGGGGCAACTGTATGACCTCAACAGCCTTCAAGAGGACCAATTCATGCCCAGTGACACACAGGTACTACATCTGAGAAGAAACCAACAGTCTTTGTTTTATCCATCGCTGTCCCCAGATGAACGCATATAATACGTTGGCATCCCATAAAATCCACCCTAACAAAAAGTACATCACAACAGATCAACATCAGATCGAATAATTATGTATCCTTATCCTTGCACCAAATTAACCTTTTGTGAAATGTCAGGTTTGCAGTTTGTCTGAGAGGGTTTTCCACAACAGGTCACCTACCTTGCATGTCTTTCCTAAATTACAGGCTTTCAGTGTGTGCTCTGTTTGTGCCAGCCGAACAGAGGTGTATCATGCTCTGAAACACTTCAAGTACCACTTGTTTCAACACTGCCGGACAGTGATGGAGGAGGAGAAGAATGGCGAGGAGGAGCCGGTGAAGGAAACTGTGAAAAGGGTGTTCACAAAACTGGAGGAGAGTGGCTGGATCTCAGAGGTATATACCCCACTTACTCTCCATAAAATGACAGTACTCCTCATTTAATCATCAAATCAAACTTTGTCACATGCGCCGAATAGTGTAGACCTTACCGTGAAATGCCTACTTACAAGCTTTTAACTCTTTCTTGAACTGTTGGTTATCTAATGCCTGTTTCCTCTTTACTTGTTCCCCCAAACTCCATATGTGTAGAATAGAAAGCCATGCTCTCTGATTTTCTTTACTGACCATCACGCGCTGTTTCACTCTCATGTCTCTCTCTTAGGAATATGAGAAGTTCCAGGACCATCTCAATGAGGCAGACTACTTCCAGGAGGAGAAGCTAGACTGAAGGTTTACAACAGACAGGATCATGGATCCATATCTACATCATATCGGCATCCATTTAAGTTTTACTGTTTATTCTGCACATTGTTAGGAAAGAAGTGTTTTGTTCCTATAGACATTTGACTTTCATTCAATGTAAACATTTAAGATTGTACTGAAAGCTTTTTAATAACTATTTTCCTCTTTTAGTCGTTACCCTATACAAAGACATCTATTGTACCTGTATTTTATCAACCATTTTATATCAGTAAATGCTCATAAGCAACCAAAACATTTAGTGCAGACATATGTTATATACTGTATGTGCAAAGATGAAGCAGAATACTCTGGTACTGCTGTAAATCAAATTAATGCTACCACTGAGTGTTTTCTTTAAACTGTCCTTACCTTCCCTACTAAGTTGAAGCAGTGTTGTCCTTCTAATAGTTAAGATCATGTCAAATGGAGTTTGCTACAACAGATGATCTGAAATTAAAATTGATCTGAATTGACTATATAAACATGAGTAATGTTCTGTGGACTGCAGTATAGGAAGGTACGACTCTTGTGAGTTGCTTATTTTCTATTAAAAACGCCTGTGTGCTGCTTCATAACACAAACCAATAATAAAAACTACATTAAACAACATGTTGTCCATCCTCATACATTCATATTTCACACTGCAATTTTATCTGGCATGTAAGAAAAACAATTAAAAACACAGAAATAAACCCACAGACAAATGTAACAAACACTAGTTGGGAGACTCTTACACCAGTCCCAATGTGTTCTCCATCCTGAGATGTAAGCTCTCCCATCAATTCACATTGAGCTGGATCTGCAAGACAATCTAAATATGACCACCACATTAGTCACACTCCTTTGTAAAACAGCTGAATGATGGCAGTTTTCAAATACTCTAGTAAACAGTAAACTATACAAATAAAGTTGCATATTAATTATGCTCCAAAACATTTAATGGGTATAGCAACCAACGTTTCGGCATGCGGTGTTGTGCTTTCTTCAGGATTGAAGAAGCCACTGTGTGCCAAAACGTTGGTTGCTACACCCATTAAATGATCAGGGGCATAATTGATTAGTGTGTGCAACTTTTTTTATAGTATTCAAATACTCACCATTAAGAACATCCTCAAACCACATGCTCTCATCACTCCCACTGAGTGTGTCTAGGGAAAGGTTGAAACTTTGTAGGAATTACTAAATTATTCTGCAATCTGGCACTCAGACGAGAGTGCACTGAAATTGGAATTGATAGCCAGAGTGAATTTACGAACACACCCTTTGTAGGAAGTCAAGCGCCTGTCTCCTAGGATAAGATGACAGTGTAATAAAGTGTGGGAAAGACAGATGCATGTGTAGTACACAATCAAAGACACTGAAAACTAACTAGATAGCAATTAAATGTACAATAATTTTATTCGTTTAGTACACGTAGCAAGGTAACTAGCTAGCTAGCAAATTCCTAGAGAACTTGATGTAGTTGGCTAACTAGCTAGTATGGACCATTGGTATGGATGGACCAAACAAAGCTAGCTGGTTACTATACCGCTAAATGGTTACTTCAGCTAGCTACTTATCTAGCTAGTTAGGATGAAGGTGATTGTAAGATATTAACTAGACTTCGTTGGTAAAGAGTACAATCATTTGTAATGAGTTTGAATACAAGTCGTTATTCAATCACAATGATAGGAATTAAAGGTGAAAAAGGATCGGCTTGGAATTCAGGTCAAGAGGGTCATTGTTTTTGACCTCTCGAAATGGGATCAGTATGAAAAGCTTTTCTAGAGTAATATGCTATATGATACTGGGTTATAAGAAATTGTTACAAAGCTGGCTAGCAAACTACTCAAAATGCTCACTATGGCTGCTGTCTTGTCTCTGAAACTTTATTTTATTTAACTGGGCAAGTCAATTAAGAACAAATTCTTATTTACAATGATGGCCTACCAAAAGGAAAAAGGCCTCCTGCGGGGAAGAGGGCTGGGATTACAAATTTAAATAAATTAAATAAAAATGTAGGACAAAACACACATCACCACAACTAGCCGGCGTCGAGCTACTACTAGATATATATCGTAACGACCCTGGGTTTATATCCGCGGAAATTGATTCTGCCACAGGAGTACGCTTTTGCTGCACAGTCGATAGCCCGCCAGACCTCGGGTTCGAGACCTGTTCCCTGCTGTTTCATTACAATATACTTGTTTTGTATCAAAACTGTAGCGATAGACTTTAGTCAAAACATTTAAATTATCTAGGAAATAAAACCACAGGCTGGTTACTAAGTGAAGTCAATGTGATACTACTCTACGTACGTTTTACAATCTAAGCATAGCCATCTCGTTGCTGTTGAACGAATAGCTAGCTATAAGTACTAAAACATACCCTACATAAATTTAACAATACACGCATAACCACCTCTGTGCTGTTCAATAAGTAGCTATATATTTGAAAACATTCAGTAATTTACACGCACTGGGGGTATAGCTCAGTGGTAGAGCATTTGACTGCAGATCAAGAGGTCCCCGGTTCAAATCCGGGTGCCCCCTCATTTTTGTGATTTTTAGCCTTAGTTGTAGACAAGAATCATGGATCACAGGCAACAGTAACTGTGAAGCAAATATGTAGTTTATTAATTGCGCAATCATAGGTTATTGTCACGAGTCTTGCTCTGAAGGCAGAATTGAGCGATTTCCGCTAGCTGGTTGAACCGCAGTATTGTACAAATTCATGAAAACAACATTTCACTTTTTGATCTTAATTTAAGGTTAGGGTTAGGCACTATGGTTAGCAGATTTGATTACTTTGTGGCTGTGCCAGCTAGTGACCACTCTGCAGAGCCTCTTCCAGACCAATATTTATGCCGAAAAAAAAGCAATCAATCTATAGTATATCATGCCAACAAATTATTTTATATTGTCCCCATCCAAGGAATATCTATAGTAATGGACACTCTTAGAACAGTTGTGGCTGCTTTGCGTGATGTATTGCTGTCTCTACCTTCTTGTCCTTCGTGCTTTTGTCTGTGCCCAATAATGTTTGTACTCTTTGCTTCTGCCATGTTATCATGCTGTGTTGTCACGTGTTGCTGCCATGCTATGTCGTCATCTAGGTCTCTCTTTATGTCGTGATGTGATTTGTCCTATATTTATATTTCATTTATTTGATTTTTAATCTCTGCTCCCATCCCTGTAGCAGGCCTTTGCCTTTTGGTAGGCCATCATTGTAAATAAGAATGTGTTTATAACTGACTTGCCAAGAAAAATAAAGGTTAAATTAAATAAAAATAAATAACCAAGGCAAATGACCTGATCTTGGTCAAACAGGAGGTTAACAAACATCAAAGGCAATCTAAGAAAATTTAAAAAATATAAATTTTTATAAAAATGCAATCATGATGACCATCATACAATTACAAAATGCAGTACAAAATATCACACAGGACAGTGAAAACAGTGGAAATTGATGTTTGCATAATGGTCTTGTCAATAAAGCAGTCATAATCCAGGCAAAGTGAGCTGTGACATGGTCCCTCTGGCTCAAACCAAATGGAATATTTCTCTATATGAATGTTGGTACATCCACTTAGCTAGCAGTCCTGATCTCGGAGTTAATTCTTCCTTTAATAAGCACTTTCTGTATTGAAATAGCTAGGGTCTCTCCTCTTTCCTTTCAAAGTGTTTTGATCAGAGTTCATCCTTATTCCGGCTGGGATCATCTATTTGAGGCTCTCGCTGACAGCTACAAAGGGAACTCTGGTCTGAAGGCTGGGGCACCAGCTCCATATCTGGATGTTGTGTCGGCCGGCTTGTCTGACGCTCAGAGTACATCTGTTATGACAGGAAAGAACTTCCTCAGCCGGGTTTCTTATATCAATGATAAGAATGCTACCTTAATATATGACCCGATTTAGCATTGGCAAGCATAGCATAAAAACAATACCAGGAGGCAATTACCTGTAGCACACTAAAATAGTAACAGTACAGTCTGTTCGGTTGTACCAGCTCTCTTACAATTGCCTGGCCTGCTTTAGCGATTGCCTGTGCTTCAGCATCATTCTCCTGCAGGGAAAATAAAGACATTACTAATCTTAATCAAATATGCACAAAAAAACAGCTAAATCCTAATGGTAAAAAAATGCATTCGCATTGCAAGCAGACAAACATACAAATGGTAGCAATGCATATTGACACACATTGACATACATTCCTTGGCATGTCCTTCCTTAACATGCACTTACTGCTTGGCATACGACGCAAGGCGTTAGAGGGTAGTGTGTACGGCCCAGTACATCACTGGGGCCGAGCTCCCTGCCATCCAGGACCTCTATACCAGGCAGTGTCAGAGGAAGGCCCTAAAAATGGTCAAAGACTCCAGCCACCCAAGTCATACTGTTCTCGCTGCTACTGCATGCCAAGCAGTACTGATGCACCAAATTTGGAACCAACAGGGCCCTGAACAGCCCCTACTCACCCCAAGCCATAAGACTGCTAAATAGTTAACCAAATAGCTACCCAGACTATCTGCATGACCCCCTTTGCACTAACTCATCACATACGCTGCTACTGCTGCTTATTATCTATCCTGTTGCCTAGTCACTTTACCCCTACCTACAGTGCATTCGGAAAGTATTCATACCCCTTGACAATTTCCACATTTTGTTAAGTTACAGCCTTATTCTTAAATGGACATTCAGAGAATTGTCCCGAAGCCACTCCTTCGTTGTCTTGGCTGTGTGCTTAGGGTCATTGTCCTGCTGGAAACTGAACCTTCGCCCCAGTCTGAAATCCTGAGCACAGTGGAACAGTTTTTTTTTTATCAAGGATCTCTCTGTTCATCATTCCCTCGATGCTGACTAGTCTCCAAGTCCCTGCCATTGAAAAACATCCCCACAGCATGATGCTGCCACCACCACCATGCTTCACCTGGCTTCCTCCAGACGTTATGCTTAGCATTCAAGCCAAATAGTTCAATCTTAGTTTCATCAGACCAGAGAATATTGTTTCTCATGGTCTGAGAGTCCTTTAGGTGCCTTTTGGCAAACTCCAAGCAGGCTGTCATGTGCCTTTTACTCAGGAGTGGCTTCAGTCTAGCTACTCTACCATAAAGACCTGATTGATGGAGTGCTGCAGAGATAGTTGTCCTGCTGGAAGGTTCTCCCATCTCCACAGAGGAACTCTAGAACTCTGTCAGAGTGGCCATTGGTTTCTGTTCAGAGTGACCAGACATTTTTGTCATTTATTCCTCATGTTATCTTTCTATTATTTTTTTCTCTCTGCATTGTTGGGAAGGGCCCGTAAGTAAACATTTCACTATTAGTTCTCTCTGCATTGTTGGGAAGGGCCCGTAAGTAAACATTTCACTATTAGTTCTCTCTGCATTGTTGGGAAGGGCCCGTAAGTAAGCATTTCACTATTAGTTCTCTCTGCATTGTTGGGAAGGGCCCGTAAGTAAACATTTCACTATTAGTTCTCTCTGCATTGTTGGGAAGGGCCCGTAAGTAAGCATTTCACTATTAGTTCTCTCTGCATTGTTGGGAAGGGCCCGTAAGTAAACATTTCACTATTAGTTCTCTCTGCATTGTTGGGAAGGGCCCGTAAGTAAGCATTTCACTATTAGTTCTCTCTGCATTGTTGGGAAGGGCCCGTAAGTAAGCATTTCACTATTAGTTTTCCCCATGTTGTTTACGTAACAAGTTACATTTTTTTTTTTTTTGACTCTCTCCCTTACCTTAGCCCACTCAATCTTTTGTATGAGGTCAGAGAGACTCCTCTTCACATGGACGTAGTGGGTGCCTGGCTTCAGATGGGTGTAGAAATGCTCATAATATGGTGAGATCTGCTTCAGCACCAAACTGTTCCCCAGCATCAGGTAAGGGAACCTGTAAGCTGCCACTGTACCATCCACATTCACCTGATACTTATACTATAAATGGGAGAGGGAACTCAAGGTGTCACAGTTCTGAATAAATAAATTAAAAATCATCAATGGCTAACATTTCTTTATCTTCTCACTTCTCACTACTCACACATGTAAAATCAGTTTTTAAATGGGAAACTGCTGGCTTTGGATGATTGGAGTGTTCAGAATGTTCCCTCACCTTGAAGAAGTCAAAGAATCCAACAAGATTTGCTTTCCCCAGATCCTTCTCCCTTTCCCTGAAAAAGAACCAGCCAGTGATCCCGGCGTCTAGCAGCTCTGGGTTTTTCTTGGACAGAGTGACGAGGTGTAGGCGCTCTTCACGACTATCCCGGCCACGGAAGAAGGCCTGTTCCGTTTTGTTGGCCCAAGGGGGACCTAGACACCAAGGAAACAGAATAAGGTTATTGTGAGTAATGATGTGTAAGTAAGCAGAATGAGGTTAAGGGATAGTGTATGAGGTTATATGTCTTACCTGTGTTGCCTTGGACTGACAGTAGGTCATTGGAAACGCCCCTCATGGTCTCCAGGGTTGAGTGAGTGATGTCGTAAGTGGGCAGAATGATGTCTCGGGTGTCTGTGGAGCCACACCAGGAGATGATTGGAACAGGCCCAGGATCGTCATCTGCTTTCCTTGTTTCCATTGGCCAGTCTCCCACATTGATGTAAAATTCCACATCAGGCAGCCTCACCTTTCAATTCAAATTCAGAGACAAAGACAGGGGAGCTCAGTTTATGCAGAACAATGAACTAAACAATTATATTGAAAATACGGTATTAGGAGAGTTTCAGGCAACGGACAAAGTATCACAAAACAGTTCAGAAAGGAACATGATCATACTTCTTGATGAAAGGACAGAGACCTGCACACAAAACCCCCCACAAAGCAACTCTTTACCTTCCTGGCTAGGGATAGTAACATCTCATCAGAGAACATCTTGAAGTCAGTGTATTTTCCCAGCGAGCGACGGTACACCTGGTTGTTGATGACAGCATAGTGAATGAGACCTCCTCTGTTGGAGAACCGCTGGGGAACTTCCTGTAGGAGGCGCTGCAAATCAATGGAGGGGAAGGCATTGAAGTCCCTCTGGATCTGGGGTTCCTCAGCAGGACACTGCATAATGCTCTGCCAGGTGGGAACATCATGCTTTGGGCAGTCGCAGTACTCATGATAGACTGGGCCTGAGTATATACAACCAAAAGGATGCATCATGAGGAAGCAGTAAGAATAGATCAAATTTACAACATACTGCCATCTAGTCAAGTGTTTCCCAGCTCCAGTCCCCCCAACAGTACATATTTTTGTTATGGCCCTGGACAAGCACACCTGATTCTACTTGTCAGCTAATCATCAAGCCCATGACAAGTTCAATTAGGTGTTTTTGTCTGGGGCTACAATAAAATGTGTGCTGTTGGGGGTATTGGAGGATACACTGATCTAGCCTATATTATTCATACAGGCATACTGATGAGGAGTTCACTTGTAATTTCTGTCAAATGATCACACTAATCTGCTTTCATTGAAATAATCTGTGAGCCATTGACTGATATAGGTACCTTGTAGGGTGTAAGGTGACTTGGCAACGTGACGGTCTCTGTAGAGTACTTCGACCTTCAGTCCCTTGAGGATACTGCCATACAGACGGTACCTCATCAGAAAAGAACCATCTCCTCTGTCCAGGGGGAGGGGGACGTGGATGCGGACATGCTCCTTCTGTGAGAGTGAGACAATCTTCACTCTGAATGAGTCTTTACCTACATGTAAAGATAATTCAAATGAGTTAGATGGATCACCTCTGTAACGGAAACAATAATGTAACCATAAGGTCAATTAGAGATGGAGTAATTTTCAGTCTGCAAAGACTAAGCTAACTAGGGGAATAAAAGGGTTCCCAATCATGGACACTGTTTAAGAGTTTGATTTTGTGCAGCAATAAAACATTGGCTAGGGCAACAAAAACATGTATTTGGAAGATGACAAACTCACCATTATATATGAGACCTCAATTGATATTGGGATAAAATGCCTTGAAAAGGATGGATTGCTAAAAAGTTTCCCAAAAGAGAACTTTGATAAGGGATAGACATCCAACAGATATTAAATAATTGGGTGCGTTCGACCGGATCACTTTTGTCAAGTCAGTGACTATCGTTGGTCACCGCCTTTCAAAGTGTGTTGCTTTCTGCATTCACAAGCCAAAAATGTAAACAAATAATTAAAGAGCAGCAGTAAAATAACAGTCGAGAGGCTATATACAGGGGGCACCAGTTAGTTGAGGTAATATGTACATGTAGGTTGAGTTAAAGTGACTATGGACTGCATGAACCTTACAAAATCATGAGATCAAAGGTCATGAAGTTGACTTCAAATGTCTGCAGTTGCTCTTCACCAATTTCATCCTGCAGCCATCACCTGCATTGTGGGAGGCGCTATTGTCAAGCAATCATTAGGGTGTTTGAACTTGACCTACGCGAAAGAAACAGAAACCAATTTGCTGCAATTCATGTGTAGCCTAGAGTGAATGAGGCTACATGTGATTGAGGCTCTCCCTCACTAATTGATTGCACACATGTGATTTCAGGTTGCGAGTGTGTGATATTGGTGTTGGATAAATGTTTTTTTCGACATAAAGAAAACATTTTATAAACCATGACAACACTGCATTTCTTGGGGCGGCAGGTAGCCTAGAGGTTGGAGCGTTGGGCCAGTGACCGAAAGGTTGCTAGATCGAAGCCCAAGGTAAAAATATGTCTTAAAAATAAGAATTTGCTCTTAACTGACTTGCCTAGTTAAATAAAATATTGATCTGAGCCTTGCTTTGGAAAACCACATTACTTTCGGCTGTCGCAGATGCACCTCCCCCCGACGTCACTCAACTTTCGTCTTCAGTCGGTTGCGCCGATTGGTTTTAGGTAATTCTGCTGTTTATCAACACGTACCTGGAGAGAGGGTGAAGTTTTTCCCAGCTGAGTTGACAGCCTGGATGATGAAGTATCGGACGGGCAAAACGACTTTTGGGTCGAGCCCTGGACCCCAAACAAGACATTTCTCAGGACCGACTTCACTAGCTTGACAACACGGAAAGTCACTACAACATGTGGATAATATTAAAACTATACAAACTAACGGAAATAAACTCCGTATAGGGTTGAGTAAGTTATCTTTACGCGTCATAGTTAATTTCTAAAAGTAGACTAGCAAACTAATATTTATTTTTATGGTACCAATTATGCAGGCAGCATCTCGTCTTCAGAAAAGGGTGGAGATCGGGGGGGTGAAGTTTTGATTTGGCGGAGTGTGATTGGACGATGTATGGACTCGTGGGTATTGAGGAATTTTGATGAAATACGCACAGGAAAAAGCATTTGTTTACACAGACCAATTATTGATTGGATATTACAGAAGAATACCGTATATTACACGCTTTTAATTAAACAAGATTCGTTTAATGTCACGAACTTTTTTCCAGACTGTAAATGTACCATGAAAATATCCTCGGTGTAGTCCACTGGGATCCATACTTTAGTTCCGCTTACGCAAAGCAACAGTACATAGGCTTAACATTTTTTTTAATGATTCAATTATTTAAACAAAAATATTAACTGTGTTTATATGTGCAACGCAGGGCTCTACGGTGCGAGCATTTTACTCGCATATACGCCTAAACATCTAGCTGTGCGACCTGGAATTTTTATTTAGGAGCACCAGTGAAACTAGAAAAATGTAAGATTCTAGTTTTATTACCTCAAATATTTTTCATTGTGCTCTTCAATTTATTTGTGTTCGCAAACATTTTTCAACTTGTAAAAAAGCATAGAGCCCTGCAACAGTAGAGATGTGATTAAGTTGGCTACAATATGGATTCAATTAATGCACATATTTAGTCCCGTTTTAGTAATGTTTTTCAACAATACAGAGGCCTGTAAGAAATGATTTTCACTAAAACGTGAATTGCTAAATAAAAATATTTGCACAATGTTACTCAAAACATCCCCCTTTGCTATAGAGTATTGACTCTTCTCCCAATCACCACTGCTCAAGTAGTACTCTCCATCTGTAGTGATATCTGAGTCATACTCCTCAAAGTCTGACAAACTGAACCTGTGACTTCTGATCAATGATAAGTGAATTTTAAATCTCTGTGGGCAAAATTGATGACTCATTGAACCGTAGAGGCCGGGTCAATGTCAGGCTCTTAGAGCTTAGGATGCGGTCTGTTCTATTCTGGCTAACATAGGTTCTCTGGCTCAGTATGCAAGAACAAGCTCTGGAAAGGGTCCTGTGTGAGCGACCAATGTCCCCTGGCCCTCTGATATCCTCCAGACTCCTTAGGTCCCTTGTGGAGGCCATATCAGTTCCTGTTGAGATGCGCCTGTTTTTTGATGTTCGGTTTGAGTAAATGTTGGTGACAGAGATGGAGCGGCCATGTTTCAGGCCCAAATCTGTAGTGGTTGGAGTGCTATTTGGGTATGAGTGCTGTGTGAGTTTAAAACAGCCAGTTGTACTCCTATCTGATCTACTGTCCTTACCTAATGAGCTAAAGAAGGCATCTTCATTCTCCGTGTTGAGGCTAACATGATTGGGTCATGAGGGTAATGAGACCGTGTGGAGACCGTGTGGTATGAAGCATGGTTCTGCTGATGCTCTGGGGTGGAGCACGCTGTAGGTCAGAGGCAGGGAACAAAGTGGGATGACTACATGAAATGTGCTGTGTCATGGTGACTTAACTCTCTCTGTGGTCAGAGGAGGGAAGGCCGGAGGGGAGGTTGGAGGGCAGGCCTGAGGCTTGAGCCTGGGTCTCTACATGGTGGGAGGTGGGCAGTGTGGTGGAGCTGCTTGGTCTTAGCAAGGAGAACATTCCTGGCGACTCCACACACCGTGGCCTGATCAAGGACAAATGGCAAGCTGGTGTTATGGCGCAACCAGAGATCTTCTGAAGCGGACTTCTCTGATGTGGCTGCTACATATGTTCAGAGTTGGGCTGTTAGAGGGAATAGATGTTTTCAATTCAGCTGATGGTTGGATGTGTTCTCTCCATTGGATAGATGTACAATCATCATGCTTCACTGGAGGCTGACGGACTGGTTCTGATACTGGTCTAGTTACTCTCGAATTGTCTTGGTCCTCTCTCTAAGTGGTGCTGCAGTGAGCCTGACCTATGGCCATGGAAGAGAACAAGATTGGCATTCACTTTTGGCACATCTGTATGTATTTGCTAGGAAGCCAGCCTCTTTGAGAGATATTGAATATTATTTCCTGATTAAGTATGTATATATCAGACCAAAGATTACAGAAAGAAAATCACAGCTGAACTTATATTGCTCCATTTGTATGTACATGGATTACAGAATGGTCAAGTGAACTGTTTGTTTTAGTGTATGTGTCACTACCCACCCAACTGGAAGCCACTGTAGCTGATGTGGGGATCATAAAGGTCACTGTCTGTCATTTAGTGAAGAACCAGGGGAGGACTGGAGCCATTAAACAACTGTGGAGTTTGTCTGCTTTCCACCTGTTTCCAGTGGATCTGTGAGCCTCTTCCCTGTTATACCCCCCGAGAAGGCAGCAGGTTCAATCACCTGTAAATCATAGAAAGAGAGTTATGTATGCAAGTCATGTCTATTTTTAGACATTACCTTCTTTCTGGTGCAAACATACAATAAAATCCAAACACTAGTCTAGACAATTGTAAATAAGGACATGAAAGAATGCGAGTTCAGCCATGTAAAGCGTTAACGGCTCCAGTAAGAGAAAATAATATTAATTTGATATTTAACTAGGCAAGTCAGTTAAGAACAAATTCTTATTTACAAAAGGCCTCCTGCGGGTCAGGGGCTGGGATTAAAAACAAACAAATATAGGACAAAACACACATCACGACAAGAGAGACACCACAACACTACATAAAGAGAGACCTAAGACAACAACATAGCATGGCAGCAACACATGACAACACAGCATGGCAGCAGCACATGACAACACAGCATGGCAGCAGCACAAAACATGGTGCAAACTTTATTGGGCACAAACAACAGCACAAAGGACAAGAAGGTAGAGAATAGAGGTCGACCGATTTGGATTTTTCAACGGCAATACCGATTATTGTAGGACCAAAAAAAAGCCGATACCGATTAATCGACGGATATTTATATATATATATATTAATATATATATATATATTTTTTTTTTTGTAATAAATTACACTTACAACAATACTGAATGAACAATGAACACACTATTTTAACTTCATATAATGCATAAATAAAATACATTTAGTCTCAAATAATCAAACATGTTCAATTTGGTTTAAATAATGTAAAAACACAGTGTTGGAGAAGCAAGTAAAAGTGCAGCATGTGCCATGTAAAAAAAAGCTAACGTTTAAGTTCCTTGCTCGGTCGCAGTTGCAAATGAGAACTTGTTCTCAACTAGCCTACCTGGTTAAATAAAGTATAAAGAAAAAATTGCTCAGAACATGAGAACATATGAAAGCTGGTGGTTCCTTTTAACATGAGTCTTCAATATTCCCAGTTAAATGTGACTCCCAAACCCGCATGCGGGAGTGTAATCATCGCCTGAAACTAATTAGCATAACGCAATGGACATAAATATCCCTAGAAAATATTCCTATTCATGAAAATCACAAATGAAATATATTGAGACACAGCTTAGCCTTTTGTTAATCACCCTGTCATCTCAGATTTTCAAAATATACTTTACAGCCAACGCTATACAAGCATTTGTGTAAGTTTATCGATAGCCTAGCATAGCATTATGCCTTGCTAGCAGCAGGCAACCTTGTCACGGAAATCAGAAAAGCAATCAAATGAAATCGTTTACCTTTGATGAACTTCGGATGTTTTCACTCACAAGACTCCCAGGTAGATAGCCAAAGTTCATTTTTTCCCAAAATATTATTTTTGTAGGCGAAACAGCTGTTTGTTCTTCAGTTTGGCTGAGAAATCGCCCGGAAATTGCGGTCACCACAACACCGAAAAATATTCCAAATTAGCTCCATAATATCGACAGAAACATGGCAAACGTTGTTTAGAATCCATCCTCGAGGTGTTTTTCTAATATCTATTCGATAATATATCTGTCGGGACAATTCGTTTTTCTCTAGGACCGATTGGAGTAATGGCTACCTCTGTATTTTACTCAAGAATCTCTCTCGGGGCCACCATTTGACCACTTACGCAATATGGCCACCTGCGGCTATTCTTCAACAGAAATACGTAAAACTACGTCACAATGCTGTAGACACCTTGGGGAATACGTAGAAAGCGTAAGCTCGTTGATGGTACATTCACAGCCAAATAGGGAGTCATTGGAACGCAGCGCTTTCTAAACCTGGGGCACTTCCGGATTGGATTTTTCAGTTCTGTTATACTCACGGACAATATCTGCTCTATCAAATCATATACTTAATTATAATAAACACACAGAAATACAAGCCTTTGGTCATTAATATGGTCAAATCCGGAAACTATCATTTCGAAAACAAAAAACGTTTATTCTTTCAGTGAAATACGGAACCGTTCTGTATTTTATCGAACGGTGGCAACCCTAAGTCTAAATATTACTGTTACATTGCACAGCCTTCAATGTTATGTCATAATTATGTAAAATTCTGGCAAATTAATTAGTCTTTGTTAGGAATAAATGGCCTTTCAACAGTTCGCAATGAGCCAGGTGGCCCAAACTGTTGCATATACCCTGACTCTGCTTGCACTGAACGCAAGTGACGGGACACAATTTCCCTAGTTATTAATGACATGAACATGAATTAACATGAATTTCTTTCAACTACCTATGCAGGTTTAAAAATATATACTTGTGTATTAACTTTAAGAAAGGTATTGATGTTTATGATTAGGTACATTATTGCAACGATTGTGCTTTTTTTGCGAATGCGCTTTTGTTAAATCATCACCTGCTTGGCGAAGCTGAAGTAGGCTGTGGTTCGATGATAAATTAACAGGCACCACATTAATTATATAAAACGCAGAACAAGCTAGTTAACCTAGTAATATCATCAACCATATGTAGTTAACTAGTGATTATGTGATGATTGATAGTTGTTTTACAAGATAAGTTTACTGCTAGCTAGCAACTTACTTTGGCTCCTTGCAGCCACAAGGTCCTTGCAGCCTCCATCATTTTGATGCTGCACTCACGTAACAGGTGGTCAGCCTGCCACGCAGTCTCCTTGTGGATTGCAATGTAATCGGCGTCCAAAAAGGCCGATTTCCGATTGTTATGAAAACTTGAAATCGGCCTTAATTAATCGTCCATGCTGATTAATCGGTTGACCTCTATTAGAGACAACAATACATCACGCGAAGCAGCCACAACTGTGAGTAAGAGTTTCCATGATTGAGTCTTTGAATGAAGAGATGGAGATAAAACCGGTTTGAGTGTTTTTTGCAGCTCGTTCCAGTCGCTAGCTGCAGCGAACTGAAAAGAGGAGCGACCCAGGGATGTGTGAGCTTTGGGGACTTTTAACAGAACGTGACTGGCAGAACGGGTGTTGTATGTGGAGGATGAGTGCTGCAGTACAGTAGGTATCTCAGATAGGGGGGGGGGGAGTGAGGCCTAAGAGAGTTTTATAAATAAGCATCAACCAGTGGGTCTTGAGATGGGTATACAGAGATGACCAGTTTACATGACCAGAGTATAGAGTGCAGTGATGTATCCTATAAGGAGCAGTGGTGGCAAATCTGACGGCCGAATGGTAAAGAACATCAATCCACTCGAGAGCACCCTCACCTGCTGATCTATAAATTCCGTCTCCATAATCTAGCATGGGTAGGATGGTCATCTGAATCAGGGTTAGTTTGGCAGCTGGGGTGAAAGAGGAGTGATTACGATAGAGGAAACCAAGTCTAGATTTAACCATAGCCTGCAACTTTGATATGTGCTGAGAGAAGGACAGTGTACCATCTAGCCATACTCCCAAGTACTTGTATGAGATGACTACCTCAAGCTCTAAACCCTCAGAGGTAGTAATCACACCGGTGGGGAGAGGGGCATTCTTCTTACTAAACCACATGACCTTTGTTTTGGAGGTGTACAGAACAAGGTAAAGGGCTGTCGTGTCTTTGGCTATGCCGGATTAAGTGATATGACATGCTATTCTATAAAATCCTTTCTCCGTAATTAATATTACCTGATTGAGCTAATCATGTAAATGTAATTAACTAGAGAGTCGGGGCACCACGCAATAATATTTATAGAGCTGTTATCTTCCGAAAAAAACTCTTAAAGACCTAGTAATATTTTACATCAATAGCAGTCAATATTAATCGTCACCTTAATTCAGTCTCATCTGAAAGTTGTAAATTCTTGGTTATCTTCACAAACCCTGGCTAACAAGTTGAATCAGCAATACAAAATTGGTTTTAATTATTTATTTACTAAATACCTAACTGATCACACAGAATTACACATACACATATTTAATAATAACTTGATTACAAATGACGTCATAAAGGAAAACGTCCCTAACGGGCGGAACAGATATGACAGCCTGTGACACAAAAGAAAAGGGCTGGGTTTGAGTGAAAGAGTTAATGCTCTCTGGCCTATTTATTGCCTTAACTCCATACTCTTCTACATTTGCACACACTGTACATATATTTTTCTATTGTGTTATTGACTCTACGTTTGTTTATGTGTAATCTGTGTTGTTGTTTTTGTCACACTGCTTTGCTTTATCTTGGCCAGGTCGCAGATGTAAATGAGAACGTGTTCTCATCTGGCCTACCTGGTTAAAATAAAGGTGAAATAAAAAAAATGCTGTTCATTGACTATAGTTCAGCACTCAACACCATAGTACCCTCCAAGCTCCTCATTAAGCTTGAGGCCCTGGGTCTCAACCCCGCCCTGTGCAACTGGGTCCTGGACTTCCTGACGGGCCACCCCCAGGTTGTGAAGGTAGGAAACAACATCTCCACTTCACTGTCCCTCAACACTGGGGCCCCACAATGGTGTGTGCTCAGCCCCCTCCTGTACTCCCTGTTCACCCATGACTACGTGGCCATGCACGCCTCCAACTCAGTCATCAAGTTTGCAGACGACACAACAGTAGTAGGCTTTATTACCAATAATGCAGAGACAGCCTACAGGGAGGAGGTGAGGGCACTCAGAGTGTGGGGTCAGGAAACAACCTCTCACTCAACATCAGCAAAACAAAGGAGATTACTTCAGGAAACAGCAGAGTGAGCACCCTCATATCCACATCAACGGGACAGCAGTGGAGAAGGTGAAAAGTTCCTCGGCATACACATCACGGACAAACTGAAATGGTCCACCCACACAGACAGTGTGGTGAAAAAGGCGCAACAGCGCCTCTTCAACCTCAGGAGGCTGAATAAATTTGGCTTGTCACCTAAAACCCTCACAAACTTTTACAGATGTACAATTGAGAGCATCCTGTCGGGTTGTATCACCGCCTGGTACGGCAACTGCACCGCCCACAACGGCAAGGCTCTCCAGAGGGTGGTGTGGTCTGCACAACGCATCACCGGGGGCAAACTACCTACCCTTCAGGACACCTACAGCACACGATATCACAGGAAGTCCAAAAAGATCATCAAGGACAACAACCACCCAAGCCACTGCCTGTTCACCTTGCTACCATCCAGAAGGCGAGGTCAGTACAGGTGCATCAAAGCTGGGACCAAGAGACTGAAAAACAGCTTCTATCTCAAGGCCATCAGACTGCTAAACAGCAATCACTAATTCAGAGAGGCTGCTGCCTACATTGAGACCCGATCACTAGTCATACAATGCACTCTAAATAATGCCACTTTAATAATGTTTACATATCTTACATTACTCATATCACGTCTGTGTGTACTGTATTTTATACCATCTATTGCACCTTGCCTATGCCGTTCGGCCATCGCTCATCCATATACTTACATGAACACATTCTCATTCACCTCTTTAGATTTGTGTGTATTAGGTAGTTCTTGGGGAATTGTTAGATTACTTGTTAGATATTACTGCACTGTCGGAACTAGAAGCACAAGTATTTCGCTACACTCGCATTAACATCTGCTAACCATGTGTATGTGACAAATACAATTGGATTGTATTTGATTTATGGGCTGCCAGAGCGTGAGATGCAACATTTGCCAACGTTACAACGTAAACCCTCGTAAAAAAATTCATGAAAAAAAACTCGATTCTTGCGATATATCCATTTGGTATATCGCACAAAAATGAGATATCGCCCAGCCCTAATCTGATGTGATAGTTGGTGTGAGCTAAAGGCTAGAGCTGCTGCTTTTATTTCATCTTTATTTAACTCGGCAAGTCAGTTAAGAACACATTCTGATTTTCAATGACGGCCTAGGAACAGTGGGTTAACTGTCTCGTTCAGGGGCAGAACGACAGATAATTCAAAAGCCATTGTGGTGAGTGTGAAACAGCCAAATTATCGCCAACATTATCTTCAAAACATAATATGCAACATACTGCCTTCTGTGTCATAATTTTACAAAGCCATGGGAAGTCTAATTTGTATTTCAGGCACAGTCCCTAAATGTGTGCTTTAGCCACAACCTTATTCAAAATCATTGATTGATTTAGTAATCAAGACTGCAAAATATCCTAATTCAGGACTGAATGTTCTGCTTCCCTGAAGCCTGTAATCCCAGTGCCAGGGGAGCCGTCTGGTCTGGACGAGCCAGTCAGTGAGACCAGGGTTTACTCACAAGGGTGCTGGATCTGCACCCAGCGGCCATCCTCCTCACACATGAGAAGATCTCCAGAGTACCCCTTAAACATCAGGAAGACAAAGTCGGTGTACATAATTGTCACACACTACATGGATACTACTAACAGTAATTCAATGGCATTGTGTACTGATGGCATGCATTGTACATCACACAAATACCCACACTTTACTATCTCGCCTGGGACAGCACCATTTCTAAAATATTTCCTGGTGTTGTTATTTCCCAGAAATGTAGTGGTCTACAGCCAATGACATGCTATAGCGTGTCCAGGTCTCTCTTGAAGAAGAGATTTTTATCTCAACGAGACTAACCTGGTTAAATTAAATAAAAATAAAAAACTGCCCACAGAGGGATAAAACCATTGTTAATCCACGTACATGGCCCCATCCTGGCTGTGAGGACCAGCTCACCAGGGGCAGCACTCCCTGCTGCAGCACGTTACCTACTGCCTGGAGGGAATATCAACATTTACAGACAAATGCATCAACCACATCCTCAGATGAACCTGTTCATGGCAAGCTGAACTAACTTGTTGAGTGACACCAGTCCTCACCTTGCTCTGCTTCTGGTCCCCAGCCTGCAATCAAATACTTCCTCCAAGCCTCGTCGAACGTCTCATTCCAAAATCATGGGCATTAATATGGAGTTGGTCCCCCCTTTAACAGCTTCTACTCTTCTGGGAAGGCTTTCCATTAGATGTTGGAACATTCCTGCTGGGACTTGCTTCCATTCAGCCACAAGAGCATTAGTGAGGTCGAGCACTGATGTTGGGCGATTAGGCCTGGCTTGCAGTCGGAGTTCCAATTCATCCCAAAGGTATTTGATGGGATTGAGGTCAGGGCTCTGTGCAGGCCAGTGAAGTTCTTCCACAGCGATTTTGACAAACCATTTTTGTATGGACCTCATTTTGTGCACAGGGGCATTGTCATGCTGAAACAAGAAAGGGCCTTCCCCAAACTGTTGCCACAAAGTTGGAAGTACAGAATCATCTAGAATGTCATTGTATGCTGTAGCATTAAGATTTCCCTTCACTGGAACTAAGGTGCCTAGCCCGAACCATGAAAAACAGCCCCAGACCATTAACCCTCATCCACCAAACTTTACAGTTGGCACTATGCATTGGGGCAGGTAGCGTTCTCTTGGCATCCGCCAAACCCAGATTCGTCTGGTGAAGCGTGAATCATCACTCCAGAGACCAGTTTCCGCCTCTCCAGAGTCCAATAGCGGTGAGCTTTAAACCACTCCAGCCGATGTTTGGCATTGCGCATGTTTGGCATTGCGCATGGTGATCTTAGGCTTGTGTGCGGCTGCTTGGCCATGGAAACACAGTTTATGAAGCTCCCGACAAACAGTTATTGTGCTGACGTTGATTTCAGTGGCAGTTTGGAACTCCGCAGTGAGTGTTGCAACCGAGGACAGACAATTTTGAACCGCTACGCGTTTCAGCACTCTGCGGTCTTGTTCTGTGAGCTTGTGTGGCCTACCACTTCGTGGCTGAGCCATTGTTGCTCCAATACATTTCCACTTCACAATAACAGCACTTATAGTTGATCAGGGCAGCTGAAATATGATGAACTGACTAGTTGGAAAGGTGGCGTCCTATGAGGGTGCCACGTTGAAAGTCACTGAGCTCCTCAGTAAGGCCATTGTACTGCCAATGTTTGTCTGTGGAGATTGCCTGGCTGTGTGCTCAATTTTATACACCTGTCAGCAACAGGTGTGGCTGAAATAGCCGAATCCACTCATTTGAAGGGGTGTCCACATTCTTTCTGTATATACAGTGCCTTTTAGGTCAACATTGGATCATTCAGAGATCCTCACTGAACTTCTGGAGAGAGTTTGCTGCACTGAAAGTAAAGGGGCTGAATAATTTTGCACGCCCAATTTTTCAGTTTTTGATTTGTTAAAAAAGTTTGAAATATCCAATAAATGTCGTTTCACTTCATGATTGTGTCCCACTTGTTTTTGATTCTTCACAAAAAAATACAGTTTTATATCTTTGTTTGAAGCCTGAAATGTGGCAAAAGGTCGCAAAGTTCAAGGGGGCCGAATACTTTCGCAAAGCACTGTATAGTGTATTTAGTACTCAAACAGGTCCCACATACTCCCACATACAGTGCCTTCAGAAAGTATTTACAACCATTTAATTTTTCCACATTTTGTTGTGTTACAAGGTTGGATTACAATTGATTTAATTATTTTTTTTGCCAACCGTTTACACAAAATAACTTGTAATATGAAAGTGGAAAATAATCTAACATTTGTAAAAACTGAAAAATAAAATACTCATATCTTGATTACATAGGTATTCAACCCCTTGAATCAATACATGTTAAAAAAAAATCACCTTTGGCAGCAACTACAGCTGTGAGTCTTTCTGGGTAAGTCTCTAAGAAATGTGTTCACCTGGATTGTACAATATTTGCACATTATCCTTTAAAACATTCTTCACGATCTGTTAAGTTGGTTGTTGATCATTGCTAGACAGCCATTTTCAAGTCTTGCCATAGATTTTCAAGACGTTTTAAGTCATCACTGTACCTATGTTACTCAGGAACATTTAATGTCGTCTTGGTATACAATTCTAGTGTATATTTGGCCTTGTGTTTTAGGTTATTGTCCTACCCTTCCAAAAACGTATTTTGACCTGGGCACCTTGCCGTTGGACACCCAGGTATTACCCGCAACACTCAATCCATCTTCATTAAGTACTGGTGGCCCACCTGTGGTCTCCTGCTACATCAACTCCTGCTCCATACGGTCCCAAACCAAGTCTCCCCGGAACGCACCATCAGGGAAACTCTTTCCCCTCCCGTGCCTGACGCACACCTGGCAACCTTCATTAGGCACACCTGGACATCATTAGCTCCCTGATTACTTCCCCTTTATATAGCACTCTGTTGTTATCACCCACCAGGCAATATTGTTAATGTTTCCATGTTTAGATGCTTTTCTTGTTTTGTATCGTTCTTAATCATTACACTCACTAACTGCACTGGCATCCTGACTCCCTGCGTCTATTGACTTTTCCCTCATCAAGGGCCACCTTTGCTGAAGTTCCTTTATTGGCATTTCCCATTTTTCCAGATAATCCATGGGTAGCAATCACTTCCCTCCCAAACACAGCCACAGCCAGGTCTTTAACCATGGCTGTGCTGGAGGTACCACCTCTACCACAGGCCTGCAGCGTGGCATTACTTATGCCCAAAGGGGTAATCCCTCTGCCGATGGTCCTGGCTGTATAGATGTTAACATAATTATACACTAATATCTTAGCACTGTCCAACATTAAAAGATGACAAATACACTTTTGAATGGCTAATTAAGCACTTACCTTTGGGGCTGGTGGTTGGACAGTGTTCTGAGGGGCTGGTAGTTGGGCAGTGACCAAAGAGGCTGGGGCACAGCTTCAAGTTTTAGAAGCAAGGGTATTCATGAGATTGAAGAACAGAAACAAATCAACATATTCAATTAAATAATTTGAAAACAGTGAAAGACAGAAGAGAGAGACATTCAGGTGATTCCTTAACAATTCAAACATGCCTATAACATACCTCTCTGCAAAGACATGTTCAAGGTTGTCAGTTCCTGGTTTTGGACTTTCAACTGTTTCACCTCTTTTGTAAGAGCCTCCTCTTCCTTAGCCTTATTTTCCTTTCTGTGATATTCTCTGATCCTTTGTCCCGTCAGCAACCTATTCAGTCAAAAGTTCAATGTAAGAAAACAGGAGTTCCTTGAAATTGAGAGAGCAATTGAATGATTAACTTTAAGTATCTGCACAAGAATAAAAACTCTTGGGCCTACGATTCTCATCTTCTTTGCTGGACTGGTGTCGATCCTGGCAGACTGGGGAGTGCTGGGGGGAGTGTATGGGCGCTTGGTCTGCGTTTCTCTTTGCTTTTGGGTTCCTCTAGTTTGAGTAATTTCCTCATCAATTTGTCTTTGTGCTCAATAAAAGTGTGAGTTGATAGACAGCAACAATTAGGCAAACATTATCTAAGCAAGGCAATAATATGTAATATTTTTTGCAATGAAGGTCTACAGTAACTTCAACAGCACTGTCTGGGGTAGCACCATGGTGCAGCTGTAGGACAGCTAGCTTCTGTCTGGCTACATTGACTTCAATACAAAACCTAGGAGGAGATACAAATACAAAACCTAAATGAGCAAAAAAAAAAATAACAGTATGGGGATTTGGTAGTTGGATGGGCTATTTAAAGATGGGCTATGTACAGGTGCAGTGATCTGTGAGCTGCTCTGACAGCTGGTGCTTAAAGTTAGAGAGGGATATGGGTCGCCAGCTTCAGTGATTTTTTTAATTCGTTCCAGTCATTGGCAGCAGAGAACTGGAAGGAAAGGAGGAGTTGGCTTTGGGGGTGACCAGTGAAATATACCTGCTGGAGCGCGTGCTACAGGTGGGTGCTGCTATGGTGACCAGTGAGCTGAGATAAGGCGGGGCTTTACCTAGCAAAGACGTATAGATGACCTGGAGCCAGTGGATTTGGCGACGAATATGAAGCGAGGGCCAGCCAACGAGAGCATACAGGTCGCAGTGGTGGGTAGTATATGGGACTTTGGTGATCAAAACGGGTGGCACTGTGATAGACTGCATCCAATTTGCTGAGTAGAGTGTTGGAGGCTATTTTGTAAATGACATCGCCAAAGTCAAGGATCGGTAGGATAGTCAGTTTTACGAGGGTATGTTTGGCAGCATGAGTGAAGGATGCTTTGTTGTGAAATAGGAAGCAAATTCTAGATTTAATTATGGACTGGAGATGCTTAATGTGAGTCTGGAAGGAGAGTTTACAGTCTAACCAGACACCTAGTTATTTGTAGTTGTCCACATATTCTAAGTCAGATTCGTCCAGAGAAGTGATGCTGGACGGACGGGCAGGTGCGGGCAGCGAACGGTTGAAGAGCATGTATTTAGTTTAACTTGCATTTAAGAGCAGTTGGAGGCCACGGAAGGAGAGTTGTATAGCATTGATGCTCCTGTGGAGGTTAGTTAACATAGTGTCCAAAGAAGGGCCAGAAGTATACAGAATGGTGTCATCTGCGTATTTGATAGCTTCCGTCGCATCATCCATTAAAAGATTAAAGAGAGTTTGACGCAGGGCATTTTCCACGTGCGCTCAAGTAGGCTTTCCACTTTCCTCAGGTATTTATTTAGCAAATATGATAACACTAATCACTCCGGACAGACAAAAGCAAAAACTCATGATATAAATGTTTCAGCAGCCTAGGCTACACATAAACATTAGAAATCTGACATACTCTGGTCAGATGAGACAAAAATGTAGATTTTTGGCCATCTAGGAAAATGCTGTCTGGCACAAACCCAACACCAACATCAACCCTAGAACATCGTCCCCACAGTGAAGCATGGTGGTGGCAGCATCATGCTGTGGGGATGTTTTTCATTGGCAGGGACTGGGAAACTGGTCAGGGGGTAATATTTCACCTCATTCTTTGGGGAGCTTGGGGGTCCCTGATAATATATCCATCATTAAATTTGTGAATTCCCTGCTGAGCCAGTGAAAGCAGGCCCTGCCATTCTGTGTAAGCATTGAAGTATGCAGTGTGGGGTTCTCCACCGGGGTAGGCGTGGAACATCAACCTCTGCTACATCTTCATCCTCAGACTCAGTCTCATTGTCAACAGACAGGCATTCTACTTTAAAAAAAATAAAGCACAAATTTGAATGTGTCATATACCCTTCATCCGCTGACGTATGCAAACACACACACGCTACTTTGCTGACTGACTCCTAACTGACCCCTGACCAAACTGTCTCTCAAACCTGATTCGGGGATCCACTCTTCCTGACTCTCTTCAAGCGTCACTTGCCTCAAGCTCAGTCCTCACTGTCAGAGGGAATGACCCTAACTGCTTGATCATGTTCCTTCCGACCCATAAAATATTATTGTGTCCATTTCCTGTAAGTATCAGTAGATTGTAAAGTAAAAATATTGACTATGGTCATAATTATGCATTCGAGCACGTCGCCACACTTTAGCATGATATTGCCCATAACAAAAGTGGTCTAACTGCAAAATGTTGCCCTGAGGCAACGAACCAAAAACACAGTTTTAGTATATAAATAAAAACAAGGCCCACCAGAGGCATCCTCACAGGGACCCCATGTCAGACTGTCGTCAATTTTCATACCCCTCCCCCCTTCTTCTGAGCCTCAAACATTACCAGGAGAAGAACGTCACTGCAAAGGGACAGCCACTAATCCACATTACATACTATTAGACATGACATCCCCAGCCAAGTATAACAGCATCACAAATACAATGTTGGAGTCTGGTAGTTCTGACCATGACCTGGCTGTAGTTCCAGTTATCCCCATAGTTCCCCTCCTGAAAAACACAGTGGCTATAACAATGCCCCATCGAAACACAGCCTTTTAATTCATTAATGTTTTGTGACATAATGGCATACCTGATTGGTTCCCAAATGTATGGTTGAACTTTGGGCATGTGAAGGGGGGAATGTGGGGACCTGCGCATCCAGTTCCCTTCGTCCTCAGGCTCCTGTCTCCAGAAACACAGGCCCTCTTCAAAGAAGCAGCTCAGCCTCTCCTCATCTGAGAGGAACACTGTCATTGCATTTCACAGAGAGACCCATGACGCTACAAGCTTGACACACCTGTACTTGGGAACTTTCTCCCATTCTTCTCTGCAGATCCTCCCATGCTCTGTCAGGTCAGATGGGGTGTGTTGCTGCACAGATATTTTCAGGTCTCTCCAGAGATGTTCGATCAAGTTGGGCTACTCAAGGACATTCAGAGACTTGTCCTGAAGACACTCCTATGTTGTCTTGGCTCTCGATGTCCTGTTGGAAGGTGAACCTTCACCCCAGTCTGAGGTCCTAAGCACTCTGGAGCAGGTTTTCATCAAGGATCTCTCTATACTTTGCTCCATTCATCTTTCCCTTGATCCTGACTAGTCTCCCAGTCCCTGCCGTTGAAAAAAACATCCCCACAGCATGATGCTGCCACCACCATGCTTCACTGTAGGGATGGAGCCAGGTTTTGTCCAGATGAGACACTTGGCATTCAGGCCAAAGAGTTCAATCTTAGTTTCAGCAGAATCTTGTTTCTCATTATCTGAGAGTCCTGTAGGTGCCTTTTGGCAAACACCAAGCGGGCTGTCATGTGCCTTTTACTGAGGAGTGGCTTCCGTCTGGCCACTCTACCATAAAGGCCTGTTGGTGGAGTGCTGGCACACCTGTATTTGTTGTCCTTCTGGAAGGCTATTCCATCTCCACAGAGGAATTCTGGAAGTCTGTCAGAGTGACCATCAGGTTCTTGGTCACCTCCCTGACCAAGGCCCTTCTCCCCCGATTGCTCAGTTTGGCCGGGCAGCCAGCTCTAGGGAGAGTCTTGGTTGTTCTCAACTTCTTCCAATTAAGAATGATGGAGGCCACTGTGTTCTTGGAGACCTTTAATGCTGCAGGCATTTTTTGGTACCCTCCCCCAGATCTGTGCCTTGACACAATTCTATCTCTGCGATCTACGGACAGTTCCTTCGACCGCATGGCTTGGGTTTGTTCTGACATGCACTGTCAACTCTGGGACGTTATATAGACAGGTGTGTGCCTTTCCAAATCATGTCTAATCAATTGACTTTACAACAGGTGGACTCCAATCAAGTTGTAGAAACATCTCAAGAATGATCAATGGAAACAGGATGCACCTGAGCTCAATTTTGAGTCTCATAGCGAAAGGTCTGAATACTAATGTGAACAAGCTATTTCCGTTTTTAATTTTTAATATATTGTCAAAAATGTCTAAAAACCTGTTTTTGCTGTGTCATTATGGGGTATTGTGTGTAGATTGATGATGAGGGAAAAATGCATTTAATCCATTTTAGAGTAAGGCTGTCATGTAACAAAATGTGAAAAAATTCAACTGTTCTGAATTACTTTCTGAAAGCATCTGGGCTTTCCCAAAATCTAAAACTTCACAGGAAGTTGCCAGTGAGGGAGCCATAAGCTTCAGATATCCATAAGACAATGCAGTGTACAGTATATAATACATGGATAAAGTGTGTAGGAGAGTGGACAGCAGAATGATACTTGTGTGGATTGGATCACTACATACCAGATGCTCTGTGTCGAAGGCCAGGTACTTGAACTGCAGGCTGCTCCGGTCCCTCACCTTTTCAGTGAACACAGCACCATTCATGATGACAAGCCTGCCACTGAACACAGACCCAGTTTCACCTGGTCCACCCTAGACTGACACCTCACGCTATACATGGCCAACCGATCAGAAACATAACTATGAGGTGGCATATGTTTTACCCTCAAACGTTGTTACAGATAAGAAGGTAACCTGCCTAAATGACTACCACTCCGTAACACTCACGTTGGTAGCCATGAAGTGCATTGAAAGGCTGGTAAATGGCTCACATTAACCCCATCATCCTGGAAACCCTAGACCCACTCTAATTATCACACTACCCCAACAGATCACCAGATGAAGCAATCTCAATTGCACTGCACACTGCCCTTTCCCAGCTGGACAAAAGGAACACCTATGTGAGAATGTTATTCATTGACTAAAGCTCAGCGTTCAACATCGTAGTGTCCACATAGCTAATCACTAAGCTAAGGACCATGGGTCTAAACACCTCCCTCTGCAACTGGATCCTGGACTTCCTGACAGGCCACCCCCAGGTGGTAAGGGTAGGTAACAACACATCCGCCACGCTGATCCTCAACATGGGGCTCCTCCCTGTTCCCTCATGACTGCACGGCCAGGCACGCCTCCAACACCATCATTAAGTTTGCTGACGACACAACAGTCGTAGGCCTGATCACCAAAAACTATGAGACAGTCTATAGGGAGGATGTCGGAGACCTGGCACTGTGGTGCCAGGACATCAACCTCTCCCTCAACATGAGCAAGACAAAGGAGATGATCGTGGACTACAGGAAAAGGAGGACCGAACAAGCCCCCATTCTCATTGACTGGGCTGTAGCGGAGCGGGTTGAGAACCTCAAGTTCCTTGGTGTCCACATCACCAACAAACTATCATGGTCCAAACAGTATATATATTTTATAACAGTATATATGACAATATATTTTCCCCCTCAGGAGACTGGAAAGTTTTGGCATGAGTCCCCAGATCCTCAAAAATGTCTACAGTAGCACCATCGAGAGCCTCCTGACCGGTTGCATCACCGCCTGGTATGGCAACTGCTCGGCATCCGACCGTAAGGTGCTACAGAGGGTAGTGGGTACGGCCCAATACATCACTGGAACCAAGCTTTCTTCCATCCAGGACCTATATACTAGGCGATGTTAGAGGAAGGCCCAAAAAATTGTCAAACACTCGTCACCCAAGTCATAGAATGTTCTGTCTGTTACTGCACAGCAAGCGGTACTGCAGCGCCAAGTCTAGGTCCAAAAGGTCTTTAACAGCTTCCACTCCCAAGCCATAAGACTGCTGAACAATGAATAAAATGGCCACCCGGACTACTTACAACACTTATTATTATCTATGTGTAGTCACTTTACCCCTACCTACATGTACAAATTACCTCGACTAACCTGTATGCCCGTTATCCCCTGTATAAAGCCTCGGTATTGTTATTTAATTGTGTTACTTTTTATTTGATTATTTTCTTTCTATTTCTTGAACTACATTGTTGGTTAAGGGTTTGTAAGTAAGCATTTCACGGTAAGGTCTACCTGTTGTATTCAGCGCATGTGAAAACAATTTATTTTTATTTGAGACGTTGAATGTCACAGTGAAGAAAATCTAAATGTTTAAGTCTGGATGGTTTTTCTCTGACCATGATAAAACTAACACACCACCAGCAGGGTCAGACACTGCTGTCCCTCCGTGGACGAGCAACGCCGCTTCCCACACCACATGGCTTCCTGACCTCCTCACACAATCAGTCAGTACAGCCTTCTTGTCCATCAGCTGACAGCTCACACCCAATTCTCAGGGTCTCTGTGATTCACACACTCTTCCTGTGATGAACTGTCATACGATAATCATTCCGCCCTGTGTAGTGTGTAGTGAGTCTAACTACAGTTGAAGTTGGAAGTTTACATACACCTTAGCCAAATATATTTAACTCAGTTTTCACAATTCCTGACATTTAATCTTAGTAAAAATTCCCTGTTTTAGGTCAGTTAGGATCACCACTTTATTTTAAGAATGTGAAATGTCAGAACAATAGTAGAGAGAATTATTTATTTCATATTTTATTTATTTCATCGCATTCCCAGTGGATCCTAGAAGTTGACATACACTCAATAGTATTTGGTAGAATTGCCATAGTTTAACTTGGGTCAAATGTTTGGGGTAGCCTTCCACAAGCTTCCCACAATAATTGGGTGCATTTTGGCCCAATCCTCCTGACAGAGCTGGTGTAACTGAGTCAGGTTTGTAGGCCTCCTTGCTCGCACAAGCATTTTCAGTTCTGCCCACAAATTTTCTATGGGATTGAGGTCAAGGCTTTATGATGGACACTCCAATGCCTTGACTTTGTTGTCCTTGAGCCATTTTGCCACAACTTTGGAAGTATGCTTGGGGTCATTGTCCATTTGGAAGACCCATTTTGCAACCAAGGTTTAACTTATGATCACACCGGTAATAGATCCATTGATGTATTACTCTTGAGGTACAGCTGAGTGAGCATACATTTAAATAATTTGCTTTTTAATTTACTGGGTTGATGGTGCCTGCATCTGATGGTCAGTCTCAGCGGAGGGAGAGAGCAGCAGACTGAAGGTCCGTCTCTCAATTTCCTTCCGCTCTCCCTTTCCTCCACTGACCAAAAGGGGACACTGTCTTCCAGCTGATAGCGAAAACTCGAGTCGCACTGCATTATTTCTCCCTCATGCACAAATTAATGTTGTTACTCCTATGAACAGAGATCGTGAAATAATCCTTGATATAAAAAAAGAACCAATCCGCTAATAATAACAACAACGCAAGACTATAGATACACTTTCCTACTCATTCATTACTACTGCACTGCTTGTTGTGGCGCTGAGTGGAAATAGGAAGAACGCGCATTTTATGGTTTATACAAGTGTTGAATACAAATTACAAAGTGTTGACAGTGCTAAGTAAGAACTTTAACATGAGCACATTCATAAAAACAGCAGCTCTTTGCTGTATTCGTTGACAGTCTCGCTCTAGTCAATTTTGCCTTTAGCTTTCTTTTATGGCTGCTAAATTCCTGCAGACTCGTTCATCTGAGCAATCTGATTGGCCAGCGAAGTTATAGTGCACTTGATTTCCTCTCCAGGCCCACCGGGAAGGCAGAGTTTGTACCTTCAGACACATGAAATGGCAACAGTTTGCCTACCCGGCGAGCAGGGCAGCCCGGCGAGTAACCACGCCAGCCCAGGACCTCCACATCTGGCTTCTTCACCTGCGGGATCGTCTGAAACCAGTCACAGCTGATGAAACTGTGGGTTTGCGCAACTGAAAAATGTCTGCACAAACTGTCAGAAACCGTGTCAGGGAATCTCATCGGCGTGCTCGTCATCCTCACCATTGTCTTGACCTGACTGCAGCTTGGCGTCTTAACCGACGTCAGTGAGCAAATGCTCACATTCGATGGCCACTCGCATGCTGGAGAAATGTGCTCTTCATGGATGAATCCTGGTTTCAACTGTACTGGGATGTATGGCGTTGTGTGTGCGAGCAGTTTGCTGATGTCAACGTTGTGAACAGAGTGTCCCATGGGGTTATGGTATAGACAGGCATAAGCTACGGACAACGAACACAATTGCATTTTATTGATGGCAATTTGAATGCACAGAGATACCGTGACGAGATCCTGAGGCCCAATGTCGTGCAATTCATCTGCCACCATCACCTCATGTTTCAGCATGATAATGCACAGCCCCATATCGCAAGGATCTGTACACAATTCCTGGAAGCTGAAAATGTCCCATTTCCTCAATGGCCTGCATACTCACCAGACATGTCACCCATTGAGCATGTTTGGATCAACAGTGTGTTCCAGTTCCCGCCAATATCCAACAACTTCGCACAACCATTGAAGAGGTGTGGGACAACATTCTACAGCTTGATCAACTCTATGCAGAGGAGATGTGTGAAGCTGCATGAGGCAAATAGTGGTCACACTGAATGGTTTTCTGATGCACATCCCTACCTTTTCTTAAGGTATCTCTGACCAACAGATGCATATCTGTATTCCCAGTCATATGAAATCCATAGATTAGGGCCTAATGATTTTTAAAAATTATTATTGACTGGTTTCCTTATATTTACAATAACATTTACCGGTATGTCATTTAGCAGGCGCTCTTATCCAGAGCAACTTACAGTAGTGAGTGCATACATTTACACATTTATTTGTACTGGTCCCCCGTGGAGATGCCTACAGAGCGATGCCTTGCCTTACCTACTGGGTTATGTAAATAGAAAGGCCGTTTTTCATGTTGGCTCCCTAGGAGTGAATAGACTATGTCATGCTTTCTGCACTGCTCTTCCAAAGACCTAGGGCTGTATTCAATCAACTTTGATTGAATGGGACATCTTGTCAGGTAGCTGCTCTGTTCAGCTCACTCAATCAGTGCTGTCTGCCCTGCCAATCAAGCAAGTTTGGCACCGCAGCAACAATGGAGCTGGCTAATGCATAACACTGACTACATCATATAGTAACTGGCAGTCAGGAGTGCTGACTACCTCCATATATTTTTCCACAACCAAAGATTGTGTTGTTTTACTTCTTACTGCGTCCATTTGTCCCATATCTCATTATAATTTTGTCTCTGTTGTCCTTTGATTTCAATGTTTTGTGTACTGTATTTGTGATATTGAATTTTTGCATGTATGAATGTGTTTGCTTTGCTTCACTATTGTCTTTTTAGTTTTTCCTTTCTCCAGCCTTTTATCATACTTCAGTTCCCTGAGCTACTGTATGTACCTCTCTTTCTTTCTCTCTCTCGGAGGACCTGAGCCCTAGGACCATGCCTCAGGACTACCTGGCATGATGACTCCTTGCTGTCCCCAGTCCACCTGGCCGTGCTGCTGCTCCAGTTTCAACTGTTCTGCCTGCGGCTATGGAATCCTGACCTGTTCACCGGACGTGCTACCTGTCCCAGACCTATTATTTGACCATGCTGGTCATTTATGAACATTTGAACATCTTGGCCATGTTCTGTTATAATCTCCACCCGGCACAGCCAGAAGAGGACTGGCCACCCCTCATAGCCTGGTTCCTCTCTAGGTTTCTTCCTAGGTTTTGGCCTTTCTAGGGAGTTTTCCTAGCCAACGTGCTTCAACACCTGCATTGCTTGCTGTTTGGGGTTTTAGGCTGGGTTTCTGTACAGCACTTTGAGATATCAGCTGATGTACGAAGGGCTATATAAATACATTTGATTTGATTTGATGTGTCTCTAATGCTGTTAATAAAATATAAAACTTTTTGACAAGAGACAATTGTGTTTTTATGGCAAGTGAAATTGTCAAGGTCTCTTCTGATTGTTCTACCAGCAGGTTGCAGAGTTGATTATTGTTATTCTTTAATTATTTGTTACTTTTATTTCTTCTTTTTTTTAGGTATTTTTCTTAAAACTACATTTTTGGTTAAGGGCTTGTAAGTAAGCATTTCACTGTAAGGTCTACACTGTATTCAGCGAATGTGACAAGTTTAGATTTGATAGATACTAGAAAGCTATCTCAGCAACCTGAGTAGGAATGTGCCAAATTATGTCCTTGGGCAGGGGGGTGTGGCCAGGCTAGAACAGTGGGAGTTTATATCGCTCTGTGGTGTCACCTCTTTTACTTTCTCTATTGAACACAGACACGCAGACATGAATAGAGGGCTCTGGAACTTGACACACTGAGCGCAGGGAACCAGTGCTCCCAAGCTAACAACAAGGTAAGGCTTCCACAATGTCTCAATTCCTTTCTGCTTATCTCTCTCATACTCCCTATATTTCTCCCTGAATAAGGTTTTAAAGATTCTTCAGCAGTATTATTATTCTATCATAGAGTAGATTGTTGGCAGAGCAGACTACAGCATGTACACTATGGAGAATGGCATTACGGCAGGGTTTTTATTACTGTTAACATGTGAGGTCTAATCATGTAAATAAAACACGTTGTCTGTGAGCAACATGTACAGGCATTGTTCTTCTGATTGTGTGGATTAACCTTTAACCTTTTTTTTCCATTCTAATTACTGAATATTAAAACCTACAATCTACCTGCAGTGAAGCCATTCAACATTCACATTGCATTCAGTCATCTAACCGGCTCCCGGTTGTGTGGATTATTAGCTTCGTGTTTTGACGACAATCCAGCTCAGTACATGATCACATCCAAGAAGTTTTGAACACAACTACAAGAGTTAACCACAAGGTTTCACATTGTTGTCACAGGGTAGATCAACGGTGTTATTACTGCATTAGGTTTTGGTGGTCAGAAACAAATGTTTTCCTTTTACCAAATTCCTTTTGATCTATTTTATTATCTCTCTATCTCATTCTCTCTCTCTCACACATACACACACTTACTTTTATGCATGCTATAGGCTTACACATTTTTCCTAGGAATACATTTTTATTAAAAACTGTACTAAGACAAAGATTGGATCCCTTTCTCATACAAACAGGAATTGAAACTGTAGGCGGGAGGGTGAGGCAACTTTGGAAGTTACTGTCCCTTGAGTTCCAAAGAATGCAATGTGCTACTAATTAGGAAGGTGTCTGTGCTGTCTTAGTGGTGAGCACCAATATCACTAATGCAATATGATATCATTATTGTTTGAGCAAGGCATATCAAGATATTGTTTTATCCTTGCTGTTAACCTACACTTTTATGTAAAAGAGCATACATGACTGTTCCGGCCGGCTGTCACAAACCCTCTCACAGGCTCTCAGTTTAGCATACTTAACTTCCTGCTGATGGCTTCCCATTGTATTCAAACTGACTGGGAAGGTTAGGACCCCAGAACACTCATACCTGACCCAATGGGCAATCAGCAAACAGTTGTCTGAATTTCACAAGCCTTTGAAGTGAAGCCCACACAGTCCACATAATGTAATTCAAACCAATGTGATATCGACATTGGTTAGAAAAAATGCAGCTGATACTTGCCATAGCAGTGCCCATCAGTAATGCCTATCACTGTTCGAGTTGAATGCAGGATCAGTCAGGAAGAATGTCTTCCTATCTCCTCATTCATTTTATTGTAACAACGAATAAAGCCACACACATGGGATCACACACTGCAGAATCAGGATTAGAAAACGACCTAGTAGATTACCTAGTGCTGATCTGTCATTACATTTACATGACCAGAGTGCTGCTTCAGTATCAACCTATGTCCATGAGCTGTTCTGATGACAGAGTGACTCTCCAGTGACAATTGAGGGATACTTCTCAATTGCAATCAAAAATAGCTCACTAGCTTTAGAGAACTTACACTTTTCAAAATCGTCCCTCTTTTGCCTGCTCTACAAGTTCACACATGCCCTTATTGATGCGGTGAAGCAAATGCAGCGCCACGGCATGCCCAGTAGTACACAAATTCACCATAATCACATAATCACAAATGTAAGCGAGAGGGACAGAGATATCCAGCTCAGTCAACTGGTCTCATCATGTTAATGTACAATCAAATAGTGTTATTTTACAATAGTTGGAGAAAAAGGTTCACCCTGTTTTATGACATTTTGTAACCATTGCAGACCTGAATGATGATCTTTTGGTGGTTCCTGGCACTGCTGCTGGGATCTGTTGAAATATATAGAGGTATGGTGACCTAACACACACACATGCACACACACACATACATACACACTTGATTAAGTGCACTTTAACTGTGCTACACATAGGGTGGGGACATCAAATAATACCCCCCCCAGCTATTGGCAGACCATTTGGGAACTTTAAATCATCACATAAATAGGCTGTGTAATCAGTCACTTAAAGGAAAGGCTGCTTATGTTACTTCCCAATCAGCAATGATGGTGATTTCTTCTTTCTGACTCTCTCTCTTTCCCCTTCACTAACCCTGTCTCTAGCCCATGAATGTGATGTGTTCACTTATCTGGACCTTTATCACGCTATCATTGGAACCAGTCTGTATGTGAAGCTGTTGCTGTACACCAGAGCTAATCTGACCTGTGGTCAGGAGCTGTCCCACCATAACCTGTCAGCCCAGCCCCAGTTCAACCTCACCAAGCCCACCACTTTTGTCGTTCATGGCTACCGTCCTACGGGCGCTCCGCCCAACTGGTTGAATAACATCATAGAGCAGCTGTTGGCCCGCGGAGACATGAATGTCCTGGTGGTGGACTGGAACCGCGGAGCTGCCAATATCAACTACCTGAAAGTTGTGACCTACTCACGAGATACAGCGGACAACCTCACTGCCTTCATTCGAAACATGCAGGTTATTAAGAATGAGTGCTAAGTCTGAATACCTAACATATTTGATGAGGGCCAAATGTATTACTTTGTACTAACAGTGTAGTATCTCCTTTGCCTGTTTTGTCTGTGTCAGGAGAATGGTGCCTCTCTTAGTTCCATCCATATGATTGGGCTCAGTCTAGGAGCTCACATCACAGGCTTTGTTGGAGCCAAGTTTAATGGCAAAATTGGGAGGATCACAGGTTAGAAGAGATTTTCTTCGTTGTTGTTTTTATTATGGATACAAACTTTAGAAGTCTTTTAAAACCTTGAATACACTATAAGTTTGCAAAGAGTGGTGAAATTAAGATCCTACATCTGTACTGATCTGATATTGACCTGATCAGCTGTAGATCCAGCGGGGCCTCAGTTCAACGGGAAACCCCCTGAGGATCGTCTGGACCCTACAGATGCACAGTTTGTAGACGTTGTGCACACAGACATGGACGGTATGTGCCTCTGCTTGCCTGTTTGGTTTAATACAATGGGAATCATGTAGTCATGTAATGTGTTTCCTCTTCTGTCACGTGTTCATTGTGCATTACCAGCATTTGGTTTCAGGAAGCCTTTGGGCCACATTGATTTCTATGCTAACGGTGGAGCCGACCAGCCTGGCTGTCCACTGACCATCTTATCAGGTAAGTCGCTTAGTAAGAGATCGTCCTTCGAATGATACATTAGATATGAATTCAACATGTGTATCACATAGTTTATTCCTGTAATGGTAAATACATCACTGATGTCCTCTAAATCCATCCTCAGTTCTCCCCTTCCTACTCTCCCAGGATCTGGATATTTTAAGTGTGACCACCAGAGATCAGTGCTCCTCTATCTGGGTTCCCTGAACCGGACCTGTAACATCAGAGCTTTCCCCTGCACCTCCTATACTGACTTCCTGGACGGACTTTGCATGGATTGTGATCAATTCAAACCTGCCGGATGCCCTGTATTTGGTGGGCCCTCTAACTCCCCTTAGATTCATGAGTTTCATCTCATTAAAAGCTTTTTTTAATCACATAAAGATGTGATAGTTTACCTACTCGCCAAAATCAAGGCCTTAATTAAGCTAATGTACTGTACGTTACTGAATCGCACATAGGCTGCACTTACACATGCAGCCCAATTCTGATATATTTTTTTCACACTAGTTGCTATTTTGACCAATCACATCAGATCTTTTCACATCAGATATTTTTCAGAGATGCCTGTCCAATCGCAACCATAGTTCTTCAATGTGAAACGCAATCTGTTCTGGAAGGCAGTGTCCCTTCACGTATACATAACATGGCTGTTTTATCTGTTGTTTCAGGTTATGACATCATAGAGTGGAAGGAGTCTCTGGTTCCTCTGCAGCAAACCAAGGCTTTCTTCACCACCAATAAACAGACACCATACTGCAGTAAGAGGATAATCATCAGCTTGCACACACGTTTGACCTCTAAAGAGAGACTTGCCGGGAATACTGTTGTACATAATGGCCAGTCATTTTTCTGTGACGGTCTTCCTGGTCTAGCTTTGCGTGCCTGGCTTATTTTAAATGATCAGGCAAACGTACAGTATAGCAACACTAACAAGAGCTCTGTCAAAGTTGTTCAAATATGTTACTACGCCTATTCAATGAATGGAAACATACAGAGTCTGTAATTAGGTCATTGGTCAGAGTATTTACTTTTTTACCTCTCTCTCTCTCTCAGAGACGAGCTATTGGGTGGACATTGTAACATGGAACCATGATACTCGCTGGGGCTACATCACCATAAAACTACACAATGGTAGTGAGGTGACAGAGGCAACAATAAACCAGTAAGTAACTATTTACTCACTGTATCATTACCAAAACAACACATACTGTACATACAGTATAGAAAGACACTCTGGGGAATCTCATTAACATCTCATATGCTCTCCTTCTTCAGTAAAGCATCCAGTTTTAAAAAGTACTCAGAGACCCGATTACTGGCCCAGTTTGAAAAAGACCTTCAGAAAGTCCACAAGATCTCAATCAAATTCTCCAGGGTGAATGCATTTAAACCTAAGTACAAACTACGGGTGCTCCGCATCCGTCTCACACACCTGGAGCGCAAAGACAGGTCAGTGTTCCGTCACATCCTCTTTCCTCTAAAGCTTCTATCACGTGTCACCTATTTTCTACGTGGCACCTTTTCTTTTACTTTTCCCTTTCATGTTGTTGGAAAAGGTTGATAGCGATTATAATTTGATTAAAATTCGAAATGTTAAATAAACCTTGTGTGAAGTCAAATGTGAATCCTGCCGATGCAAGGGATCTTTTGGGGTTGAGTGAAGAGTAAAAAGTCTGTTGTTGCAACAGGAAATTATCCTTAGATAATGACATCCTGTGTATCTGCAGTTTGAGGTATACTGTAGAAATGTTATATGTTCCATTTGAAAAGCAGCGTATGTTGAAAAAGGAGCAAGGTTTTATACCCAGAGAGATAGCATATGCACACTTAGAGACACACATAAATCACTGTATACAGTAAGTGCACCCATCCAAAATTGGTCCATTTCGAGTTCTGTGCTGTTGAGGATTTCTGAAAATTGTGCTGTACTTATGGTATGTGTTAATCCATTTGGTATGATAAGTTACAAATTTGCACAATGTACAATATGTTACAAATTTGCTAAACGTATGAGATGTTACGAATTCCAATTTGTTGTGGCTAACGTTAGCGAAGTGCTTAGGGGGCTAACGCTAACATTAGCTAGCCCTAGATGTTAGGGTTAACCTGTCTAGGACTGGGGTTCCGCTAGCGGATGAATCTGTCAGGTTGGATTGGGAGCATTGCTGCACGGCTATTTTCAGGTCTCTCCAGAGATGTTCGATCAGGTTCAAGTCCGGGCTCTGGCTGGGCCACTCAAAGACGTTCAGAGACTAGTCCCGAAGCCACTCCTGCGTTGTCTTGGCTGTGTGCTTAGGGTTGATGTCTGGTTGGAAGGTGAACCTTCACCCCAGGCTGAGGTCTTGAGTGCTCTGGAGCAAGTTTTCATTAAGGATCTCTCTGTATTTTGCTCTGTTCATCTTTGCCTCAATCCTGACTTGTCCCTGCCACTGAAAAAACATCCCCACAGCATGATGTTGCCACCACCTTGCTTCACTGTAGGGATGGTGCCAGGTTTCCTCCAGAAGTGATGCTTGGCATTTAGGCCAAAGAGTTCAATCTTGATTTCATCAGATCAGATCATCTTGTTTCTCATGGCCAAGAGTGTGCAAAGCTGTCATCAAGGCAAAGGGTGGGTACTTTGAAGAATCTCAGATATAAAATATATTTTGATTTGTTTAGCACTTTTTTGGTTACATGATTCCATGCGTTATTTCATAGTTTTGATGTCTTCAGGATTATTCTACAATATAGAAAATAGTCCAAATAAAGAAAAATCTGGAATGAGTAGGTGTGTCCAAACGCTTGACTGGTACTGTATATACTGTATAAATAAATATATATCTTTTTTCATTGTTGGACATAAAAGACTGTAAAAACACCAGGAAATCAGCTCCAATTTATTTTAATTTTGTTCATCTGTTCCCAAGTATTCCGATGCATAATAGAAAGGCACGTGATCGTATACAAGTACGCAAGTTTTGAAATGATTGTTTACGTCAAATTATATTATAACTGTTTGAGCTTCTTGCAGTCAATTTGTAGTCTACAAATTATTTGTAATTATGTTCCAGCCCCCAGACCATCTGCTCAAGAAAAGAAATTGGCCTGTTTTTATAAAAAAAAAATACCTTTATTTAACTAGGCAAGTCAGTTAGGCTACCCTGCCGCCCCTGTGGCTGAATCTAGTTGATGATCCCTGACATACATTATCCCAAAATGGTGTCAGTTTGTCACAATATATGTAATAGGTTTCCTTTGTGCTTTTTGAATCTCTAACAGAGATGTGACATTTGGTGGTGCATTACATGCATTCTGGCAGGAGTGAGGTAAGTCCTATCGATGATCTTAAATGGCATTATTTTATGTTTTAGGTTGTAGGGCAGGTATGAACATTTTCACATCTCTGTGACCAATTGTTCTCCTCAATTTCTTTCTTTAGATCTGTTTCCCATTTTTCCCTTATATGTTCTGAACCATCAGGTAGAGTTTTAATCAACCCTTAATATAACTTCAATCAACTTCTTTGTTGTAGCAGCTTCTTTCAGTATTTCTTTCTGTGCCAGAGGCCTTAGGTGTATCCAGATTCTGTTGAAGCGATTAAATACGATTTCAGAGTTGTAAGGACTTGAAGAAATTGGCCTTGGATAATACAACTCTTTTATTTTATTGATTGAATGGCAGTGGAGATTTTTTTAAAATCACGATGCCACTTTGGAACCAGAACTTAAATGTGTTGTCATTAAACACTGGATGTAAGGTGGGGTTATTCCAAATAGAGGTGCCTGGTTATATTGGTTCTTTCCACTTCATGAATTTATGTATATTTTCCCAAATACGAATGGTATTGAGAATCAAATCAAACTTTATTTGTCACATGCGCCGAAAACAACAGGTTACCATGAAAATATTACTTACAAGCCCTTAACCAACAAAACAGTTCAACAAAGAGTTAAGAAAATATTCACCAAATAAACTAAAGTAAAAAATTATAAAAAGTAACACAATAAAATAACAATAATGAGGCTATATACCAGGGGTACCGGTACCGAATCAATGTGCGGGGGTACAGGTTAGTTTAGGTAATTGGTATAAGTAGGTAAGGGTAAAGTGACTATGCATACAGTTGAAGTCGAAAGTTTACATACACCTTACATTTAAACTCAGTTTTTCACAATTCCTGACATTTAATCCTAGTAAAAATTAATCCTAGTAAAAAGTTGACATACACCATACATTTAAACTCAGTTGTTCCCAATTCCTGACATTTAATCCTAGTAAAAATTCCCTGTCTTAGGTCAGTTAGGATCACCACTTTATTTTAAGAATGTGAAAAGTCAGAATAATAGTAGAGAGAATGATTTATTTCAGCATTTATTTATTTTATTACATTCCCAGTGGGTCAGAAGTTAACATACACTTAATTAGTATTTGGTAGCTTGGGTTAACTTGGGTCAAACGTTTTGGGTAGCCGTCCACAAGCTTCCCACAATAAGTTGGGTGAATTTTGGCCCATTTCTCCTGACAGAGCTGGTGTAAATGAATCAGGTTTGTAGGCCTCCTTGCTCGCACACACTTTTTCAGTTCTGCCCACAAATTGTATATAGGAATGAGGTCAGGGCTTTGTGATGGCCACTCCAATGCCTTGACTTTGTCCTTAAGCCATTTTGCCACAACTTCGGAAGTATGCTTGGGGTCATTGGAAGACCCAATTGGAAGACCCATTTGCGTCCAAGCTTTAACTTATTGACTGATGTCTTGAGATGTTGCTTCAATATATCCATATAATTTTCCCTCTTCATGATGCCATCTATTTTGTGAAGTGCACCAGTCCCTCCTGCAGCAAAGCACCCCCACAACATGATGTTGCCACCCCCGTGCTTCACGGTTGGGATGGTTTTCTTCGGCTTGCAAGCCTCCCCCTTTTTCCTCCAAACATAACGATGGTCATTATGGCCAAAGAGTTCTATTTTTGTTTCATCAAACCAGAGGACATTTCTCCAAAAAGTACAATCTTTGTCCCCATGTACAGTTGCAAACCGTAGTCTTTTTTATTGCGGTTTTGGAGCAGTGGCTTCTTCCTTGCTGAGCAGCTTTTCAGGCTATGTCAATATAGGACTCGTTTTACTGTGGATATAGATACTTTTGTACCTGTTTCCTCCAGGTCCTTTGCTGTAGTTCTGGGATTGATTTTCACTTCCGCACCAAAGTACATTCATCTCTAGGAGACAGAATGCGTCTCTTTCCTAAGCGGTATGACGGCTGCGTTGTCCCATGGTATTTATACTTGCGTACCATTGTTTGTACAGATGAACGTGGTAGCTTCAGGAATTTGGAAATTGCTCCCAAGGATGAACCAGACTTGTGGAGGTCTACAAAAAAAATTCTGAAGTCTTGGCTGATTTCTTTGGATTTTCCCATGATGTCAAGCAAAGAGGCACTGAGTTTGAAGGTGGGCCTTGAAATACATCCACAAGTACACCTCCAATTGACTTAAATGATGCCAAGTAGCCTATCAGCAGCTTCTAAAGCCATGACATCATTTTCTGGAATTTTCCAAGCTGTTTAAAGGCACAGTCAACTGAGTGTATGTAAACTTCTGACCCACTGGAATTGTGATACAGAGAATTATAAGTGAAATAATCTGTCTGTAAACAATTGTTGGAAAAATTACTTGTGTCATGCACAAAGTAGATGTCCTAACCGACTTGCCAAAACTATAGTTTGTTAACAAGACATTTGTGGAGTGATTGAAAAACGAGTTTCAATGACTGAAACCTAAGTGTATTTAAACTTCCAACTTCAACTGTAGATAATAAACAAAGAGTAGTAACAGTGTCAAAACAAATGTTGGATTGTCTGTTGTTTTCATCAACGCCATGGACCCGAAGTAGTAAGTATATTTTAGATCATACAGTATTACATTTGTGGCTTCGATACTCTTCCACTCACAAGGATAGTCTGCTGTCCTTTGACCGCAGTAATACATCTTCATATGAGGTATTCCAAAACCTTCAGCTGTGTAGGGTAAGTTTAAAACTGTCAACTTGACTCTTGAGGTTTTCCATTCCAAATAAAGTTGGAGAGCAGACCATTTATTCTATTTAAAAGTTGGATGCAATTGAAACTGACAAGGCCTGGAAAAAATACATCAACCTTGGTAATATATTCATTTAGATTATGTTGACCCTACCTAACATAGAAATAGGGAGAGATCTCCATCGCTGAACATCAGATCCAAACCTATTAAAGGAGAGTAATTGATTTTATATGCCTCCTCCAGATTGCATGGTATAAGTACACCTAGGTGTTGCATATGTGTGTTTGTCTATTTCCACTTAAATGTACTTTCTAAGCAGAAATATATATTATTTCAGTTTTCTCCCAGTTCACTTTGAATCCTGATACAGCACCATAGGTGTCTAACAGATAAATAAAGTAAAATGTCAGCTGTAATCTGCATACAATGATATTACATGTTGATCTCCACCAATCTCTATGCCCCAGATTGAGCCATGATTTCTAATGATTGATGCTAGGGGTTCTGTGGCTAGAGAAATAAATAACTTGACAAAGGTCTTCCCTGTCTTGTCCCTCTTGATAACTTAAATGATTCAGAGATCTGTCCATTTGTTTGTAAAGACACTTGTACAAATTTGTACAATAGTTTAATCCACTAAATACAAACCGGACAAATTGATACTGGGTGGAAGGCTCTGCATTACTTTATTTTTAAGTAGCGGGATTGTAGCCAAACATAGTGACTTGGGAAGTAAATTTTTTTCTAGTGCTACTGTGAGCGTGAGTAACATTGGCTTTAATCATTTGGGTCAAAAATGTCTATAACATTCCACTGGGAATTCATCATTACCAGGAGATTTCCCAATTTGTAGATTATTGATGGCCTCCAATTGTTCACATGGGGTAATGTTTCTATCCATATACATTTTCTCTGGGCCACTTATAATTGGTGAAACAGCCTTAAGGAAATTGTCTATATCCTCCTTTGAGCTTTTGTTTTTCAGATTGATACCGTTTGTGATAGAATGTTTTTAAGATCGAGTTCATTTTAGAAGGATCCATTGTCATACTACCATCTTTGGTTTGAATGTTATACAGTAGATGGGATGTTCCTCTTCCTTCTTTCTCTCTCTTATTGAATTTGATGGCAGCAATCTCTGCAGATCGGGTGCTTATTGTGTTATATTCAAGCTTCAAAGTGTTCCAACACATCTAAATTGTGTTTTCTTTCTAAGTCGTGGATTTTCTGTTCAATTATTCTATATGGGGTCTTCTTTTTCTCATGTTAAGAGTTAGACATGATACACCCTCTTGCTTTACCAGATTCCCAGACAATAGTTGGGCATACTTCATTGTATAAATGTTTTTCCAAAAACATCTTTCTGTGTTGAGTAACATTTTGTTAAATCGCTATGTTTTTGCATTTGAGCTTGAACATAAAGGTCAAAGGGCTATGGTCTGTAATTATTCTAGGAAAATGCACTATATATATATATATATATATATGCACCGAGCTATATATATATACAGTGCCTTACGAAAGTATTCGGCCCCCTTGAACTTTGCGACCTTTTGCCACATTTCAGGCTTCAAACATAAAGATATAAAACTGTATTTTTTTGTGAAGAATCAACAACAAGTGGGACACAATCATGAAATGGAACGACATTTATTGGATATTTCAAACTTTTTTAACAAATCAAAAACTGAAAAATTGGGCGTGCAAAATTATTCAGCCCCTTTACTTTCAGTGCAGCAAACTCTCTCCAGAAGTTCAGTGAGGATCTCTGAATGATCCAATGTTGACCTAAATGACTAATGATGATAAATACAATCCACCTGTGTGTAATCAAGTCTCCGTATAAATGCACCTGCACTTCGATAGTCTCAGAGGTCCGTTAAAAGCGCAGAGAGCATCATGAAGAACAAGGAACACACCAGGCAGGTCCGAGATACTGTTGTGAAGAAGTTTAAAGCCGGATTTGGATACAAAAAGATTTCCCAAGCTTTAAACATCCCAAGGAGCACTGTGCAAGCGATAATATTGAAATGGAAGGAGTATCAGACCACTGCAAATCTACCAAGACCTGGCCGTCCCTCTAAACTTTCAGCTCATACAAGGAGAAGACAGAGATGCAGCCAAGAGGCCCATGATCACTCTGGATGAACTGCAGAGATCTACAGCTGAGGTGGGAGACTCTGTCCATAGGACAACAATCAGTCGTATATTGCACAAATCTGGCCTTTATGGAAGAGTGGCAAGAAGAAAGCCATTTCTTAAAGATATCCATAAAAAGTGTTGTTTAAAGTTTGCCACAAGCCACCTGGGAGACACACCAAACATGTGGAAGAAGGTGCTCTGGTCAGATGAAACCAAAATTGAACTTTTTGGCAACAATGCAAAACGTTATGTTTGGCGTAAAAGCAACACAGCTCATCACCCTGAACACACCATCCCCACTGTCAAACATGGTGGTGGCAGCATCATGGTTTGGGCCTGCTTTTCTTCAGCAGGGACAGGGAAGATGGTTCAAATTGATGGGAAGATGGATGGAGCCAAATACAGGACCATTCTGGAAGAAAACCTGATGGAGTCTGCAAAAGACCTGAGACTGGGACGGAGATTTGTCTTCCAACAAGACAATGATCCAAAACATAAAGCAAAATCTACAATGGAATGGTTCAAAAATAAACATATCCAGGTGTTAGAATGGCCAAGTCAAAGTCCAGACCTGAATCCAATCGAGAATCTGTGGAAAGAACTGAAAACTGCTGTTCACAAATGCTCTCCATCCAACCTCACTGAGCTCGAGCTGTTTTGCAAGGAGGAATGGGAAAAAATGTCAGTCTCTCGATGTGAAAAACTGATAGAGACATACCCCAAGTGACTTACAGCTGTAATCGCAGCAAAAGGTGGCGCTACAAAGTATTAACTTAAGGGGGCTGAATAATTTTGCACGCCCAATTTTTCCGTTTTTGATTTGTTAAAAAAGTTTGAAATATCCAATAAATGTCGTTCCACTTCATGATTGTGTCCCACTTGTTGTTGATTCTTCACAAAAAAATACAGTTTTATATCTTTATGTTTGAAGCCTGAAATGTGGCAAAAGGTCGCAAAGTTCAAGGGGGCCGAATACTTTCGCAAGGCACTGTATATATATATTGTATATATATATATATATACAAAAGTATGTGGACACCCCTTCAAATGACTGGATTCGGCTATTTCAGCCACACCCGTTGCTGACAGCTGTATTTAAGCCAGCACACGTCCATGCAAACTCCATAGACAAACATTGGCAGTAGACTGGCCCGTACTGAAGAGCTCAGTGGCTTTCAACGTGGGACCATCATAGGATGCCACCTTTTCTGCCCTGCTAGAACTGCCCTGGTCAACTGTAAGTGCTGTTATTGTGGAATGGAAACGTCTAGCAGCAACAACGGCTCAGCCGCAAAGTGGTAGGCCACACAAGCTCACAGAAGGGGACCACTGAGTGCTGAAGCATGTAGCGTGTAAAAATAATCTGTCCTCGGTTGCAGCACTTACTACAGAGTTCCAATCTGCCTCTGAAAGCAACTTAAGCACAAGAACTGTTCGACGGGAAGCTTCATTGATTTCCATGGCCGAGCAGTAGTACACAAGCCTAAGATCACCATGCGCAATGCTGAGCGTCAGCTGGAGTGGTGTAAAGCTCGCCGCCATTGGACTCTGGAGCAGTGGAAACGCGTTCTCTGGAGGGACGAATCATGCTTCACCATCTGGAAATCCGACGGACGAATCTGGGTTTGGCGGATGCCAGGAGAACACTACCTGCCTGAATGCATAGTGCTAACTGTAAAGTTTGGTGGTGGAGGAATAATAGTCTGGGGCTTTTTTTAATGGTTCGGGCTAGGCTCTTTAACGCTTTAGCATACAATGCCATTCTAGACAATTCTGTGCTTCCAACATTGTGGCAACAGTTTGGGGAAGGCCCTTTCCTGTTTCAGTGTGACAATGCCCCTGTGCACAAAGCGACCTCCATACAGAAATGGTTTATCCAGATCGGTGTGGAAGAACTTGACTGGCCTGGAAAGGGCCCTGACCTCAACCCCATCATACACCTTTGGGAAGAATTGGAATGCCGACTGTGAGCCAGGCCTAATCGCACAACATCAGTGTCCGACCTCACTAATGCTATTGTGGCTGAATCGAAAAAGTACCCGCAACAATGTTCCAACATCTAGTGGAAAGCCTTCCCAGAAGAGTAGAAGCTGTTAAAGCAGCAAAAGGTCAAAACATATTGATACAACAGTAGCTAAGATGGGGAGAAGTAAATCTCTGCTCTACCTTTGTAACAGCACTATCAACAACGCAGGTCCTACAGGCCCTGGTTTTGTCGCACCTGGACTACTGTTCAGTCGTGTGGTCAGGTGCCACAAAAAAGGACAGGAAAGTTGAAATTGGCTCAAAACAGGGCAGCACGGCTGGCCCTTGGATGTACAGAGAGATTGACTTCATCACTACTTGTTTTTATGAGAGGTATTGACATGTTGAATGCACCGAGCTGTTTGAACTGCTCGTGCACAGCTTGGACACCCATGCATACACCACAAGACATGCCACAAGAGGTCTCTTCACAGTCCCCAAGTCAGGAACAGACTATGGGAGGCACACAGTACTACATAGAGGCATGGAACTCTATTCCGCATCAAGTAACTGATGCAAGCAGTAAAATTAGATTAAATAAAACAGATTAAAATACACATTATGGAACAGCAGGGACTATGAAGCAACACAAACATAGGCACAGACACATGCATACACACACACACACACACACACACGATAACACGCGCACTATACACATGCATACACATGGATTTTGTACTGTAGATATGTGGAAGTGTTGGAGTACGGCCCTGAGGGCACACAGTGTGTTGTGAAATCTGTGAATGTATTGTTATGTTTTTTAAATAGTATGAACTGACTTAATTTTGCTGGACCCCAGGAAGAGTAGCTGCTGCTTTGGCAGGGGATCCATAATAAATACAACTCCATATTAATGCCCATGATTTTGGAATGAGATGTTCGACGAGCAAGTGTCCACATACTTCTGGTAATGTAGTGTATTACACATTCAGAAACACAGTCAATACAATAAAACAATGCCTAAAGGGATGTAGTTAAAGGCGCCAAAAGCATTATGTATTGTCAAATAAATATTGCATTTGTCATGTACATGGGATTAAATGTGACCACATGGACTTCTTAATCCTGTTGTGAAACTTTTAATAAACTTGTTTTATTATTTCCAAACCTGTTTCCATTAAATTAAAGAGTCAGACAAGTGCATGTATTTTACTCAGGACTTTTGTTCTAGTTAGTTGATTGAGGATTTTATAATAATAATAAATTATATTAATAATAAGATTTAATTTGTATAGGGGCGGCAGGGTAGCCTAGTGGTTAGAGCGTTGGACTAGTAACCGGAAGGTTGCAAGTTCAAATCCCCGAGCTGACAAGGTACAAATCTGTCGTTCTGCCCCTGAACAGGCAGTTAACCCACTGTTCCTAACCCGTCGTTAAAAATAAGAATTTGTTCTTAACTGACTTGCCTAGTAAAATAAAATAGTGCTTTTAATTACAGCAAGAATCTCAAAGACCCTCTTAAAAAAAAAAACGTTTCAGTTAGCCTATTGACAGTTCTGGCTGGAGGCGTTAAGAGTCCTGGTTTCTAGAAATGGTTCCACACCCAGCTGTCAAAAGTAAGGCATTAGTAGGAGTCTGTATAGTATCTCAATCTAGTCCTAGCCAGGCAAGGAGAGGTTGGTACTTAATGTTTACGGTAGAAGCCCTGCTCACAAGAGGGTGAGGTAGCATGGGTATTAGACTCTGAGGATCGCTCGCTATTCGATAAGGCCCTTGCACCGAGGCTTAGTCCAGACCCAAGCTGTGACCAGTCTGTTGTCAAGGCAAAGAAGCATTTTACGGGCCGCTTGGGATCAGGGACAAGGAATAACTGACTGCTGTGAGATAGGCATGTCCGGGTTGAGACCGATTCGCGAGAGGAGAGATATAGTAGCTTTAACAATATGTGAAGTCACTGTTTCCTCTGTGCATTTTGCATAACATTTTCACCTCTCATCTTACTTCTTGTACCCTTTTACTAAATCATCCATGTCACCCTCTCTCACACACAGGCCTCTCTGCCGCTATGACATTCTCGTGGAGGACAACAGAGAGGTGACCTTCAGATCCATCCCCTGTGAGGAGTCCAACTTCTGAGACAATAACAGATACACAGTATGATGTAGAGAGTCAGCAGTGGCCATTTGATGGCCCTCTGGGTAAATGGAGTGAGGCAGTTGACCCAGGTAGCCTACATGCTACTCACCCTCTGGTCCGTGTATTCAGTGGCTTAAGTCTAGTATGAGTCCAGAGCATTGTAAATGTGTGTGATGATTTTAATGAATGATATATTGTATTCATTTATGATTTTTTTTAAAGTACTATGATGATTGTGTCTGTATCACTGAGACCACTGTGTGGTATAATATCTGTGGGAAACCACTACTAAATTCATATTTTATTAACGTAAATACATATGACATTTTTGGGAATGAGAGCCACGTCAATGGGTCATTACACGAAAAGAGTGCATTTTGTATCCCTTTGATATCTTAATTAACCCCTCTATGGAAAGAGGAGACTCTCTCGAACACGATTGTGTTCTCCGTTTTGCTCTACGACCCCCACAAGTGTCTTGGGACTCGTCTGTCAGTAAATATCAGTTGTTTTGCTCTAGGACCTCACAAGACTTCTGAAGGTCCCACGGTACCCGTTTAAAAAAAGATTGGAAGTGTATATGGAGACTGTTTAGTGCCAAAAATAAGGGTAAATACGTTCCCTGCTCTTTCTTATATCTCTCAGATATACGACAGACACTTAAGAACTAACTTCCTTTAGATAATTTTTTTAGCTAAATAATCCTTAGTATGACCTTAAAACAATTCCATATAGCTTAGTAGAACACCCCCCCCCTCTTAGACAGGGCTTGGACTGTTTAGTGCCAAAAAGAAGGGGTTTATTGTACATATATTTTTTAAACATCACGTGGAGAATTCAATACAGATTTTTTATATGAATAAAGACTTGCTAAAGTGCCAAAATGAATCATTTTGACATGTCCCTCCTCTGTGTCCCTCTGTGCCCCTCTGTGTCCCTCTGTGCCCCTCTGTGTCCCTCTGTGCCCCTCTGTGTCCCTCTGTGTCCCTCTGTGCCCCTCTGTGTCCCTCTGTGCCCCTCTGTGACTTCTTGGAAGATTTTAACTGACTTGACCCCAACATTTCTCCAAGTTTCCACCCTCATTGTAAAGCCCCAACCCTGTTATGGTCAACCCTGTTATGGTTAACCCTGCTACTTAATTTGGCACTTAAAGTTAGGTGAAATCAAACGTTTTTTTGACCAAGTTACATCAAATTGGTGGAATGACCCCAATACAATTGAACATGTACCTTAAACCACTTGACTTAAAGAACATGCTTGTTTTTTTGTTTTTATTTTATAAAAAATGTCACATAATAAGCTGATATAAAATGTTTTTGTAGAAGATGCTCATTAGTTTTATTTTGTTACATACGTTACATCAACTTTTCTCAAATAGACAACAAAGATTGTTCATTATATTTAAAAAAATATTCACTATAGTTTTTCTGTTGTTTCATAAATGATTGATACTATACAGCAAATTCCTGTCTGGATTTCATTGATACTTAATTTTGAGAGAACATTCTAAGAGACAGATTACCACTTGTTCTGGCATTGTTGGTGATGCCATGCTGTTTGAGCCTGCCTGCTCATTTAGACTTCTTGCTGCTCATTTAGGCTTCTTCATCTTCATGCCACGTCCATCTGGGACACAAGACAACACACAGACATGAGACCCAGAGGTAACATCAAGTAGACACAAGAGCAAGCTAGCACTGCACCATGATAAGAAATCAATCTGACTTGTAATAAACTGACATTTGTCTTAAAGGCCCAGTACAGTCAAAATTCAGTTTGGTTTGTGTTTTGTATCATATTGCACAACAGCTGATTAGTGTTATTCCCTGATAGTTGCTGGTTGAAAATACAATCTACAGAGGACCTTCTAATCAGCAGGTTTGCATGGGCGGGAGTTTCAACTTACCTGGTGACATCACCAGGTGGTAAATTGGTTAATAAACTAATAACAATGAGAGTTCAGATTCCCCCCTCCCCACTCAGACCACTCCCATACATTCCTTGCTAAATTATTGCTATTTTTGTAAATGTAACGGAGAACTATTATAGTAAGGTACTTAATTGTTACCCAGAAATGATTTCATATTGATATAAAAACAACTGCATTGGGTCTGTAAGTCAGGAAAAGTGAATGTCATAAAATTGATCACTAATACAATGTGGAGGTACACCCCTAATCTTTGTTAGGTACATATTTGATAGAGTGATGTATTCAGTACTTGGATCATATGCAGACGTCTACCGACAGACCTGCAGTACCTGTAATGACAAGCGAATCCTTTTCTCCTCATCCAGCTCATTCATCAGCAGATGAATCTCTTTGCTAACACACAGAGAAGAGAAATCTTAAATCAGTGGCACACTTAGAAAACGCAATACAATACATTACTGTAGTTGCACACACAGAAATAACAATACAAAACAACAGTTGCACAAACAGAGATACTTTAACAATAGAAGACATTAATGTAGTTGCACACACTGAGATAAACAAAGACTTACTTGTGCTGGCTCTTCATCAGTTCGACCTCATCCCTTAGGTCCCGGAGCTCTGTCCGCAGCTGCTCGAGGGTCAGTTGGCACTGGGCACCTGGCTCTCTCCTGGGCTTGGGGTCAGAGGTAAGGTGAGGGGGCAGGGTAGCATGCAGGATAGCTGAGAGAGCCCCAGGGATGAGTGTGGAGAAGGGGTGTGGCGCACTGGCACCAGTGGATAATGAGGAGGAGAGCATTGTGGGTCTTGAAGGCCGGTGAAGCTTATTTTCAACCACCTGTCCAACGACACACCACAACAGTACAACTGGTCAGACAAATTCAAGAGGCATGCAGAAGATCCTTTTGGGTGTAAATGTTTTGATGGAACAATATTGATTGAATAAGCAACTCTATAGACCACATTGACATTGGGCAGCATGCATAGTAAGGTGAAAATTTAATTACAGGTAACACTGGGGTATTTGTAGGTGCTGCCAGGCTGCTGATGAATGATATGACAGAGGAGAGGTCCTCTTTCTCATTCTCTTGCGTCTCACCCACCTGTGTAGGGGATACCTGTAGGTCTTCCTGTATGTCAAGGTTAGACTGAGGAGCCTGAGGACACAAGCAAACACAGACAGAGAAACATGAGGATTGAAAGAAGGATTTTGTTATTTTGATTGACATATATCCTGTTACATGTACATGTTGTTATGGTAATATTGTGGTCGTTTGATCTGTAGTCCTTAATGACTATAGTATATGGAATACTTCAATTTAACACACGCCAAATGCACTTGTGTTGTCTGCCACCTTGCCAGCTCAAATTAGGTCAATTTAACTCAAGGACAAATGGGACACAAACAGAACACAGTGAGTAGTTGAAAAGTTTCCTCAGAGACAATAAACAACCCCTCTCGCATGCTTCACTACTCCACAATAATAACCACATAGCCATTGACATCAGTGTACAAATATACATACCAGTGAAAAAATCTTTGACTGAAATCTTTCATCCGCCACACGTGCTGCCAATTGGTTCAGGGTCTCTGTGACTGAAACACTGTGTGACTCAAAATCTTCAATGTCTTGGAGAAATAAAACAAACCAACCAATTAGATAAATTGTTGACTTGAAGGCCTAATTAATGGTGGGGTCATTGAAGCAAAACAACAGGCTGTCAAAAACAGTGTCATGCAGTATTACATTGTTTTGCCATTGATGACAGTTTGGAGAATCTAAAGCGTCATAGGTGAGTTCAAAGGAACATAAGAAAGGATTTGAGAATGATGACATGGCTTGGCCAGAGCTATAGTTGCCCATGGAGACACAGAAGAATGCCAACGTGATTATGTCGAGCGACGAAATGAAAGTGAGAAAAGAGCTCCAGAAGCTTCACATTTTTATCTAAAAATGATGACAGAGTGGAGTGAGTTAAGTCAGTAGATAGTCTTTGGGATTTCTCCAACTAAGCACATTAGTCAATCAGAACATAGACATGCACGTGTTCAAGCCTATTTTGAAAAGCGTCAAACTTATCAGATATCAACAGCCAAGATGATAATTAATGAATCATTCTTTATCAAGAAAATAAACTAGGTTCAACTGTTGTTTGAAATATAACATGATTGCATACACTATAACCAGAGTGCTGTGCCCAGTAGAAGAAATGCCAAGCGCCAGCAGTTACCATTTGTTACAGCCAAGAAAATAGACAGCGACTGATTGACAAAACAGCAATCTTAGCTGGTGTTGTTAGGAGTTCTGCTGTACACACCTTGTTTGGCCAGTGTTCCTATCGCAATACAGCTCCATTGATGGTAACTCTATACCATTCTCTCCTGGTTCCATTGTAACCTAACATGAATTGTGCTAGTGTGATGAGAGGTGGTCTTGGGCGAAGTTTAGCACACAGACATGCTTACCACCAATACCATTGGGGCAGTCCCTGATACAACTAGTTTGCAGGGACACAGACTTGGGAGTACTTAAAGGGACAGACTACAGGGCATCGAAAACACACATTTATCCAATATCCTCCGAGGGGAGAGCAGGGTGCTGAGATCTATACAGCATGCCATGAAAACACACATTTATCCAATATCCTCAGAGGGGAGAGCAGGGTGCTGAGATCTATACAGCATGCCATGAAAACACACATTTATCCAATAACCTCCGAGGGGAGAGCAGGGTGCTGAGATCTATACAGCATGCCATGAAAACACACGTTTATCCAATATCCTCCGAGGGGAGAGCAGGGTGCTGAGATCTATACAGCATGCCATGAAAACACACGTTTATCCAATATCCTCAGAGGGGAGAGCAGGGTGCTGAGATCTATACAGCATGCCATGAAAACACACGTTTATCCAATATCCTCCGAGGGGAGAGCAGGGTGCTGAGATCTATACAGCATGCCATGAAAACACATGCCTGAAAACACGTTTATCCAATATCCTCCGAGGGGAGAGCAGGGTGCTGAGATCTATACAGCATGCCATGAAAACACACGTTTATCCAATATCCTCCGAGGGGAGAGCAGGGTGCTGAGATCTATACAGCATGCCATGAAAACACAAAGTCAGTTCCATAATTTGAGTTTGAATTTGAATGGAAAAAGTCAAGAGGAAGCTGGATTGGATGTTGAATTGGAATATGAAGCGCAACCAGTTTATCATTAGTTTTTGTATATTATGCAGAGATGAGATATGTGACTCTCAGTCTACCAAAATGAGTCGGATTTTAATTAATGATATTTAACCATAACCTGTCCTTTGTTATACCATTCTCACTCCAAGTGGAACTAACTCCACCCTTACCAAAAAAAAAATATTTTTTAAACAGCAGTAAAAGTAGTCACTGCAGTCAAATGTGGCACAGTAATACACTACAAAATTACTGCAGTAAAAATATATATATATATTTTGGACACAGTATTTTCAGCATTCTGCAGTTATACTGCACTCTGAAAGCAATCTTTTTTCGTAGAGTAAAAGTGGATGGTGGTCTTGTAACCCTCCTGCTACCTAATGTTACCTTTGTAGCAAACCTGTAAAGAAATGTATTTGTACCTTTGTCTCCTTTATTTAAATTCTTACTGTTCTATACATCTATAACCCGTTATTCCCACAAGCTTCCTTCAGCTGTCAAACCTTTGACACTTCTGGGATGCAACCGGTCCAACATAGACAATGGGCCTGATCGGATAGCTGAGCTTCTGCTCTTTTCTGTCCATAAAAACAAATGGTCCCCTGCAGTCCTCTCCTTTTATGGTGACATTGTACAACCAATCACAAGAAAGGACACGGCTAGCCTACACTACAGCGCCATGGCTCGTCAGACTGGGGATCCTCAAGGAATGCATTTACGGCACACCCGAGAACAGTTGTCTCCACACCTCTCACTTCAGCGCATTTCCTTCTATTTCATTCTTTCTCTGTACATTTTTGTCTTTAACATCTGTCAAGGTTTTGCCTTGCCTGCATTTAGACAGGCAGCCCGATTTTATTTTATTTAACCTTAAACTAGGCAAGTCAGTTAAGAACAAATTCTTATTTACAATAACAGCCTACCGGGGAACAGTAGGTTAACTGCCTTGTTCAGGTGCAGAACGACAGATTTTGACCTTGTCAGCTCGGGGACTCGATCCAGCAACCTTTCGGTTACTGGCCCAACGCTCTAACCACTAGGCTCTGAAAGAGATCTGATGTGAAGACTTGATTTACATATAGCATCTACATCATTGTATTCATAAATGAGAATCAGTCTATTGAATTCCCAGCTATATTCTGATCAATTTTTTCCCCCATTAAGCTTCTATTGGAGTAAAGGGAGACCAGTAATAAAGCATCTATTTTACATTAACCTTGACATTATGAAATTGGTGACACGCAATGTGAAATGCAAACTAGATCTCCCCAGTCCTTATGAAAACACATCCAATAGATCCAATTCTATTGTGTATCCTACGGCACAACAGACAATTTCACAAAAGGCATGTTGAGCCATTTATTTGCAATATCTTAAACAAAACAATGTACATAGGTTGAAATGAGCAGGACTTGAAGATGGCATCAGTAGTTTTTACAGGTTGAGAATTAGACTGAGCATCATATTCAACAGCCCTTGGGGAATCGTCTTGAAGACTGCTTCTACTTTACAGCAAAAAGTGTTTCTCTAAGCACTGGGGGAAAACAAAAGTGCTACTGGGAACTATAAAAAAGGTAAAATCTTCATAATTTCATTTGCATGATACGAGAAGTGTAACAGTTGTGAAATCAAAAAAACAGTGTCCATAATAACCAGTCTGGAAGCCTATTCTGTATATTTAAACACATCTTATGCAAACAGAGTCAAAAAATAAACAGTGCAACTGTCATTTTCTGAAGTACTCCTGACGACAAGGGAGAGTTCCATTGGGGGACCATGTCCAGGACAAAGACGCAACCCAAGGCCAAGGGGGAAAGGGTGTGTAACCCTGAACTGTGCCCTTGGTCCCTCTAGTTTGATCACCAGCGGCGATAATTAGACCCTCTGTTGGGGGGGGGTACATGTTGACGCATCGTCGGCATGTTACGGTATTTGGACAGGATGCTCTGGCTCTTCCTGAACACTGGCCTTTGAGAGAAAGGACGTGGCACAAAGCCTCCCTACAGAGGGGGGAAAGAAATTCAACAAACACCGGTCAGAAATGCAGTTTCAGTGACCTACAGCTTCATCCCCGTGATATTACTACCTCCATTTTCAAAAGGCCAAGAGGCACATGAACACAGTCAGTGGGCTAAGACAAGTCCTACTGGCCACAAGTTATAATAGGAGCTGCTCACAAATGCAACATACCATGAGTGGCTTCCTAAAGGGACCAGGCGGTTCAGGGCCTGGTCTTCTCTGAGGAGGAGGACCTGGTTTGCGATTTGGGCTAGTGGGACGGAAGCTCGATCTCTGTGGGACATACGAGTAAAGGATGTGCATACATGGTGGAATGGGAGTTTATCGAGAAATATAATTGCGCAGGGGTTGCCAAAATGTATGGGAGGCAACATTCGACATATTGTATCCCTGGGCGGCCTACTCATTACAGTAAACACGTTCCCACTCCCAAGACTGAAGCTATGAACACTCAGCTTTCAAAGAACCCAGCCATCAGGAAGTTCTCACCGGTGGTCCTGGTTTCCTGAAGGGTCTTTCAGGTCTGTGGTTCTCCTGTGGCACGTTCGTTGGCCTAAAATAACAAGGAAAAGGTGAATTATCTGACTAAATAACCTTGAATGAAACTAGTTATTGGTGTGAAGCCACACCCATCGTGTGACACATCATTATAAAATACCCATAACCACTAGGCACCAAGATTTAAACAAATCAAATGGTTATATTCCATGCAATACAATCATAAGAGTCACTTCACATCAAACCTTTTATATTGATTCTCATATTGGTGGATTACCTTTCCGCATATCTCCGGTCTCTTGGTGAAGGGGAAGGGCTGGAGTCATGAATTTTAGAGAAGCGTTCATTCAGCGTAAGTTGTTCATCTGAATTGTAATAGCGCTCTGAAAAGTCAGGAGTTGAGTGAGTAAGAGGTATTCTCATAATGAATCATATTAAATTCACCAAGAGACATTGCATTCCCACAAAATGAGACCAAACCAAATCAGGGGCCACTTGCCAGTTTTGTTTTTTGGTGTCCTACTTCTATCCCTTGGGGGGCTGTCCTTTGAGCTTGAGTTAGTCCCAGGTGCCTGCCACTGGGACACAACGACTAGGTCACGAGCCAGCCTTTTGTCTATAGAGGAAGGGCTGGAGCGGGACCAGCCAAGACAGAGAATTACAAGTGATGAGCATCCCATCAGTGGAGCCTGTGAGGCCAGGTTAGGTAAGCAGCGGAGCAGAACATTACTACTACTAGCATCATCTTTAGATGTTGCCCTGTAAGTGAAAATTACATCAGTCTAAATAATGCCCTGGAAAATGTAAATGATTTTATTCTGTAGAACAAAAACATGTAATCTCAAAAAATGGACCGACATGGAAAGACAAACAGAAAGGACAGCGTTCTGTTGGAAAAGCTAAATTCACATAATTACTCAGGAAAGACCATTGGTCTACATGTGGAATAAAAAAACGGATAAAAGCTGATCATCACTCAGGTACTTACAAAGAGCACGTAATGTCCATGTTTTCTTAACGTTGTATTGTCACTGAACCCCGAATCCACCTGACATCCCAGTAGCGCTGCTCACAAATTCACAATGAAAATTGACACGCATGAATGGAAAAGTGTTTGCCGAAAGCTCTGAGGAACTGGTCTCTTGCTATCCAGATTTTCACTTGAAGCTGGACTCGAAAGGCTGTCAATTCTCTCCACTTACTATTGAAATAATGATGAAAAAGGGAGATGAGCGTCTAATCTGTTCAACCAAATGGTCCATCTATCCATGATTTCCCTGTTGATCTTTAGTTCATCCTTACTAGTCTTCGTTAAGGTCAGTCTCAGCTTCCAAATCTAAACTCCTCTTCAAACCCTGGGCATTCAATTTCAAAGGGGGATTATCTTGTAATCTTGCATCCTGTCTGGTGAAAGTAGTGTGAGGAATTCAGCTCGAGGTGGTCAGTGTTCCACTTGTACATCTTCAGTCAAAACTTAGTACGCTTGAATAAACAAGCCATACAGAGCAATTGTTGTAACGCAGCTTGCACTTTGTATGAATGGAATCCATTGTTTGCTTGTAAACATTCCAATTGTTGTACTTGTAAGGCTGCCATCCTCTGCAAAACTTGCAGTGTAGAGATTAGATCCACTGCGTAGTGTAGAGAACTGTAGTCCACTGCTAATGTTCTGTATAGACACAGATTTGATGTATTCTTGCATGCAGAAAAAGTCCACTGTTCACTGGCCTAGCCAGATGAAGTTCAGTGTGCTGTTAATGTACAGAGGTGTGGTCCATTATCTCTTCAGTCGTCAGTTTGCTTCTTGAAGGTCAAATTGTTCATTTGGGGAGTAATTCATCATTTTTTTTAGATAGAGTCAACTGCACGTCTGCATTCTGTGTCTAAGAATTAAAAGTAGTATTGTATGATCTATGTATTATCACAGCGTAAGGTCCCAATTGTCTCAGTTGGTAGCGTGTGGCACTTGGCCAGGGTTGTGGGTTTAGTTCCCATGGGGGACCAGTATGAAAAAGTATGAGAATTGATGCACTCACTACTGTAAAATCACTGGATAGTGGTCTGCCAAATTATTCAAATGTTTTTTTGTTGTTTAAAAAATAAATAATGAATGGCATCGTCCTCTCCTCTTGCCGCTTGTCCCGTTGTTGCCAGTGGTAGTATCATGCATTTTCCCCAAAGTTCCTCAAGACATCATCTTCATGGAAGCTGGTGCATATTCATTTGCCATTTGAATGTTATTGCTCAAACTGACAGATTGTGTAACCCGAACCAGTATGACAGCTTCCAGTTTCAGAGCCTTCTATCTGGTGATCAACATAAATCTCCTCCTTTCCTATGAGTCATGCATGTTGGTGTGAAACGACTGTGGCATTTCAGCTGATTTAAAGGGAATGTCCTCAGTTCTCTTATTAGCAGTCCTCTTCATGTATGAACTGTTCTTTTGAACTTCTGTTGTGTCTGGCATCGTGAGAATGTTTCTTCAACTTTTCCACTTGGTCAGAGAAGAGCACCTCTAGAAGCTCCTCAGCGCACCTCTAGCTTCAGACCCCAATAGCACCACAGAGGGACAGGTCTCGCAAAACACAGAGATTTTCTAGTATCTTTCAATGACATTGTATCGAATAGGCAGATATTAATTCAACTTTGAATGACTGGCGCCCAGAACAATCCCTTGTTGTGAATTATTTTGTACACTGCCAGCACACTTGAAAGTGCAACCCCAGAGGTCTTTGGATATTTGATTTCAAAACTTAACTGATACAGGACATCACTGTAACTCCATTTCCTCCATCACAGGAAAATGGCTGTAAGTTGGCATTCCCTTCATATTCAGATATCTTTGAAGATTGACCTTCTAAACATCATCACGCCCCTGCTCCCAGAGTGAGAAGGAAGATACCGTACCTGTGTGTGCTCAAGGCTCGCTGAGAGTCCACTTGTTCCTTCTGTGACTCTGAGTCCCTGGAAGACTTGGTTGAATTGGCTTCTGGGTTGGGGGGTGATTGATGGGGCATCGGCCTCTTCCTCAGTGGGCCAGCGTTTGCTTGGAAACGCTCCCTCCGAAGAGCAAACTTGGATGGCGCAGTTCCCCTGGACGTATGAGGCCCTTCCTCTTCATGGATCTCTGCTCCTTGGGGCTGAGGTGGAGGTACTTTGAGCCTCATCACCGACTCTGCTCTCATTTTACGCCCCTTCAGCAAACGACTCTTGTCCCTGAATGACAAGGGACGGCCGCCAAATCCCCTAGGGGTGTTGAAGTAATGTGGAATCTCTCTGCGAGGGCGCTTTGGGTGACCATGCTCCACATCAGGGCCTGCAGGAGGGATCCCACGCTCCTGGAACTTCCTCTTGTGTGGTGGTCCACTTGGCCTTGCCTGAGGGCTGTTCTCTTGGAAAGAGGAGGACGACCAACCTCCTTTCCATGTGGTGGATCTGTGGGGAGGGTGGTGAGGGCTGCCTTCCTGTGCCCACTCAGCGCTGCGGCGTCCGCTGCCCTCCCGCTCCCTTCCCACCACTCCATGCTGCTGCCTGGGATCTCGCTCAGCAGACCACCTGCACATCCATCACAAACAATACAAAAAATGATTACATTGGAAGATCCATTATCGTGCGAAGTGGGAAACGGAGGTTTAGCTTTCCTTTATGCTGCCCCTTCACCATTCTGCCATGATACAGGTAGGAGAGTAAAACCTTCAGAGAGCATATACTTTCCAGTGGCAGGTGACTAGTAGTGTAATAACATCAGATCACTGCATTTTACTGTTTATCAGCATTGTAATACTGAACGATAATTTTGACCTCTGACGCAGAGGACTACGTGAGTTTACACTTTTCCCCTCCATTTATATTACCCAGCCCATACTGTATCTTCACTCCTGTACCTCTCTGGATAAGGACCTCTGCCATGAAAATCCCGTGGATTTCTCTGGGGGGAGCCAGAGGGCCCACGTTCACCATTGTGTGGTCGGGGAATGGGCCCTGGCCCATTCCAGCGCATCCCCCCGCGACCTGGGCGCTCAAACTGCCTCTCCCTGGGACTATAAGGCGGCCGGACACCCCAGTTCCTGTCCTCTTCGTGAGACGGACTTGGGCGCTTGTGAGGGCCCCTGAAGGAACTGTGGGGGGACTGTGAGGGTTGTGGCCTCCTGTCAGGAGGTTGGTTATGATAATGGCGTGGTGAGGGGGATCTGTAACCTGAGTGGTTTCCATGGATAAGTGCACCCCTCTGGCCCTGGGGCCCTTGTCCAGGAGTATGCGGGGAGGACCTATGCTGAGCTGGGGGGGGACGGTTTGGCCCGGAAGGAGAAGGCCTCCGGTGGCCATGATGGGGCTCCGTTTGGGAGGGGTATGTGTTGAAGGAATCCTGGTTTTGGGACCTCCACTGATTGAAAGGTCGCTCCCTCTGTTCTCCCATCAGTGGGGGCCTCCGTTCTCCCATCAGTGGGGGTCTCCGTTCTCCCATCAGTGGGGGTCTCCGTTCTCCCATCAGTGGGGGCCTTTTGGCAAAGTGAGCACGTCCTCTGCCTCTGGAATCTCTCCAGCTTGGAGGGACCTTTCCTGAGTGGCCCCGGAATCCTCTCTGACTCCTGGGGTGGGGGCTGTAATTCTCTTCATGTGGCATGTTGTAGCCATCAGAGTAGGGCCTGTTGAATAACAAAACAAAGTCTTGAAGAAACTTGAAACACCCACACAATTCATGTTATTTATATCATTAGCCATATCTAATCTACACAAGTAAAATAGACTAAAATCCAAATTAATTGACATCTCCAATTATTAATTAGTATACACTGCCCCTTTTGTTGTAACTCTGCACATACCTGGGTTTGAACCGAGGAGGTCCGGAGTAAGGTCTGACCATCTTTGGGATACACTGAATAATCTGCAGACAATAAATAACGTTTTTGCATTGACAGAGGTGCCAGTTAGTGGTAAAAATATGCCTAACTAGCTAGCCGATTTTGCGAAACTATAGCTAGTTAGCTACTGACGTGACACACACGACCCGTGCGGCCATTTTAAAAGGGCACATGTTAGCCGGTAGCTTGTTAGCTAGTTAACGTTAGCTACCCCGGGTTGTCAGAACTGTGCGAATAATATATCCATCTAATTAGCTAGTTACAGCTGTAAGGTTATGTAACAGTTGCTATAAAAAGTAGTTCGTCATCTGATAAAAATTTAGATCTACGAGTGGGGGGAAATGTGGGATGATGTTATGACTAAACGCAGTGTACCAAACAACTTCCACTACAGTAGGCCATATTATATCAGTAACGTTATATTTTGATATCGTCTCGCAAAACAAGTCCACCTAGCTAACTAAGTCAACTAACATTAGTTGGCTCGCGTTAATAAACAAACGTTGCGGTTTACATGATTAAATAGCCATCTGTTATTGAATATAATTTAAGAGGCCAGTGTTACACTGTACGTTCTCGCTAGCTAAACTAGCTACCAGCTAGCGACGTCTCTTTAAAGTTGATTTGCATACCACCACGTAAAACTAGTTGTTTGTAATGGGACATTTTAATAGTAATTTACCTTTCAATTTTGTAACCGACACTAAACGCCTTCGTTCTTCTACAGTCAGATCCGTCGAAACGAAAATACTGTACTAAAGTTAAATGACATAGAAATGTGCAACAACAAAAAAAGATTTGGTGGAGGGTGTGCCGCTGCAAATCTTATTATACCCAGCCAAATATTTGTATAACTAACCCTCAGTGCTGCAAACGCTTGAGGCACAGTTAGAACAATGAGACATATTTCACCAGATGTGAAGCAATCCGCTTGGCGTTTACACTCACTACAGAAGATGGAACGAGATGAATTTTGGCCGACGTCCTGCTAATCATCTCGTCGATTAAACATCTGATCTCAATACAGTTTTCAGTTCCCAAAACAGAGTGGACTAATTTTTGTCAAATGTACCATTTGCCAAAGGAAAAAAACGAATTGCGTTGTATAGGAGTGCAAAGGCGAATTGAGTTATTGCACACGCGCACTTCAGAGTAGGCGTCCCCTAACGGAAAGACTCCAATAGAATCTCGCTAAATTGTGATTAGCACTGCCAACCTCCTTTCTTGTTCCGCCCACTCTTACTCACTTGTTCCCATTTGAAACGATGTGTTGTGGTTTATCTTGGTTTAATTATTAACATCTTTGCGTAAACGGTCACTCAGAAACTTTCTTCTTCTATGGTGTTATGGCGGTCCTATAGAAAAAATATCCATTGTAGTAAAAAAGTGGGAAAGCTGACATCATACAAAATACACACATAAAAAAAAATCCATTCTATACCTTCTGTCACCTTCCAATTCAAGTCACTTTTATCTTATTTTAGTTAACCTTTATTTACCTAGGCAAGTCAGTTCAGAACAAATTCTTATTTATGATGGCCTACCAAAAGGCCTCCTGCGGGGACAGGGGGACGGATTTATAAAATAAAAAAAATAGGACAAAACACACATCACAACAAAAGAGACACCACAACAGTACATAAAGAGAGACGTATTATAACAACATAGCATGACAACAACACATGACAACACAGCATGATAGCAACACAATATGACAACAACATGGTAGCAACACAACATGGCAGCACCACAACATGGTATAAACATTATTGGACACAGACAACAGCCCAAAGGGCAAGAAGGTAGAGACAACAATACATCACATGAAGCAGCCACAACTGTGAGTAAGAGTGTCCATGATTGAGTCTTTGAACAAAGAGATGGAGATAAAACCGTCCAGTTTGAGTGTTTTTTGCAGCTCGTTCCAGTTGCTAGCTGCAGCGAACTGTAAAGAGGAGCGACCCAAGGATGTTTGTGCTTTGGGGACCTTTAACAGAATGTGACTGGCAGAATGGGTGTTGTATGTGGAGGAAGATGGCTGCAGTAGGTTTCTCAGAAACGGAGTAGTGAGGCCTAAGAGGGGTTTATAAATAAGCATCATCCAGTGGGTCTTGCAACAGGTATACAGAGATGTTTACAGAGGAGTATAGAGTGCAGTGATGTGTCCTATAAGGAGCAGTGGTGGCAGATCTGATGGCCGAATGGTAAAGAACATCTAGCCGCTCGAGAGCACCCTTACCTGCAGATCTATAAATTACGTCTCCAAAATCTAGCTTGGGTAGGATGGTCATCTGAATCAGGGTTAGTTTGGCAGCTGGAGTGAAAGAGGAGCGATTACGATAGAGGAAACCAAGTGTAGATTTAACCATAGCCTGCAGCTTTGATATGTGCTGAGAGAAGGACAGTCTAGCCATACTCCCAAGTACTTGCTCTAAACCCTCAGAGGTCGTAATCACACAGGTGGGGAGAGTGGCATTCCTCTTACCAAACCACATGGCCCTTGTTTTGAAGGTGCTAAGAGCAAAGTTAAGGGAAGAGAAAGCTGGTTGGACACTAAGAAAGCTTTGTTGTATAGTGTTTAACACAACACCCGGGGAGGGGCCAGCTGAGTATAAGACTGCATCATCTGCATATAAATGGATGAGAGAGCTTCCTACTGCCTGAGCTATGTTGTTGATGTAAATTGAGAAGAGCATGGGGCCTAGGATTTAGCCTTGGCGTACTCCCTTGGTGACAGGCAGTGGCTGAGACAGCAGATTTTCTGGCTTTATACACTGCACTCTTTGAGAGAGGTAGTTAGCAAACTAGGCTAAAGGCCCCTCAGAGATACCAAAACTCCTTAGCAGGCCCACATGAATGGAATGGTCTACAGTATCAAAAGCTTTGTCCAAGTCAATAAAAATGGCAGCACACCATTGCTTAGAATCAAGTGTAATGGTGACATAATTTAGGACCTTTAAGGTTGCAGTGACACATCCATAACCTAAGAGGAAACCAGATTTCATACCAGAGAGAATACTATAGACAATAAGAAAGGCAGTCAGTTGATTTTTGACAAGTTTTTTTCCAACACTTTTGATAAACAGGGTAAAATAGAAATTGGCCAATAACAGTTAGGATCAGCTTGATCTCCCCCTTTAAATAAAGGACGCACCGTGGCTGCCTTCCAAGCAATGGGAACCTCTCCAGAGAGGAGAGACTGGTTAAAAAGGTCAGATATAGGATTGGTGATGATAGGGGAAGCAACTATAAAGAAGAAAGGGTCTAAACCATCTGACCCAGATGTTTTTTTGGGGTCAAGTTTAAGGAGCTCCTTTAGCACCTCGGACTCAGTGACCACCTGCAGGGAGAAACTTTGTAGCGGGGCAGGGGAAAAGAGGGAGGAGCATCTGGGCTAGTCGCATTAGAAAGGTGGGATATGAGGAAATGTTGGACGGGCAAGGAGGCATGGCTGAGTCAAATAGGAATCCTGGCTTAATGAAGTGGTGATTACAGCTCAGTCATGTGCTCCTTGTCAGTAACAACCACATCATCAACATTAAGGGACATGGGCAGAACGTCTCCTTAAAGTAACTAACCTTGGCCTTCCAGATAGCATGAGTGCACTTATATCTTATTTGCCTGAACGAGAGCCAGTCAGCCTGAGTATGCGTGTGCCGAGCCTTTCACCAAATTTAATTCTTGAGGTGAAGTAACTCTGCCAGATCACGGTCGAATCAGGGGCTGAACCTGTTATTAATTCTCATTTTCTTTATGGGTGGCGTTTAACAATACCACTGAAAATATTAAAAAAGGTCCTAAGCGTCTCCGACAGAGGGGATCAAGCTGATTCTATACCAATTAACAGGAGGTCAGGTCATGAAGGAAGGATTGCTCATGAAGGTTTTTTAGCAAGCGTTATTACAAATCAGGACAGGTCGTTTCACTGAACAAGCATTACGAACACAGGCTGTAAGATAGTGACCACTAAGGTCATTACAGAAAATACCAGACTGATACCTATCAGGATTATTTGTGAGGAGCGAAGATTATTTCACAATAATTTTTGCAATGCCTCAACTCTAAACTCGCTGAGTCCCAAAAAGCGATCTGCTGCACTCACAATAATTAAAATTTTCTCTGATTTCTTCATTGTTTTTGCTATGCAGTTTATGACCATTGCAATAAATTCTACAAAGTCCACCTTTTTCATGTAATATATCAGGATCCCTTGATTGCCGAGAAACATTCATTGGTGCAGTTCCAATTACCATTGAGTCTTCAACTCCACTCGCTCCTTCCACTCTTCTCACTGCCTCCAGATAGGAGACACGCTGGACAGCCCTTATTCTCGTCACCTCTGTCTCCTTCACCCTAACAGGGAAATCCGGGGACTCAGGCTCACGTTCACCACCACAGTTGCAACATGTAACCTCAGCTGGCATACAATATTATTCCCGTCTGCATACACTTGATACATGCCCAAATAATTTATGTTTATAACACTGGAGGGGCTTGTGCACAAAAGCATAGCTTTACATGAGAAGGGAGAGACTCAGAAAAAAACAATAATATAGACAAAGTGGGTTTTCTTATACCATCCACCATACAGGACATTTCTCCAAAAAGTACAATCTTTGTCCCCATGTGCAGTTGCAAACCATAGTCTGGCTTTTTTATGGCGGTTTTGGAGCAGTGGCTTCTTCCTTGCTGAGCGGCCTTTCAGGTTATGTCGATATAGAGCTTGTTTTACTGTGGATATAGATACTTTGTACCTGTTTCCTCCAGCATCTTCACAAGGGCCTTTGCTGTTGTTCTGGGATTGATTTTCACTTTTCGCACCGAAGTATGTTCATCTCTAGGAGACAGAACGCATCTTCTTCCTGAGCATTATGATGGCTGCGTGGTCCCATGGTGTTTATACTTGCGTACTATTGTTTGTACAGATGAACTTGGTACCTTCGGGCATTTGGAAATTGCTCCCAAGGATGAACCAGACTTGTGGAGGTCGACAATTTCTTTTCTGAGGTCTTAGCTGATTTCTTAGATTTTTTATTTTTATTTTCCCATGATGTCAAGCAAAGTGGCACTGAGTTTGAAGGTAGGCCTTGAAATACATCCACAGGTAAACCTCCAATTGACACAAATTATGTCAATTAGCCTATCAGAAGCTTCTAAAGCCATGACATAATTTTCTGGAATTTTCCAAGCTGTTTAAAGGCACAGTCAACTTAGTGTATGTAACATTTGACCCCCTTGTGTCGTGCACAAAGTAAATATCCTAACTGACTTGCCCAAACTATAGTTTGTTAACAAGAAATTAGTGGAGTGGTTGAACAATTTGTTTTAATGACCTAAGTGTAGGTAAACTTCCGACTTCAACTTTAAGTGTTCAGACTGCTGAGACTTGAAATTGAGCTCAGTTGCATCCTGTTTCCATTGATCATCATTATGATGTTTCTACAACTTGATTGGAGTCCCCCTTTCAGTAAATTCAATTGATTGGACATGATTTGGAAAAGCACATACCTGTCTATATAAGCTCGAACATTTGACAGTACATGTCAGAGCAAAAACCAAGCCATGAGATTGAAGGAATTGTCCATAGAGCTTTGAAACAGGATTGTGTCAAGGCACAGATCTGGGGAAGGGTACCCAAAATTTCTGCAGCATTAAAGGTCCCCAAGAATACAGTGGCCTCCATCATTCTTAAATGGAAGATGTTTTGAACCACCAAGACTAGAGTTGGCTGCCCGGCCAAACTGAGCAATCAGGGGGAGAAGGGCCTTGGTCAGGGAGATGACAAAGAACCCAATGTTCACTCTGACAGAGCTCCAGAGTTCCTCTGTGGGGATGAGATAACCTTCCTGTTAGAGGAATTTATTTCCTATATGTTCAATTAAAACACTCGTTTCTAAGAATTTGTAAGATACTTATTTGCATAAAATGGACAGAGACCAGTCTCATAATTAATTAGTAGCGTTTATTTTCGAGAGCTCTCGTCATAATACAATGTACATTGGTTTATATACCTCACATTTCGTCGTAAATGTCTCTCCTCCTCTCAGATACAATGGCAATATAGTTCACAAGCCTTCCCACATGAACGGAGCAAAGTACAGAGAGATCCTTAATGAAAACCTGCTGCAGAGCGCTCAGGACCTTAGACTGTGGCGAAGGTTCACCTTCCAACAGGACAACGACCTTAAGCACACAGCCAAGACAACGCAGGAGTGGCTTCTGGACTGGTCTCTGAATTTAGTTGGGTGGTCCAGCCAGAGCTGGACTTGAACCCGATCAAACATCTCTGGAGAGGCCTGAAAATAGCTGTGCAGCAACGCTCCTCATCCAACCTGACAGAGCTTGAGAGGATCTGCAGAGAAGAATGGGAGAAACTCCCCAAATACAGGGGTGCCAAGCTTGTAGCGTCATACAAATCAAATCAAATGTTATTTGTCACATACACATGGTTAGCAGATGTTAATGCAAGTGTAGCGAAATGCTTATTCCTAAATGCTTTTACACAAGTGTAAAGGGATAAAGAATATGTACATAAAGATATATGAATGAGTGATGGTACAGAACGGCATAGGCAAGATGCAGTAGATGGTATCGAGTACAGTATATACATATGAGATGAGTAATGTAGGGTATGTCAACAAAGTGGCATAGTTTAAAGTGGCTAGTAATACATGTATTACATAAAGATACAGTAGATGATATAGAGTACAGTATATTCATATACGTACATATGAGATGAGTAATGTAGGGTATGTAAACATTATATTAAGTGGCATTGTTTAAAGTGGCTAGTGAAACATTTTTTCCATCAATTTCCATTATTAAACTGGCTGGAGTTGAGTCAGTATGTTGGCAGCAGCCACTCAATGTTAGTGGTGGCTGTTTAACAGTCTGATGGCCTTGAGATAGAAGCTGTTTTTCAGTCTCTCGGTCCCTGCTTTGATGCTTTGATGCACCTGTACTGACCTTGCCTTCTGGATGATAGCGGGGTGAACAGGCAGTGACTCGGGTGGTTGTTGTCCTTGAAGATCTTTATGGCCTTCCTGTGACATCGGGTGGTGTAGGTGTCCTGGAGGGCAGGTAGTTTGCCCCCGGTGATGCGTTGTGCAGACCTCACTACCCTCTGGAGATCCTTACGGTTGTGGGCGGAGCAGTTGCCGTACCAGGCGGTGATACAGCCTGACAGGATACTCTCCATTGTGCATCTGTAGAAGTTTGTGAGTGCTTTTGGTGACAAGCCAAATTTCTTCAGCCTCCTGAGGTTGAAGAGGCCGCGCGGCGCCTTCTTCACCACGCTGTCTGTGTGGGTGGACCAATTCAGTTTGTCCGTGATGTGTACGCAGAGGAACTTAAAACTTACTACCCTCTGGGATGGATGGGGGGTGCTCCCTCTGCTGTTTCCTGAAGTCCACAATCATCTCCTTTGTTTTGTTGACGTTGAGTGTGAGGTTATTTTCCTGACACCACACTCTGAGGGCCCTCACCTCCTCCCTGTAGGCCGTTTCGTCGTTGTTGGTAATCAAGCCTACCACTGTAGTGTCGTCCGCAAACTTGATGATTGAGTTGGAGGCGTGCATGGCCACGCAGTCGTGGGTGAACAGGGAGTACAGGAGAGGGTTCAGAACGCACCCTTGTGGGACCCCAGTGTTGAGGATCAGCAGGGTGGAGATGTTGTTACCTACCCTCACCACCTGGGGGCAGCAAGTCAGGAAGTCCAGTAACGAGTTGCACAGGGCGGGGTCGAGACCCAGAGTCTTGATGATGAGTTTGCAGGGTACTATGGTGTTAAATGCTGAGCTGTAGTCGATGAACAGCATTCTCACATAGGTATTCCTCTTGTCCAGATGGGTTAGGGCAGTGTGCAGTGTTGTTGCGATTGCGTCGTCTGTGGACCTATTGGGGTGGTAAGCAAATTGGAGTGGGTCTAGGGTGTCAGGTAGGGTGGAGTTGATATGGTCCTTGACTAGTCTCTCAATAAGGTGAACGCACCAATTTGTAAGTCGCTCTGGATAAGAGCGTCTGCTAAATGACTTAAATGTAAATGTAAATGTAAAGCACTTCATGATGACGGAAGTGAGTGCTACAGGGCGGTAGTTGTTTAGCTCAGTTACCTGAGATAATACCTAAGAAGACTCAAGGCTGTAATTGCTGACAAAGGTGCTTCAACAAAGTACTGAGTAAATGGTTTGAATACTTATGTAAATGTGATAATTAATTAAAAAATATATATATACACTACCAGTCAAACGTTTTAGAACACCTACTTGTTCAAGGGGTTTTCTTTATTTGTACTATGTTCTACATTGTAGAATAATATTGAGACATCAAAACTATGAAATAACACATATGGAATCATGTAGTAACCAAAAAAGTGTTAAACAAATTAAAATATATGTTATATTTGAGATTCTTCAAATAGTCACCCTTTGCCTCAATGAGAGCTTTGCACACTCTTGGCATTCTCTTAACCAGCTTCAACTGGAATGCTTTTCAACAGTCTTGAAGGAGTTCCCACATATGCTGAGCACTTGTTGGCTGCTTTTCCTTCACTCTGTTGTCCAACTTATCCCAAACCATCTCGATTTGGTTGATGTCGGGTGATTATGGAGGCCAGATCATTTGATGCAGCACTCAATCACTCTCCTTCTTGGTCAAATAGCCTGAAGTTGTGTTTGGTCATTGTCCTGTTGGAAAAAAAATGATAGTCCCACTAAGCCCAAACCAGATGGGATGGCGTATCACTGCAGAATGCTGTGGTAGCCATGCTGGTTAAGTGTGCCTTGAATTCTAAATAAATCACAGACAGTGTCACCAGCAAAGCACCCCCACACCCCCACACCCACCATACCAACTCCTCCTCCATGCTTTACGGTGGGAAATACACATGCAGAGATCATCCGTTCACCCACACCTTGTCTCACAAAGACACGGTGGTTGGAACCTGTTAGAATTATTATAAATAAATGAATAAACAATATCCCCTTTTCAAATAGAACTGTAACTAAGTAAACTTATACTCTGTTTTATTATATCTGATTAACAATATGAGTTCATAAGAAGGGATTGTGTGACACGGACAAGGAGTAATTAAAGTTAATGAACACCATTCCAACTAGGAAGAAACGAATGGGTTGTGGATTAAGTAAACAGATAAGGTAGTTAACCTATGGTTGAACCGACGAAACTGAGCTCTAGGGTTTTTAGATAAGGAAGTGAGTGCATTCCTAGGTTTTCTGTTAATTAGAACTGTCAGCTAAGTGGTGATCGATAATGTTGGTGGGTCAAAAGTTAATTCAGTTATGTTGTGTGACCTGTGAGTGTGTTAGTAAGTTAGAATGAACTATTAACCTCACTTTGTCCTGGTCGAGAGGAGGGGATTCTGTTAAGCAATGAAATGACGTCATGTTATTGCATATAAACTGTTGCTCGTGGTAACGTGGCAGCGCGCTACGAGAATAAATTCTGTTACCTATTATTGAAATGGCTGGTCTCCGTCTATTTTATGCAAACAAGAATCTTACAAATTCTCATAAAATAGATGAAGGGTTTTCAATTAATGAAAACACATTGGCATAATTAAATTACAGTAACAGAACCAAAAATGTCCAATTTGGACTCCAGACCAAAGGACAAATTTCCACCGGTCTAATGTCCGTTGTTCGTGTTTCTTGGCCCAAGCAAGTCTCTTCTTCTTATTGATGTCATTTTAGTAGTGGTTTCTGTGCAGCAAGTCAATCACAAAGGCCTGATTAACACAGTCTCCTCTGAACAGTTGATGTTGAGATGTGTCTGTTACTTGAACTCTGTGAAGCATTTATTTGGGCTGCAATTTCTGAGGCTGTTAACTCTAATGAACTTATCCTCTGCAGCAGAGGTAACTCTGGGTCTTCCATTCCTGTGGTGGTCCTCATGAGAGACAGTTTCATCACTGCGCTTGATGTTTTTTACGACTACAGTTCTTGAAATAATGATAGACTGTTGTTTCTCTTTCCTTATTTGAGCTGTTCTTTCCATAATATGGACTTGGTCTTTTACCAAATAGGGCTATCTTCTGTATACTACCCCTACCTTGTCACAACACAACTGATTGGCTCAAACGCTTTAAACTTCTTCAGGATTGGTGGGTCCCCCACAGGATGGTTGAGCTAACATAGGCTAATGCGATTAGCATGAGGTTGTAAGTAACAAGAACATTTCCCAGGACATAGACATATCTGATATTGGCAGAAAGCTTAAATTCTTGTTAATCTAACTGCACTGTCCAATTTACAGTAGCTATTACAGGGAAATAATACCGTGCTATTGTTTGAGGAGAGTGCACAGTTATGAACTTGAAAAGTTATTCATAACCCAATTAGTGTTTCCTTTCAAATGGTATCAAGAATATGCATATCCTTGCTTCAATGCCTGAGCTACAGGCAGTTAGATTTGGGTATGTCATTTTTGGCTAAAATTGAGGGGTGGATCCTTAAGCGGTTTTAAGAAGGAAAGAAATCCACAAGTGAACTTTTAACAAGGCACACCTGTTAATTGAAATACATTCCAGGTGATTACATCATGAGCTGGTTGAGAGAATTCCAGCGTGTGCAGAGTGTGCAAAGCTGTCATCAAGGCAAATGGTGGTTATTTGAAGAATCTCACATTTTGATTTGTTTCACACTTTTTTGGTTACTACATGATTCCATATGTGTTATTTCATAGTTTATGTCTTCACTATTATTCTACAATATAGAAAATAGTAAAAATAAAGAAAACCCCTTGAATGAGTAAGTGTTCTAAAACCTTTGACTGGTAGTGTACATTTGCAAAAATGTCAAAAAACCTGTTTTTGCTTTGTCATTATAGGGTATTGTGTGTAGATTGATGAGGGGGAAAAAACAATTTCATACATTTTAGAATAAGGCTGTAACGTAACAAAATGCGGAAAAAGTCAAGGGGTCTGAATACTTTCCAAATGCACTGTATATGGCTAAACCTTTCCACATAATTGGAATGAATAGCCCAACACCTAAAGTGCTATAGCCAATAGGATAAGAAAAAGTCAATCAGTTGGTAGAGGCATCGGGCTGTTTTCTAACAATTGATGAACAATTGATTGTAGGATGAAATTGGGTTGGTACACTGACTTTGTACAACATTTTTGCAGTGCAAACATTATTAGTTATTATCAAATGATTGTACAGGACATGAAACCATTAAGACATTGGTATTTACCCACTGGGCACACACTGGCTAGTCTTGTTTTTATCATTTCATATTCAGCTTTTTATCAGATATATTTAGGTGGCTTTATTTTTAGGTGGCTTTGTGACCAACTGTAGGCATTCAGATACAACAATACATTATTGTTTTAAGGTTTATTAATAGTACTGATATTTATCATCTCATGCTAATGACCCATGCACAATGTCTACAATAGTCACATTTTTTTATTCGTTGCAATGCTGCTTTAGTTAGAGATACGACAGACACAGTAGGTTTGAACTGTTAATAGCATTTTTTCTCTTTAAAACTGATTTTCTACATCCCTGGTTGCTTAGACTTCAAGTAAAAAATCTTGCCTTCTTCTGGTGCATTATTTCTCAAAACACAATACAGTCACAGTGGAGCCAGTGACTGTCCACTCACATCTGTGCATATACACACCAAAAGTACTTCATTTTGACAACACAGCCAACTGGATTCCATCTTACAAGCCATTTAACATTCAAATGATACCAGCTTACTGGTTTCAGACTTTTGAAGGATCAGGCACAGCTCCATACTTTGTTGATCGAGGAGGAAAGAGAGAACAAAACCTGCAATGCATGGGTTGGTGACAATCTGGATTATACTGAGGAATGTTTCTGTACAGCTTCTTTATTTTGACTTTTGAGTTGCAGTAGGGCCTACTGTTTGACCTGGGTTCAAGTATTATGGCACACATGCTACAATCCCAATCGCACAGCAGGTTGGACACATACATTATGACAACAAGCTTGAGTCTTTTGGGAGTGAATTATGTCCAGGGAGATACAAGCTAACCTGAGGCATCCACAGCCAGAAAACGGTGGACTTTTCAGTGGAACAATCTAATTGAAAGATCAGTACATACTAAACTACAGTGGGTGGATACAGACCAGTATTAATCTTTCAATCATTAAAGGAACAATACTCCTGTCATTAGAGGACCAATACTGCAGTAGCAAAGGCAACTTACTGATATAATTCTCTACATGGGTGTGGGGTCTTGCTTCATGGGCACTTTGTTTCATTGAGACAGTCTCTCTCACGCACGCACGCACGCACGCACGCACGCACGCACGCACGCACGCACGCACGCACGCACGCACGCACGCACACACACACACACGTTTCAGACACTAACAACAGCTCTATGCAGTACATGACATGACACAGATAGCTATGACTATCATCAAGGTATTATCTGAGAAGTACAGTAAATCTATGAATATTATTGTCACTTATGCTCCGTGGTCCAAGGCTATAAAGACAGATGTATTGTAGGAGGTTGAAGGTTAATGGACATTCAAGGTTGGAGACCAACAAGGAGGATCAAAAACTACATTCAGAGTGCTTTCGCTCTCATCTCAAGAGGTGCCAGATTTCCATCCTCAATAACACCAGACAACATAGATGCTTTCCCCCTGCTCTCTCCATCATGGCTTGCCAGTCCAGGGCTCTGAAAAGAAAAAGGTCATCATAAGATTCTGTGTGTTTGAGAGAAGCTAGTGTGGGCGAGCTACTGTATGTGACAACTTGCGTTTGTGATTTAAAGTGTGTAAACATGCACCTGTGAACATTCTCACAGATTCACATTCTCATCCTCACATAAATGTTTATGTACCGGACTACTGGATGTTGAACTTGTGTGAGGCTGGAGGATGAGATTGGATGAGCTTGGAATCGGCACCGGGGCTGCAGAGCCCCTCGATCAGGTTCTTGTTGCAGTCTCCTAGGCTTCCCATGGGGGAGAGTTTGGGGTAGGCCACATGGCCCGTTAGGTCCAGCAGATCTTCCAGGGCTCGGGCATTACTTATGCCATTGTGCTGGACCTCATTGACTGGGGAGTACTCTGGGATGGAGACGAGCTCCTCCTTGGAAACTGGGCTGAGAGAGGACAAGGGATGGAGCAAATTTGTGAATTTCATAATGGTTATTTCCTTGATGGTATACTACTATGGAACATGCTGCCCTTGACTAATCGAGGTGTGAATGTGAAGCATTTTTCATTATCAATATTCCTCAGGGTATGACAAAGTGCTGTGGAAAAGCTCGGAATAGGATTCTGTTGATACAAAATCCCTAATATACCCTGAGGGTAACACACATAGGTAGCTGGTATGGTGGGCAATACATATGCAAATGTTCATACAGTTCCATTTATTGAATCAGTTATACGTACATCATCATGTATTCCTGTAGATAGACATGGCCTTGCTCTGATGGCTTACCTGACCTCCATGGACTGCACCTCGTCATACACCCCGCTGCTTTTCACAACCAGAGGCTCCAGGTTGATGAGTGGAGGTGGGGGTCGGCCCACCGGTAGGGACGCCATGGACGGTTTCTTGGGCTGCACCTCTTGTGCGATTGTCTGTGTGGCCAACTTCACATTTACTTGGGTACACTTCTGGATTTTGAGCTGAGCAGTGACTTGGCTGCTCACCTGGGTTTCCTCCGGTTTCTTCACCTGTACATTCTCTTGCTGGTTCACTTTGGAAGCGACCCGTCCCTTTACAAAGACACTCTCTTGCTTGAGAACCTGGGCTCCACCCTGTCCATTCACTTGGGTGGTCTGTTGTTTATTTATTTGTTTAGCGTCCTGTACCTTTTGCAGATCAGTCTTCAGTGGGGTTACCTGGTAGGTGGCTTGTCCCTTCACCAGGACACTGTCCTGCTTGTTGACATGAACAGTGACCTGTCCATTAACCTGAGACTCAACCTTTGGGTTTTCTTGCACATTCACCTGAACATTAGTTTCAATCTTCATCTTTGAGTTCATTTGCATTTCCCCTGTAGAGAACAAAATGATCACATTGCACAGAACTATTCCCTGAGAAAGAGCACCACAAGACCTGACCAAGGACGGCTTAAAAATATGCTAAATATACACAAATCCCATGCCTCCCCTAGAATCATGTCAGAATTTGTTAAATCCCTGGCCAATATTACCCCTTGAAATTGTCCCATTCCTTAACCTATATGCACTACTGTGGCAACATATCATAGATGACTACATTTGTTAGCCAGAGGGGTTCCCAAGATCAAGTAGACAGGCAGATTCGCTTGTTCTACATCAGCTAATCAAATAGAACAAGAAATGCAGATTGGTCTTTCTCTTCAATTTCATTAAATTTTCTAAATACTGTATGTATTAGGTAACAACACATCCGCAACGCTGAACATTAACACAGGGGCGCCTCAGGGGTGCGTGCTCAGTTCCCTCCTGTACTCCCTGTTCACTCATGACTGCACAGCCAGGCACAACTCCAACATCATCATTAAGTTTGCTGATGACTCAACAGTGGTAGGGCTGATCACCGACAACAATGAGACAGCCTATAGGGAGGAGGTCAGAGACCTGACCATGTGGTGCAAGGACAACAACCTCTCCCTCAACATCAAGACAAAGGAGTTGATTGTGGACTACAGGAAAAGGAGGACCGAGCACGCCCCCATTCTCATCGACGGGGCTGTAGTGGAGCAGGTTGAGAGCTTCAAGTTCCTTGGCGTCCACATCAACAATAAACTAACATGGTCTAAGCACACCAAGACAGTCGTGAAGAGGGCACGACAAAACCTATTTCCCTTCAGGAGGGTAGTGCGTACGGCCCAGTACATCACCGGGGCCAAGCTTCCTGCCAACCAGGACCTCTATACCAGGCGGTATCAGAGGAAGGCCCTAAAATTTGTCAAAGACTCCAGCCACCCTAGTCATAGACTGTTCTCTCTGCTACCACACGGCAAACGGCACCGGAGTGCCAAGTCAAGGTCCCAGAGGCTTCTAAACAGCTTCTACCCCCAAACCATAAGACTCCTGAACAGCTAATCAAATGGCTACTCAGACTATTTGCACCCCTCCCCACGCTGCTGCTACTCTCTGTTATTATCTATGCACAGCCACTTTAACAACCCTACCTGCATGTACATAATTATCTCAATTACCTCGACACCGGTGCCCCCGCACATTGACACATTGACTCTGTACCGGTACCCCCTGTATATAGCCCGCTATTGTTATTTACTGCTGCTCTTTAATTATTTGTTTTTCTTATCTCCTACTTTAAAAAAAAAATGTTGTTGTATTTTCTTAAAACTGCATCGTTGGTTAAGGGCTCATAAGTAAGCATTTCACTGTAAGGTTCTTTCACCTGTTGTATTCGGCGCATGTGACAAATAACATTTGATTTGATGTTCAACCTTTCTAGTGAAAAATAGTACGGATGAAGTTACATGCTGAGGGCTGCATTTTGGCAGGAACAGAGGAGTTATAAATAGCCAAAGACCTTGAACATAATCTAGGATGCAGAGCGAATCCAATCCTCTCTCGAGGACAGGTATTGGAAAAACACTGCTAAATTACAGCCATGCAGGAGTCTCCTATGTTGATGGAAAAGTACTGGGGTCTCTCACCCACCATGCCCAGACTACTTTCTGTTGCCACTGGGTGGGACTCCTATACAACATGCTTTAGTAAGCATTTATACATTCATAGGGGGTCTTTCCTGCTCGGGCAGGCAGAGTATCAGTGGGTGAGTGGAATGGATCACCTACCTGGTGGTGAGACAGGCTGAGGCAGAGTATCCACCTGCCCTTCCTCCTCATTCTGCTTCAATATGGAACAAAGATGGAGGCAACATTTATTATTCCACAGCAAATAAGAACAAAATGATGTACAATACTGTGTGATTAAGACCTGTAGTAATCAGGACGCATAAACCAATGTATCAACAATGATACAATTTAATCCTGATAATGATCACAACATAGATATAAAAACAGAAGCTCTTGGGGGGGTACAAGCTGCAAAGCACATACTATGTTAGTATGCAATACCTTACAAGATCACACAACATCACATGGATAATACAACAGTCAGCAGGTCCCTTCCTTGAAGCGGTGCAGAGCTATGAGAACGGCAGGCACGTCTACAGTACCTTCATCTCAGCCTGGTTCTCATCACTCTTCCTCGTTCTCTTCATTATCTCCTCAATTCTCTGTGGGGATTGCATCAACATTTGATTAAGGACCGGTCCAGACTTTGATGACGTGTATTGAGCAGTGAAAACTGGGTTTCAGAGAGGCTGATTTATTCAGTAATAAGCATTGAGTTCTGAGTCATAAAAACCTTCTTCCGCAGATGTCTCTCCTCTTCTTGTTGTAGCTTGAGTATCTCTCTCTCCTGACGCTGACGTTCCACATCCTTCTGTGCCTGTAACTCGGCCTCCTCCTTCTGTATTGATGAAGATAGAGGATTTATGCTTGGAAGTGAAACAGTACTGTGTGCTGTGCAAACAACCCATGTTAAACATGCACCAGAGTAGACTTTCTGCATGTCACCGTACAGACAGTCACAACATAGTGACCCCCCCCACCTCTCTGTCCATCTTGACCTGTAGCTCCTTATCCTGGCCCTCCCGCTGTAGTTTCTCCTCTTCCTCCCACGTCCTACGGAGGTCCTCCTGTCTGCTCCTCTCCTCCTCAGCCCGTCGAGCCTCCTCCTCCTGCCGTGCTCGCTCCTCTGCCTGTCTACTCCTCAGCTGCTCCGCCTTCAGCCTGAGTGACACAGAGACAGACATGATGACTTGCAGTATATGACATCAGTCACATCCACAGACACACCATCTGTCCGTCATGTACTGACAAACAAAGAGACGCATGGTGACACTAACCACTGAGACACACAGTCTCCTTACCGCTCATCCTCCTCCTGCTCACGACGTTGTTTCTCCTCCAGCTCCTTCTGCACCCTGGCCAGACGCCTACGCTCCGCTAGCAGTCTAGATGCTTCCTCTGCGCTTGTCGTTCCAGCAATTCCTTTTCCTGTTGGCGTCACTGACGATGGCTCTGTCACAAAGATAAAGGCCCAAATGTGTGTGCATTGAAACTCGTGCCCTTTTGACAATGCACTGATAGATGTACTTAAATATTGATATACACAAAACGATTGGTAAAGAGTCTCACCTGTGCTGTTATCTGTATTCAGGTCGCTGCAGGCGGACTTTGGCATCTTCTTGTCTGGAGTGTCTATTTTGGAGGCTTTCCTATCAGCAGTCTCAGCCATAGGACTCTTCTTATCAGGGTTGTCCTTCTTTTCAGAAATCTCACCTTTGAAGTTCTTACTGGGGGTCTCAGTTTTTGGGAATCTCTTTTCTGGGGTCTCAGTGTTAGACAGTTTTTTTTCAGCGGTGTCGGCTTGAGAAGACTTCTCAGGGCTCTGAATATCAGACATCTTTTTCACAGGGGTCTCTGGCTTGGAGACATTTCTGTCACTGATGTTGTTGTGCCCTTTGGCTTCTTCAACTTGTCCGTCCTCCTTCTTGTTGCCGTCGGCAACCGGGGTGGTGGGTCTGTGCCTGATGGGAGAAGAGTGGTACTGGCGCACAGTGCAGGGAGACTGGGTACAGCTCTTAGGCAACAACCTAGCAACAAGAAAGACATCATCACCCTCTGTCACAGTAACTAGGGACCGACCACATGGATTCAGCAGCAGGACAGCGAGTCTTACTTGGGGGTGGCGGGGGAGGCTGAGCGTCTGGTGAACATGGCTGGGGATTCTGCTCTTCTCACAGGGGAGCCTGTCGCCGGGGAGCCAGTCCTTCTCTCTCTGCGCAACCTCTCCTTCTGAAAACACACCAGAGAGAATGTCAGTGTGTGTGCATGTGTGTGTAATCCTGCCAACATGGCCCTGCCAACATGGCCCTGCCAACTCTTCACTGGTTTCTGTCTATTCCACAACCAAGTGGGTAGGTAAAACAAGTCTGACCTTGGGGGTTTGAGGGGTGGAGATAGACCCCCCTGCTGACTCCTCTGGAGAGCCCTGGAGCCTCCGTCGATTAGCCCGGCTTGGCGAGCCCTGATAGGGTGACCTGTGGGGGCTGCAGGGAGCTGCACAACGACAGACATCAGACACTCAGAGGTCAAAGGATAAAATCAAGTTAAGATGTATTGTGGTCAGAGGAGATACAATGATGGTGATTCCATATTTTCCAATCAATATCCACAGTATAGGTATGGAGGAAACTAACTATACTATCAATTTTTGTAATGAATCATACAAATTATTTTGTATTTTCGCATGGTCATATGTCGCAAGTTAGAGTGATGTTTGCACAATCCCCCCAAATACATCACGAATACTATATAAATTGGCATTTAGAAAATAAAATAAAAACACCCACACACATTACTACTGCCATATTTACAGTGGTGTAGTGGAGGGTAAACATTGTTTACTCACCTTTTTTATTTCACACGAGCGTTACAGAAAAATGTATTGAAAGTACTGTGTTTATCCACCTATTTTGTTTACCACTACATCACTGTACATTATGTAAGGCATGCAATGTTAAGCAACACTTTTGTGAAGCATCTTAGCGTGTAGGTATTTTTTCTCCTTGTCACTCCAAAACATACACAGAAACACAGTAGACAGCTGTTACACACATACTGAATACACACATTTAAACACATCTATACCCTCAGACACATACATTCAAAAAAGCCAGACCTAGACATAAATAAAGTAGATCAAATGTCATGTCTATCGGCAGAAGTAGAAATGCTGCCATGCAGTCCCTAGTTTCTACATCACTAATGCTGCATGATGTCACTGGTGTGTTACCTGCCTGGAAACATTTACTGCCTATGTGCAAAAACTTGTCGGTCCAAATGTTTTGTCTAGCTGCTACCTGTGCATCGGTGGCAGGGCAGATGGAGGTCTGCTGCACTGTGGCACTGGGTCATAGAGGAGTGAGTGTGGGTAAGAAGGCGGTGGACCATCAGGCTCTCCACAGAGTTCATGTGACAGCGCTGGGCTGATGGAGGGGTCAGGGGTCAATGGAGGAGTTGGCAGGAGAGGACGGAGATGAGGATGACGAACAAAACAAAATGCCATGAGGGACATGAGACGGAGAAATTAAGGTGCTCGAAGCAGAAGGAGAAGCGGAATGGGGCTAAGAATGCTTGTTCTAGACTAGTGAGTACTGTACACCCGGACAATGGAAAAGATGTATGGGTCTGCCTCAAAAATGTCTCATTGTCATTTGTGATGACACCGACAGAAGTAGCTATTAGCAGTGAGGGTGAGAGTAGCAGTTGCCAAAGTCATAGTGTTTAGGTTAGTAGTAGTAGCATTGATAGTAGTAGTAGTGATAATAGTACTAGTACTAGTAGTGGTGATAGCAGTCACAGTAGCAGTAACAGTAGTAATAGTGGTGATAGTGGTAGTACTAGTGGTGATAGGAGTAGAATTAGTGGTGATAGTGGTAGTACTAGTGGTGATAGTAGTAGAAGGAGTAGTATTAGTGGTGATAGTAGTAGAATGAGTAGTACTAGTGGTGATAGTAGCAGTAATTGTAGCAGTAATAGTGGTGAAAGAAGCAGTAGTAGTAGAGGTAATAGTAGTAATAGTGGTGATAGTAGTAGTACTAGTGGTAATAGTAGTAGATGGAGTAGTATTAGTGGTGATAGTAGTAGAAGGAGTAGTAGTAATGGTGATAGAAGTAGTACTAGTGGTGAAAGAAGTAGTAGTAGTAGTAGTAGTAGTACTAGTGGTGAAATAAGCAGTTGTAGTAGTAGTAGTACTAGTGGTGACAGTAGCAGTGGTAGCAGTAATAGTAGTAGTACTAGTGGTGATAGTAGTAGAAGGAGTAGTAGTAGTAGTAGTAGTAGTGGTGCTGATAGTAGTAGAATGAGAAGTAGTAGTAGTACTAGTAGTATTAGTAGTAGTAGTAGTAGTGGTGCTGATAGTAGTAGAATGAGAAGTAGTAGTAGTACTAGTAGTAATAGTGGTGCTGATAGTAGTAGAAGGAGAAGTAGTAGTAGTACTAGTAGTAGTAGTAGTAGTAGTCATAGGGGTGATAGTAGTAGAAGGAGTAGTACAGTGGTGATAGTAGAAGGATTAGTAGTAGTAGTAGTACTAGTAGTAGTAGTAATGGTGATAGTAGTAGTAGTAGTAGTAGTAGTAGCAGTGATAGTAGTAGTGGTGATAGAAGTAGTAGTAGTACTAGTTGTGATAGTAGTAGTAGTAGTAGTAGTAGTAGAAGTAGTAGTACTAGTGGTGATAGTAGAAGGATTAGTAGTAGTAGTAGTAGTGGTGATAGTAGTAGTAGTGATAGTAGTAGTGGTGATAGAAGTAGTAGTAGTACTAGTAGTAGTAGTAGTAGTAGTGGTGATATTAGTAGAAGGAGAAGTAGTAGTAGTAGTAGTAGTAGTAGTAGTAGTGGTGATTTACATTTACATTTAAGTCATTTAGCAGACGCTCTAGAAGGAGTAGTAGTAGTAGTAGTAGTGAGAGTAGTAGTGGTGATAGAAGTAGTAGTAGTACTAGTAGTAGTAGTAGTAGTAGTAGTAGTGGTGCTGATAGTAGTAGAAGGAGAAGTAGTACTAGTAGTAGTAGTAGTAGTAGTAGTGGTGATAGTAGTAGTAGTACCAGTAGTAGTAGTGGTGATAGAAGTAGAAGGAGTAGTAGTAGTAGTAGTAGTAGTAGCAGTAGTGGTGCTGGTAGTAGTAGAAGGAGAAGTAGTAGTAGTACTAGGGTGATAGTAGTAGAATGAGTAGTAGTAGTAGTAGTAGTAGTGGTGGTGCTGATAGTAGTAGTAATAGTAGTAGTACTAGTAGTATTAGTGGTGATAGTAGTAGAAGGAGTAGTACTAGTGGTGATAGTAGAAGGATTAGTAGTAGTAGTAGTAGTACTAGTAGTAGTGGTGATAGTAGTAGTAGTGATAGTAGTAGTGGTGATAGAAGTAGTAGTAGTACTAGTGGTGATAGTAGTACTAGTAGTTGTAGTGATAGTAGTAGTCGTAGTATTGGTGAAAGTAGTAGAAGGAGTAGTAGTAGTAGTGGTGATAGTAGTAGAAGGAGTAGTAGTAGTAGTAGTAGTAGTAGTAGTGGTGCTGATAATAGTAGAAGGAGAAGTAGTAGTAGTGGTGATAGTAGTAGAAGGAGTAGTAGTAGTAGTAGTAGTAGTAGTAGTAGTAGTAGTGGTGCTGATAATAGTAGAAGGAGAAGTAGTAGTAGTGGTGATAGTAGTAGAAGGAGTAGTAGTAGTGGTGATAGAAGTAGTAGTAGTACTAGTAGTAGTGGTGATAGTAGTAGAAGGAGTAGTAGTAGTAGTGGTGATAGTAGTAGAAGGAGTAGTAGTAGTAGTAGTAGTAGTAGTAGTAGTAGTAGTAGTAGTGGTGATAGTAGTAGAAGGAGTAGTAGTAGTGGTGATAGAAGTAGTAGTAGTACTAGTGGTTGTAGTGATAGTAGTAGAAGAAGTAGTACTAGTAGTGATAGTAGTAGAAGGATTAGTAGTAGTAGTAGTAGTGGTGATAGTAGTAGTAGTAGTAGTAGTAGTAGTGATAGTAGTAGTGGTGATAGAAGTAGTAGTAGTACTAGTGATGATAATAGTAGTACTAGTGGGGATAGTAGTAGTAGTAGTAATACTAGTGGTGATAGTTGTAGTAGTCGCAGTTGTAGTAGTAGTGTTGATAGTAGTAGTACTAGTGGTGATAGTAGTAGTAGTAGTACTAGTGATGATAGTAGTAGTAGTAGTAATACTAGTGGTGATAGTTGTAGAAGTAGTAGTAGCAGTCATAGTAGTAGTGGTGATAGTAGTAGTAGTGGTGATAGTAGTAGTACTAGTGGTAATAGTAGTAGTAGTAGTAGTAGTAGTACTTGTGATGATAGTAGTAGTAGTAGTAGTAATACTAGTGGTGATAGTAGTAGTAGTAGTAGTAATACTAGTGGTGATAGTAGTAGAAGGAGTATTAGTAGTACTTGTATGTAAAACTGGTGGACTACCTGTTCCTGTGCATGTTGAATGGCAAATACTGCTCGTCACTTCATTATTATTGGGTTATGTTTTCCAAATACTCATGGGGATAGGATGGGCTCTCTGAAATACAAAATATATAACACTGAGTATTTCAATGGGTTATATTACAGATTGGTAAGATGCAGAAAGAGCCCTTGCGAATGTCAAACCTCAACCAAAGTGTTGTGACTGAGTGACATATGCTTTCAATGAGGAGCGACAAGGAGGTTTCAAACAATGAAAAGGAGGAGGTGAAGTGGTGTACATGTGCCGTGGCCCTAATGCCTGTCCTTTCCTAATGGATCTCTTGTTCACTTTCTTCTCTGTGTATCCTTAAACCCTACATCTCTATTGTTATCCCTTGCTGTCTCTTTTGCTCGACCCGGATTGACTTGCAATTGCCAAAAGACTAAGATATCACAATAGCAAAGCTGAGCACAAACACCTACACATACCCTCACACATACACACGTAAAAAAAATATTGATAAAAGCAGCAATTATACAACATCAATGTGCACTTGTACATTAGTAATTGTTCCAGGCACACAACTCCCCCCACACACCCTCATGCTTCCAGATACACTTTCTGATTTAGCTGTTGCACATGCATTCTGGGAAATATACATAAAACCTTTGAGTCGGCATGACATTTCCCTAAAAACCAAACAGCCAATGAGAGCAGTGGTCACTGTGGGGTGGAGAGCAGGATGGGGGACAGGGGATTGGTGGACCGAACGGGAGGGGTTCATAACATTACCGGATTCGCTGGCAGCAGGAAAGGGGGCGGCGAGTTCATGGGGAAAGGTGGAGGCGGGGAGAGGGGCATTCTCACAGTCACCTATAGGCAGCGGGCGGAGCAGAGCAGAGAGAGCACAGCGTTATGGCCAGAGCTGCCACTCATGGCTTTACCTGATGACCCCCTGATATACCTGTGCACCCAGCAGGGTGCTCCGGTAGACAACTGTCTGGGGAGGTAAACCCATGCAGCAAGGCTGGAGGCAATGAGCAGGCCAGGGAGAAAGACTCTCTCTCTCTCACATACACACCTTTATCCTCCATATACATGTATCCCTCTATGACCCAATCCAAATCACATGTACAAACACATTCAGAAAACAGTCTAATAAACATCAGCATCTACATTTAGAACATTATGTTTCTGTATCTCAGTCCTCCATCTTAATCCATAAAGAACACCAAACTCCCAGTGCCCCAATGAAATGAAATCATCAATACCTGACTCAGGAAAGAAGCCCTCAATAATGCCCTAAACCAGCAGCAAGTATGCTGTCAATTGTAAAACTGTCTGCTTTGCTCCCCTCAGGGTTGACTGGATTGATTACTATTTCCACGGTTTACGACAGGTCTGGGACAGGCAGGCACAGGGACATCACAGTCTGACCTTGAGTCTAGAAGGGTGGAGGAGAGTCATAAGCTACCAGCAGCTTCCAGAACAACACCTATCGTGTGCCTGTTTATCTGATTGACTGCTTGTGTGCTAGTTTATCTGACGGACTGCTTGTGTGCTAGTTTATCTGATGGACTGCTTGTTTGCCCGTTTATCTGATTGACTGCTTGTGTGCTAGTTTATCTGATGGACTGCTTGTGTGCTAGTTTATCTGATGGACTGCTTGTGTGCTAGTTTATCTGATGGACTGCTTGTGTGCTAGTTTATCTGATGGACTGCTTGTTTGCCAGTTTATCTGATGGACTGCTTGTTTGCTAGTTTATCTGATGGACTGCTTGTTTGCTAGTTTATCTGATGGACGGCTTGTGTGCTTGTTTATCTGATGGACTGCTTGTTTGCTAGTTTATCTGATGGACTGCTTGTTTGCCAGTTTATCTGATGGACGGCTTGTGTGCTAGTTTATCTGATGGACTGCTTGTTTGCTAGTTTATCTGATGGACTGCTTGTTTGCTAGTTTATCTGATGGACGGCTTGTGTGCTAGTTTATCTGATGGACTGCTTGTGTGCTTGTTTATCTGATGGACTGCTTGTGTGCTAGTTTATCTGATGGACTGCTTGTGTGCTTGTATCTGGTAGAGCGGAGAACTCCAAATGTGTATCCTATAACTTTAGAAGCCACAAAGGGACATGCCAAATCGAATTAGCCTAGAACATTTAGTGCGGTTCCTCCCTCCCTCTCACCATTTCTCCTTCCAGTCACTGATTCATCATTCACACCTCATTGTACTCCTCTACATCTCCCTGTTGTGGACTCACCCTGTGCTCCTCCAGCTCCGCCCCATGTCCAGCGTTTGGGCCTTTGCTCTAGCTGCAGGCTGCGTTCCAGGGAGCGTTTCATCAGAGCGTCCAGTCGCTCCTGGTTGTTCCGTTCCAGGACCGGGAAGACAAGGGACTCTATCACTGAGCTGCTCCCCTGGACCTCCCACGAGGACCAGGCTGGTCGCTCCATAACCACCACCTCTCCTCTTACACAGCACAGTACAGTCTCACAGCACAGCACAATCTCACTTTACCTCATAAGGCAGATAGAAAGAGAGCACAGCTGCCTGGGGACTCCACCCCTCCAATCACATACACATGTTGACACAAAGACACTCACACAGTCAATCTCCCTGCATGCAACAGTATTGACACAGTTTGGAGACCAGCTCCCTTCTTCCTTTATCCTATACCCCCCCACTCTCTTCTGGCCTCCTGTTCTACTCAGATTTTCCCCAGTAAATCATCTTTCATCCAAGCTAGTTAACCCTTCCCCACCCACAGTGTTGCCATGGTACACAGAGCAGGACAAAGCCATCTGGTGGGGGATCAACCATTGCCAACATTTCTCCATTTACAATTATATTTTGCTTTTAATTTCTTCCTATCTAACACAGAAAAATACATGGACATGCACCGGCAATATGAACTACACACACAGATGAAGCAGCACAATAGCAAATATTTGAATGAGAATGACACTGCAAAGATTCAATAAAGGGTGAAAAGAAAGTGAAGAATCTTAGCAACACAGAAACGAAAATCCGACAACAGGCTCCTCCTGTTTTTCTATTGGTCTAAAATGACATCATCCAGAGGATATAATCCATCCAATAGGAACACACACCACACACGCACACAATCGATCCGGGTGAGATTGATGCCCAGGTAAATGCTGTATCATCCGTCTCAAAAATGCATGATCTTATGAATATTACCACTTTTATAAAGATAAAGAGAGCAGACAAAATTTATAATTCATGTTATTTCATTCCACTTAGACTTACTTAATTCTCTATAACATACATGTTTATGCTAGGTTTGAAGGCTAAACGGTGGAATCAATGTAGGCTACAAATCCTTAAAATAAATGGACCCGTCTTTGGAAAGTGGCAGTGTGTGACATGTTTTAGAAAGACAAAGCTGCCAATGTCGTCGTGGCTGAGCAGATATTTTGGGAAGCATTGACAAATTGAGAGCAATGACAAAGCAGGATTAGGATCAGATTAAACAAATGGAATGGCAGAGACATTCATTGATTAGGCTGATGAGGTCACTGAGATTTACATAGAGATCAATACAAATGGCATCAGCTTCCCAGAAGCCAGTGTTGACTAGTATGAAGGGTGGGATAGACAAGAGGGGGTGGGTGAAAATCCCCATTACCTAACAGAGCAGAGGTCTATCCAATATTTGATTGGGAGACGACATTAAGTACTGTGATTAATGAACTACAGGATTTGAGTGAATTAAAGAGCATACATTATGTTCCTGCTTATCTCTCTCTCCAAAACCCAAAACAACGTCGCCACAGAAGGATTTCAACCTCTGGCTGTTGGGGCTATTGCTGCACATGCCACACACACACATAGAAACAAAAACACAGCATACAAACTGAATAATAAACACACAACAATGGAACTGAAACTGAACTGAAGCTGAAAGAGCTGAGTGTGAGCACAGAGGGAACTACATCATGCACTGGAAGATGTAGTGGCTAAGTGGTGAGTCTGACCTTTTCCTCCTCCAGCCTCTGTCTCCTCTTCTCCTCCACAGCAGCTCTGCGGAGCTCCTCCTTCTGTCTCTGTTCCTCCAGCTTCCTCCAGCGCTCCTCCACGGTACGCTCATACTGCAGCTGAGCCCGCCGCTCCTTCTCCATGATCGCCTGCTCTCGTACCGCTGGAAACACCAACCAACACACTCAGATTACCACCCTCTCCAACACCACTTTAAGAACCAACAACAATCTTTGTTCCTGAACTGGAAGTTTTATGGGGCAAAATTATAGAACACTTCTGCTAATCTGCTATAATAAATTATACAACATTTCTGCTAACACGCTATAATAAATTATATAACATTTCCGATAATCTGCTGTAATAAATTATAGAACATTTCTGCTAATCTGCTATAATAAATTATAGAACATTTCTGCTGCTAATCTGCTGGAATAAATTATACAACATTTCTGCTAATCTGCTATAATAAATTATACAACATTTCTCCTAATCTGCTGTAATAAATTATACAACATTTCTACTAATCTGCTATAATAAATTATACAACATTTCTGCTAATCTGCTGTAATAAATTATACAACATTTCTACTAATCTGCTATAATAAATTATACAACATTTCTACTAATCTGCTATAATAAATTATACAACATTTCTGCTAATCTGCTATAATAAATTATACAACATTTCTGCTAATCTGCTATAATAAATTATACAACATTCCTGCTAATCTGCTATAATCCAAATATTGGCTTCAATAAAATATGATTTCCATCAGTCTAAATACTGACAGGAACATCACTTACCTAAACCTTTATCTCTTTCCTCACGTCTCTCTTTGGCTAAACGCACCCTGTCATCTGTCCTCAGATACCCTTCCACATCTGAGGGAAAGAGATATAAAGTGATATGAAATGGGATTCAAAAAGAGAAACAGACAAGCTAGACAGAAACAGAGCAAGGAGAGACGTTCAAATAGATAGTGAGGGAGAGATGTGCTTATAGAGAGGACCCTTGAAGATCTTAAGCAGCTTTCATATCTAGAAAAAGGGAAAGATTCTGTATGGGAGCTAACAGCCACAGTGGGGGTGAGAGTGTGACTTACACTGTTTACCTGCATGATTGTTAGTGTTGTTGCCTGGCAGACGTAAAGGGGAGGGGAGCCCATTGAGCTGGAGCTTCTTCTCTATGACCAATGCTGGGCTCAGCACCTCGTCTGATATGGGAGAGATAACAGTCCCCACAGTTTATCAGCAGAGGAAAGCAGTGCTATACATAGCACTAAACCACAGTATTGGATGCACTGGATGTGTCATCTCTGTAGGGTCCGAACGGTTTGACCTACAAACTATGACCACTCTATGGAAAGAGTGGTCATACCAGAGTGGTCATGATCTACGTCCCCCACAAGCATCATGGGACTCGTCTGAAGTCGGTACAGTTAATCTGCCAGTGGGCTACACACTAATACAACATGTAGGGTGTTTTGCTCTAGGACACCCACAGGACTCACAAGACTCGTCTGAAGGTCCCCTGCTACCAGTTTAAAAAATGATTACAGTATACTGTATATGGAGACTGTTTTACGCCAAAAATACTTCAATACATTTTTATTTTTATTTGACTGTTTCCTGATATCTCTCAGATATAAGACAGACACTTCACAACAAACGTCCTTTAGATTTTTGGGTGGGACTATCTGTTGTTCCATGTAGTGAATCTGTTATTCAATGTGATTGTATGGGCTAATAGCAGTAAGGCCAAATAAAATCATTATTAAAGTAATTCTGTAATGCACCTTTTCAATTCAGACAAGTACCCAATAAGCACCCAATACATATTTTGAAATGTTAAGAGTGTGAGTTGGAGCAGTTTACTGTTTTTCACAGCTGGGCTCCCTGGATGAAGTACAACATGGGCTGGGGAGCCATGGCTGTTGCTTCGGGGTCTCTTCTCCGCAACTGACGGTGGAGTCAATCCTTCGGCTGGAGAAGGGAACATATGTGTCAAGCGAAAAGTCTGAATAGCTATTGTATGTCAGTCAAGGACAAATAGCAGCCAGGCCATTGATTTATTCTGTACTAGATTAAAAACAACAGCCATAATCTGTCCCTGTTACTTATGCATCACTCACCAAAATCTAATACAGCTCCCAGTCAAGGAGAAACCTATCAAATCACAACATTGGGTTGTACACGGCCTATAATGAAAGAACTGACTTTTGGGAAACTAGGAATTAGCCTAGATACTGAGGGGTGTTTTCGCAGACCCAGTGTAAGTAAACCTATAAATGAAAAGGCACTTTCGATTGAGACTGTCCATATCATGCTTTTAGAGTATAGGCTATTAACTTAAAATCGGGGTCTGCCAGGACAGGCCTTATAGGTAGGCAACTAACAAGAATATCTTTTCACTGGCCAGGTCACATGTCTTTAACTATTGATAAATGGTATGTGTTCTGGTGAGAAACCATATGTTTCAAGTCCCTGATTTGATTAGATTTTTAAATACATGTCTACCCTATGAAAACTAAACTAAACTAAACTACTGGGCAATTTTGATTGGACATACTCAGATCTAGCTAAGGAATGCTTAACTCCTCGGAGAACGTAGTTGAGCGTTCCTTAGCTAACACAGATCAGGTTACATCTGACTGGGTTATTTGAGCACAAATCATACCTTGATGATGACATTTGTACCAGTAACTGAAAACAATTACCTTGGACACCAAAATCTAGGCAACGGTTCAAATTGACCCAAGAATTTAATTTGTGGCGTCATGAACCCTGTCCATAGGTTGGTTTCAAAAAGCGGAAACAGCCTTTTCCTGCAATCTAGAGCCATGTTTAATTCTATGTCAAAAAAATATATGTTTATGTTTCTGCATATCTAATCATACCTTTTGAGCTGTCTGTGTCATCCTGACTGGTGGTTATTTTTTCAAACTAAATATGCTTATCTGCATCTCTGCTAAAAATCGTTTTATTTGATTTTATTCAACCTTGATTTACAATGGCGGCCTACTTGTAAAGCCCCCCCAGCCAAATCCGGATGACACTGGTACATTTGTGCGTCGCCCTATGGGACTCCCAATCACGGACGGTTGTGATACAGCCTGGGATCGCACCTGGGTCTGTAGTGACAACTCTAGCACTGCAATGCCTAAGACAACTGAGCCACTCGGGAGTCTGGGTAAAGGATTAAAAGGAATGTGAGTCTTATTCTGTGAATTTAGTAATTGCTTGATTTTTTAAAGTCTACGGCTATTCGGCTATTTCAGCCACACCCACTGCTGACCCGTGTATAAAATAGAGCACACAGCCAAGCAATCTCCATAGACAAACATTGGTAGATTGACTTTCAACGTGTCACTGTCATAGGATGCCATCTTTCCAACAAGTCAGTTCGTCAAATTTCTGCCCTGCTAGTTAATGTGAAGTGGAAACAACAACGGCTCAGCCGCAAAGCTACACAAGCTCAAAGATTGGGACCGCCGAGTACTGAAGCACGTAGACACTCCCAATCGAGTTCCAAACTGCCTCTGGAAGCAACATCAGCACAAGAACTGTTCGTCTGGGGCTTCATGCAATGGGTTTCCATGGCCGAGCAGCCGAGCACAACCTAAGATCCCCATGTGCAATGCCAAGAGTCGGTTGGAGGGATATAAAGCTCGCCACCATTGAACTCTGGAGCAGAGTAGACATTCTCCGGAGTGATGAATCATGCTTCACCAACTGGCAGTCCGATGGACTAATCTTGGTTTGGTGGATGCCGGGAGAACACTACCTGCCCGAATGCATAGTGCCAACTGTAAAGTTTTTTGGAAGATGAATTATGGTTTGGGCTAAGCCCCTTAGTTCCAGTGAAAATAAATCTTAACGCTACAGCATACAATGGCATTCTATACGATTATGTGCTTCCAACTTTGTGGCAACGGTTTGGGGAAGGCCCTTTCCTGTTTCAGCATGACAATGCCCCCGTGCACAAAGCAAAGTCCTTACAGAAATGGTTTGTTCGAGATCGGTGTGGAAGAACTTGACTGGCCTGCACAGAGCGCTGACCTCAACCCTATCAAACACCTTTGTGATGAATTGGACCGCCGACTGCGAGCCAGGCCTAATCAGCCAACATCAGTGCCCGACCTCACTAATGCTCTTGTGGCTGAATGAAAGCAAGTCCTCGCAGCAATGTTCCAACATGTAGTGGAAAGCCTTCCCAGAAGAGTGGAGACTGTTATAGCAGCAAAGGGGGGACCAACTCCATATTAATGCCCATGATTTTGGAATGAGATATTCGACGAGCATGTGTCCACATACATTTACATTTACATTTAAGTCATTTAGCAGACGCTCTTATCCAGAGCGACTTACAAATTGGTGCATTCACCTTAAGACATCCAGTGGAACAGCCACTTTACAATAGTGCATCTAAATCTTTTAAGGGGGGGGAGGGTGAGAAGGATTACTTTATCCTATCCTAGGTATTCCTGAAAGAGGTGGGGTTATACATACATACATACACATACTTTTGGTAATGTAGTGTAGATAGACAAACTAGCTACTCTAACTTTATTGATAGCCTGAAATGGCTTATTAGTAGCTAGTTGTGAGGTTGGGAGACTGGGAACCTATCTGGGCTAAATAACACCAACTTCATAAAATTACTAGGTGGCTAGTAGCATTACAGAGAAACAACCCAAAAATAAAAATAAAACCATTTTTAAACAGGGGGTTACCTGCCCCTGTGCCCCCTATTGGCATGACGCCTCTGGCACAGAGACAATCCATTTGTCAATCAACAAAGGTGCAAGTTGTCCTTTTGATGTAACAATAATTAACTGTTTAGGCAACTGACCTTCAATACAGTCAACGATATTTAGCATAGGCTATATAGGCTACATTAGGAATGACTGAAGACTACAATGAAATGCAGTTTGGGGATACAGTGTTTATGCTTGTAGCCCTATGCCAATGTTATAGAACCCTTGACGAAATAGGCTACAGTGGAGAGAAACATTGGATATTGTAAACAATAGACCGTTAACGTTTTCCCTAGCTTACCTGTCAAGGCGCTGGACGCTGTATTGACTGTCTTCTCCGCCATCGTCGTAGTCACTAGCGGATCACCCTCAAATGTATGGGTGCAATGTCAAACACCCCGCAGCAAAAGGCTCCAAATCAAGCCGAGGGAAACCGCATCGCCAGCTTCTACCTTCAGGCGCATGAGAACATATGCTGCGCTATCGAGGGATGTATCTGTTTTCCACTGCCTGCAATATGTGCGCTCCCCCGGAACGGTGCACAGGCGGTCAGGAGAGCAGTAGGATATTCGGGTGAATGCGGTTACTGAATGAGGCAATAGGCTGCTGTTTAGTGGACTAGTTTGAAGGTCAAAAGTGTTCGTGGATAGGTATCCTTGGATAACTGTTGGGAAGGAGGGGAGAAAATTATGCGCTCCAGTTCAGGGAGTAGAGCTGGATAGAGATGATGTGCGAATATTCAGCGCGTCAGTGCCTCGCCAGCCGGCTCCGCATTACATCATTGATGGAGGGACAAACTGTAGCCTAAGCAAATGCATGAAGTAGGCTAAAATCGAATTATTGAATTGCATTTAATAGCATCATACGTTGCCCTTAAATAATTGGATACATGATGGGAGTGGGACAGACAGTTGTTTCGTGCGTTTTATTTTCCATTGGGCAATATTTGGGGTGAAATAATACCTTTCTTAAAAAAGCCCAATATGAATTTGGAAATAGATAACTGATGTCTTAATTTTATTATTAATATGTTTTCTTCAAATAGGCTATTAGTTAAAAACATTACAATGACAGCGTCAAAACTTTTGAGTAGATGTGTCTCTGATCCCCTCTGCCCAGAGACGTGAGCGTGGATTAAGTGGTGCGCAGCATCTGAGCAAGACTGGGTACCCTGCGGCGGTCTCGCTCCAGACTCAAATTAACCTCGCCCGGTACGGTCAGTCTGACTTTGTAGCAAAGCCAGCCAAATTCTGTGCGTGTCATCAAGCCATAGCAAATAAAACAAATGCGAAGAGACCATCCTTGCCTGAGTTCACCCGTGATCATGCTGTGGGCCTAGCACAGATCTTTTTGAGCACTCCTAATTTGGTTACAAAACTGGGTGAAGTATCTGTTTCCTAGGATTAAATGCAGCATTGTTATTGATAGGTGGAATACTGTATAAAAACAAGGCACTATTACATACTAGGTCCAGTGTTGTGCCAATACTGTAAATGCTAAATAAAAGGTTTACCAATAGGACAGAGTTCTTCTACCTGCTTTCACCATTTTTACAAAGTGAAATTTCTGTTGCCAGCCAAGATGGTTTTTGATTGAAAAAGGCATATCAAATTAGCACAAATTTTAAAATAATTACTTTATTGATCATCAATATCAAGAAAAGAAAAGTATGTTCTAAAAAAAGGGGGGATACTTTGTTTTAGACAACAAATCTTCAGACCAAACATTTATTTCAGTTTTTTTATTTTAAATTCTGGTGTTCTGTAATTTGAGCCTATATTCCGCATGAGATGGAATAAAATATAAATATATTACACCTATAACAAAAATATGAAGTGTGAACTGAAGTAGGTGTGATGATGTTCTCATTTGACAGATTCCAGGTCTTAAGCAGTCTCAACTGACTTGAGGATTATAGAAATGTCCACTTTCCTCTGCGTAAATGATGTGGCACACAATAGTCCTGATTCAGATCTGAGAGGAAGGGGAGAGAGGCATGTTACCAAGTAGTATTACCTGAACCAATAGCAAAGACAAAATGTTCAAGCAAAATGCACAGAGCGAAAAAGCATTTCACTCAATTGTATGTGATTTCAGTTGATTGACTACATGAGTTATCCATTTGGGTTGGGGGGTATTCAGATTCCATACCGTTTCTGTGCCATACCGGGGTATACAGTATTACCAGAAGTGCATACAAGGGGCGCACAAAACAATTTAGGAAACAAATCAAATCAATTTATATAGCCCTTCTTACATCAGCTGATATATAAAAGTGCTGTACAGAAACCCAGCCTAAAACCCCAAACAGCAAGCAATGCAGGTGTAGAAGCACAGTGGCTAGGAAAAACTCCCTAGAAAGGCCAAAACCTAGGAAGGAACCAGGCTATAAGGGGTGGTCAGTCCTCTTCTGGCTGTGCCGGGTGGAGATTATAACAGAACATGGCGAAGATGGAACATTGTAACAGGGATCTTAATCCAGGCAGGGATTGAATATGTCTGCTGTAACCAAGAAGCTTGATATTGACATTTAGCCACTTAGTAGATTAAATGTATAGCTGGAGCCCTGTGCTGTATATAATTCATGGCATCTTAGATTTCTTAGTTATACTTAACTTAAAATCATACCGTATTTTGAAATACCCTGGTATGCGGTATATCGCCCAAGCCTATTACTCATTGACAGCTTTCCTTGTGACTTGCAAGAGGAACCTTCTACTCACATCATCAATGTCCTCGTCATCATCTCCAATGTCATCAAACTGAATGTCCTCGTCGTCACCAGGTCCAAACGTGTCGGTCTCATTGATTTTAGCTAGGGAGTTAGAACATACACTCACCGTTAATTAAATAGTTTGCCTTAAGGAGTGCACATGTGCCCATAATCATAAGAGTACATGGCCATTAAAGCCAGATCGGTCTTCAAGATGATCAAATGTTCATAAATGACAAACAGGGTAAAATAATAATCACAGGTCAGCACCTCAGAAGTAAATGTCAGTTGGCTTTTCATAGCTGAGCATTCAGTGGTCGAAAAGCAGGTAGGTCCCAGATACTTACCATGTTCAGGAAGCTCCCCATAAGCCTTCAAACTCCTGGCCTCGTCTGCATTGTACTTCAGGATAACATCAGCTTTTTGGTCCTTTAAGGAAGAATGTAATGTATTATCATTATCATTAAAAAATACAAACCATTGCTGATTTTTGTCTCTCATAATTATTACCTGGTAATCTCGAAGTCCCACCAGGATGATGTCTGAACTGTTGATCCAAACCTGCCCAAGAGAGAATAACAAGATGTCAGCAAGGAGAATTTGGAGTATATTAACTGTAATACTTCCATCATAGAACTGGACACATACAGACCAGGTAGAAGAGTCTGTCAACCCTCATGTCATTTCCAACCCAAAGCATTACAGAAGTAGCGCGTAAAGGATGATGTCATTGGATTGCATTTATACAGTTCACATATGATCAACAGTCTTCAGCCTGCAGCTATTTGCCAAATTTTGTGACTAGTAGCACTAACGCTATATAGGCTACTGTGTACAGAATTACCTTTTTCCGTAGTTTTCCTCGGATGTGGCAAAGTCGCTTCACTCCATCAAAACACATAGCTTCCAGTCGTCCATTACCCAACATCTTAATGACCTGTGCATATTCTAGATTAGAACAGACGAACAGAGATGAAGCAGTTAGGCAATTCATAGAGGTCACTCAAATGTAAGTGCTGAACTGGTAACCAGGGAGCACACAAATGTTGAATACATCTAGATCATAACTGTATTCGATTAGTAGCTACACTGTTAGCATGGTCAGTGTTAAAGCAGTTGACAATTGGTTGAAATTAAGTCAGAACCTATTTGCTAAATTTACAGACTAAATAAGGTTGAAGGGAGACCTTGCACTCACCTTGGCCATCCTCTTTGAAAACCAGCTCTCTCTTTTCTGATTCATTCTCATTTTTACCACGTCGTCGATTCTTTCCTCCCTTACCTGTAATGAGAGGATGAGAGATGTATTAGAATGCCAATTTTTCTAATGGGTGACTGTCATTCCAATTCCACCAGTCATTGGAAACATGAGTCAAATAAACACGGATAAATAGGCCAACCAAATGGCTGTAGCCTAGCTACAAATATACTTTAATTAATCCCTTTTACCTGTGCTAGTTAGTTAATGTGACAGCATCAGGGCTGAGGCTCAAGATGATAGGCACAGGGCAGGGTGATAGGCACAGGGCAGGGATATTTTTGGCCTACCGCACTAGTTGGTACTAACGTCATTCAGTTGCGCAAAATAATGTAACAAAAGGCAGTTCATAGTTCGCCAGTCGAATTCCTAAATTATTAATAGTCAAATTGCGATAATATAAACAATATGACATTGGTGGTAATGAAGGTTAAGCAACGTTTCCACACGTTTAAATATTTGTTAAATGCCATACGGTGCCTTCCTCCAGTCACGTTGTTAAGCATGGGCCCGGGTGGCTAGCTAGCTAGCATAAACATCAACCATTCCATGGAATAACGTTAGCTAACAACCAAAGGCAACATGTTTGCTACTTACCTTTATTCTTCGGCATATTCCCAAACTAACAGGCTTTGTTAAATCAGTCCTGTTTTGTCCGTATCGAATTGTGTGTTATAAAAACGGAATGAAATACCAATCCGTGACGATGTCACACACTTACAAAGTTAGCAAGCTTGTTAGCTTAGCTTTCACGGGGAAACCACTTCCGCTTGCAACACCGTGAAGCAGCATTAGGGTTTAAAAAGTGGCTTCCCATGTTTCCTAACCGATCTGGTCTCCTACATCATATACTCATTAAAATGGATAGTTATGTGGCCTTTCGGTGGAGGAAAGAATGAACAATTGATGCATTACTTGATTGTATATTTATTTGATGTATTCATGATCATTTTTTAGGTTACAAATGAAGCTGCAGTCACTTGCCTGGCCCACATCTGAGAAACATTTATCTGTAAAACATGGAAACAATCAGAGGGGAAAGACGCTATCTATTCACCCCTCCATCTAGCATGTTACATTTCCCCAGCATCTTCTTGGAAAGCCCTTCCCTTTCCCTTAACCCCCCCTAACTAAAGCTGTTCTGTGACCATCATGCACACCAAGTAGAAAATATACAAAAATACATTCTTAATGGTCTCTTAAAAGTATACTGGAAAAGTAATCTTAATTGCTATAAGTATATCCCAAGTTCACGTTTCCCTTTATGATTATGAGAAGGACAAAAAAAATGGAAAGACTAAGTAAAGCAAGAAAACTCCAACCCCTCTGGGCCCTGCCCCAACACAAAGGTCTGAGAGAAAGTGCAGCAGCAGATACTGGAGTGAGGAAGGAGGTTAGCACTTTTTCTCCCCCATTGCTGACAGGGCCTTGGTAAACTGTTGCACTATTAAGGAGTTTGTCAGTGTCCAAACCCTAATTGCCCAATACATAAGCAATATAGTAATAATTCCATGTTGCTTATTCCCAGAGCCTTGTATTTAGAAAGTTGAGCCAATGCGGTTTCCGCATCATAATGCATTTTATATTGACACTTCAACATTCTATGGCAGCCATGTTAGCTCACTATTAACAATAGCTACATGGGGAATATAAAAATAAAATAGAAAATTGTATAAAACTGAATGTCTGAATTGGGCAATGATGCAAAAACATGACACTAAAACATTCCATGGCAGCCATAATAGTTCCATAGAAATAGAATGAATATAACAGGCATCCCCATTAAAGTCAACGGTAGCATAATGGCTGGACTGGCAGCCATTGAGTGTACCTATGACTAGGTTGAATATGACAAAGGTTAAGAAAACAAGATTCTAATAGCCCATAACTCTTTGCAAGAATAGGACCAGCTGTGCTGGTTAGCAATGGCGCTGGTAGTTAACGAACACCAATGATCCCAGATTTGTGACGACGTTGTCTTAACCTGTATATTTGTTCCCTAGACCAATGGCAGAAAGTAAAAGCAAGAAGTATAAACTTCAATCTGTTAAGTCAACTCAACTGACATCACAAAAAATACATTCATGAGCCACATCAGCTAGCACACAAGTGTCAAAATCATTACACGGAGGGCCGAGTGTCTGCGTGTTCTTGCTCCTCCCTTGTACCTGATTGATGAATTAAGATCACAAATTAGTAAGGCCCCCCCACACTTGGTTGTCTAGGGATTGATTGAAACAAAAAACCGACAGACAAGGCCCTCCATGCAAAAAGTTTGACACCCCTGAGCTAGCATAATTTGAATGAACATTCTACATTACCATGGCAATCCAGAATCTATTGATAGAATATTCCAAATAAAACCTAGGGGTCAAACAAGGAAATGGCTCCATTCATTTTTCCCATAGGGAATTTTAGAAACGCTTAAAATAAGGGCTTTTGATAACGGTGTAAATCTCTCTAGGACAAGGTGACTTATAAATATATTTGCCTGTATTTACCCCCCCCCCCCAAAAAAAAATGTGCTAATTAACTGTGAACGTGGCTATCATAAAGAACTACAAATGCCATGATGACCTGGACGAGACTGCCAAATCGAGGCAAAGGAGATAATGTCTGGATTAACCATTTTAGTTACATTTAGTAATGAATACATTGGCAAAATGTATTTAAATGGACAATTATGTATTTAAATTGACAATTATGTGAACTGTCTTGACACAATAACTGTTAGCAAAGGTGTCAGCACGTGCATGAGCTTGCAGGTATTTGTAATCTTGCGTGTTGTCTACTTGGACACTAATTAGCATTTTTGAAGCAGAGTAAATGGAGACAAATATATTGGTTAGTCAACTTGTCAGAGATTTACATGGTCATCAAAATGACACGCCAGGGTAAACCTTCACCAAACAAAGCCCTTATTAAGTATCATATGGGAAAAATGAATGGTGGAAAAACAATTGGAACCATTTCCCTGTTTAACTGCTAGGTTTTAGGAGTGTTATGACACCTCCACTGTGGGGCTATACGGTGAGTTCGTTAACCAGTCAAATTGCCAGGGTTAGAGCACCAAGTCAGTTCCATTCATTCTATTTCTATGGTTAGCTCCCCATTTAACATGACATGGGGAATATTTAAGCAATGCTATGTACCCAAATGTCTGGAATTAGAACAATATAACATTCTAAAAATTGACCTAACTAAAAATATGACTGTTTACACGTATCGAATATTTTCAGATCTATACAAGTGCATAGGTAGGGGGTAGGGGCTTAGCGGTTGATTTGGAATAAGGGGGACTGACTGTGCTCCATGCAACTGGGGGAAACATCATTTTAACCCTTTCCAAACCCCTTCATCCCCCAGTGCTTAACACAATCTCTGTTTAAAACACAGACCTGTAGGAACCCGTATACATTTAATTCTATTTTTGTAGTAAATATCTCATTTTCATAAAATATACAGTTCAGCCTTTCCAAGAGTTTGTAACTCTTGGTCTGAAGGCAGTGATGATTGTACAAGCAAATACATGATACATTTTCTCAGTGAATGGGTTACCGTTTCTTTTTGGTCTTACACACTGTTCTTCTAACACAGCGGGAGTCGAAACACACTAATGCACTGGTGCAGTAGCATTAAACAGGTGAGATTGATACTAGTGGATCACAGGGCTGTAGAGGTCAACTTCTTCACTCCTCTTCTTTGCGCTAACGAGGAGCGCCCTACAGGGTCCAGCACAGGGGGAACATGCATGTTCAGAGCAGAATAAGTGGCTGCCATCGCGCCCTGTAAGAGGGAGAACAGTCTTGGTGTTAATTTATCAATACCCAGCAGAGAAGCTTTCAGAGTGTCAGAAAAGAGAGACTTGTGCATTGAATAAAGTTTAGTTACCTTGACCAAATGAGGAGCATCCTGTCTATTGAGCTGGTACTTGGGCAACTGGTCCTTGTGTAATATCCAAGGGTGTCGCAGCACCTGAGCAGCAGTTAGCCTCTGGTGGGGGTCCACATGCAGCATCTTGGACACTAGGTCCTAAAGACAGCAATGCCAATGTTCAGATTGTGCATACTATCACTTCCATCAAGTATACAGTGCATTCAGAATGTATTCAGACCCATTCACTTTTTCCACTTTGTTACATTACAGACTTGTTCTAAAATTGATTAAAATCATTTTTATTCCCTCAATCTACACACAATGACAATTCAAAAACAGGTTTAGACATTTTTGAAAATGTATTTAAAAATCTAAAACATCACATTTACATAAGTATTCAGGACCCTTTACTCTGTACTTTGTTGAAGCACCTTTGGCAGCAGGGTAGCCTAGTGGTTAGAGCGTTGGACTAGTAACCGGAACGTTGCAAGTTCAAACCCCTGAGCTAACAAGGTACAAATCTGTCGTTCTGCCCCTGAACAGGCAGTTAACCCACTGTTCCTAGGCAGTCATTGAAAATAAGAATTTGTTCTTAACTGACTTGCCTAGTTAAATAAAGGTAAAAATAAAATAAATAAAAATCACAGCGAGTCTTCTTGGGTATGACGCTACAAGCTTGACACACCTGTATTTGGGGAGTTTCTCCCATTCTTTCTGCAGATCCTCTCAAGCTGTCAGGTTGAATGGGGAGCGTCGCTGCACAGCTATTTTCAGGTCTCTCCAGAGATGTTAGATTGGGATCAAGTCCGGGCTCTGGCTGGGCCACTCATGAGGTCCTGAGAGCTCTGGAGCAGGTTCATCAAGGATCGCTGTACTTTGCTCCATTCATCTTTCCCTCGATCCTGACTATTCTCCACAGCATGATGCTGCCATCACCATGCTTCACTGTAGGGATGGTATTGGCCAGGTGATGAGCAGTGCCTGGTTTCCCCCAAATGTGACACTTGGCATTCAGGCCAAAGAGTTCAATCTTGGTTTCATCAGACCAGAGAATCTGTTTCTCATGGTCTGAGAGTCCATTGGGTGCCTTTTGGCAAATTCCAAGAGGGCTGTCATGTGCCGTTTACTGAGGAGTGGCTTCCGTCTGGCCACTCTCTACTATAAAGGCCTGATTGGTGGAGTGCTGCAGAGATGGTTGTCCTTCTGGAAGGATCTCCCATCTCCACAGAGGAACTCTGGAGCTCTAGGAAGAGTCTTGGTGGTTCCAAAACAATTCCGTTTAAGAATGATGTAGGCCACTGCGTTCTTAGGGACCTTCAATGCTTCAGAAATGTGTTGGTACCCTTTCCCAGATCTGTGCCTCGATACAATCCTGTCTCGGAGCTCTACGGACAATTTATTTGACCCCATGGCTTGGTTTTTGATCTGACATGCACTGTCAACTGTGGGACCTTATATAGACTAGAGGTCGACCAATTAATCAGAATGGCCCATTAATTAGGACCGATTTCAAGTTTTCATAACAATCGGAAATCGGTATTTTTGGGCACCGATTTGCCTATTTTTTTATACCTTTATTTAACTAGGCAAGTCAGTTAGGAACACATTCTTATTTTCAATGACGGTCTAGGAACGGTGGGTTAACTGCCTGGTTCAGGGGCAGAACGACAGATTTTCACCTTGTCAGCTCGGGGGATCCAATCTTGCAACCTTACAGTTAACTAGTCCAACGCAATAACGACCTGCCTCGCTTGTTGCATTCCACAAGGAGACTGCCTGTTACGCGAATGCAGTAAGCCAAGGTAAGTTGCTAGCTAGCATTAAACTTATCTTATAAAAAACAATCAATCATAATCACTAGTTAACGACACATGGTTTGATGATATTACTAGATATTATCTAGCATGTCCTGCGTTGCATATAATCATACAAGCAGGGCAGTGTCCCCAGTTTACAATTGGCTCATTCATCCCCCCTCCTCTCCCCTGTAACTAGTCCCCAGGTCGTTGCTGCAAATGAGAACATGTAAAATAACGAATAAATAAAAGCATACAAGTATCTAAGTATCTGACTGAGCGGTGGTAGGCAGAAGCAGGCGTGTAAACATTCATTCAAACAGCACCTTCGTGCGTTTTTCCAGCAGCTCTTCGTTGTGCGTCAAGCATTGCGCTGTTTATGACTTCAAGCCTATCAACTCCCGAGATGAGGCTGGTGTAACTGAAATGAAATGGCTAGCTAGTTAGCGTGTGCTAATAGCGTTTCAAACATCACTCGCTCTGAGCCTTCTAGTAGTTGTTCCCCTTGCTCTGCATGGGTAACGTTGCTTCCATGGTGGCTGTTGTCGTTGTGTTGCTGGTTCGAGCCCAGGGAGGAGTGAGGAGAGGGACGGAAGCTATACTGTTACACTGGCAATACTAAAGTGCCTATAAGAACATCCAATAGTCAAAAGTTAATGAAATACAAATGGTATAGAGGGAAATAGGAATTATAGGACTATAATAACTACAACCTAAAACTTCTTACCTGGGAATATTGAAGACATGTTAAAAGGAACCACCAGCTTTCATATGAAACATTAGCATTCTTACATTGCACTTTACTTTCTTCTCCAACACTTCGTTTTTGCATTATTTAAACCAAATTGAACATGTTTCATTATTTACTTGAGGCTAAATTGATTTCAGTGATGTATTATATTAAGTTAAAATAAGTATTCATTCAGTATTGTTGTAATTGTCATTATTACAAATAAAACAAATATTTTTATTATTTTATTTTAAAATCGGCCGATTAAATCAGTATCTGCTTTTTGGTCCTCCAATAATCGGTATCGGAGTTGACCTCTAATATAGACAGGTGTGTGCCTTTCTACATCATGTCCAATCAATTTAATTTACCAGAGGTGGACTCCAATCAAGTTGTAGAAACATCTCAAGGATGATCATTGGGAAACAGGATGCACCGGAGCTCAACTTCGAGTCTCATAGCAAAGGATCTGACTACTAATTTTGTTTATTTTTAATACATTTGCAAAAAAAAATCATTATGGGGTATCGTGTGTAGATTGATGAAAAAAAAATTGAATTAATTTTAGAATAAGTCTAAAACATTTGGAAAAAGTGAAGGGGTCTGAATACTTTCCGAATGCACTGTATAGTGCTAGGAAAAGGATTCCGTTTTGAAACCACTATCATAGAGTAATTGGATACTATGGAAAGCACAGCGCTGCAGTACAACCGACATCCCAGACATACCTTGGCCTCTGTGGAGACTGAATTCCAGTAGCCACCCGTCAGAGAGAACTTTCCACTGCCGATCCGAGCCAAGATCTCTTCGGGAGTATCCTCTGGTCCATTGGCAAAAGGAGTGAACCTGAAATATCAAGATAAATACATACTAATAATAAGGACTAATAAAATATGAATGTACTTTATTGTTGCTATTGTATTAGTGGGGAGAACAAGTATTTGATACACTGCCGATTTTGCACATTTTCCTACTTACAAAGCATGTAGAGGTCTGTAATTTTTATCATAGGTACACTTCAACTGAGAGATGGAATCTAAAACAAAAATCCAGAATATCACATTGTATGATTAAGTAATTCATTTGCATTTTATTGCATGACATAAGTATTTGATCACCTACCAACAAGTAAGAATTCCGGCTCTCACAGACCTGTTAAGTTTTTCTTTAAGAAGCCCTCCGGTTCTCCACTCATTACCTGTATTAACTGCACCTGTTTGAACTCGTTACCTGTATAAAAGACACCTGTCAAACACACTCAAACAGACTCTAACCTCTCCACAATGGCCAAGACCAGAGAGGGTGTAAGGACATCAGGGATAAAATTGTAGACCTGCACAAGGCTGGGATGGGCTACAGGACAATAGGCAAGCGGCTTGGTGAGAAGGCAACAACTGTTGGTGCAATTATTAGAAAATGGAAGAAGTTCAAGATGACGGTCAATCACCCTCGGTCTGGGGCTCCATGCAAGATCCTCACCTCGTGGGGCATCAATGATCATGAGGAAGGTGAGGGATCAGCCCAGAAATACACGGCAGGACCTGGTCAATGACCTGAAGAGAGCTGGGACCACAGTCTCAAAGAAAACCATTAGTATCACTACGACGTCATGGATTAAAATCCTGCAGCGCACGCAAGGTCCCCCTGCTCAAGCCAGTGCATGTCCAGGCCCGTCTGAAGTTTGCCAATGACCATCTGGATGATCCAGAGGAGGAATGGGAGAAGGTCATGTGGTCTGATGAGACAAAAACAGAGCTTTTTGGACTAAACTCCACTCGCCGTGTTTGGAGGAAGAAGAAGGATGAGTACAACCCCAAGAACACCATCCAAACCGTGAAGCATGGAGGTGGAAACATCATTCTTTGGGGATGCTTTTCTGCAAAGGGGACAGGACGACTGCACCGTATTGAGGGGAGGATGGATGGGGCCATGTATTGCGAGATCTTGGCCAACAACCTCCTTCCCTCAGTAAGAGCATTGAAGATGGGTCGTGGCTGGGTCTTCCAGCATGACAACGACCCGAAACACACAGCCAGGGCAACTAAGGAGTGACTCCGTAAGAAGCATCAAGGTCCTGGAGTGGCCTAGCCAGTCTCCAGACCTGAACACAATAGAAAATCTTTGGAGGGAGCAGAAAGTCCGTATTGCCCAGCGATAGCCCCGAAACCTGAAGAATCTGGAGAAGGTCTGTATGGAGGAGTGGGCCAAAATCCCTTCTGCAGTGTGTGCAAACCTGATCAAGAACTACAGGAAACGTATGATCTCTAATTGCAAACAAAGGTTTCTGTACCAAATATTAAGTTCTGCTTTCTGATGTATCAAATACTTATGTCATGCAATAAAATGCAAATTAATTACTTAAAAATCATACAATGTGATTTTCTGGATTTTTGTTTTAGATTCAGTCTTTCACAGTTGAAGTGTACCTATGATAAAAAATTACAGACCTCTCCATGCTTTGTAAGTAGGAAAACCTGCAAAATTGGCAGTGTATCAAATACTTGTTCTCCCCACTGTGTGTGTTCACATTTTCATGAACATCATTGGCTGCATTACTATTGGTAAAGCACGCATACCCAGTAAGCATTGTATAGAGCAGCACTCCTAGACTCCAGATATCACAGGCTGCATCATAGCCCTGTTTCTTCAGGACCTAACAACAATAGGAAGTATGGCACACTGCATTAGAATACATAATGCAAAGAATGCCATGTCAGTTACTAGACAAATATATTGAAAACTGAAAATACGATCAACTTGTTATAGTTAGACGACCATTAGCTGAGCATGCAGGTACTAGTCACAGAAACATGTAGAAGAAGAGGCACCTCGGGGGCGACAAAGTTGGCCGTGTAGCAGGGAGTCATCAGGAGTCCATTTTCAGCTCTCAGCTGTTTGGCGAAGCCAAAGTCACAGATTCGGATGGACTCTGGGTTTCCAGACTCATCCACATACAGTATGTTACTGGGCTTCAGATCTCTATGGACAACCTGAGCAGGGGGACAGAAATTCCAACAGTGACATAGTGAGTCAAATTGTAGATTGTCAACTCGTATTGCTTATACAGTAGAAAGGTCCTGTGTATTGAAAGTAGCAAAGTGCTCAAAATATAGTGTATATACTTGGAACACGTAATATCAGTATTATGCATCATTGTGATGGTGAATGTTTTACCCCCTGTGCATGCAGGTACTCCACAGTTTTGGTGATGGTGTGGAGAACTGCACTGGCCTCCCTCTCAGAGAAGAACTTCTGTCTGAGGATCTTATCCAGCAGCTCTCCTCCTTTCATCAGCTCTGTCACCAGGTACACTGAGCGCCCATCGTCAAACACCTACAGTTAACAGGGCACACAATATCACCCAGAGAGACACTCACAAATAACTCATTATAGAAGAGTATTCAGCACATAAAAAAATATTCCCATAACTCTCAGAACATTGACATACTAGCCAAACAATGAAACAATTCCATTGTGAATCTACACTGAACTCAACGTGTAAAGTGTTGGTCCCATGCATCATGAGCCGAAACAAAATATCCCAGAAATGTCCGACACGCACTAGGGTTATATATTTTCCCGGTATTTTACAAATGTTCCATCCGGCGAATAAATCACTTTCCTCCCGGGTAAACCGGTATTTCCCACCAAAACCAGAAGTGCCATTCAAAAGTATATAATGTCTGGATTTGATTAGAGCTTTGATCAGCATGAGAATTCAAACCTGATGTGCCATATATTAAATATACTGAACAACAATATAAAAGCAATATGGAACAATGAAAAATATTGTACTGAGTTAGTTAGTTTAAATTAGTAAATTTAAATTATACCTTTATTTCAACAAGGAACACAGACTGAGACCAAGGTCTCTTTTAAAGCTGGGCCCTGCGTATACATGTTTACACATGTACAGAGCAAATTAGGCCCGTATCTATGGATTTTACATGGATGGGCAGGGGTGCAGCCATGGGTGGGCATAGGTCCATCCACTTGTGAGTCAGGCTTACCCACTGGAGAGCCAGGAGCAGCCAATCAGAATGAGTTTTTCCCCACAACAGGGCTTTAATACAGACAGAAATACCCCCACCCCCTCAGGCGAAGAAGCCGGATGTGAAGGTCCTTGTCTGGAGTGCTGACATCGTGGTCTGCGGTTGTGAGGCCAGTTAGAAATTATGTTAAACGATGTTGGAGGCAGCTTATGGTAGGGAAATGAACATTTAACTATCTGGAAACAGTTCTGATGGACATTCTTGAAGTCAGCATGCCAATTGCACACTCCCTCAAAACATGAGACATCTGTGGCATTATGTTGTGTGACAAAACTTCAAATTTTAGAGTGGCTTTTTAAATAGTCCCCAGCGCACAAGGTGCACCTGTGTAATGACCATGCTGTTTAATCAGCTTCTTGATATGCCACACCTGCCAAGTGAATAGATTATCTTGGGAAAGGAGAAATGCTGACTAACAGGGATGTAAACAAAGTTGTGCTCAAAATTAAAGAGAAATAAGCTTTTTGTGCATATGGAACATTTCAGAGATTTTCTATTTCAGCTCATGACACGTGGGACCAACAATTTACATGTTGCATTTATATATTTTTGCTCAGTGTACACACGATATAAGCACAATACAAACGCGCATGATTATACAATACAAGAGTCAGAACCATATAAACTCAAATACAGTTGAAGTCGGAAGTTTACATACATCTTAGCCAAATACATTTAAACTCAGTTTTTCACAATTCCTGACATTTAATCAAAGTAATAATTCTGTTTTAGGATCACCACTATTTTAAGAATGTGAAAAGTCAGAATAATAGTAGAATTATTTCTTTCAGCTTTTATTTCTTTCATCACATTCCCAGTGGGTCAGAAGTATACATACAATCAATTAGTATTTGGTAGCATTGCCTTTAAAAATTGTTGATCTTGGGTCAAACGTTTTGGGTAGCCTTCCACAAGCTCCCCACAATAAGTTGGGTGAATTTTGGCCCATACCTACTGACAGAGCTGGTGTAACAGAGTCAGGTTTGTAGGCATCGTTGCTCGCACACGCCTTTTCAGTTCTGCCCATACATTTTCTACGGGATTGAGGTCAGGGCTTTGTGATGGCCACTCCAATACCTTGACTTTATTGTCCTTAAGCCATTTGACCACAACGTTGGAAGTAGGCTTAGGGTCATTGTCCATTTGGAAGACCCATTTGCAACCAAGCTTTAACTTTCTGACTGATGTCTTGAGATATTGCTTCAATATATCCACATAGTTTTCCTTCCACATGATGCCATCTAGTTTGTGAAGTGCACCAGTCCCCCCTGCAGCAAAGCACCTCCACAACATGATGCTGCCACCCCTGTGCTTCACAGTTGGGATGGTGTTCTTCGGGTTGCAAGCCTCCCCTTTTCCTCCAAACATAACGATGGTCATTATGGCCAAACAGTTCTATTTTTATTTCATCAGACCAGAGGACATTTTTTCAAAAAGTATAATCTTCGTCCCCATGTGCAGTTGCAAACCATAGTCTAGCATTTTATGGCGGTGTTGGAGCAGTGGCTTCTTCCTTGCTGAACGGCCTGAACGAGTCATAGGACTCGTTTTACTGTGGCTACAGATACTTTTGTACCTGGTTCATCCAGCATCTTCACAAGGTCCTTTGCTGTTGTTCTGGGATTGAGTTGCACTTTTTGCACCAAAGTACGTTCATCTCTAGGAGACAGAACGTGTCTCCTTCCTGAGCGGTATGACGGCTGCATGGTCCCATGGTGTATATACTTGCGTACTATTGTTTGTACAGATTAATGTAGTACCTTCAGGCGTTTGGAAATTGCTCCCAAGGATGAACCAGACTTGTGGAGGTCTACAAAAAAAATTCTGAGGTCTTGGCTGATTTCTTTTGATTTTCCCATGATGTCAAGCAAAGAGGCACTGAGTTTGAAGGTAGGCCTTGAAATACATCCATAGGTACACCTCCAATTGACTCAAATTATGTCAATTAGCCTATCAGAAGCTTCTAAAGCCATGACATCATTTTCTGGAATTTTCCAAGCTGTTTAAAAGGCAGAGTCAACTTAGTGTATGTAAACTTTTGACCTACTGGAATTGTGATAGATTATTTCACTTATAATTCACTGTCTGTAAACAATTGTTGGAAAAATTAATTGTGTCATGCACAAAGTAGATGTCCAAACCGACTTGCCAAAACTATAGTTTGTTATCAAGAAATTTGTGGAGTGGTTGAAAAACAAGTTTTAATGTAAACTTCCGACTTCAACTGTAATAGATAAAGGTTGAACTCTGAAGTTCACACACACATATATATATAAAACTCTGCAAAAAAAGAAATGTCCCTCGTTCAGGACCCTGTCTTTTAAACACTATTTCCCATGCTTGTTCAATGAACAATAAACAATTAAATGAACATGCACCTGTGGAGCGGTCATTAAGACACTAACAGCTTACAGACGGTAGGCAATTAAGGTCACAGTTATGAAAACTTAGGACACTAAAAGAGGCCTTTCTACTGACTCTGAAAAACACCAAAAGAAAGATGTCCAGGGTCCCTGCTCATCTGCGTGAATGTGCCTTAGGCATGCTGCAAGGAGGCATGAGGACTGCAGATGTGGCCAGGGAAATAAATTGCAATGTCCGTACTGTGAGACGGACACAGGGAGACATAGGGAGACATAGGGACATAGGGAGACAGGACGGACAGCTGAGCGTCCTCGCAGTGGCAGACCACGTGTAACAACACCTGCACAGGATCGGTACATCCGAACATCACACCTGCAAGACAGGTACAGGATGGCAACAACAACTGCCCGAGTTACACCAGGAATGCACAATCACTCCGTCAGTGCTCAGACTGTCCACAATAGCCTGGACTGAGGGCTTGTAGGCCTGTTGTAAGGCAGGTCCTCACCAGACATCACCGGCAACAACGTCGCCTATGTGGACTGGCAAAAAGTGCTCTTCACTGACGAGTCGCAGTTTTGTCTCACCAGGGGTGATGGTCGGACTTGCGTTTATCGTTGAAGGAATGAGCGTTACACCGAGGCCTGTACTCTGGAGTGGGATCGATTTGGAGGGCCCATCATGTTCTGGGACGGTGTGTCACAGCATCATCGGACTGAGCTTGGTGTAATTGCAGGCAATCTCAACGCTGTGCGTTACAGGGAAGACATCCTCCTCCCTCATATGGTACCCTTCCTGCAGGCTCATCCTGACATGACCCTCCATGTCTGTGAAACTTGTTCAGTTTATGTCTCAGTTGTTGAATCTTATTATGTTCATATAAATATTTACACGTTAAGTTTGCGGAAAATAAACGCAGTTGACAGTGAGAGGACGTTTCTTTTATTGCTGAATTTAGGATAATAACACCATCTTGCTGTAACTTCAGTCAACGGTGACAACTGAGACTTAAAAGCAAAACAGCGCAGGGCCTCCCGAGTTGCGAAGCGGTCTAAGGACAGCACTACAGACCCCGGTCCGATCCCAGGCTGTATCACAAACAGCCTTGATCGAGAATCCCATAAGGTGTCGCACAATTGGCCCAGCATCGTCTGGGTTAGTAGAGGTTTTACTTGGCTCGTCGTGCTCTAGCGACTCCTTGTGGCAGGCTGTGGGCCTGCAGGCTGACCTCAGTTGTCAGTTGAACAGCGTTTCCTCCGACACATTTGTGCGGCTGGCTTCCAGGTTAAGTGAGCGGGTGTTAAGAAGTGCTGTTTGGCAGGATGCATGACTCGCCTCCCGAGCCCGTTGGGGAGTCGCAGTGATGCGAGAAGATCAAAATTAGGAAGAAAAAGTCAAATACATAAAAAAATATTTAAAAAACATTGCTGCTTGCTTCATTCGCATACTGCTGATGTAATGACTCACATCTTTGAGAGTGATGATGTTGGGGTGCTGTCCATAGCGCAGAAGAATCTCCACCTCTTCTGTTGTGTCCCTCTTGGCCTTACTGATGATCTGGGATAACAACATCAGTAATAACAGTTAATCCTACCATTCTACCATGGGCATTCCCAGGGTGTGACATGGGCAGCCCCAGCGTTACAGCTCACCTTTACAGCATAATCCATACTGTTGCTCTTCTGAACACAGCGTTTGCATATGGAGTAAGAGCCCACACCAATGTCCTCCTTCACATCGTAGGCATCACTAAACTGGGCTGTGTTTCTGTGGAGTTGCTGAAGAGAGAGATAGACACAGAGACCAATTATATTATTTCCACACACACAACCATATTATAATAAATAAATACAGGGACCTATCCAGTGCGTGCGTGTGTTGGTACCTGTATAGAGGACATGTTGATGTTAATGTTCTGTGGAGGTTGACTCTCCTCATCTGAGATGGCCACGAAGCTGAAGCCTCTAAACAGCTGGTTGGTGTTGGCACTCGGGGGACAGCCGGGAGAGTCTGTGGGGAAAATCCTCATGTCAACCCTCATTACTTTTCATTCACACACACAATTATGAAACTGTGTATTGTATAAAGCACCAAACAAGAATCTGTCATTTACCCCGTGGAGTTTTTGCAGTGAATTCAGAGTCAAAGTAGATGGTGTCATCAGGTCTGCCACTCGCAGGTTTGAAGGGGGGATGGAGTTCTCTCCTGAATAATTTCTACAGGCATACCAAAAAAAGGGGGAAACATTGGAATAAACCTTAACATGTTCATTTTATTTAACTGGGCAAGTCAGTTAAATTCTTTGGGATAGGGGGCAGCATTTTCACTTTTGGATGAATAGCGTGCCCAGAGTGAACTGCCTCCTCAGTCCCAGATGCTAATATATGCATATTAGTATTGGATAGAAAACACTCTGAAGTTTCTAAAACTGTTTGAATGATGTCTGTGAGTATAACACAACTCATATGGCAGGAAAAACCTGAGAAAAAAATCCAAACAGGAAGTGGGAAATTGAGGTAGTTTTTGAAGTCACCCCTATCGAATACACAGTGGGATATGGGTTATTTTGCACTTCCTAAGGCTTCCACTAGATGTCAACCGTCTTTAGAACGTTGTTTCAGGCTTCTCATGTGATGTAGGACCGGATGGGAGCTCTGAGTCAGTGGTTTGCCTACTGCCTCGTTCTCAGTCACACGCTTTCACTTGAGAGGTAGATGTCGTTCCATTGCTTTTCAACAGACAATGTAATTCTCCGGTTGGAACATTATTGAACTTTTATGATAAAAACATCCTAAAAATGGATTCTATACTTAGTTTGACAATTTTCTTTTTTAAACATTTTGTCCAAATAGATAAGATCGCATTTGGATTTGTTTACCAAACGCCCTAACAAAATAAGCTATTGGACATAAATGGACATAAATGAAGGACATTATCAAACAAAACAAGCATTTATTGTGGAACTGCGATTCCTGAGAGTGTATTCTGATGAAGATCAAAGGTAAGTGAATATTTATGATACTATTTATGAATAATGTTGACGACCCAACATGGCGGATATTTCTCTGGCTGGTTTGGGCTCTGAGCGCCGTTCTCAGATTATGCTTTTTCCGTAAAGTTTAAAAAATCTGACACAGTGGTTGCATTAAGGAGAAGTGTATTTAAAGTTTAATGTATAATAGCTGTATTTTCATCAACATTTATTATGAGTATTTCTGTAATATCACTGCATGTTTTGGAACTACTGAATCTAACACGCCAATGTAAAATAAGATTTTTGGATATAAATATGAACTTTACCGAACAAAACATAATGTATTGTGTAACATGATGTCCTGTGAGTGCCATCTGATGAAGATCAAAGGTTAGTGATGAATTTTATCTCTGTGTGCTTTTTGTGACTCCTCTCTTTGGCTGGAAAAATGGCTGGGTTTTTCTGTGAGTTGGTGGTGACCTAACCTAATCGTTTGTGGAGCTTTCGCTGTAAAGCATTTTTGAAAGCAGACACTGTGGCTGGATTAACGAGAATTGTATCTTTAAAATGGTGCCTAATACTTGTATGTTTGAGAAATGTGATTTATGAGATTACTGTTGATCTGTATTTGGCGCCCTGCAATTTTATTGGCTGTTGGCGAGGGGTTGCGCGAGCGGAATGGAACCCAAGTCCGAGACAGGTTAAGAACAAATTCCTATTTACAATGATGGCCTAATCCGGCCAAACCGTAACAACGCTGGGCCAATTGTGAGCCGCCCTATGAGACTCTCAGTCAAGGCTGGTTGTGATACAGACCGAAATCGAACCAGGGTCTGTAGTGACGCCTCTAGAACTAAAGACAGCTGCGCCACTCGAGAGTTTAAAAACATAAAGCATTTATAATACACACTGACAGAGGAGCAGGCAGATGGCAAACGCATATTAATATGCAAACTTACGTTCCAGTCAATTGTGGAAAATAAGGAATGTCTCTTGATCTCTTCCACTCCATCTGGACCAGCACCTGTGAACAACAAATTCACACACATTACAGGATACCTGTGGTATCTTTTGTAATATGATTGCAGTTCAGTGATGACAAATTTAATTTCATGGTATATAATTGGTAGTTACAGTCTTGTCCCATCGCTGCAACTCCCGTACGGACTCGGGAGAGGTGAAGGTCGAGAGTCATGCATTCTCTGAAGCACAACCCTGCCACAAGCCACACTGCACACTTAACCCGGAAGCTAGACTCACCAATGGGTCAGAGGAAACAGTCCAACTTGCGACCGTGTCAGTGTGCCCGGCCCGCCACGGGAGTCGTTAGAACACGATGGGACAAGGACATCCTTGCCGTCCAAACCCTCCCCTAACCCGGACAATGCTGGGCCAATTGTACACCGCCTCACGGGTCTCCCGGTCACGGCTGGCTGCAACACAGCCCAGCTAGAATCCAGATCTGTAGTGACGCCTCTAGCACTGCGATGCAGTGCCTTAGACCACTGCACCACTTGGGAGACAACCAAACACTATGTTCCGCCTAGAGTGGCAAGATATTTTTTTTCTTCTTCTATCGAGTGAGATTCATTTAAAGGGGCAATCTGTGATTGCTACAAACATTTTTGGACTTGTGAATGAAATATGTGCAGTTGAAGTCACAAGTTGACATACACATGGAGTCATTGGAGTCATTAAAACTTGTTTTTCAATCACCCCACAAATTTCTTGTTAACAAACTATAGTTTCGGCAAGTCGGTTAGGACATCTACTTTGTGCATGACACAAGTAATTTTTCCAACAATTGTTTACAGACAGATTATTTCACTTATAATTCACTGCGTCACAATTCCAGTGGGTTACATACACTAAGTTGACTGTGCATTTAAACAGCTTGGAAAATTCCAGAAAATTATGTCATGACTTTAGAAAATTCTGATTGACTCAAATGATGTCAATTAGCCTATTGGAAGTGTACCTGTGGATGTATTTCAAGGCCTACCTTCAAACTCAGTGACTCCTTGCTTGAAATAATGGGAAAAATCTAAAGAAAATCAGCCAACAAAAAAATTGTAGACCTCCACAAGTCTGGTTCATCCTTGGGAGCAATTTTCAAACGCCTGAAGGTACTACATTAATCTGTACAAACAATAGTACGCAAGTATATACACCATAGGACCATGCAGCCGCCATACCGCTCAGGAAGGAGACGCGTTCTGTTTCCTATAGATGAACCTACTTTGGTGCAAAAAGTGCAACTCAATCCCAGAACAACAGCAAAGGACCTTGTGAAAATGCTGGAGGAAACAGGTACAAAAGTATCTATATCCACAGTAAAACGAGTCCTATATCGACATAACCTGAAAGGCCACTCAGCAAGGATGAAGCCACTGCTCCAAAACCACCTTAAAAAAGCCAGACTACGGTTTGCAACTGCACATGGCGACAAAGATCGTACTTTTTGGAGAAATGTCCTCTGGTCTGATTAAACAAAAATAGAACTGTTTGGCCATAATGACCATTGTTATGTTTGGAGGAAAAAGGGGGAGTCTTGCAAGCCGTGAAGCACGGGGATGGCAGCATCATGTTGTGGGGGTGCTTTGCTGTACTTCACAAAATAGATGGCATCATGAGGTAGGAAAATTAGGTGGATATATTGAAGCAACATCTCAAGACATCAGTCAGAAAGTTAAAACTTGGTCACAAATGGGTCTTCCAAATGGACAATGACCCCAAGCATACTTCCAAAGTTGTGGCAAAATAAGGACAACAAAGTCCAGGTATTGGTGTGGCCATCACAAAGCCCCGACCTCAATCCTATAGAAAATTTGTGGGCAGAACCGAAAAAGCATGTGCGAGCAAGGATGCCGACAAACCTGACTCAGTTACACCAGCTCTGTCAGGAGGAATGAGTCAAAATTCACCCAATTTATTGTGGGAAGCATGTGGAAGGCTACCCGAAACGTTTGACCCAAGATCAACAATTTAAAGGCAATTCTACCAAATACTAACTGAGTGCATGTAAACTTCTGACCCACTGGGAATATGATGAAAGAAATAAAAGCTGAAATAAATCACTACTATTATTCTGACATTTTACATTCTTAAAATAAAGTGGTGATCCTAACTGACCTAAGACAGGGAATTTTTACTAGGATTATATGTCAGGAATTGTGAAAAACTGAGTTTAAATGTATTTGCCTAAGGTGTATGTAAACTTCCGACTTCAAATGTATTGGTTGAATAAGATAACTTACAAAATACCTCATGAACTTAGTTCAACTGTTGTACGCCATAACAACATAATAAGCTGTTTTTACTCCAATGTTTGTAAACAAAGTAAACGTAAAAACACTTCATAGCCTAAACTTTTAAAACTATAAATGTTGATATCATGAATGGTCAATCTTTGCATCCATAGCTATGTCTATGAATTTAAGAGTGGTTACATTTCTCCAGCCCCACCCCTCAGCTTTTTACCAAAACAAGGGCAGGGATGCGCTTTGTTATTGTTTCAACTGTTGATTGCCACTTTAAGCAATCATCAGTTACAAGCCATGGTGCACAATACCCTTTTAGTGATGGAGAATGATTACCTAGTCTGTTGCCTGGGTTGCGTTTGAAAAGGTTACGTAGGAGAGATTGGGCGTCTTGGCTCAGGAACTGTGGCATTCCCAACTTGGCCCTGCAGTGCAAACAAAATAATTACCATGGTAGATTGAGATCATTTACATTTACATTTAAGTCATTTAGCAGACGCTCTTATCCAGAGCGACTTACAAACACCTTATGACATCCAGTGGAACAGCCACTTTACAATAGTGCATCTAAGTCTTTTAAGGGGGGGGGGATTACTTTATCCTATCCTAGGTATTCCTTAAAGAGGTGGAACAGCCACTTTACAATAAGGCATCTAAGTCTTTTAAGGGGAGGGGGGGTGAGAGGGATTACTTTATCCTATCCTAGGTATTCCTTAAAGAGGTGGAACAAGATCAAACTGTTGTGTGCTAACAGCCGGGTTAAACTTGTACTCAAGACAGGTTGAGTAAGACTCACTTCAGTATCATGGTCATGGTTTCCTTCCGGTCCTTCCCTTGGAAAGGCAGTGTCCCAGTCAGCATCTCAAACTGGGGAAGATGAAAACAACATTGTATTAACATGTCTAATCAGTGGCAATGTCAGCCATTGGACACATTGGCCCATCCAGGCAGATATGAATGTGGACACACTTGATACTGAATATCAGATATTTGAACACATCCCAGGGTAATGAATTGCAGAGAGACAGAACCATTTGGAACTCCAGCACTCACCATGAGCACGCCGTAGGACCACCAGTCAGCGCTAAGGGTGTGTCCTCGGCGGTTCACGACCTCTGGTGCCATGTACTCCACTGTTCCACAGAAAGAGTAGGCCTTGTTCTCATGATCAATGGACTCTTTACTAAGGCCGAAGTCTGGAACAAACAAAGGGCAGCAAAATGAGTCGAGCTGAAAATGGTACATAGGAAGACTAAGGGCTCCTACAATTAAAAGGCATTAAAAACACTTTCTTATTCTGCTCGGTGGCTGAGTCAGGCCGAGTGTGAATATGAAACATTAATATGTAATAGGAGCAGAAAATCACCCACCAGTGAGTTTGATATGGCCCTCCTCATCTAACAGAATGCTGAAAGGACAGAGTGATCTCAGTCAGAGAGGAAATTCAACATCCACCAGCAGAAACACATACAGTAAACAGTCAGTATATAACATAAATTCGAAGCTCAAAATAACATTCGATTTATACAAATAAAAAAAATGCAATCATTTCCCAGGTTGCTGATTGGAAGAGAAACAAGTACCTAATGGGAAGAAGCAATGTCATAGCATTAGTGTAATATGTACTTCTCAGGTTTAAGGTCTCTGTAGATGATTCCCAGGCCATGCAGATGGTCCAGGGCCAGAGCCAGCTCTGCCAGGTAGAACTTCACATCCTCCTCTGTGAACATCACCTGGTAGACAGACTTGTTAAAAACAACACACCTAATATAATATGGACATGAATTACCAGGAAAAAATAAACATTTTTTAAAATGTAAAATAAATAAATAATTATTATTATTTGAATTCTGCTCACCTCTTTAGACAGCCGTGTGAATAGATCTCCACCTCGGAGGAAGTCCAGAATCAGGTACAGCTTCCCTTCCGTCTGGAATGCTGTGAAGAATCATGGGTACATATTGAAGTCAAAACTCATCTGTAAGGTTTAATGACCTGTGCTTATATCAGACGTAGACATATGACAGGGCAGGCAGATGATGTCTGATAACTCACCGTAGTGTAGTCTGACTATGAAAGGATGGTTCACCTCTACCAGAATGTCTCGCTCCATCTTGGTACGGACCCTATCTCGCACTGATGATTCGTGAAAGAAATGACAATTAAAAACACGACTGTAATATAATTCAAAATATATATATATACTGTAGTTGTAAAGTAGTTTTAAAACCATTGCAAGCATAATATATTCACAGAAAAAAATAATTATCACAGCAGACTAATGTACCTTTCAAAGTGGCCTTTTTCAGCACCTTCATAGCATACAGCTGTCCAGCATCAGGCCCTGTTATTTTCTTCACAAGGAACACCTGAACAGGGGAACATAGAGAAGAGACACATATCAGTTCAGCTATTAAACCCAACAGCATCCATCAATCAGTCAGTCTAATATACACAAATGTTCAGAGATATGAAAACCATAATTCATCATTTAAAAAAATATATATTTCGACCACTACACAGTTTCATCTCACACACTGTCATTTACCTTCCCAAAGGATCCCTGTCCCAGTACCTTGCGGAGCTCAAACTGCCTAGGATCAGCCCTTTCAGAGCCCTCTTTAACATGGTTTGTGATACTGATCTCATTCACTGAGCCCTCATCCTGTGAAAGATTAGAGACACAGTCAAAACAAAACCAGGTACGCGCCAAATGCACCGCAGTGTGGAGAGAGAATAGGAATACACAGTAATTCTATAAAACAAACAAACAAATGTACAGACACACGTCACAAAGAATAATAAAGAGAAGCAATGGAATTAATAAAATAAAATACATTCACAAGTTTTGAAGTAAAACCCTACCAAGAAAGAGACTGTTTCAGCGCTGCATACTCAGAACCTTTTCTTTGCACTAGAGCAGAGAGTCATACTGTGGGAGGATGGAGAAATCAAATCCCATGCTTTCCCACCCAAACACAACACCAAGCCACATCAGACCCACGTACAGCACACCAGCTCTCAGCAAATTCCTTCTTTGGCCCGTGTTCTGCCCCAGCGGTGTCCAAATCCCCCATCCCGGTGCTGGGCCAGCAGAGCCCCTCTCCCTGTGTCACAGTGTGGCTGCGCTGGGATAGACTGCACTACGCTCTGATCTGCCGGGGGAGGGAGCTGCCGACGGACAGCTTGCAACCGGCTCCACGCATTCAACACCCCCTCCCACTGCATCAAAAGGTGTGGAGGAGGATGACTAAAAGACATAGCATGCACTCTCCCTCTTTCACAGTCACTTTCACTCTTTCGCTACCCTTATCTTCTCTTTAATAATTTTGCTCTCACCGACCCCACCACTAGTCCATATTAATACATAGTACTCAGTATTATTGTGGAGTGCCTGGATGTAGGTGTGTGAGTAGGTGAGAGAGGACAAAGAGAGAAAACTGAATTGAGAGAGAACATGAAACATAAACACATATGCACACACCAGTGGAGGCTAGTGAGGGGAGGACGGCTCAAAATAATGTCTGGAAAGGAGGAAATGGCATGGCATCAAACACATGGAAACCATGTGTTTGATACCATTCCAATGATTCCTCTCCAGACATTACCACGAGCACGTTCTCCCCAATTAAGGTGCCACCAACCTCCTGTGAAAATGAGACAGTCTGGGAGAAGACAGGTGAGATTATTAAAAATGTTTACTCACACTACATACGGTTTCATCCTCCCCCATTGAGTCATCCATGACCTGTAACACAGAGAAAGCGATTTAACTTTGTCTCTCACACAAAATTGGGGTGGGCTCGTGTTTTTGAAACTGTGTAAGATGCTTCAGGGCCAATTGTTAGTTGATTAGAACATATAGAAATAAAACTGCATTTAATAGACCCAGTTTACACTTTAGACATGGCAACTTGAACGATAAATATCACATGTTCGCTGTAGTGAGTAGTTAGCGATTTGTCCCCCCCTCACGATGTCCTGCAACAAATGGCTGTTAGTTATCAGCCTGCACTTCTTGAGAAATAAGACAGCTTTAATCACAAATATGTAGTCCTTTTTTTAATCGCTTAAGTTTAATAATCAGTTTATGCGAAACTAAATCGAAGTTGGTGTCCCACAAACTGTGTGAGGAAGTGGATTCACAACAGCCCGCGTCAAACGTTTGACAAATACAGCTAAGGTGGCCATCGTTCATTGGCATGTTCATTACCTCGTTTTCCGAATTCTCCAAGGCCATTTTCTGCCATGGGTCTGCTCCAAACTGTGCCAAGGGCATCTTCGACAAGAGTTCAGTCGCTGCGGCGCGCTTTCAGTGACTTGACACTGTCAAGGGTGGGATTCGAAAAAGTATTTCTTGAGGGGGGGGGGGGTTCTCTTAAACGAGAAAACCAAAATAGTAAAATGGTTCCAGTTCAACCCTAACTGTGCGTTTAAACGGCTTTCATCACTCTTGCCAATGTTTTCTAGGAACTTCATAAACACTTTTTCCACATCAAAAATCACTCACTTCCGTTCTCTCTCAACATGGCGCCGTGGTTCGGTCTACCTGTATGTCAGAACGAGGCTCTGGAATGCGTCATACGTCATTGGTTGGGAGGGACATGATATGGCATCAAAACAGGTGATGATAAGCAATTACTAGGTTAAAGTTGATCAAATATGCAATAAGCCTCGATGTGACATGGAAAATGTAATCTAGAACTTACATCACAATAGGGTCATATAAGTTGAATAGCCATGTAATTGTTTAACATTAAGCCCCCCATCCATGCCTTTTGTTTAGAACAAGGATCACACATTCACATTTCAGACACATTTGTATACAAAGCTTTCTTTCTAAGTTTATTTGTTTGATAGACTGTACAAAGACAATCAAGGCATACATACACTTCCTGACACATTAGCATCTCTGGGGGAAAACTAGGACAGATCTGTGTGTAGTGCCCCACTGTTCTCTGACCATGATCCACTGTAACAGTTGACGACCCCCCCAAAAAAATCAGCATTTTCTATTCCTGCCTAAAGTAGTTGTAGTTTGAACAAACCGCATTGGGATGTCAGTTACAAAACACATTCAGCAATAAATACATGAGGCTGATAGAATAAAAAATAAAAAAATTCAGGAAACAAGAGAGCAGGGCAAATAATGATTTAGAAGGACAATCATTGTCTACAAAGTTGGGGTATGACTGACAAGATAGTGAAGGCATGAGGTCAACATGATTTAATAATATCTCTCTGAAGCATCACACCACAATATCCAGACTTCATTCCTGCGGCTCTGCAGTGTTTGTGTTCTGCTATGAGTGACCCGCAGCCTAGAGACGCTCATGGTCGAAACACAGACAAGATCCCATAGGCACAGATTTGATTTGGCATGACAAAAAATAATCCCAATGTAAATCACTTTATTTAAAATACCTTTTAATCTTATATTTGGAGAGAAAACCAACCACAATCATTGAATAGGAGTAACTACACCTGTAATGTTGATAAGGACAATTGGTCCATGTGACCAGTCTCAGAACATTTGGAGAGGGACAATGAAAGGTTCTTAACTTCTCTGTTAAAGAGCCTTTCTTTGGGGTGAGAGATTAGAGTCCATGAAGGCCATTGGCTGAGATGGAGAAGGTGATGTGTGCAAAGACAAATGTGCGTTGATGGAGGATAGGGGAAGGGCCTGGGAGACAAAGGGGTGGGGCACAAGAGCTTTTAGCTCAGCGGTTCCCCAAACTCGGGCCTGGGGACCCAAAGGGGTGCACATTTTGGTTATTGCCCTAGCACTACACAACCCATTCAAATAATTAACTAATCATCATGCTTTGATTATTTTAAATCAGCTGTGTAGAGCGAGGGAAAAAACAAATGTGCACCCCTTGGGGTCCCGAGGGCAGAGTTTGGGAAACGCTACTTTAGCTGGTCGACGTCAGCTTGGTCCATGGGGTGGCACCACGCACTTCAAAGGGCTGATCGTTGGCAAAGATGTGGCTACACAGGTCATCCAGAGGGGGCTCGGGGTCTGTGGTGGCGAACTGTGCAGCATCTTCAATCTCCTTCCTCACCGCAATGTCAATCTCCTGCACACATACAGGACAAGGGAAGTTTGGTCTTTACATCCACAAAGACATGCTTCAGTCAGCTGTAACTATTTTCAATGTGTCAATAATCATGCGTTTTTCAAACAAATTCAGCTATTTGACTTTGTGTAGGTAACTGTCAAAATAAAGGAAACACTTGAATAAATGAGGGATACAAAGTATAAAAGCAGGTGCTTCCACACAGATGTGGATCTTGAGTTAATTAAGCAATTAACATCCCATCATGCTTAGGGTCATGTACAAAAATGCTGAGTTTCCCATTATTTTGGCTAACATGGCTAGAAGAAGAGATCTCAGTAACTTTGAAAGAGGGGCCTCAAGGGAGCATAGGGGGTTTAAATGGTGTGTGGGTGTGTCAGTCACCAGATCTCAATCCAATTGAACACTTATGGGAGATTCTGGAGCGGCACTTGAGATAGCGTTTCCCACCACATTCAACAAAACATGAAATTGATCATGGAAGAATGGTGTTGAATCCCTCCAATAGACTTCCAGACACTTGTATAATTTATGCCAAGGCACATTGAAGCGGCTCATGGTGGCCCAACGCCTGAGGCTGGGCGATATGACCTAAAATCATACATCCATTTTTTCTCTAAAGAAGCTTTGCTAAAATACACTGCATTTCAAACATACTCTAATGAAGTCAGCGCTTGTTAAATTATACCTAGGCTAAATATAAGCCTTCCACAACCATAAGACCCACTAATAATTACATGTTTAACCTGCTTTTAATTTTTATGACCAATGATCTTGCTTTCAAGTCTATCAGAATGGCCCTTTTTATTGAAAATGTAATGAGAACCACACAAGGCATTCACTAATGACCAACTTCTTGTAGCAGGCATTATAGAAAATGAACACAGATCTCAAACAATCTCTCAAGCACAAGCACACTTGCTAGTGAGTAGCCAGCTAATCTTTACAGTTAAAGTAAACTTGGATCTATTTGCTAGCTAACGAGGTAAAACAGTTGAATTGTTATGAAGACACCCTTCTGTCTCCAACTGTTTGAACAGCATGCTAGCCTGTCCACTTTGTTCAGATGTTGAAATCAAGTGGCCTACCTCATTTCTCAGAATAAGTTGCTAATTCCTTATATAATAACTTTTTTATGGCTATTGCACATTTATAAAACACATACTAGCTGTCTAGTCTAACAGTCTGTGGGTTAAATGCTGCTAGCAGTACATGGTACCGCAATGTCACGCGCAACAATCTGCGAATATATTTTCCAGAATCCAGAATGTTCATTGATACTCCCGTTTTAGTAGGGTCTGCTCTTTGCACAATTTGAGTTGAAACATAAAAAGGGTATTCTTAGAAAGATACATTTCTCGTCTATTACAGTCAAATAATGTCTCAATATGTCCGATTCTGTTATACCAAACATCAAATGCAAATAGCGAGTTGAAACCGCTTAGTGAAGAAGTGATGTTTCATCTTTGTTGTCGTGAGTGTGAAGTTCATGTTTTAAGTATATATTTCTATTATTACGGGGCTATCACTCTGTCAAGAGTGCGCCTGCGCGGGAAGTTTAGTTGTTGATGGACCTAGCCTTGAGTGGCATGGCTACCTTGCAGTGTGTTCACACGGTATAGTAAAGTATGTGCCAGGTAGGGGAGTGGCTGTGTGTAAATGGGAAGGTGTACAGTCACAGCAGAAGGAACGAAAGAGAACAATAGAAAACAAGCGGACGGACATAAGCTCTCATAAAAAAGAAAGCTCTCAAAAAAAAAACTAGATTGTGATACAGGTATTTGGAATATTGTGCCAAAACAAACAAATTAATTTGAGATGTCGCCCAGCCCTACCAACACCCTGTGAAGACACGGTTGGCATTTCCTTTATTATGGCAGATACCTGTATATGCTGCCTATTCATACTGTGTTGAATGTGCAGTATATTAGTGAATGTTTGAGAATCACCTTGAGCTCCTCTATGCTGGCCATGTTGTTGCTGAGCATGCGGTCCTTCAGCATGGAGATGGGATCGCTCTTACTACGGACCTCCTGGATCTCCTCACGTGTGCGGTAGCTGAGGAAGGGGGAAGAGCGGGTAGGGATCAGGGCTATGCAGTGTCACTACAGGGGGGTAGGAGGGCAGGGAGGAGGCTACTGGGGGACATAGCAGAGTGCAGGGACAGCAATATATTAGAGCACTGAAAGCTTAGCTGAATCCCTGGTGCGTTGGCACTGATGGAGTAAAAAAAAATAGGTATGTAACAATAATCATGTCAATAACAACAATAGTAATCCAATAATAACAATATAGATGTAGACTTTTACCTGACCCCAGGATCGCTCATGCTGTGTCCATGGTAACGGTAGGTCTGTAGCTCCATGAGGATAGGGCCCTTAACACAGGTGGTGCACAGAGAAAGTTTAAGTTGTGCTACTTCAACTAAAAACACACAAACCTGTACACAGTACACACAGAAACAAATCAATCATCCTACCCACTAAGGTTGATGCTCACCTTTCCAGATCGGCAGTGAGCAGCTGCAAACTTGGTGGCCTCTCTAACACACAGGACATCCATCCCATCCACCTGGATACAGATGCATTGTGTGAGACTACAGAATATATTTTGGTACAGGAGTTTGAATATATTAGTTAGAGGTCTACCCTAATGCCAGGAATGTAGTCTCCTCTCTTGTAGTATTCGGTGCTCGCAGCAGAGCGCTCTACTGATGTGCCCATGGCATATTGGTTGTTCTCACAGATGAAAATGATGGGTAACTTCCACAGAGATGACATGTTATATGTCTCAAAGATCTGACCCTGTGGATAAAAATTCTGTCAACAGCTGGGGTCAAATAAAAACTTGAAGTTGAATGTCCTTCATATGCATGCAGGGTTCAAGAAGCATGCCTTATGTCAAACCTGATTGGCTGCGCCATCACCATAGAGACTGACACACAGCTGATCATTGCCCAGGTACTTGCAGGCCAGGGCTACACCGGCTCCCAGCGGTACCTGAGCGGAAATTAGGCAGGTGTTATATTTGTGGATCTTTGAATCGGATATAAACCAGATGCAAATGAGGTTAAAAAAAATAAATCAAAATGGGATTCTTTCAAATCTAAGATAAAGGAATAACGCTAGGCCTTTGTGAATTACCTGAGCTCCCACAATGCCATTGCCTCCATAGAAGTTTTTAGTATACATGTGCATAGAGCCTCCCTTGCCCTTAGCAATGCCTCCTCTACGACCTAAGAGACAGCAAAGGAAGAAAATACAAAAATTAGGGAAGAAAACAAAAAGAGCGAAAGAGGTTAGTTTTAATGTTTAGGGAGATAAAATCAGAGGTTCAAAGTACAGTGATTAGATCTTATTAGGGTTCTCTATTGGACTGAGTCAAGTCCACTCACCAGTGAGCTCTGCCATGATCTCCCTGACAGTCCCACCCCTGGTGAGGGTGTAGCCATGGGCACGGTATGCAGTGATCAGGTGATCTGACAGGGTGATACCCCCCTCAATGCCAACCGCACAGGCTTCCTATCAAAGAATAACAATCTGAGCATTCATATTAAAATCAAATTTTATTGGTCACAAATATTTAGCAATGTTATTGCAGGTGCAGCGAAATGCTATTTGCTATTTGAATGCAGTGTGTGCGTGTGTCAGTGGAGGCTGGTGGGATGAGCTATAGGAGGACAGGTTCATTATAATGACTGGAATGGAATAAATGGAACAGAATCAAAAACGTGTTTCACATGTTTTATGTGTATGATACAGTTCCATTCCAGCCATTACAATGAGCCTGTCCTCCTATAGCTTCTCCCACCAGCCTGAAATAGTGTGTGTTAATGTGAAACTGTATGTTTGCTTATACAATAGGTGAGTGAGATTGTGTCTTCTAACCTGGCCATCATACAGGTGACAAAAGCCTCTGATGATCTTCTGCTTATAGAGCTGGTCAGCCTTCAGCTCCATGCGTCTTATGGTCTGCATGGTACGATAATACTTCAGCCCCTCCTCCCGGGTCAGAGTGGCTGTCAGGGGTGGGCCCTCCTCCAGACGATGAAGGTCAACTTTCTGCAGGAGAACACACAATGAGAACTCAACACGGCAGACTGAGCATCAAAATCAGCTACACATTGTGTATATTTTTTGTTTTACCTTAATGTCAAAGGTGGCCTCAGGAGTGAAATCAGCATACGAGCGTGATGCCACCACCAGACTGGCAGCCTAAAATAAAACAGAGGACACTTGAGAGATTCATTTAACCGGACATCACGTCTTTTCACAACACAAATCTACTTCGCAAGACCTGCGGTTGGGCAAGCCGGGAGAGGTAGCACAAAAGCATCTGCAGTAGGACAGACCCATAAAGTGAGAAGTAGAGTGAAAAACTATGGTATGGAACATAGCTATACTTCCAGAGGTTGACCCACACACCACAATGAGACTGAAGAAACACTCCATTGTCACTGACAAGCACCGGTGAAAAGTCAGACTGTCTTGAAAAACACTGAACCAATCAACTAACAAGAATGCCTCATTGGCTGAAAAAGACATATCCAGAATATTTCCGTCACTCTGAAAATCAAATGTGTGTTCAAATGTGAATGGTTAATGAAGGAGAAATATATTATTGTGTTGTAGACCAAATTTCAGGGTGGGCAGGTTCACACAGCCAGTCAATTCAAGCACTAAGGAATATGAGTGATCACACCATAGGATAGCCTTACATGCTGACCACACCGGTCGTGTCGCGTGCACGAGAGTTGCAAAATAAATGTACACATACACGTTATTCAATCATTGCACCCACACTGCTCACGAGCATCTACGTTGCCAGGCGCTAAAATAGAAGTTGATTCTATTTGTCGCAGAACGCACTGCAAGTCCTGCCTCTCCCAACTTCTCATTGGGTTTTAGAAGCCTATACCCACGTGCCATCTTCTCATTGGTTTTTAAGAACATATACCCACATGGGTGATTGAAAGATGAACTGAAGTCAGTTGTGGTAATGCATCTTATTATGAAAGTTAGTTGTTAATCGCCATATAAAGTCCAAAGAAGAAAAGGCCTGGAAGGAGGAAATGATTCGGTTGACCGTTTTATGTGTGGATTAATTGTCGGAGTAGAGGACCTTGTGCAGTTCAGATAAAATAACAGCTCAATGTTTATATCCCAGGACAAATTAGCTAGCAACAGCAAGCTAGCTAGCCAAATTGCCATAAATGTTTTATGCTTTTCAACCTGTCCCCAAATTAATATAATTGGTTCAGAGTTTGTTTTGATACTTGAACCTCCGTGTCGTGATCACGTTTGGTGTGGGGGGACAAAAACCATTTGTGCACGATGGCAGACACACGTGCGCATCTGATTTGGGCATGGTGTTAGTGAGAGAAAACAGGTGGCTCACAGCATCAGGCAAAGTACTGTAAAAGTTAGAATGGTTGTGAGGGGAGGAGTGTAAGATACAGAGGGGCTGCCGCTACTCCCAGCAAGCTGTAGCTCTGGTAAAGGAGTGTCTTCAGTCAAGCTAAGTGCAATCTCAGGGTGTTGAAGCAACGCTATGTCAGTATTCTGGCTCCTCTCTGCCAGCTGAAGCTCAAATATGGATGAGTCAGAAGCACCCCTGTTAGTACTGATGTCAGGTTCTGAAACGTTTCATTCCCGGGTTGGTTGGTCCACTTTAAGAGGTATTTTTGGTGATGGTAGTTCTAGCGTTAGTCGGTCAGATACCATTTCTGCTTCTGTTAAAGTGTGGTCTATGATGCATAGCATAATTGCTGAACGAGAACATTTCCAAATGAAAATTATTCTTATGGGGGTGGGTAAATGCAATATTAAATTATTCTGTAATTGGACCCCAAATAAATAACTAAATGAATGAGTGAAAGTATAGAATATAATGTTAACATGTGAAAGGGAAAGAAATCATTAGGAATAAAGATGGAGCACAAAATAGGCAGAATCGGGTGTGCCACAGGGATCGTATCACCGACTACACTACAGTAAAACCACATCTTACCTCTGGCACAACCTGGGCTCCCTATCAGGCAGCCAATGGGAGAGAACCAGAGAAGGGAAGCAGTGAGGGAGTACAACAGGAGACATCAATATATAAAGAGATTATTACATTAGAGAATCACAGGAAAGATTTTATTGTCAGACATTAAAGGGAAAATTCAGACAATTCTGTGCCACAAATATTTGAGTTGTGTTATTCATGGTGACCAGCCAATCATTGCAAATATTAATTCCCCCCTCCTCTAATAAAAAAAAAAATATCACTAGCTGCAACAGAATACCATCGTGGAATGCATTTTTATGTCTACGAGTCCAGTATGAAGGAAGTTTATTTAACTAGGCAAGTCAGTTAAGAACAAATTCTTATTTATAGGCCAATTGTGCGCCGCCCTATGGATGCCGGATGTGATACAGCCTGGAATTGACCCAGGGACTGTGGTGACGCCTCTTGCACTGAGATGCAGTGCCTTAGACCTCTGCGCCACTTGGGAGCCCTAGTTAAAGGTATTTCACAAGCCAATGCTGTCTAGCATTAGCGCAATTAGTGGAAGTCTACAGCAACAGTTAGCATGCTAGCTGTTCATCTGACTCTGGGGAAGCAGATAAATGGCTTCATAGCCTAAATATATCCATTTAATATGAAGAACATTAGTAATTGGAGCTAAATACAGGGGTTTTTCCTTTATATAAAATTGTTAGGTGGTTCTAAGTGATAATTTTCAAAAGCACGCAGAAAATATATTGAATTATATTTAAATACCATCTCTGAGAACTAACAATCAAAATTAATTGGTAGAACTACAGAAAATTTGCTTCACAATAGCACAATTCTTTACACCGCCAAGATACTTTTCTAGGTAATAGACTGTTAGAGTTTACACTTCCACTGAACTGTGGAGAGGTCAAAATAAAGAAATGTCTACCAAATATATTAATAAAAGGTTTTTCATTACCGGTACTTCTACTTACCATTATTCACCTATGAGCCTTCGTCAAAGCTTTTTCTCATAATTGAGACGGTTGCTACTTACCACTGGATATCTTGATTAAAAGCTGACATGGTGGCAAAGAGAGTTTGAATGAGAAAAGTTATCTTTACGGGTTGCCCGTGTGGTTGATCCTTTTGGCGGTAAGTATATAACCACAGGAAAGTATTGTAACGACCCTGGCTTTATAAGCGCGGAAATCGACCCTGCCGGACGTCGGGCTAGAAGGTCGAGGGTTCGAGACCTGCTCCCTGCCTGTTTCATTACAGTTTAATTACTTTTCAAAGCGCTGGCATTGCATTTCTATCACCTGAAACATGCGAACAATATAAAAATAGATGCACAAGACACATGCACGTGTTTACATGGTTCTGCACATGCTTTGGGTAATAGAAAACGGAATGAACTACCCGCGCCTTGAAAAGTAGATGTAATTATACTTCCTGTGGACATATTGTCTCACATTACAACAGCAAAAATGACCAACCGCACAGACAACCGGTAAAATACGTTGAAATAAATTTGTATTCAACATGCTGGCTTGTTGAGGTCGTGATCGATCACTTTCCTGATTCAAACTCTGATTTCTGTCCGACGTAGAATTCTATGGAATTGAACATCGGGTTTCCCAATCCAGGCAATCTTGAACGCACCGCAATGATAACTATTTTGACAAGTTGGCAGCTAACCAAGTAGGCATATGATTCTTTGGATTATAGCTAGTTCGCAGATTTACCCAAAACTTGCCAAGTCATATTTAGCTAAAGCCAAGGGCGGCTAGCAAGTTACTGCCGTACGGGTACGAATCGGGGCCTATCGGAATGGCAAGGTCAGGACCGCAGCTCGTCTCGTTTTTTAAGAAAAGGACAAGCGGTCATGTGTATCCTATAGTAAAATACTATACATAAACAGTACTTACATTTCTTCTTGCGCTACCCCTCAGCACGTTGGAGATTATTGTCAACATCTTTTGCATACTATTTGGCCGCCAGCGATCTGCAGAAGGTTTTCCCCTCAGTCCTTCCTGCCTGTCAAAACAAACGCTACCAAAATGACGTTACCGACAAAATCCACGTCGACTGCAGATGACGACATGCGCTACGCCTAAAAATAAATAAATGCACGAGCTTCTTAAGGTCCTTGTGTAATTGTAATGTGATATTGTACCCCCTAGCTCGATTGTCCATTGTTTGTAATCTATGTATGCTTGTGTTCCCTCATGTGCTTTATGTATTGATTTGTTGTTAATAAAAAAAAAAAAAAAAAAAAAAAATAATAAAATAAAATTTAAAAAATGCACGAGCTTCGAGATTTTGCAGAAGCACAGGCTTATTTCTGTACGAGCGAGTTCCTCTTCAAGTATTTGATTGCACAATGAATTACCAAGTACTTATTCGAGTATGTTTAACGGCGGATTGCATCCAATACATGTTGCATTACCGCAACCAACGGTTCCCCAAAGCACACACATCCCTGGGTCGCTCCTCTTTTCAGTTCGCTGCAGATAGCGACTGGAACACTCAAATTGGACCATTTTATCTCCATCTCTTCAAAGACTCAATCATGGACACTTACTGACAGTTGTGGCTGCTTCGCGTGAGGTATTGTCGCTACCTTCTTGCCCAATAATGTTTCTACCATGCTATGTTGTCTTAGGTCTCTTTATGTAGTGGTGTGTTTTGTCCTACATGTATTTTTGAATTTGTTATCCCTGTCCTCAAAGAGGAGCCTTTTGGTAGGCCGTCATTGTAAATAAGAATTGGTTCTTATCTGACTTGCCTAGTTAAATGAAACTAGACTGGGGTATTTTTTTATATAAAAAAGCAACCCAACCCTCGTCCTGGAGATCTACAGTTCTGTGGGGTTTCAGTCCAACCCTAATTTAACACACCTGATTCTACTAATTAGCTGCTCAAGACCTTAACTAGCTGAATCAGATATGCTAAGTTAGGGTTGGAATGAACCTAGCTCTCCAGGAAGAGGGTTGGACAGTCCTGCCTTATACTTTGAGGGAAGATATCGTTTTAAAATATCCTACCATAACCCTACACTCATTAAAAACACACCAGGCTAGTTGACTATTTAAACATATATAATCCTACCTCAGGCCAACAGCCTGGAAAGACAGGACACCACTCAACACACCCTGTAACTCTTCTGACGTCAAATCTCTTACACCAACATATTTTTATGCAGCTGCCACCACAACCTCTATTTTCTGCGACTTATGTTCCATCCCTGTGGTACAGTTGATAACCATAGCTATGAATGCTAAAAAGCCAAAGCCAATTCTCACACTAATCCTCCCCCTTGACCCATCTTCCTCTACTTTCTTCACTGCCTCAACATCTGACAGGCACCCTCTGCACTACTCTAACCTCAACCTGTCTCTCGCACCGGACATTTCTGATCCCCAGCCCCATGGGCACCTGTACAATTAACACATACTGCTTTTTTCTCTTCAATACTACACATTCCTTTGTCTCATGCCCTTCTGCACACCTGGTAACCTCCCTCCTACACACTGCTGGGACATGCCTATAAGCTTGACACCTGTAACAACATAATGGATTCGTCACAAAAGCTTGTAGTGGATAACTGAAATATCCTAACATCACTTTGTCGGTCAAAGACTCAACATCAAAACTCAAAAGTACAAACAATGACTTCTGTTTCACCTGTCACTACACCCTGTCTGTGTCGCACCAAACGATGAGCGTCACAAACACCGGGAATCTTCCCCTTCAGTTGATCCATTTTCGCATTTACCGTTACCCCAGTAATCACTATTTTCAACAGCGCTCTTTTCTTTAGCGCAAAACAAGTCCCATCTCTGGTCCCCATTCGTGTGGCGCGGAACCCCTGCTCCCACTGACCAGCGGGAAACACAAACAATTATCACAAGGCCACGTAGGGTTACCTTAACCGATACCACAGCACCCAACGTTTTAACCCACTCTGAAACCATATATGGATCATCCAAAAGGCACCGGTAAACTTTCTGCAAAAATGTTACTCCTACCATCACAGACTTAAAACAAATCTTTATCATGACCATCAGTGCAAGCCTCGGGAATTACCAGGCACACACAAAATAAAATGGTAAAGTCATAAATAGAAACGATGTATAGACTGGTATATGATTTTTTTTATACAGGGACCTAGTTTCTCTATTTTTTCTTCACATTTTTATTACTACTTGTTCTTTTTTTCCTTTGTATTTGGCATTTGACTTTTGATTGATAGTGTTATTCTACTGCATTGCTGAGGAGTTAACAAACAAGCGGTTCACTCTACCATGTGCACGTGACCAATAAACTTCGATTTGAATCTGCACATCCTTCACATCCCTGTTTAAGATGAAGTAACACAATATGAACTATATTGTAAGGACCCTTGAATGCAAAAATAAGAATGATCAAATAAACAAAATAGGAAATATATGCGTTCATCACATCGTTTTCATATAGTTTGATATACCCAAATCGATCATTATCAGACACTAATAATCATTTCTGTTTACTTGAACAAGGACGACCTCCTTTCAGGATAAAGGGAAAGTACCTTGCGAAAAGGTTCTATCGATCGAGGCCAATTTCGTGTTCACGTGAAATAGCGCCCCTGCACTTTCCTAGAAACTAGCTAGCTACGTGCTTTTAGCAAGACAGTGTAATGGACGTCATGCTTCATATGAAGATGTTAAAGGACATTTTAAGTGTGTTTTGCACAATTTGTTTGGTCACCAATTTTTCCACTGCAGCCCAAGACGGTTCTAATGGGAAAAAGGACCAAGAATGTCACAACTACGCTGGAGGACACGTCTACCCCGGAGAGGCTTTCCGTGTGCCCGTCTCTGACCATTCCCTGCACCTCAGCAAGGCGAAAAGTGGGTATTGTCCCTGTACAGTTGTACTTAACAATCCCATTGACTCTAAAATTATTTTAATTATTTTACTCAACATTATATGCATATGGTACTTTTGTTTTTAGCTACGGCGCTATTTAGCTTGACTGCAGGCAACTTAATTAGCTAACGTTAGCGGACTTGATTAGCTAGACACTGTGCCAATTATCTGCAAATTGTCCAGTTTTCCCTTGCCAAGTTCACCACTGACGTTAGCATAACATTTGTATGCGCGTTATTGTAATAATGCCAGCTTTTACTTGTAGATCAACATTCATAAGTAGTAGTTAGTACATTTGGACACGTCAAGCCAAAACGTTGCTCCAATTACTTTGTCGAGTACAGGAGTACCCGCGCAATAACAATTGCTGCGTACCACACAATCCCAATGGATGCATCTCAGTCAGTTATGTGGGTTCCTCTTCGAGCTCACGCCTTCATCAGCATTCGTTAAGAGGCAGGTGAAATGTAAATTCTCAGTAGGTGGCCTCTATTCGCTTTCACATTTCCTGCGTTTTCCAAACAGAAGATGGCTAGGTGACAAGGAAGCCAATACCAGACTTCTGAGATGCAACCATCCAGAATACACTATATATATTTAAGTGTTCCCTTTATTTTTTGAGCAGTAATATATATATATGAACACTTAAACAACGCAATGTAACTCCAAGTCAATTACACTTCTGTGAAATCAAACTGTCCACTTAGGAAGCAACACTGATTGACAATAAATTTCACATGCTGTTGTGCAAATGGAATAGACAACAGGTGGAAATGATAGGCAATTAGCAAGACAATTAAGGAGTGGTTCTGCAGGTGGTAACCACAGACCACTTCTCAGTTCCTATGCTTCCTGGCTGATGTTTTGGTCACTTTTGAATGCTGGCGGTGTTTTCACTCTAGTGGTAGCATGAGATGGAGTCTACAACCCACACAAGTGGCTCAGGTAGTGCAGCTCATCCAGGTAGTGCAGCTCATCCAGGATGGAACATCAATGCGAGCTGTGGCAAGAAGGTTTGCTGTGTCTGTCAGCGTAGTGTCCAGAGCATGGAGGCGCTACCAGGAGACAGGCCAGTACATCAGGAGACGTGGAGGAGGCTGTAGGAGGGCAACAACCCAGCAGCAGGACCACTACCTCCGCCTTTGTGCAAGGAGGAGCACTGCCAGAGCCCTGCAAAATGACCTCCAGCAGGTCACACATGTGCATACGGTCAGAAACAGACTCCATGAGGGTGGTAATGAGGGCCCGACGTCCACAGGTGGGGGTTGTGCTTACAGCCAACACCGTGCAGGACGTTTGGCATTTGCCAGAGAACATCAAGATTGGCAAATTCACCATTGGCGTCCTGTGCTCTTCACAGATGAAAGCAGGTTCACACTGAGCACATGTGACAGAGTCTGGAGATGCCGTGTAGAACGTTCTGCTGCCTGCAACATCCTCCAGCATGACCGGTTTGGCGGTGGGTCAGTCGTGGGGTGGCATTTCTTTGGGGGGCAGCACAGCCCTCCATGTGCTCGCCAGAGGTAGCCTGACTGCCATTAGGTACCGAGATGAGATCCTCAGACCCCTTGTGAGACCATATGCTAGTGCGGTTGGCCCTGGGTTCCTCCTAATGCAAGACAATGCTAGACCTCATGTGGCTGGAGTGTGTCAGCAGTTCCTGCAAGAGGAAGGCATTGATGCTATGGACTGGCCTGCCCGTTCCCCAGACCTGAATCCAATTGAGCACATCTGGGATCATGTCTCGCTCCATCCACCATCGCCATGTTGCACCACAGACTGTCCAGGAGTTGGCGGATGCTTTAGTCCAGGTCTGGGAGGAGATCCCTCAGGAGACCATCCGCCACCTCATCAGGAGCATGCCCAGGCGTTGTAGGGAGTTTATACAGGCACGTGGAGGCCACACACACTACTGAGCCTTATTTTGACTTGTTTTAAGGACATTCCATCAAAGTTGGATCAGCCTATAGTGTGGTTTTCCACTTTAATTTTGAGTGTGACTCCAAATCAGAAGAAATAAGAAATGTGTTATACTCTGAATTGGACCATTATCCCAACTGTTACACGAAATAACTGCCCTTTTCGAGCTCATGCTAGGTAGCATAAGCCACACCAGCCATTTTGGAATGGCAGTGTCAGCGTTCTTCGAAGTTTAACAGCGGTTGGTATCCAATAAATGTTGCATTACCACCACCAACTAGACTAGTGTATAACCCTTATACTTTGCTTGAAAAAAGGAAAATAAATCAACTAATGCCCAATCATCTAACCCTACACTCATTAAAAACCCACCACCCTACTCCACTCTAAACCTATCTAGTCCTACCTCAGGCCAACAGACTGAAAGGACGAGACACCACCACTCGACACAGCCTGTAACTCTTGTAACGTCAAATCTCGTACACCAAAATACTTCTCGTTTGGTGCGACGCGCCTGCTCCCTCAGACCAGTAGTGTCAGCCAATCGGCTCCTTTGTTATTCAACATATGCCTTTCCATAATGGGGCGGCAGGGTAGCCTAGTGGTTAGAGCATTGGACTAGTAACCGAAAGGTTGCAAGTTCAAATCCCCGAGCTGACAAGGTACAAAATCTGTCGTTCTGCCCCTGAACAGGCTGTTAACCCACTGTTCCTAGGCCGTCATTCAAAATAAGAATTTGTTCTTAACTGACTTGACTAGTAAAATAAAGGTTTAAAAAAAAAAAAATGGCAGCTGTGGCTACTGCTACCTAGCATCAGGACGAAAAAAAACTAGCAGTTGTTTAATCTTCGAGGTGTAACAGTTGGGATAATGGAGTACAACGCAGTTCTTAACCCTGTATTGAGGTTTGTTTTCCAAGCCATATCTCGCGCTGGCTCTGCGTGTTCTTAATCTAAACAGGAATCCTGTCTGACCCCAGTGCAGCTATAATCAAGAGTGGGGTCGACATCTATTCTGGCTAATATGCACCCAATGATGTGATGCTCCCCATGGAATCCCCATGCGAAAACTGCACATTTTAGAGCTGCCTTTTATTGTCCAAAGCACAAGGTGCAAATGCGTAATGATAATGTGGTTTAATCAGCTTTTTGATATGCCACACCTGTCAGGTGGATGCATTATCTTGGCAAAGGAGAACACTTTACATGTTGTATTTCTATTTTTGTTCAGTATATTATGCGTGGCGGACAACTAATATAGTATTTGTTCATTGTTGATGAGCAGTGTGCAAATACTATTAGTTGTCCGCCACGCATAATATACTGGACAAAAATAGAAATACAACATGTAAAGTGTTGGTCCCATGTTTCATGAGCTGAAAGAAGATCCCAGAAATTTATATATGCACATCCCTGTTCGTATTTCTCCTTTGCCAAGATAATGCATCCACCTGACAGGTGTGGCATATCAAAAAGCTGATTAAACCACATTATCATTACGCATTTGCACCTTGTGCTTTGGACAATAAAAGGCAGCTCTAAAATGTGCAGTTTTCGCACAACACAATACCACAGATGTCTCAAGTTTTGAGGGAGTGTGCAATGTGCATCCTGACTGCAGGAATTCCCACCAGAGCTGTTGCCAGATCATTTTAATGTTAATTTCTCTCCATGAGCCACCTCCAACATTTTGTTTAAGAGAAATTGGCAGTTTGTCTAACTGGCCTCACAACTGCAGTCCACATGTAACCACAACAGCCCAGGACCTCCACATCTGGCTTCTTCACCTGCAGGATCATCTGAGACCAGCCACTTGGACAGCTGATGAAACTGAGGACTATTTCTGTCTGAGGAAAAACTCATTCTGATTGGCTGGGCCTGGCTCCAAAGTGGGTCGCCTATGCCCTCCCGGCCCACCCATGGCTGCACCCCTGCCCAGTCATGTGGAATTCGTAGATTAGGACCTAAAGAATTGATTTCAATTGACTGATTTCCTTATATGAACTGTAACTCAGTAAAATGGTTAATTGTTGCATGTTGAGTTTTATATTTTGTTCAGTATAAATGCAGTAATCATGTGCACAGCAGGATTTGTACCCTTCCTGTTACTTTTTCATTTTGAATCTGAAGACATTTGATTTGTTTGTCCCTAAAAGGTGATCAGCAAATATCTTGCTTGCTCGTGCTTTGAACCATTATCAAATTATATATTTCTTTCTTATTTTTGCAGTTTCAAAGCCGGCACCTTATTTTGAGGGGTCAGCTGTGATCGATGGAGAGTTTAAGGAGCTCAAGCTGTCTGACTACAAAGGGAAATACCTAGTCTTCTTCTTCTACCCCCTGGACTTGTGAGTACTATCTTTTATTGACCTTCATCCTAAAACAAATCTCTGTACTGTTGGTTGCAACTGTCAGAAAATGTGTTCATAGGCTAGTAACTTTCTGTTTAGTGACTTTGTTACTCTATAACAGTGGTCGACATTCCAGGCATCCCTAGTCGATCACCAAACTTTTCTGTAAGAAAAGTCAACGATAAAGGCTGGCACTTTTTTTAAAATTATTGTTTGTTGCGCTGTTGGTGGTAGGTGCACTTGATTCAGAAGCCCTGCGTACTGGATAAGCAAAAGTGTTCCCATTTTTAACTATTTTTTTTTTTCTGTCTGAAATGACTAACTCTGCCTACCCGGCGGACCGGGAGATCTTTGGCCACTCAATGTAGCCAATCGGATAGTTCAAATCACTGTGCCTACAGATCTTCCATGCCCCCCGGCCATGGCAAAGTTTGAGACTAGCCTACGTAAGATGTAATAATTTTTAAAACCATGACCTCAGAGACTGTCAAACAATAAAGCAAAGAGCTGCTGTTTTTGAATAAGTTCATGTTTACATTTTTTAAAATTACTTTTACCCCCTTTTCTCCCCAATTTTGTGATATTCAATTGGTAGTTAGTCTTGTCCCAGTCTGTATGGACTCGGGAGAGGCAAAGGTCAAGAGCCATGCGTCCTCCGAAACACGACCCCGCCGAGCCGCGCGGCACCAATGTGCCGGAGGAAATACCGTACAGCTGGCTACCGCAGTCAGCGTGGATGGGCCGGTACTGCCACAAGGAGTTGCTAGAGCGCGATGGGACAAGGACATCCCAGCAGGCCAAACTCTCCCCTAACCCTGACGAGGCTGGGCCAATTGTGCGCCGCTTCACAGGTCTCCCGGTCGTCGCTGGTTGCGCCACAGCCCGGAATCTAACCCAGATCTGTAGTGACACCTCAAGCACTGTGATGCAGTGCCTTAGACCACTGTGCCACTTTGGGAGGCCATGTTTATGTATTTGTTCAGCAGTGTCGACACTTGTAATTGTGTTGAATAAAAATATAAAACGTGTTTCTCTCTACTTCCACTCTTGTTGCAACTGCAATGAATGAGTAGCCAAGTGTATCGATAGCTCTGCGTTTTAAAAATTATTATTAGCAGCTTGTCTATTTTACAATTGCGGAATATTTCAATTTTTCTAGTCATAGGAACAAAAGCGAGATCCGACTACAAAAAAATGTTTTGAAAGGTTATCCAACTCGTCATGATTTGACTTGTTTTTTAAAATTTTCTCCCGAGTTCCCTGTTGTCTTGAAAGCACAATCAGATGCATTTACCATCTGCCCAGTAAAATGAAAAAGCAAATTATTTAAATTTATGTTCCGCAGTACACCGCAAGTGCTACACTAACTAATCTATTTTGTTATCAAAGCTCGTATTTTGAAATCTAATACTGTCTGAGAATAACAATATTGGCAGGCCAGGCATAAAGGTAATATGCTGTGTTCATGTTTAGGCCTACTGCCCAAACCTTATTCCTACATTTAAAAAAATTTTTTTTACATGAACCTAATAAAAACAGTTAAGTCATGATTAAAAAATAAGCAACAATCTGAGCGGTAGGTCTCTGCTTTGTTTTTGACTGCAGAAGTTATCCTGACTGAGAAAAGGTTGGTGACCGACCACTGCTCTAAAAGATCAAATAGAAATCTAAATAATCTGTGGTGTATTAATTACCTCTTGCAATGGAAACCGTTTACTAGTTTAAGAACCAAACGGAGCAAACGAAACAGGGAGGAACCTTCCTGTAGTTGTCCAATAGAAACTTTTGCAACAGAATTGGGTAATGAATACACCCCAGCTTTTAATTGTGAGTCTAGCCTATTTGTTTTAGTATTTTATCATAAAATATACACTGTAGTAACTGTTTATACACTTTTCTGAGTTCTTACATGACATTTTCTATATTATAGAATCATTGACTGAATGAAAATGCAGTATGCTATGTCTAAAGTAATAATGCTGTTGGCTATGTATTATTCTGATGACCCTCACACTGTGTACCTGCAGCACATTTGTCTGCCCGACTGAGATTATTGCATTCAGTGATCGTGTGCACGAGTTCCATGCCATCAATGCTGAGGTTGTTGCCTGCTCTGTTGACTCACAATTCACCCATCTGGCATGGTAAGATTATAAGCATCACACCCCTCTTCAGAGGTGCTTGGACTTTTTCAGAGCACTTCATCTTTTTTCCCTTGACCCTCTGGTTTTATGTTAACAGGATCAACACACCTAGGAAGCAGGGTGGACTTGGGCCAATGAAAGTCCCTCTGCTGTCTGACCTCACACACCAGATTTCCAAGGACTATGGAGTCTTCCTAGAGGATGCAGGACACACACTCCGGTGCAGTTACACTCACACATGAAGTAGAAACTACTACAAAAGATGATGCCTAGTATTGGTTTGATACAACTGCTATAGCCAGAACATTTTTCCTCATTAACCTCCTTTTATAATTCGGTTCAGTGAAAAACGGTACAACAAAATACCTGTTAACTGTTTTAAGTTCATGAAGTCTAAATTCATGCAGTTTGAAACTGAAGCAATCATTGTTGTCATTCTCCCCCTCAGGGGCCTGTTCATCATCGATGACAAGGGAGTCCTGAGGCAGATTACCATGAATGACCTCCCGGTAGGGCGCTCTGTAGATGAGACCCTGCGGCTGGTCCAGGCCTTCCAGTACACTGACAAACATGGTGAAGGTATGGTTCAGTCTCATCACATAACACATTCTCAGATATTACAGCTAGATACTTAACTACCTGTGGTTGCTATGGATGGTCTTTGTTTACAGTTTGTGTGAAATAAATACTTTTTCTTTTTGCAGTGTGCCCAGCAGGATGGAAGCCAGGCAGTGACACGGTGAGTTTCATACTGTGTGTGTGTTTCCAAATAAGTGCGTGCATGAGAGAAATATTATTTTCATAGACATTGCTTGAGACAACTGTACTAATTCAGTGTATTACACTCCATAGATAATCCCAGACCCATCGGGCAAACTCAAGTACTTTGACAAGCTGAACTGACCCTCCCTTGCTCTCTAAACACTTTGGTTGAAGCTCAGAATAAAAACAGGGTTTTGATAATCTGGTGTCTGTTTTGTTTTAGCAATGTACAGGCATTTGACATTATTAAATCTCATCTAGTGATCTCTGAGTAAACTGGTTACCTTTGAGATGAGAAACAGGCCACGAACTACAACAACCAAATAATGCCTTTTGGAACTGAGTCACCCTCTCCTAATGGGAGACATTAGATGGCGCTGTTGATGAAATTAGTGAAATGCATGTATTCAATGTTTCTCCTATGATTTTTTTTTTTTCACCCGGGTTGGCAAAGTTAGTATAGTGGGCGTGGCCATTTTTTGCTCTTTTTTTTTTTTAAGGCACTCTTGGCTGCAGACACAATGTTGCTGTTTTAAAACTAATTTCTTGCAATTCTACACATTTTGCCATGGTTTATGGTGTGTTCCTATGCTATAATGGTGCCCCAAGTCATGACATTTTGGGTATTTTAGATTCTCCCTGACTTTGTTTTTTATTTTGGTGATTGTTAGTTCTCAAAGATGAGAATTATTACATGACATACTTTACATACATACTTGATCTAGTTTTAGTCATATTTTTGGAGTCTAAATGAATATAGGGGAAATGCTGTTCTTATATAATATGTTGAGTGTGCCAAATATGTCCCACTCCAATGGACTGGACACCAGATAACAGTTGGCTATAAACTAGTCGCTTGAGTATTGGGCATTCCTGGGGAGGGGTCCTATAACAAATAAATACTCTGGAATATGATGGACATGCACTCTGGAAATAATTGGAATTGTTTTAAATGTAAATTAAACTACAGTACATCCATAATATGTACCTCAAAGTGCACACACAATTCATTTACACAACATGTACAGTAGGTCTGCATGGTCACATGTCTCAATTAATGAAATGCCATCAGAATATCACATACAGGACCAGTCAAAGAGAAACCAAACGTAAAGAGTTTCGTGGCAGTTCAAGGTCACAAGTTTATAGATCATGCCAGCATCTGCTTTCCTGGAGATTGTAGTACATCTGAGTCACTACTGTGAAGCTTTGCAGAGCAATGCCATGGACTGAGTCATAAACCTTTTTTAAATATGATCTCTTATCTAGTTTAAATTACTTAAGACTTTTATAACTAACTGACACTTCTAATAAATCCTGGGATTTCACATAACTTAGACTGGCAGTACAATATTGCTGCCAACAGGTTTGGCCAAGACTGCAGGCCTATTTGACAAGAATAGGTGTTTTTTTCTTAAGAATATTGGAGATTTTGTTGACATAAAGAAGAGATGAAGGGCCCTTAACCTCAGTGATTCATGTTTAAGTGGCCTAAAGCCTATGTATTTACAATTAAGTTACAAAGGCGGGTACTGTGTAATTACAGTGTAGGCACACAGGGTTATGGTACTTACAACTGTGACATGTAATTAGTCTACATGTGCCTACCAATGTGTAGAATAAATACTGTAGATGTGCCTACCACGTAACTACATTTGTTTTTATGTCCCTTGATTGACCATCCCTTCTCAAACTTGTGATACATCATAAACACATGGACTGTGTGTTTCTGATGGTACTGTGAAACAGATGTGTATGCATGTGGGACAGCTTCAAGGCATTGTGAGACCCTGTTTTTACAATGTGGGTGTCACACAAATACTGTACACCATGTGACAAGAGAAATGGGTTACATAACTTTGATGGTCATTTCATGCATTTATCACATGACCTTTTTATATAAAACATGACCCATTTACAATACTAGTAAAAGTGTGTGTGTGTCATTGTGCACTGATTTTAATAACTTTATATATTTTTTTAAATAGACCCATTCCACAAAGTCAAGTAGGTAGTCTAGGCAAATATGACTGAATTAGAGTTAATCCTAAACCTATTGTAGAGAGTCTTTACAATGCATGGACAGCTGTAGGCCTACTGTGCATGCATTGTCATCAAGAGATGAGCATTAAGCAGCCTGCAGAAGTCCTAAAATGGGCTCGTTTGAGCGGGTCAATTTTGTCTAGTCCGATGGTCACCGCCTTTGAAAGTGTGTTGCATTATGGGAATAAAAATGAACTTTACAAAAACCATGTGATCAAAGATCATGCAGATTTGATGAAATTGCCTTCAAGTCACTGCGAATGCTTCTCATCAACTGCAACATACAGACAACGGTCAGCTAATGCAGGGTTTCCCGAACTCGGTCCTGCCCCCCCCCCCCCCCCCATACATAGCTGAATCAAATAACCCAAAAGGAAGAGGCGAAGCGAGAGGATTTACCCCAAAATCTGTCCGTGTAAGATGAGCAGACCTAGTGGAGTTTTTTTCTTCCTGTGGAGGTCAATGGGTGTCGAATTACACTAGGCCTATTTGATCCAATAGAGGTTTGCAATGTTTAGGCTGTTAACAAACGTACTGATATGAGTGGATGTACGTGGCATTCCTGCAAATTTTAGAAAAACTACTTTAGTTGTGCCTGTTGTTAACAGTATGTCTGCCCTCATTTGATAGAATGGTCCCATCTGATCTCGCCTGCCTTCCATCTTTTGAGGACTTGTATTTCCAATGTTGGAGCGGTCACTCAACTATCTTGTCAATATAATAGATACTCTTTGACATGATTGAAACAGGAACCAACTTTGCTGTGATTCTAAAAGCTACAGGGATACCTCTCTGAAACAATTGCACGCGCGTCATGTTTTCAATTTGAGTGCGTATGATGTGGGGGTATAGAAAAGTATATTTCGAAATTTTGTAAAGAAAACGGATTGTTACATTTGTTTATAAATGTTTGTTGACACTGCCATGTTGATCTGAGCCTTGCTGTTAGAAAACCACTAACGTTGGTGTTCGTCTGTCGCAGGTGCACTTTCCTGAGTTTAACGCGGCATTGCTGAACGCACCACACCCAATGGACGGCAGAAACCCTATGACGTTGTTAGGCTATTTCCCCGTTTAGTCTGATTGACATTAGATAGCACAGTCACAAATTCTAAATGCAATTTCTCATAAAAATGTATGAAAACAACATTTGAGCTTTTTTGTCTTAATTTAAGGTTAGAGTTAGGCACTAAGTTCGCAGTGGGGTCAAGGTTAGGTTTAAAATCACATTTTAAGAATATTAATTTGAGAAAATACTTTGTGGTTGGGGGAACTAGTGACGACCGTTTAGTCATCCGGATGTGATTGTGACATGCTTACGAAGTGCGTATAAAAAGGGGTAAAGCACTCTAGAAAGGTATTGCGCTGCCTGCGATTTAGGCGAATGTAATTCCGCACGAGCTGGAATCCTAACCTTACTGCGGGGGGTGAACTCCTGAGAAGCGGATGAAGAAACAGGTTTTGCTTCTTTTTACATTCCGAGGACTTGTAAGAAAAGGAAAAAAGAGTAAAAGAAGGAAATGTCGAACTTTATATTACGGAAAGCTGAGCCCAAGGACGTGTCAGACATATTGCGACTCATAAAGGTAGGAGGTTCCATTCCCTGTGTTTCAAGGATTTATGTAGAAATGTATCTAGTCGTTCTCAAATCCGTTATAAAAGTTTGATTTTCTTGTTCATTAAAAAAAAAGCCTAGACATATTTCTCAATGTTATTGTGACATTTGACTAACAATTATTTTATTAACTATAAGGATTTTTTTTTTTCATGCCCTATATTTCCAGGAACTTGCTAAATTTGAAGAAATGGAGGAGCAGGTCATCTTGACAGAGAAAGGTAGTCTACTCTTAGGCCCGTGTTTGTTTGGCATATTGTGACCATATGAAATGTTTCCCCAAACAAATCCGAAGTCTCTTCATAAATGTCCTCATAATTTACTTTAGAACTACTCGAGGACGGCTTTGGGGATCATCCGTTCTACCATTGCGTCGTCGCGGAAGTCCCTGAGGATCATCAGAGTTCAGATGGTAAAATATGTTGTAATTTTGTTTCCACGTTCTCGCTCACACCACACACATCTTTCAATGACCGTTTGTAAGGAAATAGTGCAATGGTTAAATCATTCAAGGGAAAATCCACTCCAACTAAATTTTTGTATTTTATTTTTTACATTAGTCCAATGTTTATAGTCCCAACAAGTTTTGCATATGTCAACAGGCAAGTTTTCAAGATATTGGACGTTCAAGAAGCAAAGTAACACCTGCCATCATTGGGATGAGACAATATGCGTTTGAGTGGCGTTTCCCTTTTAAATTCAAAACTTGAAATGTGCAGTGTTGGTGTGCATAACTCTAAGTCCAGTTTCAACTCAGACAACCTCGCAGAGCATGATTTATCTCAAGGACCAACCTGACCAAGCATGGACTCCGATATTAATCATGATGTGGTTTGGAATGTCAACTTATAAATTCTCCAACACCTCCTTGTTATATCATAATTAGGCCCCATAGATTTTCCTGACTGACCAAGACCAATCTCCATTATCATACACAATAAGCCCAGTGGGGTTTAGCATCAAGTCCTAGTAGTATAATAGTTTTACACGTCCTTGCCGGTTTTGATGTGGATGTTTTCACTGTTTTAGGATACACTGTCATTGGGTTTGCCATGTACTACTTCACCTATGACCCCTGGATTGGAAAGCTGCTCTACCTAGAGGACTTCTATGTGATGAAAGAGTTCAGGGGTAAGTATTGTCTACCCTGAGTCTTGTCATAAAATATTTTTTATTTATTTCACCAGGTAAGCTAGTTGAGAACAACTTCTCATTTGCAACTGCGACCTGGCCAAGATAAAGCATAGCAGTTCGACACATACAACAACACAGAGTTACACATGTAATGAACAAAACATAATCAATAATACCGTAGATATGATGTGTTATTTACATTGAAGGCAAGTGAATCAGGGTCCATGGATCCAGAGCTTAAATCAATCTAACCTTTGATCCTGTTTTTTCTCAGGTTATGGTATTGGGTCAGATATCCTGAAGCTTCTGAGTGGGGTAAGTCTACTTTTTTGCAATCAATTCACCGGAAGGACATTTTTCTTTTCCAAAACATGAAAAAGTTGAGCCTATACATCGTAAGTCCAGCCTATGGAACAATCTCAAGCTATTTGATGACCCTGTCCAGTCTAACTTTATTGTCCTCCCTTCAACAGACGGCAGTTAAGACTCGCTGCAGTAGCATGCACTTCATCGTAGCAGAGTGGAACAAGCCGTCCATAGAGTTCTACAAGCGCCGTGGAGCCTCAGACCTGTCTGATGAGGAGGGCTGGCGACTCTATGCGATTGAGAAGGATGACCTGGTTAAGATTTCTACCACGACGCGCTAAATTCATCAAATGATTACTGATGGCAGCCTTCTCCCTTTGACTCCATTGGCAATGTTTTTAATTATTTTTTAAAAATGTGTATCATTAAATACAAACTTATTTTTTAAAGTTCTTCATGCAGGACTGGTTATATATATTTTTTAAAAACATAACTAAAGTCAGCAAGTTTAATTTACTTGCATCTGATTGGTTGTGAGGGACCTACCTTCATCAAGGAAATGGGGATACCTAGTCAACTGATGTCTTAAACATTTAACACCACCCCAGAACTATACTGACATCAGCTAGTCATGTGATTGTGTACTAGCACATAGAGGAATCGGCATGTTGCTTTCGAAACTCCTTATAACGTTTTTCTACCAATGATAACGTCTGGCTCAGAAGTAGGGGCTTGTTTATGGAAGGACAGAACTCTTAAATGTCTTGTCAAACAAGTTTATTTTGTTTCACTAATTTGTCCTCACATGCCTAGAGTGCCATTATAGTATTTTTTGTGGCCTTTAGTTTACTGTAAAAAAGCAATGTCGTCAATAGATACAAAACATTTTCAGGTCAACATAGATACAGTACATTTAAATCACAAAATTGAACATTATACATACATTTTATAACCTAAGTGACTGGTCCTGGGTAAATGCCAGAGAAACACTGGGATTTTGCAGATTTGGGAGTGAGCCTAACAATATGTACAGTAGCATACAGGCAGCTGGACCTGTTATACCTGGGAATACTGCTAATCTTGTTTTGTTGTCGATCCTATCACACCTTATCTGAAAAAATAAGTCATTAAGCCTTTAGCTGCAATAATTTGTTAGCATAAGCACCTATGTAAAGTACACTGTGTTTTATCATGAATTGACAAGTGATTGGGGTGTTCTATACATCTGCAGGCTGATTAAGAGGCTAATTGACCACCAGGTCACTGAAAGGTGCTGGAAGACTGGTATTGTGCAGAAATGTTCAGGTTTAGGAGACTGCAGCTGGGCTGTTTTCCTCTTTTTGTTTTTCATTGGCTGTGAAAGTAACCATGGCAGCATGTGAAAATTCAGACTTGACAACCCTTTACACATTTTTGTAACCTTTTATTTAACTAGGCAAGTCCACTTGAAACCTTCTTAACAATGACGGCCTACCCCGGCCAAATCCTCTAACCCGGATGACGCTGGGCCAATTGTGGGACTCCCGATCGCGGCCGGTATTGAACCAGGGTCTGTAGTGATGCCTCTAGCACTGCGATGCTGTGACTGCTACACCATTTGGGAGCCCACAAATAATCTGTATTAGTTTTGGACCTGACAGGATGAGCTCACCTTCCCCTCTACTGGTGTGGTGGCGGACTTGAAAAATGTCTCTGTTAGCGTAGCCCTGCAGGGCGAAATTGTACAACGAGTGTTCTGTGGGAAGGAAAAATAGCTTAAACACAACAGTATACTGTACATGGAGAACTGAATATCACAAGATTACCCTACAACATGTCTTGGCATGGAACAATATTCATTTTCTCCCACACGTGCAAGTACAAATAAAAACAACACACGACATACGATATATTGACACGCTCACTCACCTTGGCGATTGATGCGGCCGCTCGGGGGTAGTACATAGTGTCCCGCAGCCATCAGCCCTGTAGGGTAGATGAGCTTCTTCACCCTGGAGCCTAGGAGACACAAGAGTGGGGACCACAGACTATTTTTATTCAAGAAGATAGATTAGAAGCAAGAAAGGGAAAACTGGATAGGGCAACAGGAAGCAGTAGTAGGCCTGATATTTGATATGGTCTGGAGGCAACAGCTCTACCGCTAGACCAGACTCTAGCTCAGAGACTCACTGATACAGAGTGTTTGCTTAAACACAGAGACAAAGTGGATAAACCCAAACACACAATGGAGATAAAAAACAGGCTACTCGTCATCCAAACTCAAAACTAATACCTCTTGCAAGAAAGAGTCCAATGATACCAGCAAATCCAATGACCGCAACCCAATCCAAAGTAACTATTAAACAGTCAGGTGTCCCACTGAGTGGCCCCAGTGGGAATTGAACCCACGCATTACAAGCACCATGCTTTAACAACTGAGCCACACAGGATCACAGTAATGAGTAATGTGTGCACTTTGTGTGTATCACGGGGCGTGTGTTTTCTTACCACTTCCTAATTGGATGGCACTTTCAACCTTGGGCTTCACTTTTACAATGGTACCCTGAACCCTACAGGAGAGGACAGTACAGTGAACATGTAACATACATCCGGTAATATCACCCAATGTCTGCACCTTGAGAGCCATTCAAGAATGGATAAATGCTTATTTTTAATTGTTAAAGAATAAGTTCACATTTAATAATATGATAACATGATAATACGATATTTCATAGTAAATATGCTCTTGCCGAATAGTCTTCAATTTAAGGTTACTGAGCACACTGTGCACCTGTGATTCTTTACGTTGTTTGTACTGGTAGTATAACTAGTGGTAGGACTGCCATGTCCCCAGAAACCTCATCCAGGTCTGTGGGCCTTAAGCACTGGCCATTCTGTTATCCAGTAGAGTGCTTGTGTTGAACATCAAACAACAGCACTTTGTGTACCCTTGACTCATTGTAAAGACATTCTGCACTGTACAAGAACAACTACCAATAAAGTTCCAGCCAAGTCGCTGTACTGACAAACATGTGCTGTATGTTAATGAGCTGCTTATCTCTGGACTGAAAGAGTCAATGGGGAAGAGGTCAGGAGGGCAACTAAGAAACAGTGAACACAGTGACAAACACAGATGTTGAGTTCCCCTACGCAGACGTTGCATGCATCAACCAATGGTTGAGTGTGTCATCGACTCACAGATTGCTAAAACATATGATGTGGTTAGCTGATACAAAAAAGGATCTATCCAGGCATTGTAAGGTCTGGCATGTGTCAGCAGTACCTGTGAATTTATACATTCTTTATAGAGTACTTTACCAGTCTCTTAGAATTAACTAATCAGCTTAATCTTTATCCCCCTCTTTGAGTTTATGATGATTGTGTGTGTGTGTGTGTGTACACAAGTGTATGTGTTCGTGGCTATGGGGAGTACCTGAACCTTTTCCACTGTCGAATGGCTTGTTTGCTAAAAGGGTAGCAGATCGTTGGTGTGATCACATGGGCAGAAGCAGAGCAGCACAATCACAACTAACACTTCACAGCAGACAGACAAAATCATTCCAACACGTGCAATGATTATCGATTGCAGCATGAATTCACAGTAAAGGTCTACTGATCCATGTGAAATGCGCAGTACAGATTTACTGCCGTCGTGATATGCAACTTTTCAGGGAAGTTAGGAACAATTATACACAGGCAGTTAGGAAAGCTAAGGCTAGCAGAAATTTGCATCCTGTAGCACAAACTCCATGGAGAATAAGAGCACCTCCTCCCAGCTGCCCACTGCACTAAGGCTAGGAAACACTTTCAGAGCTGGTCATGGGTGCACCTCAGCCACGCTCAAGGTACTAAACGATATCATAACCGCAACTGATAAGAGACATTACTGTGCAGCCGTATTCATCGACCTGGCTAAGGCTTTCGACTCTGTCAATCACAACATTCTTATTGGCAGACTCAACAGCCTTGGTTTCTCAAATGATTGCCTCGACTGGTTCACCAACTACTTCTCTGATAGAGTTCACTGTGTCAAATCGGAGGGCCTGTTGTCCGGACCTCTGGCAGTCTCTATGGGGGTGCCACAGGGTTCAATTCTCGGGCCAACTCTCTTCTCTGTATACATCAATGATGTCGCTCTCGCTGCTGGTGATTATTTGATCCACCTCTACGCAGACGACACCATTCTGTATACAGTGGGGCAAAAAGTATTTAGTCAGCCACCAATTGTGCAAGTTCTCACACTTAAAAAGATGAGAGAGGCCTGTAATTTTCATCATAGGTACACTTCAACTATGACAGACAAAATGAGAGAAAAACATACAGAAAATCACATTGTAGGATTTTTCATGAATTTATTTGCAAATTATGGTGGAAAATAAGTATTTGGTCACCTACAAACAAGCAAGATTTCTGGCTCTCACAGACCTGTAACTTCTTCTTTAAGAGGCTCCTCTGTCCTCCACTCGTTACCTGTATTAATGGCACCTGTTTGAACTTGTTATCCGTATAAAAGACACCTGTCCACAACCTCAAACAGTCACACTCCAAACTCCACTATGGCTAAGACCAAAGAGTTGTCAAAGGACACCAGAAACAAAATTGTAGACCTGCACCAGGCTGGGAAGACTGAATCTGCAATAGGTAAGCAGCTTGGTTTGAAGAAATCAACTGTGGGAGTAATTATTAGGAAATGGAAGACATACAAGACCACTGATAATCTCCCTCGATCTGGGGCTCCACACAAGATCTCACCCCGTGGGGTCAAAATGATCACAAGAACAGTGAGCAAAAATCCCAGAACCACACAGGGGGACCTAGTGAATGACCTACAGAGAGCTGGGACCAAAGTAACAAAGCCTACCATCAGCAAGGGCATTGAAGATGAAACGTGGCTGGGTCTTTCAGCATGACAATGATCCCAAACACACTGCCCGGGCAACGAAGGAGTGGCTTCGTAAGAAGCATTTCAAGGTCCTGGAGTGGCCTAGCCAGTCTCCAGATCTCAACTCCACAGAAAATCTTTGGAGGGAGTTGAAAGTCCATGTTGCCCAGCAACAGCCCCAACACATCACTGCTCTAGAGGAGATCTGCATGGAGGAATGGGCCAAAATACCAGCAACAGTGTGTGAAAACCTTGTGAAGACTTACAGAAAACGTTTGACCTCTGTCATTGCCAACAAAGGGTATATAACAAAGTATTGAGATAAACTTTTGTTATTGACCAAATACTTATTTTCCACCATAATTTGCAAATACATTCATTAAAAATCCTACAATGTGATTTTCTAGATTTTTTTTTCTCATTTTGTCTGTCATAGTTGAAGTGTACCTATGATGAAAATTACAGGCCTCTCTCATATTTTTAAGTATGAGAACTTGCACAATTGGTGGCTGACTAAATACTTTTTTGCCCCACTGTACCTCAGGCCCTTCTTTGGACACTGTGTTAACTAACCTCCAGACGAGCTTCAATGCCATACAACTCTCCTTCCGTGGCCTCCAACTGCTCTTAAATGCAAGTAAAACTAAATGCATGCTCTTCAACCGATCGCTGACCTGCCCGCCCGTCCAGCATCGCTACTCTGAACAGTTCTGACTTGGAATATGTGGACAACTACAAATACCTGTGTCTGGTTAGACTGTAAACTCTCCTTCCAGACTCACATTAAACATCTCCAATCCAAAATTAAATCTAGAATCAGCTTCCTATTTCGCAACAAAGCATCCTTCACTCAGGCTGCCAAATATACCCTTGTAAAACTGACCATCCTACCGATCCTCGACTTTGGCGATGTCATTTACAAAATAGCCTCCAACACTCTTCTCAACAAATTGGATGCAGTCTATCACAGTGTCATCCATTTTATCACCAAAGCCCCATATATTACGCACCACTGCGACCTGTATGCTCTTGTTGGCTGTTCCTCGCTTCATACTCGACGCCAAACTCACTGGCTCCAGGTCATCTACAAGTCTCTGCTAGGTCAAGCCCCGCCTTATCTCAGCTCACTGGTCACCATAGCAGCACCCACCCGTAGCATGCGCTCCAGCAGGTATATCTCACTGGTCACCCCCAAAGCCAATTCTTCCTTTGGCCGCCTTTCCTTCCAGTTGTCTGCTGCCAATGACTTGAACAAACTGCAAAAATCACTAAAGCTGGAGACTCTTACCTCCCTCACTAGCATTAAGCACCAGCTGTCAGAGCAGCTCACAGATCACTGCACCTGTACATAGCCCATCTGTAAATAGCCCATCCAATCTACCTTATCCCCATACTGTATGTATTTATCTTGCTCCTTTGCACCCCAGTATCTCTACTTGCACATTCATATTCTGCACATTCTACCATTCCAGTGTTTAATTGCTATATTGTAATTACTTCGCTATTTATTGCCTTACCTCCCTTATCCTACCTCATTTGCACATGCTGTATATAGATTTTTCTACTGTATTATTGATTGTATGTTTTTTTATTCCATGTGTACCTGTGTTATTGTATGTGTCAAACTGCTTTGCTTTATCTTGGCCAGGTCGCAGTTGCAAATGAGAACTTGCTCTCAACTAGCCTACCTGGTTAAATAAAGGTTAAATAAAAAAAATAAACTGACCATGGTGAAACACAATGTACAGTATTTCTAGACCAGGGGTTCTTAAACTTTTTCAGCTCGAGACCCAAATTAGAAATGTACTGTGCTCCCATGACCCCAAATCTTCCTCTAACGACCCAAATTAAGAACAAATAGTGTGTTATTATAGATGTATAACTAAAAGTGTGTTATTATAGATGTATAACTCACGACCCACATTTCATATGCCTCGGGCCCACATTGGGTCTCGACCCATAGTTTAAGAAACCCTGGTGTAGACACATAGGAATACCAGTAAATATTAATGGGTCTCTGGGAAAATAATTACTGTGGATACTCAATACGCAAAGAGAAATTTAGATGAATGACAATAGTGAGACCAACTGCAGTTAATATTTACCGGTCACAACTAATCATAGTAAATCTTTGGAGGTCACAGGAAAAAGGGTGCATTGTAAAATATGTAAAAGCAGCTGGGATGATAATGTAAAGCAAAAACATTCCAGTGCCCATGTGAAGTTATTTTGGGTCCATGCAGTGAGGCTATCAGACATTATGAATCTTCTGTCTTTATTTTCTGAGAGGAGACTGTTCCTAACAAAGGAAATAATAACTGTCACCCAGTAGCTCACTGGTGAGTAGGGTTATCAATGTACCTGACACCAAGTAACATATGGCTCTGCCAGTTTCCTTAGAGTGGTAACACCTGGCTCCAAGTGCCCTATATCTGGCTCCACATAGCGGAACTTCTGCTGCAGTGTAGTGTAGAGGGAGAGCTGTAACAAACAACATTTTACATGGGTCAGTTACCTCATGCCAATGTTGGCTTGCCTCAGACAGGAAGTATGCTGACAGATTTCAGAAAGTGTGATTCTGTGCACAATGCGGTACCTCATTTGTATTTAAGGTGACATTGGGCTTGTCCTCGGCGGCAGCAAACATAGTACCTGACATCAGGCTGAGAGTTACAGGCTCAGCAGCCACCCCTGCTACCTGAGGTGACACAGAACAACTGGGACATCAACAGTTTGGTCTACACTCTCTCAGTCACACAGAGAAATGATAGGTCTCAAGGCTGTTATTCACGTTTTGCAGTTGAGAGCATATTCACTCTACAGCATAGCAGCATAAGCAAACACACGTCACATTTTGGAACAAAGAAACATTTACACAACACACTAAATTTCACCCCAAAATATATATATATATATATATGTATTGGAAGCTCTTCAGGTTTTTTTTTCCGTTTTTTGACTGAGTCAATCATTTACATGAATTTAGCTTGACATACTGTTCAGTGGATTATAGACTTGACTCGTGCTTGTTTGCAAAGGTCAAACACATGAACACACAGACACACATTTTTGATAATGTGAATATTGCCTTCATTAATATTAAGTATTAAAAACAATTGAATACTGAATAAATACTTTCCAAATATTTGGCTAAAATGTTACATTTAGTAGCTGAGACATACTATTGGAGGGCTCAATGGAGCCATCCCAATGTTGACGTTTCACAGGCCCAACAGTCCATTCAGACCCGCAAACACCCTAGAAGTAGACGCTAGAAGTTGTAATAAAATTGAGAATTGAGGCCCTTAAGATTTACAAAAAAACTATGTTGCCATCTAGTGTCAAATAAGTGTATTGTTAATCCCATTAAGTGGGGACTTGATAGCTACACACATTTACCGGTTATCAAGTGTCTGTCCAGTTCATGAATTTCTTGCAGTCACATCATAGCCTAAAGCATTTCCACACTGTAGCAACAAGATGACAAAATGGTAAACTCACTGGTTAAATAACACGTGTGAAAAACTAACTAGGCGAGTTTACTCACTTTTTAAATTAGCTGGCTATGGATTACTGGTGACATATTGGCTACATTACAGCGCCATAAGGAGTTAACGTTGTTCAGTTGGTTTAAACTACATTATGCATTTCTTGCAAAGCAATGCCCTTGACAGTCTGGTGTCTGGCTCGCTGTCCTTAAAAGCCTCTGGTGCGTCACCGGGAGTTCGAGTCCACTAAATATTTTTTTATGAAACAGATCGCTATTAAATTCAAAGAATAAAATGTAAAAACACGACAATAAATCTATGTGGACTGAAGACGACATACATTAATGCAAGTGATTTAGTTGTTACGTAGTAAATAAAGTTTATATTCTCACCTTGTACATGATCCTTTTTGCGGTGCCAAACTTCAAGTACCTACGGCGTATGAGAGGGGACCTGCTGCTTCTCTGGCTGCATTCCAATCCGTTCTTGTTACCTTCTTTCAATTCTGGTTCATCTACTATAGGCCGGTGCTCTCATAATAAAACCAATGAATAACCTGATAATTACTTGATAGTAACTTGTTATTTAACAAATAGCAGAATGCAAATGTCGACAATCAGTTTACTGTAAAGTTTTTGTGGTCTTTTTTCAGTGCTCATTAGCTAAGGAAAGGTGGATTTGACATTGGCTCGTGAAGTCAGTATTCTAATCATCCTTTAGCAACTCTTCTCAAACAAGTCAGTAGCCAAACAACATTGCAGGAGTGGATAATGAAATATGGGTAAGGGGCCATATATTCATTATACAAGACGAGGCGCACATGATCAAGTCTGCCTTTGTTGTTAAATGTCTCACTGAGATACACTACAGTACCAAAAATATGTGTATACCTGCTCGTCGAACATCTCGTTCCAAAATCATGGAAATTAATATGGAGTTGGTCCCCCCTTTGATGCTACAACAGCCTCCAATCTTCTGGGAAGGCTTTCCACTAGATATTGCTGCTGGGACTTGCATCCATTCAGCCACAAAGGCATTAGTGAGGTCGGGCACTGACGTTGGGTAGTTAGGCCTGGCTCGCAGTCTGCGTTCCAATTCATCCCAAAGGTGTTCGATGGGGTAGAGGTCAGGGCTCTGTGCAGGCCAGTACAGGAAAGGGACTTCCCCGAACTGTTGCCACAAAGTTGGAAGCACAGAAACGTCTAGAATGTCATTCTATGCTGTTGCCTTAAGATTTACCTTCCCTGAAACTAATTGGCCTAGCCCGAACCATGAAATACAGCCCTAGACCATTATTCCTACTTCACCAAACTTTACAGTTGGCACTGTGCATTCGAGCAGGTAGCGCCAATAGTGTCCAAAGCTGTCACCAAGGCAAAGGCAACTTTGAAGAATCTCAAATATAAAATATATTTTGACTTGTTTAACACTTTTTTGATTAATTCATTTTTTCCATGTGTTATTTCAAATCAAATCAAATTGTATTTGTCACATACACATGGTTAGCAGATGTTAATGCAAGTGTAGCAAAATGCTTGTGCTTCTAGTTCCGACAATGCAGTAATAACCAACCTAACAATTCCAAAACTACTACCTTATACACACAAGTGTAAAGGGATAAAGAATATGTACATAAAGATATATGAATGAGTGATGGTACAGAACGGCATAGGCAAGATGCAGTAGATGGTATAGAGTACAGTATATACATATACATATGAGATGAGTAATGTAGGGTATGTAAACATTATATTAAGTAGCATTGTTTAAAGTGGCTAGTGATATATTTTACATCAATTTCCATCAATTCCCATTATTAAAGTGGCTGGAGTTGAGTCAGTGTGTTGGCAGCAGCCCCTCAATGTTAGTGGTGGCTGTTTAACAGTCTGATGGCCTTGAGATAGAAGCTGTTTTTCAGTCACAGGATTGTGTCTAGGCACAGATCTGCGGAAGGGTACCAACAAATGTCTGCAGCACTGAAAGTCCCCAAGAACACAGTGGCCTCCATCATTATTAAATGGAAGAAATTTGGAACCACCAAGACTCTGCCTAGAACTGGCTGCCCGGCCAAACTGAGCAATCGGGGGAGAAGAGGCTTGGGAGCTGACCAAGGGAGCTGATCAAGAAACCAATGGTCACTCTGGCAGAGCTCTAGAGTTCCTCTGTGGAGATGGAAGAACCTTCCAGAAGGACAACCATCTCTGCAGCACTCTACCAATCAGGCCTTTATGGTAGAGTGGCCAGATGGAAGCCACTCCTCAGTAAAAGGCACATGACAGCCTGCTTGGAGTTTGCCAAAAGGCACCTCTCAGACCATGAGAAACAAGATTGTCTGGTCTGATGAAACCAAGATTGAACTCTTTGGCCTGAATGTCAAGCATCATATCGGAAGTAAACCTTGCACCATTCCTACAGTGAAGCCTGGTGGAGGGAGTATCATACTGTGTGGATGTTTTTCAGGGGCAGGGACTTCGAGACTAGTCAGGATCGAGGCAAAGATGAACGGAGCAAAGTACAAAGAGATCCTTGATAAAAACCTGCTCCAGAGCGCTCAGGACCTCAGCCTGGGGGCAAATGTTTACCTTCCAACAGGACAATGACCCTAAGCACACAACCAAGACAACGCAGGAGTGGCTTCAGGGCAAGTCTCTGAATGTCCATGAGTGGCCCAGCCCGAGCCCGGACTTGAACCTAATGAAATATCTCTGGAGAGACCTGAAAATAGCTGTGCAGCAACGCTCCCCATCCAACCTGACATAGCTTGAGAGGATCTGCAGAAAGAATGGGAGAAACTCCCCAAATACAGGTGTGCCAAGCTTGTAGCGTCATTCCCAAGAACACTCGATGCTGTAAACGCTGCCAAAGGTGCTTCCACAATGTACTGAGTAAAGGGTCTGAACTTATGTAAATGTAATGTTTTATTTTAATTTTATTTATAAATTAGCAAACATTTCAATGAACAAGTTTTTGCTTTCTCATCATGGGGTATTGTGTGTAGATTGATGAAGGTAAAAACAATTTAATCAAGTTTAGAATAAGGCTGTAACGTAACAAAATGGGGAAAAAGTCAAGGGGTTTGAATACTTTCCGAAGGCACAGTAGGTTCAAGTTGTGTGTCATGCATGGGTACATTGAAATGTTTAACTTGCAAGCCCTTATAATTCCCAACAATGCAATATTCAAAATCAAAATAGTATATAAGTAAAAAACACGAGAACACGAGAAAAACTGGAGAATGTCAGCTACAGTCTCCTCAGAAAGTATTCACAGCCCTTAATATTTTCCATTTTCTTTTGTTTTAGAGTGGAACTCCAATATATTTAATTGTCATTTTTGGTCAACGATCTACACAAAATATTTTGTAATGTAATTCTAACATTTATTACAAATTAATAAAAACAAATCTTGATTAGATAAGTATTCATCCCCCTGAGTCAACGTTAGAAACACCTTTGGCAGCGATTACAGCTGTGAGTCTTTGAGTCTCTAATAGCTTTGCACACATGAATTGTACAATATTTGTACGATATTCTTTTTTAAATTCTTCAAGCTCTGTCAAGTTAGTTATTGATCTTTGCAAGACAGCCAGTTTCAAGTCTTGCCATACATTCCTAAGCCGATTTAAGTCAAAACTGTAACTAAGCCACTCAGGAACATTCAATGTTGTCTTGGTAAGCAACTCCATCGTAGATTTGGCCTTGTGTTTTAGGTTATTGTCCTGCTGAAAGATGAATTCCTCTCCCAGTGTTTGTTTGAAAGCAAACTGAACCAGGTTTTCCTCTAGGATCTTGCTTGTGCTTAGCTCTATTCCGTTTCTTTTTATTCCCCCCCAAAACCTAGCCCTTGCTGATGACAAGCATACCCATAACATGATGTAGCTACCACAATGCTTGAAAATATGAAGAGTGGTACTCAGTGATGTGTTGTGTTGAATTTCCCCCAAAAACAACACTTTGTGTTCAGGACAAAAAGTACATTTCTTTGCCACGGTTTTTGCAGTATTACTTTAGTGCCCTGTTGCAAACAGGATGCATGTTTTGGAATATTTCTATTCTGTACAGTCTCCCTTTTTTCACTTGTCATTTAGGTTAGTATTGTGGAGTAAATACAATGTTGTTGATCCATCCTCAGTTCTCTCATATCACAACCATTAAACTCTGTAACTGTTTTAATGTAAGGGTTTTCTGGTGAAAGAGAAGCGGACCAAAAAGCAGCATGGTGGTTATTCATGTTCTTTAATTTATAAAGAAACTACACATGAGATAACTAACAAAAAACGTGAGAAAACCTAAAACAGTCCTATCTGGTGCAAACACAGAGACAGGAACAATCACCCACAAACACACAGTGAAACCCAGGCTACCTAAGTATGATTCTCAATCAGAGACAACTAATGACACCTGCCTCTGATTGAGAACCATACTAGGCCGAAAACATAGAAATACCCAAAACCTAGAAAAACAAACATAGACTGCCCACCCAACTCACGCCCTGACCATACTAACTAAATACAAAACACAGGAAATAAAGGTCAGAACGTGACATTTAAAATCACCATTGGCCTCATGGTGAAATCCCTGAGCAGTTTGCTTCCTCTCTGACAAGTGAGTTTGGAAGCACTGTTTTTTATTATTATATATATATATATATTTTTTTTTACATATCTACCGATCGGTGCCCTTCTTTGCGAAGCACTTAAAAACCTCCCTGGTTTTTGTGGTTGAATGTGGGCTTGAAATTCACTACTCGATTGAGGGACCTTACTGATAATTGTATATGTTGGGTATAGAGATGGGGTAGTCATTCAAAAATCACATTAACCACTTTTATTGAACACAGAATGAGTCCATGCAATTTATTGTGATTTTGTTAAGCACATTTTTACTCTTGAACTTATTTCAGCTAGCCATAACAAAGAGGTTGAATACTTATTAACTCAAGACATTTCAGCTTGTCACGTTCTGACCTTTATTTCCTTTGTTTTGTATTTATTTAGTATGGTCAGGGCGTGAGTTGGGTGGGCAGTCTATGTTTGTTTTTCTATGATTTGGGTATTTCTATGTTTCGGCCTAGTATGGTTCTCAATCAGAGGCAGGTGTCATTAGTTGTCTCTGATTGAGAATCATACTTAGGTAGTCTGGGTTGCACTGTTTGTTTGTGGGTGATTGTCTATGTTGATGGCTTGTTTCAGCACAGCTCACATTAGCGTCACGGTTGTTATTTTGTTTACTATTTTGTATAGTTTCAGTTTTCAGTTCTTTCTTTAATTAAACATTCAACATGAACACATATCACGCTGCATATTGGTCCTCCGATCCTTCTCGCCTCCTCTTCAGATGAAGAGGAGGACGACCGTGACACAGCTTTTCATTTTTTATTAATTTGTAGAAAATTCAACAACAAAAAATCCACTTTGATATGTGGTATTGTGTGTAGATCAGTGACACAAAATCTCAATTTAATATATTTTAAATTCAGGCTGTAAAACAACATTTGGAAAAAGTAAAGGGTGTGAAAACCTTCTGAAGGCACTGTATATACTGTATACTGAACAAAAATATAAACACAACATGTAAAGTGTTGGTCCCATGTTTCATGAGCTGAAATATAAGATCCCAGAAATGTTCCATAAGCACAATTTATCTCAAATTTTGACCACAAATTTGTTTACAACCCTGTTAGTAAGAATTTATCCTTTGCCAAGATAATCCGTTCACCTGACAGGTGTGGCATATAAAGAAGCTGATTGAAAAGCATGATCATTACACAGGTGCACCTTGTGCATGGACTATGAAAAGCCACTCTAAAATGTGCAGTTTTTCACACAACACAATACCACAGATGTCTCAAGTTTTGAGGGAGCATGCAATGGGCTTCCTGACTGCAGGAATGTCCACCAGAGCTGTTGCCAGATAATTTAATGTAAATCTCTCTACCGTATGCCGCATCCATTTTAGAGAATTTGGCAGTACGTCTAACTGGCCTCACAACCACAGACCATGTGTAACCACGCCAGCCCAGGACCTCCAAATCCGGCTTCTTCAACTGCGGGATCATCTGAGGGGGTGCTGAGGAGTATTTATGTCAGTAATAAAGCCCCTTTGTGGTTAAAAACTCATTCAGATTGTCTGGGCCTGGCTCCCCAGTCATGTGAAATCCATAGATTAGCGTCTAATGAATATATTTCAATTGATTGATTTCCTTACATGAACTGTAACTCAGTAAAATCTTTGAAATTGTTTCATGTTGCATTTATATTTTTGTTCACTATAGTATATACAGGGTCAGTGCCAGTACCAAATGTACAATGTCCAGGGATACTGGAGTAGTTGAGGTACATGTAGACAGGAATTAGGTGACTGGTAGCAGGATTAATAATAATAAGCGATATGGAAGCATAAGTGGAGTGTGGGTGTTATTGTGAGTGTGTGAGAGACTGGTAGCAGGAATATATAAATATTTATGGTAATATACTGATGGTAAAATAATGTACACTGCTCAAAAAAATAAAGGGAACACTTAAACAACACAATGTAACTCCAAGTCAATCACACTTCTGTGAAATCAAACTGTCCACTTAGGAAGCAACACTGATTGACAATAAATGTCACATGCTGTTGTGCAAATGGAATAGACAACAGGTGGAAATGATAGGCAATTAGCAAGACACCCCCAATAAAGGAGTGGTTCTGCAGGTGGTGACCACAGACCACTTCTCAGTTCCTATGCTTCCTGGCTGATGTTTTGGTCACATTTGAATGCTGGCGGTGCTTTCACTCTAGTGGTAGCATGAGACGGAGTCTACAACCCACACAAGTGGCTCAGGTAGTGCAGCTCATCCAGGATGGTACATTAATGCGAGCTGTGGCAAGAAGGTTTGCTGTGTCTGTCAGCGTAGTGTCCAGAGCATGGAGGCGCTACCAGGAGACAGGCCAGTAAATCAGGAGACGTGGAGGAGGCCGTAGGAGGGCAACAACCCAGCAGCAGGACCGCTACCTCCGCCTTTGTGCAAGGAGGAGCAGGAGGAGCACTGCCAGAGCTCTGCAAAATGACCTCCAGCAGGCCACAAATGTGCATGTGTCTGCTGAAATGGTCAGAAACAGACTCCATGAGGGTGGTATGAGGGCCCGACGTCCACATGTGGGGGTTGTGCTTACAGCCAACAACGTGCAGGACGTTTGGCATTTGCCAGAGAACACCAAGATTGGCAAATTCGCCACTGGCGCCCTGTGCTCTTCACAGATGAAAGCAGGTTCACACTGAGCACATGTGACAGACGTGACAGAGTCTGGAGACGCCGTGGAGAACGTTCTGCTGCCTGCAACATCCTCCAGCATGACCGGTTTGGCGGTGGGTCAGTCATGGTGTGGGGTGGCATTTCTTTGGGGGGCCGCACAGCCCTCCATGTGCTCACCAGAGGTAGCCTGACTGCCATTAGGTACCGAGATGAGATCCTCAGACCCCTTGTGAGACCATATTCTGGTGCGGTTGGCCCTGGGTTCCTCCTAATGCAAGACAATGCTAGACCTCATGTGGCTGGAGTGTGTCAGCAGTTCCTGCAAGAGGAAGGCATTGATGCTTATGGACCGCCCGTTCCCCAGACCTGAATCCAATTGAGCACATCTGGGACATCATGTCTCGCTACATCCACCAATCGCTACAACAGGAAGTGGGCGAGCTACGGAATGACTTTGCCCGCAGCAAGAATGTTGTGGCCCGCTACGTGGCCACATTCGGAGAGCTTGCATTGCTGGGAGACCAGTAGACTATTATTGATTTTTACTTGTACCAGACTGTCTCTTCTCCTCCCATAGGATCCCCGATGGGTAACAATAATACACTACTCAAAAAAATAAAGGGAACACTAAAATAACACATCCTAGATCTGAATGAACTTTTTTCTTTACATTGTTGAATGTGCTGACAACAAAATCACACAAAAATGATCAATGGAAATCAAATGTATCAACATGGGCAATTCAACAGTAACCAAGTGATGCTGAGACCTTTGCCTGACCCTGAGCCTGCCTGCCTCATTTTGACTTGTTTTAAGGACATTACATCAAAGTTGGATCAGCCTGTAGTGTGGTTTTCCACTTTAATTTTGAGTGACTCCAAATCCAGACCTCCATGGGTTGATAAATTAGATTTCCATTGATCATTTTTGTGTGATTTTGTTGTCAGCACATTCAACTATGTAAAGAAAAAAGTATTTAATAAGAATATTTCATTCATTCAGATCTAGGATGTGTTATTTTAGTTCCCTTTATTTTTTTGAGCAGTGTACATACATGTAAACAGGAGTAATAATGACCAGTAGCAGGACAAATGGCTAGATACTAATGGTAATGGCAATCAATAATCAATGAACAGCAGCAGAATGGTAGTAATAAATCTAATCAATAATCATTTAGCAGCAGCGTAGGTGTGAGGGGTGCGTGCATGTGGGTGTAAGTGTGTGGCGTCAGTGATGTGTGTGTGTGTGTGTAACATTATTTGAGTAACTGTGGTTTATGACTCGTGACAGACTGCAATATAGTCTTCACTTCATCATAGGTCTCCTGCTGCACCACCCTCTTCTGTGGTTTCTACAACATCCCATCCCTCACAACCTGCCACTAACTCCATACCCCTCCCCTCAACTCGCCCCTCTGCCCGTGCATGCACCACAGCTGCCCGCAAGACGCATCTGTATATCCTTGGGGGTACACTGAAGGTGAGTCTACATCCAACATATTCATGCACACCATAAATTCTACTTGCTTGGTTATTTGTACATGAATCAATACACTGTGCATTAGAAAACAGGACATAGAAGAAGCCACTTTCATGTACTGGTAGCCATTCTTGATTCCCGATCAGTTTCTTTCTACATCTTTCTACAGGATGAGAATAATGAAGTAACAGAGGAATAAAACCAACCATTAGAGAATGGAACCTGCCCAAAATTATACAAGAGAAAAAGACATGGAAGGAAGTATTGTGAAGCACCCCAGATAGTTGTGCCATTGGGACTGAAGGAAGACTCCAGTGAGGATTCCCTCTCAGATTTTGAGGGGAAGAGGAAGCAGTGAAACTCTGCTCTGGACAATGTGATGCCCATCTGAACTACTGTAGAACTTCACCTGGAAAAGACTAAAGGATATAGAATTAAAATGACTATGGGTAGCATTACCCTGCTCCACTCATATGGGTGGGTTAGTTTTCTGTTCTTTCTTTGCACACAAATCGTATAAAGTATTTTGTTTAATACAGTGTGTGACTGTGAGTGGTCTATTGCCTTTAACTGAGGCCTGTTTTTTCGTATTACAGGTGGTAGAGCAGTAGCCTCCGCACCGTAAAACTGTAAAATCGATGCTGTTCTCTCTCCCGCTACATTATTATTATAGTGTCACGGGTGTTGTAGAAGTACGTGTCCCGTGCTTAACAGGTGGGGCTTTGTGCACGGAGACACTTCTTGGGGAATAGGCTACTGTTTGTGTAAGTGTTTTACTGCTTCTACACGAGACCTGGGCGTTTACCGTACATGTGGTAGAGCGTGTCCCTCAGCACAGGAAGAAATCGAGCCCCCTGTCAGCTGGTCTCTCTTGCTACATTCAAAATATGTTCTTATCTCAAAAGACATCAAATTGCAGGCAAGATAGAAGATCAAGGAATATCAACTGTAATAATAAATAGTGTAAAATGACCAAGAAGAAGTGGTCAATCAATGGCAAATATGTAGCCGTGAAGTTAACCTGTAGTGTAAGTTGGTAGTAACAAACCAAGGGTTTTATACAGGGCTAAATATAGATGTAAAATAACAGTATGTTGCTAATTAATGGCGGCAGCAGTTAAAGTTCTCGCAGTTTGTTCTTGATTTTTAGAGACATTCAATGAACCAATACATGAACAAACTAAACCAGTCTTTCAAAAGGTATGCAAAGCAAACAGACGCGGTGTTGAGTCCCTGATCGTGGCCTGCCTGCAATTACCAGTTAGGTTTCCAGACTTCTTCCGCATTTTCCTACGACTTTCGGGCTGTGACGTGAATGCTGACGGCGGCCTTGGTGCTGGCGGAGCTGGGGGCTGTAGCGATTCTGAGTATCAGTGGAGCTTCGAAAGTCTCGGCCCCTCCCTCCCTGCGCCTCAGCGGCCCGCCCAGCTAGCGCAAACTCCCGATTGAATCCTGCCCGAGTCTGGGGAAACCGGACGGCCTGGAAATCGAGCGACGGAGAGAGGCCAACCCGTACTACAAAATCTGGTAAGCAGGTCATCTTGCGCTTTTTTATGTGCACGGAGCATATGAAATGCCTTGCATATGTGATTGCGTTTACATTATTCTATTTTTCTATCTGACAAGCGGAGAAGCGCACGAGGAGTTGGGCCTTTATTGCTTATTTGGGCCCAGGCCTTGAGCAGGCCACAATTACGGCCTAGAAAATCCGGGAGGGGATTTTTCTAAACATCGGTAACGTTCGTCTGCTAGTCAGATACCCCCACAAAATACAATAGTAGCCACCATGTTCAAATATGATACTGTGCATGCATTATTATGCAATAGTGGGCAAAATGTTTGTCCAGTGATTTCCAACACAAAATGGCGTACTTCTGTTTTTGAAAACACTGAAGGAAATGGGCGTTAGCTAGCCAGGGTAGCCGCCATAGTTACCTAGCTATAAACCTTTCAGGTGGCTCGCGAAATAGCTACTACATGCATTCATATTGACTATCGGATGGATGTGTGGGCTCTTGTCATGAAACTCATGTTTCCATTTATGTTAGCTAGCTCAAAGCTGCCCCAAACAACATTAACCACATTTAGCTAGACGAGCTACTGTTTGATTTATATGAGGTATGACGTAACCATTTTTTGGTGAAATGTCCTTATTTTGTTTGCTTGCAGACCTTTAGTCTTAAATGTTTTCTTGCGTAAATATACATTATACCAGTCGTTTTTGTACTGAGTTCGTTCCTATTTTCATGTTAGGCCAGCTAGAGGTTTTGAGTCAGATCAGCTCATTATGCAGCTGCACTGCCTGTCTCGTGCTCCCACACCACTGCTGTCAGATTTGACCATGGGGTGGGTGAATTGGTCGAGAAATTAAACGGCACGTTGCCCAAACTCTTTTTGTCTCGATGCATTTCGGCAAGTAACCACATGGATTCCTTCACATTGCAAGACTATGAGGATTAATTTGTAAGTCGCTCTGGATAAGAGCGTCTGCTAAATGACTTAAATGTAAATGTAAATGATTAAGATAGTAATGTTTTTGTATGGCTGAAAACGTCGCTCGTTATGTCAAAGCACATTACAACAAAAGTATGATATTTTCATTCCTATCACAGATGTAATAAACCTAATCGCTGCCTATACCCTTCCTCATTTTGGTTTAGGCAGTAGGCCAAGTAAAATAGCTAGCTAGTTTAGATTGCCCCCAAAGTGCAGACCAATATAATTGATGTCTAGACCGATTGGGACATGGCTACATTTCACAGGATGTGAAATACATGTGCTTGATGATATATGTTACATTGTAGCATGATTGCTTCTTGTCAGAGATAAAAATATGTTTGAGATTTAGGATTTGAATATGGTAGACTATGGGACAAACTGGCAGGGGGGGACCTCGCTCAGGATTTTTCTAAAGCTCATTTCCTGTATTTCTATCAAATCCAAATCAAATCAAATTTTATTTGTCACATACACATGGTTAGCAGATGTTAATGCGAGTGTAGCGAAATGCTTGTGCTTCTAGTTCCGACAATGCAGTAATAACCAACAAGTAATCTAACTAACAATTCCAAAACTACTGTCTTATACACAGTGTAAGGGGATAAAGAATATGTACATAAAGATATATGAATGAGTGATGGTACAGAGCAGCATAGGCAAGATACAGTAGATGGTATCGAGTACAGTATATACATATGAGATGAGTATGTAAACAAAGTGGCATAGTTAAAGTGGCTAGTGATACATGTATTACATAAGGATGCAGTAGATGATATAGAGTACAGTATATACGTATGCATATGAGATGAATAATGTAGGGTATGTAAACATATTAGGTAGCATTGTTTAAAGTGGCTAGTGATATATTTTACATCATTTCCCATCAATTCCCATTATTAAAGTGGCTGGAGTTGAGTCAGTGTCAGTGTGTTGGCAGCAGCCACTTAATGTTAGTGGTGGCTGTTTAACAGTCTGATGGCCTTGAGATAGAAGCTGTTTTTCAGTCTCTCGGTCCCAGCTTTGATGCACCCGTACTGACCTCGCCTTCTGGATGATAGCGGGGTGAACAGGCAGTGGCTCGGGTGGTTGTTGTCCTTGATGATCTTTATGGCCTTCCTGTAACATCGGGTGGTGTAGGTGTCCTGGAGGGCAGGTAGTTTGCCCCCGGTGATGTGTTGTGCAGACCTCACTACCCTCTGGAGAGCCTTACGGTTGTGGGAGGAGCAGTTGCCGTACCAGGCGGTGATACAGCCCGCCAGGATGCTCTCGATTGTGCAAGCCGAATTTCTTCAGCCTCCTGAGGTTGAAGAGGCGCTGCTGCGCCTTCTTCACAATGCTGTCTGTGTGAGTGGACCAATTCAGTTTGTCTGTGATGTGTATGCCGAGGAACTTAAAACTTACTACCCTCTCCACTACTGTTCCATCGATGTGGATAGGGGGGTGTTCCCTCTGCTGTTTCCTGAAGTCCACAATCATCTCCTTAGTTTTGTTGACGTTGAGTGTGAGGTTATTTTCCTGACACCACACTCCGAGGGCCCTCACCTCCTCCCTGTAGGCCGTCTCGTCGTTGTTGGTAATCAAGCCTACCACTGTTGTGTCCTCCGCAGACTTGATGATTGAGTTGGAGGCGTGCGTGGCCACGCAGTCGTGGGTGAACAGGGAGTACAGGAGAGGGCTCAGAACGCACCCTTGTGGGGCCCCAGTGTTGAGGATCAGCGGGGTGGAGATGTTGTTGCCTACCCTCACCACCTGGGGGCGGCCCGTCAGGAAGTCCAGTACCCAGTTGCACAGGGCGGGGTCGAGACCCAGGGTCTCGAGCTTGATGACGAGCTTGGAGGGTACTATGGTGTTGAATGCCGAGCTGTAGTCGATGAACAGCATTCTCACATAGGTATTCCTCTTGTCCAGATGGGTTAGGGCAGTGTGCAGTATGGTTGAGATTGCATCGTCTGTGGACCTATTTGGGCGGTAAGCAAATTGGAGTGGGTCTAGGGTGTCAGGTAGGGTGGAGGTGATATGGTCCTTGACTAGTCTCTCAAAGCACTTCATGATGACGGAAGTGAGTGCTACGGGGCGGTAGTCGTTTAGCTCAGTTACCTTAGCTTTCTTGGGAACAGGAACAACAGGAACAATGGTGGCCCTCTTGAAGCATGTGGGAACAGCAGACTGGTATAGGGCTGTCCCTGACAAAAAACTCATATCTGTCTCTAGTTAAATAAAAGGTATACTTTTTTTTTTTTTTAACAATCGAAAATCAGTATTTTTGGGCGCCGATTGTTGTGAAAACTTGAAATCGGCCCTAATTTATCGGCCGTTCTAATTAATTGTCCGACCTCTACTAGTGATGCATATCTTGACATTTCTGCCATCCATTGTGACATTGTGGGAAGATAACCAACCTTCCAATTAATAGCAATGCATTTCTTAGCCGCTATACATGAACATTACTGGACATTCAAACATATCAGTATCCATTCATCATCATCAATAGTGTCTCCAGGTCTTCCTCACATTTTTGCTTGGAGTGTTTTGTGTCATTGGGAAAAGCATCTCAAGCCTTGATACTTTTTGGAAATCAACTTTAGATATTTGTCAGACTGCCTTAAAATAGTTTCAATCTATGAAGCGCCTGGCTTGTCCAGTGTTTTCTACACAGAGTGTTGTAAAGTGTTGTATCTGCAAAAGTTCACCTCAGTGCTGTGAGACTGGTCTTCCCTGGTTGCCTGACCATGCTGAGTCCCCTGTCACCATCTGATCCTGCTCAGACGAGGCTTGAAAAATAATGACCTTGGTGTACATTTATACATTATATTATCCATGACAGTGTAGCCTGTAGAACTGTTTATACTATGTCAGAGTGAAAAGTAGGGAATTAGCTAGAGAAACTGACAGATCAATAACGTTACATTGCTATAGTGACTAATATAAAATCACATTGCGCTGTCTGAATATTGTCCCTCAAATTTTTTGGTCACTGGTTTCCTCATTTGATTCAGGTCTAGTGTGATTGAGGCAAAAATAATAGCTGAAATTAGTGAGCTGGCTAGCTAACGTTAGCCAACTTTTGACTAGCTCTAATTCTATATCAACTAGCATAAACTAGGCAAGTTAATTTGCTTCTGTTGAAACAGGACAAAAAAGGCTACAAAACATTTCCATACACAGAACAGCTGTTAGATGCTGCTATCTGACAGATTGCTAGAGGCTAGAACTGTGGCAGCTATTAGCTAGCTAGTTAGTTCTCTTCACACAGAACTTCTTGAGAGGGATGAAACATGTCATGTTACATGTCAGTTACGCTACTATCTCAGCACTGGGAATACATACGTTTTTTCTGTTAAGTCAAACGACAGTTACCTTGCCAGCTGCATCAATCAAATAAAATGTAGCCAGTTTCTGCTCTGCTTGCTTTTACAACCTGGAGAAAATGCACAGCAGATGCAGGCAGCAGCACCGTGCTGGTCCTATAATAATAGCTTTGCCTTCATACAGCCTGTCCGCACGCTCTGTGGTTTCCGTGCGGTCCTAAATCCTGCCTGCTGGAACCGGCAAACAACTTACCCAACCGCTCTGAGGCCTCCGCATGGTTCTTAACCTGTTACTCCTCCCCCCTACTTTTTTGAACATTCTGTTAAAAATCGCGCAACATTTCAGCGCCCTGCTACTCAGGCCAGGAATATAGTATATGCATATGATTAGTATGTGTGGATAGAAAACACTCAGACGTTTATAAAACTGGTTAAATCACGGCTGTGACTATAACAGAACGTGCGTTTCATCGAAAAGTGCAGGAAAATCTGATCACTGAAAATGGAAAAAAATATCCATGCGCGACTTGAACCCATTGATAAAGGTGAACCACATTTAATGGGGCTGAGGTTGCAATACCTACAGCTTCCACACGTTGTCTAGAGTCTTGTCATTTGCCTAGGCTTTGTTTCTTGGTCAAACAGACGCAAGGCAGCGCATTTCTTCCGGTCTCCGACCGGATATTTTGGTTGAGATTTAGCCGGACAGTATTTCCAGACGGACACCTATAGAATACACTTCGTCTCGTGATTAATTTGATCGCTTATTAACGTTTACTAATACCTAAAGTTGCATTACAAAAGTATTTCGAAGTGTTTTGTGAAAGTTTATCGTCGACTTTTTTAATTTTAAAAAATGACGTTACGTTATAAGACGCTATTTTTTTCCGTTTATCACACAGTCTTCATAGATCGATATCTAGGCTATATATGGACCGATTTAATCGGAAAAAAGACCCAATAGTGATTATGGGACATCTAGGAGTGCCAACAGAGAAGATGGTCAAAGGTAATGAATGTTTTATATTTTATTTGTGCGGTTTGTGTAGCGACGACTATGCTAATTATTTTGTTTACGTCCCCTGCGGGTCTTTTGGGGTGTTACATGCTATCAGATAATAGCTTCTCATGCTTTCGCCGAAAATCATTTTCAAAATCTGACTTGTTGCCTGGATTCACAACGAGTGTAGCTTTAATTCAATACCCTGCATGTGTATTTTAATGAACGTTAGAGTTTTAACTAGTACTATTAGCATTTAGCGTAGCGCATTTGCATTTCCAGATGTCTAGATGGGACGCCTGCCTGCCAGGTAGGAGCAAGAGGTTAAGCACACCTATGCCGCTTTTAGTATCACACAGCAATGATAAAACAGGGGGAACAAAAATGTAATTTTAGAATATGTTGGGTTCATGTCTCCCCTGTCCCCAGTGAAAGTTGCACCCCTGTGGTAGACTCATTTTGTTGCCATTAGGCCTATGTGACTGATTTGACTGGTCAATTATTGCCTCCAGTGCTGCAGTGACCAATGAGGTGTAAGGACAATGGATGAGGACGAGACCAGGCTGGCACTACATTCCCAAGAGCCTAAAATCATTCTCCATGGATCAGGTAATAGCAAAATTGTGTTTTCGCATTCGAGTAATTCCCTGTACTGTTCGTTGTTCTGCACAAAAATCTAACATTTCTTCCAAGTTTTTTGTTGTTATTGTCTGTAAGAGTGCATGAATGTGTTTTCTGCGGCATGTTTATGTAGGCCTATGCTGAATATATCCAACTGTTCCTGTGTTGATGTGTTCCAGACGAGGGTGGTGCTGCAGGGGAGGAGTTTGTGGTGGAGCTGCAGGAGACTGTGCTGGTGTCGGAGGGGGAGGGGGAGGGAATGGCGGTGCATGGATTTGCTTCAGACGAGCTGGTGATCCAGGATGCTGTTGAGGACGTGGTGTCTGAGTATGTGCACTGTGATGAGGATGAGGATGTTGCCGTGGAGACGTGTGTGATGTCACTGGAGGGCGAGGACGAAGGTGTTGCCATGGGGGACATTCATGAGGATGTGATGGTCGCAGATGGGCATACCCAGGATGAACTGGACCCAGAGCAAGACACAGACGGCTGTGGGGACTACCTGATGATCTCCTGTGAGTACCAGGCTGCTTCTCTCCTCTCCAGTTCTACATCAATACCACTGTCATCTGGCCTCTTTATAAAGGAAACATTACAGTTAAACTAATGACCAGTAGTGAATGGATCTCTCACTCTGTCTCTCTCTTTTCGTCTTCCTCCAGTGGATGAGGCAGGCAAGATGGTGTCAGACGATGGCACAGAGGTGACTGTGGAGGGAGCCGAGGAGGACCAGGAGGTGGAGAAGGATGAGGACGGCCAGGAGGTGATCAAGGTGTACATCTTCAAGGCAGACTCTGGGGAGGATGACCTGGGTAAGGAGACATATGAATAATGTTTAGTACCTCAGGAAAGAGGGATTCTATAACCTATAATAGTTGATCACCAAGGAGTATTATATCAGTGTGTGGTTGTCTGTGTAGGAGAAACAGTGGACATCAGTGATGGAGACACAGAGGATGTGGCACTGACGGACTCTACAGGCCGAGCGCTCCGAGAGAAGATGGTGTACATGTCTCAGGGGGACCATGGTAAGTGATCAATTATGTGTGTGTGTGTGTGTTTTTTACGGTTGTGTTGTAACTAGTATGTTACCCTGCAGGTTCATCAAAGATATCTGATGAGGTTTATATGGAGGTGGTGGTGGGGGGTGAGGAACCAGTGACCCACGAGCGGTCGTACGACGGCACGGCTCTCAGCAAGGACTTCATGCCTGTGGCCTGGGCAGCCACGTATGGTCAGTAACACACGTTACATACAAACATACAGTTTAACAAGGCAGATAATGTCTTCTTGCTCACCTGCCTTCTGTAGTGATACGTATCTCTGCTCTAGCAGGGGTGAGAGAAGGTGTGCATTTGCATCGAACGTTTGCTGTGTTATTGCAGGTTCTGAGGACAGTGAGAGCTGTGAGAACAGAAATGGTGCTGCCAGTGCTCTGCTGCACATTGATGAATCAGACGGAGTGGACAAGCTCAACAGGCAACGAAACAAGAACAAGAGAACAAGGGCTGAGCCTCGCCAGGTCCAGACAGGTACACAGCTGTCAGATGGGACAAAATAACTATCTGGTACTGATTCTATGGCTTGGGTTTTCACGTAAATTTTTTTGAATACAGACCATCTGTTGTTTTTACACCGTCAAGTGATATCTGTGAGTCATGTTTCTGCCCTAATTTTCTTCTCTCTCGCTGTTTCCCATCCTAGCCATCATCATTGGTCCGTATGGCCAGCCTCTGACAGTATATCCCTGCATGCTCTGTGGCAAGAAGTTCAAGTCGCGAGGCTTCCTGAAGCGCCACACCAAAAACCACCACCAGGATGTCCTGACCAGGAAAAAGTACCAGTGCACGGACTGTGACTTCACCACCAACAAGAAGGCCAGCCTTCATAACCACATGGAGGTGCACACGCTGAGCAACAAGGCTCTGTTTGAGTGTGAGGTGTGTGGCAAGGAGTTCCACCAGCAGGCGGCGCTGTTCTCCCATCGACTGCAGCACCACCACCGTGAGCCCAAGAGCCCTGTGCCTTCACAGGCCAACAAGATGCACAAGTGCAAATTCTGTGACTATGAGACGGCTGAACAAGGACTGCTCAATCGCCACTTGCTGGCCGTCCATAGTAAGAGCTTTCCCCACATTTGTGTGGAATGTGGCAAGGGTTTCCGGCACCCCTCCGAGCTGAAGAAACACATGCGCACGCACACCGGCGAAAAGCCTTACTCTTGCCTCTACTGCGACTACAAGTCGGCTGATTCCTCCAACCTGAAGACGCATGTCAAGACCAAGCACAGCAAAGAGATGCCCTTCAAGTGTGAACGCTGCTTCCAGACCTTTGCTGAGGAGGAGGAGTTGCTGCAGCACGGGCTGACGCACGAGGAGGCCAAAACCCACCAGTGTGCCCACTGTGAACACAAGAGCTCCAACTCCAGTGACCTGAAGCGCCACATCATATCGGTGCACACCAAGGACTACCCCCACAAATGTGCAGTCTGCGATAAAGGTTTCCACCGGCCGTCCGAACTGAAGAAGCACTCGGCGTCGCACCGTGCCAAGAAACTGCACCAGTGCCGACACTGCAACTTCAAGATCGCGGACCCCTTTGTGCTCAGTCGCCATATCCTGTCAGTCCACACCAAGGAGCAACAGGCCTCTCCTGAAAAGAACGGAGCCAAAAGGACCTTATTGGGACCTTCCCCTGCTTCTGCCTCTGCCAGTGCACCGGTGGCAAAGAAGCAGGTTTTGGTGCCTGGTGCTAGTTCTAGTGCTGCGGGCTTGGCCACAGGGCCCAGGGAGAGGAGGGTGTACCAGTGTCAGTACTGTGATTACAGCAGTGGGGATGCCTCAGGCTTCAAGCGCCATGTGATCTCCATCCACACAAAAGACTACCCCCACCGCTGTGAGATCTGCTCTAAAGGCTTCCGCAGGCCCTCGGAGAAGAACCAGCATATCGCACGCCACCACAAGGACTTGGTGCAGGCAGAGTGATCCTGGCACTGCCCACCCTTCATACCACCAGAACAACACTAATGCAACCACCACCACACCGTAATCAATTGAATGTGTGTGTGTGAGTGTGTGTGTGTGTGTGTCTGCTGCATTAACAGGGAACATCTATTATTTTTACTGCAATGACTCTCAAGCCAACTTTCCTGCAACTGAAAATGAATTTACGTGTACATATACCGGTGTAAGGCCTATGGAATACGTGACAAAGCCCTGTACAGACTTGCACTTTATCTGCATGTCCCCCTGCTGGTGACAGTATTGCATGGCAGAATGTGCAAGAGTCGCAGGTCTCTCTGAGGTCTTTGTAGATTCATAGTTTTTACTCCACAGCCACAATCAGTTCTTTATTAAAGTGGCGATTTTTAAGCCTACTTTAACTTGGCACACGACTAAGATAAAATATGATCTACAAGCTGTTTGTATTCACACAATAAAATGGACACTCACCTGCTGAGAGAAAAGGCAGATCCACTGAGCAGAGTGGTCGAGATTAACTCAATTCTAATAGCACTTGCCACCAATTTATTTTAAGAATTATGAATGCAGTAGTCATGAACTCATTAATTATACCTGATGCTTTGAACGTTGAGACACGAAGAGTATGTGTGTTGTATGTAGTTGAGTGCTTGCTTGTGTGTATGCCTGTTGTGAGGGATGTCAGTTAATGTATCTATTGTGCTTCCTGGTAGTCTGACCCCACATCTCCCTGTTGTCTTATCTTTGGTATTCTAAGAACTGTCGTTGTTGTTCTGAGGAGAACTGTCTGTCCGGTGAAGGAGTTGACTGCATCATAGCAAATAGCCAAGGCATTTGGAAAAGCTGCGGCTTCAGAGAAGGTTTATTAGTTGATTCGCTTCTTAACACAGTGAGATACTAGATGTGGCCAACCATGCCATCGGGGTAGAGGGATCTAATATACAGGTAAGCAGTATCAACTCCAACCCATAAACCCCTCTTTATACACATTATTTTACCCCTAATAAGCTTGATTATCAGACACCTGACTGAAGTGTGATGCAGCACCAGCAAGGCCTTCGGAGTGAGGATGCACACTATCTGGTACCACTAATTCATGATCACAACATTACACGCTCCTCAAAACCTATTGGATGAGAGAGCCATAGGTCCATCCCATCTGACCTTCTCCATTGGATTTTGAGAAGGAGAGGATGCGAGGAGTATGCGATTGAGATTCTCCCATCTACTTATGTCAGTGACCAGTGAGCGGTATTAGTTCCCTGAAGAGAGATGTAACTCGTGGTATGTTTGGACTCTGGCTTCGACAGTTCCTTCCCCTGTGATCATTTTGAGTTTTTATATTTATTTCATCATCATGAAATTTGTTGTATAGTTCAGTGTAACTAGAATTCTATGGGACGTAAATTATTGTTTTGTACACAAATCTGTAAAAAGTGTGTAGATGTAAACACTTACATAAAAGGAGGAATCAGAACTGTGTTGTTATGGATGTACTTGACGTATTTGTTAAAAAAAAGATATGAAAAAAGATAATAAAAGCAAAGTATTTTACCTGCTTGTTTGTCTTTTTAATAATTGACCAATACATTGCCTTCAGAAAGTACTCATACCCCTTGACTTATTCCATATTGTTGTTACAGCCTGAATAAAACATGGAACCGTTTTTTAATTTAATAAAAGTGAAAACATGTTTTTAGACATTTTTGAAAATGTATTGGAAATTAAATACTGAAATATCCAATTGATGTAAGTATTCACACCCCTGAGTCAGTACATGTTAGAATCACCTTTAGAAGGAGTCTTTGGGTAAGTTTCCAAGAGCTTTGCAAACCTGGATTGTACAATATTTGCACATTATTATATATTTTTTTATTTGAGCTCTGTCAAGTTGATTGTTGATCATTGCTAGACAGCCATTATCAAGTGTTGCCATAGATTTTCAAGGCGTTTTAAGTCAAAACTGTAACTAGGCCCCTCAGGAACATTGAATGTCGTCGTGATAAGCATCTCTAGTGTATATCTGGCCTTGTGTATTAGGTTATTGACCTGCTGAAAGGTGAATTTGTCTCCCAGTGTCTGTTGGAAAGCAGACAACCAGGTTATCCACTAGGATTTTGTCTGTGCTTAGCTCTATTCCTTTTATTTTTTTTATCCTAAACAACTCCCTAGTCCTTGCCAATGACAAGCATAACCATAACATTATGCAGCCACCACCATGCTTGGAAAATATGAAGAGTGGTACTCAGTGATGTGTTGGATTTGCCCTAAACCTAATATTTTGTATTCAGGACAAAGTTAATTTCTTTGCCACATTTGCAGTTTTACTTTAGCGACTTATTGCAAACAGGATGCATGTTTTGGAATATTTGTATTCCTTAGAGGCTTCCTTCTTTTCACTCTTGTCATAACTACAATGTTGTTGATCCATTCTTCATTTTCTATCACAGCCATTTTACTGTTTTAAAGTCACCATGGGCCTCATGGTGAAATACCTGAGCAGTTTCCTTCCTCTCCGGCAACTGAATTAGGAAGGACGCCTGTATGTTTGTAGTGACTGGGTATATTGATACACCACCCAAAGTGCTATTAATCATTACACTATGCTCAAAAGAATATTCAATGTCTGCTTTTTTAATTGTTTTGCCATTTACTAATGAGGTGCGCTTCTTTGCACGGCATTGGAAACTTCTGTCTTTTTGGTTGAATCTGTGTTTTAAATTCACTGCTTGACTGAGGGACCTTACAGATAATTATGTGTGGGGTACAGAGACGAGGTGGTCATTCAAAAATCATGTTAAACACTATTACTGCACACAGAGTGAGTCCATGCAACTTATGTGACTTGTTAAGCACATTTTTACTCCTGAACTTATTTAGGCTTGCCATAACAAAGGGCTTGAATACTTATTGACTCAAGACATTTCTACTCCTGAACTTATTCAGGCTTGCCATAACAAAGGGCTTGAATACTTATTGACTCAAGACATTTCTACTCCTGAACTTAATTAGGCTTGCCATAACAAAGGGCTTGAATACTTATTGACTCAAGACATTTCTACTCCTGAACTTATTCAGGCTTGCCATAACAAAGGGCTTGAATACTTATTGACTCAAGACATTTCTAAAAACATATTTCCACTTTGACATTATGGGGTATTGTGTGTAGGACAGTCAGTGTTGTAAAAATACTTTTAAAAGTCGTTTTTATTGTTATCTGTACTTTACTATTTATGTTTTTGACTACTTTTACTTCACTACATTCCAAAAGAAAATAATGTACCTTTTACTCCATACATTTTCCCAAGACAGCCAAAAGTACTAGTAACATTTTGAATGCTTAGCAGGACAAGAAAATGGTCCAATTCACACACTTATCAAGAGAACATCCCAGGTCATCCCTATTGCCTCTGATCTGTATGACAATTGGGTAACTTTATCCACCACAGGCCATTGACACAAAATCTCAATTGAATCCATTTTAAATTCAGGCTGTAACACAACACAATGTGGAAAGAGTAAATGGTTGTGAATACTTTCTGAAGGCCCTGTGTGTAATTGTCAACTAATAACTGCAAGGAGTAGGATAACATTTTATTTTACAGCTGGGTTTACAATAGGGTATACATGTGATCAGACTTCTAAAGCAGCTTATATTACTTAGGATCAGAGGTATTAAACACCGTCATATATAAGAGTAGGATGCCTGACAAACTGATAAAGCACCAGACAGTATTTTATTGGAACAAATCGGGGAAGTGGAAAACTAGGCTTCAGTGGGTAATGTAGCGTAGCTGCAGGTTAAGGCGGAACCAGATGGGTCACTGTAGCTTAAGGTGGTTCTTGGTTGTCACAGTTGCCATGTGTCTGCCTACCCATCAAGTAGCAAAGCCATGCAGAAGGATCAAGGGAGGACGCTTTGGAAGTGATGAGCATCGATGAAATTACGCAGCGGGGCACTCATCTGTAGAAAGAGAGAAAGAAGGCCTGAGACATTCCACACTTCTATCCAGAAATATTGTTCAATTTAGGGCTCTATTCAACCGGTACCGCTGAAGCATTACAGATTGCAGGCTGGAAATGTTAAGGTAAATCTGATTGAGCAGAAATATGCAGCGGTTACATATGCACCATGAAATGCAGTCTCTGCTAACGCAGGAACATTGCCTTTAAATTTCAACCACGCTGTAACGCTGAACTTCTGCAATATGGATTTAATAGAACCCTTAAATACACGTCACAAACCGAAATGGGACTAACCGTTTTTGGGGAGGATAGCAATGTTCTCAGGCAGAATGCCAGTGTCCAGGGAGAACTGCTTAAACTTCTGCAGCAGGTCAGGGCTCAGGTCTGTCCCGCGGGCTGTAGACACCACACATGCAGAACATGGCAGACTAAATATACTATGAAGGATACAATACAATTTATAATGCAAGATTGCTAACAAATTATGGGGGGAAAATAGTGACAAAATGAGACTGAGTTATAGGAATTAACAGAGGAGTGGAAAATAACTTACCATACAGTTTGTTGAGCACAGTTGAAACACCTCCCTTGGTCTTGATGGTGTGAATGAGGGCGTACTCATCATACTTAACATCAACGACACGCATGTCATTTTCATTATTCCAGCCTAAAGAGGGGTGAATAGACACACACATTTTTTTGTTTGTGTGTGTGTGTGTGTATATATATATATGAGCAGGGTTCCAGGCATAAGCAACATATATATATATTTTTAGGAACTCAGTCGGGTCTCAACAAACAGTTTATACATATACTAGATGACTGACAGGGGGCGATGTCTTGAAGCCACCGCGACTCCATCTTGGCACTCCCCCACCGTTGTAAAATATATTTTGGAAGCTACAGAAAGGCTTTTATAAAAGTTTACATTTTCTTTTGAAACACTTGTTCTATTACAGACACCTTAGTGCATACTTTTAAACTATATTGTGTGAGCTAAACATAAAAAATGAAACATTTGAAAAGATATAAAACAAGTTTATATAATATTTTATATAATACTTAGAAAGTACTAATGTTACTGTCCCCACTACAACAACAAAAACACTTAAATACATGTAATGTTGTTACATTTATTCCTATGGAGGACTGCTTTTCTGAGGAGTGCCAATATGGCCATCCAGTGGCTTCAAAGTCTCTCATTGCCTAATACATAGCATCAGCAATCCAGGGTTTACATATATCATTGGTAAGAATAGTAGAATACACCAGGTGCAATTGGGTCGTGCATCATCAGTTGGGGAGCCCCCATCGATTTTGTTAGTCATTCTCACTCAGACCATATTAATGTGGCATAAGTCATAACAAAGTTAGTTATAAAACTGCACAGTTTCTCTTCGCCCCATGGCAAAATGTGTAGAATTGCAGGGAATGTTTCTCTACACTGTCTAGAGGGGGCCACTAAAATGTTTTTCTGCGAGGTGTGGGCCCTGTAACCAAATCTCGCTTAGGGCCCCCAAAAGGTTATAACCGGCCCTGTGTGTGTGTATGTGTGTAGGTTATAGACTTACGCTGGCTCTTGAAGATGAATTTCCCAGGAAGGTTTGTCTTCTCAGCCAGGTGGTTCATTCTCCAGCAGGAGCCATCAGTGCTACAGAGACAATACAGTTCATTCGGGTTCAGCAGAAAGTCTCTCTCTCTCTCTCACTCACTCACTCACTCACTCACTCACTCACTCACTCACTCACTCACTCACTCACCACTCACTCACTCACTCACTCACTTACTTCAGGCTAGCATATGCCATGTCCAGGTCTCCTTCAACAGTTGGTGTCAGCATGGCGGTGCCCATCTTCATGCCGGCCCTGTGGCTGACAAACCACTGGGCATTAGTAGCAAATCCAATCAGGTACCACTTTCCTGCAACCTGAAAAAACCCCAGCCCTGATTAGATTACAACACCTTCTCATTCCTGTCTGTGGGGTCACAAAAATTTTCGATCCTAAATCTGTGAGAGCTGATACTGGAATATCCCTGAATCATTTATAAATTCAATTCTCAATCTGAAAATGTGTCACTAGAATTCCCACATTTCTCTTAATCATTTCCATTTGTATCACAGTTTTTTTTTCAGTACATTTTTTCTCTATAATAATCTCTAGTTTGGTCCTCATCATTTGATTTTCAATATATCCCTGATTTGATAATCCCTCTCTTCATTCTCTCTCTTACCCCCTGTAGATTGAAGTCTCCTTGGGGAAGAACCTCAGCGGTGACAACCAAGGAGCAGAGCAGTGCTCCTAGCGCTCTCAGCAGCATGGTCGTCATGACTACAGCTGAGCAGGGTCAGTATCAAGAATTGTAAAGTAAGTGGTTGTACGAGGAAGAGGACAGAACAGGAGATCTGTTTTTCTTCGCTGCCTCTCACTCCTATATATACTGTAGAGCATGAGCTTACATAACCCCCCCCCCCCTTCCCATACACAACCTGCTACCTGTCACCATCTCTATACCACACCCCCTAGACACACACACATACACACACACCACACCCACGCGCACACACACACAATACCAACGGGTGGAGATGGGGCTTGTGGGGGGTGTGGCCGGGACCTCTCAGTCACTCCTCCCTCTATAGAACCCTGGAGGTGGGATGGGTTCAAACAGGAGCAGTGCCCCCCCCCCATCCCCCACAAAGACAGTGATGAACAATGCAGTGTCTGCCTCTCCAGTGCTTTCTGTGGGCAGGACACAGATAATCAAAACTAACTGTCAGCACTTTGGATGGTAAACAGAGTTCCCCCTAACACACAAGCCCTGAATCTCTTTGTGTGTGTGTGTGTGTGTGTGTGTGTGTGTGTGTGTGTGTGTGTGTGTGTGTGTGTGTGTGTGTGTGTGTGTGTGTGTGTGTGTGTGTGTGTGTGTGTGTGTGTGTGTGTGTGTGTGTGTGTGTGTGTGTGTGTGTGTGTGTGTGTGTGTGTGTGTGTGTGTGTGTGTGTGTGTGTGTGTGTGTGTGTGTGTGTGTGTGGTTTAATATTAAATCTTAACTATCAGTGTAAAACCTTGCTGGAAGAGGTAGAGCAAGCCTTCTTGTAATCTCAGTTTTATTTATCTCAGGTCAACATTTTTAAATGTATAGTCCCCTCAAAACCCAACCTAATATGATTCTCCACTTATCTTTTTAGGGGATCTATCCCTTTAAATCAGATACTGCTTCAGGCAAGTCATTCTTATAAAAGTCCTAAAACACGAGATGAGGTAAGAAACTATTTTCCAGTGGTAAATGTTTCACTCTTTTGACTGTTGGACTTAAGGTAAGGCGATAGACATACTGGGATGGAACTCCTGAAACAGGTGTGGGCAAGTCTAAAAGACACTGACACACCTGCAACCCACATACCTTGCCAGTTGAAACAGTGGTCTGGAAACCATGAATCAGTCCAATATTGAGAAATCAAATCAAGAAATGTTCTCAGTATCTAATGACAATATTTGTGTGCTTAATTCAAGTGTGCAAATAAAATCAAACCACTTGATTGAGTGGACAAAATAGTTTACTGGAACATTCTCTTATTAACAAAAAAATGTCATTGTAAATGTAAATGTTAAGTTTGACCTAATGTTGCCACTTATGTATGGCTTGTAGTCTACTGACTGAACCTGCACGTTTGGGTATTACTATGTTATGTTCTAGATTAACTAGTATGTACTATGAGCAAGAAAATGGACAGTCATCAATTGTATTGAATCCCTGTAAGATAGTGTGCCACTATGTTCATACTGACAGATGGCAGACTCAGTTTGTGGTTTGACTGCAGAAGCTTCAAAATGTTACTGCAAGTCTTTTCACTCCAACTTTGCACCGTAGCATATTCCACGAGGAAGAGGACCTCTGCTGTCTTTTCACTCCAACTTCGCACCGTAGCATATTCCACGAGGAAGAGGACCTCTGCTGTCTTTTCACTCCAACTTCGCACCGTAGCATATTCCACGAGGAAGAGGACCTCTGCTGTCTTTTCACTCCAACTTCGCACCGTAGCATATTCCATGAGGAAGAGGACCTCTGCTGTCTTTTCACTCCAACTTCGCACCGTAGCATATTCCATGAGGAAGAGGACCTCTGCTGTCTTTTCACTCCAACTTCGCACCGTAGCATATTCCATGAGGAAGAGGACCTCTGCTGTCTTTTCACTCCAACTTCACACCGTAGCATATTCCATGAGGAAGAGGACCTCTGCTGTCTTTTCACTCCAACTTTGCACCTTAGCATATTCCACGAGGAAGAGGACCTCTGCTGTCTTTTCACTCCAACTTCGCACCGTAGCATATTCCACGAGGAAGAGGACCTCTGCTGTCTTTTCACTCCAACTTCGCACCGTAGCATATTCCATGAGGAAGAGGACCTCTGCTGTCTTTTCACTCCAACTTCGCACCGTAGCATATTCCATGAGGAAGAGGACCTCTGCTGTCTTTTCACTCCAACTTCGCACCGTAGCATATTCCATGAGGAAGAGGACCTCTGCTGTCTTTTCACTCCAACTTCACACCGTAGCATATTCCATGAGGAAGAGGACCTCTGCTGTCTTTTCACTCCAACTTTGCACCTTAGCATATTCCACGAGGAAGAGGACCTCTGCTGTCTTTTCACTCCAACTTCGCACCGTAGCATATTCCACGAGGAAGGGGACCTCTGCTGTCTTTTCACTCCAACTTCGCACCGTAGCATATTCCACGAGGAAGAGGACCTCTGCTGTCTTTTCACTCCAACTTCGCACCGTAGCATATTCCACGAGGAAGAGGACCTCTGCTGTCTTTTCACTCCAACTTCGCACCGTAGCATATTCCACGAGGAAGAGGACCTCTGCTGTCTTTTCACTCCAACTTCGCACCGTAGCATATTCCATGAGGAAGAGGACCTCTGCTGTCCAGCTCCAGTATTGACATGGTGTTCTTCAAGTTGAGGACAGAGGAGAGTACAAGTCTTTGAATCATTAGATGATAGAAAGGAGAACATCTGTTACAGGGGTATTAAACTCTAACCCTACGAGGTCCGGATCCTGGTGGTTCTTCTGTTCTGCTTGATAATTAAATTAAATATGCGTATTAATACACACGTGTACATGTATGAAATAGGACAAACATAAGCACTGACCTAATTATATATATTTTTTATAAAATTCCTGATAAATAGCTGACTGTAGGGATAAAGGACAGGAGGAAACCAAATGAGGGAAACTAATCAGACAACAGTCCACTCTAAAACATTCACAGTATGTGTATGTTGTCTTCATTAGGTTTCTCTCAATTTTACTATGCTCACCTGTCTTACAGACACCCTTAACAATAACTTTTTCTAAATTGAAAGATCAGAAATTATTGTTTAAATCACTGAAGAATGCCAGACAGGCAGACAGAAAAACAGACAGAAAGGACAGAGAAAAATTTGGATATGAAACGTAACAGTTTTAACATCAAGGCTCTCAATTCTTAATAAAGTTTTAATCACCACACAGTGTCACAAGCAAGGAATCACCCAGAAAACACAGTGGTGGTGTGGGGGAGAGAAGGAGAGGAAGAGTACACAGGCAAACAAGTCAAGTTATAACGTATGACTCCCCCAGGGCATCTTGAATCTTCTTCACTCCTCTGGGTAATGACATCCTCTTTTTCTTGGTTTTGCGTTTCTTTGAGTTTCTTCATATAAAAAAATATATAAAACAAGGAAGTCCGTGAGTCACTCAAGGTTGTTTCTGTAGCCTATCCTGTAACACTTATCATTATCACATGATTATGTCCTGAGTGTCACGCTGCATACTATGTTATGTCATACTCGCCAGCTTCCGTAAGCAAGGCAACACCACCACGAGCATCACGATCAGCATTGACCTTATTCAAGGGTGCATGCTTTTTCCCTTCCTGTACTCCCTGTTCACCCACGACTTTCTGGCCAAACACAACACTATCATTAAGTTTGCTGACAACATAACGGTGGTAGGCCTGATCACCGACAACGACGAGCCAGGCTATAGGGAGGAGGTCAGAGACCTGGCAGGGTGGTGCCAGTATAACAACATCTCCCTCAATGTGAGCAAGACAAAGGAGCTGATAGTGGACTACAGTAAAAGGAGGGCCAAACACACCCCCATTCACATTGACAGGCTGTAGTGGAGCAGGTTGAGAGCTTCAAGTTCTTTGGTGGCCCATCATCAACAAACTATCATGGTCCAAACACACCAAGACAGTCGTGAAGAGGGCACGACAACACCTATTCCCCCACAGGAGACTGAAAAGATTTGGCATGGGCCCCTAGATCTTCATAAAGTCTAGGTCCAAAAGGCTCCTTAACAGCTTCTACCCTGAAGCCATAAGGCTGCTGAACAATTGGCTACCTGGACTGCTGCTACTCACTACTGCTGCTACTCACTACTGCTGCTACTCGCTGTTTATTATCTATGCATAGTCGCTTTTGTCCCGAAGCCACAGTTTACCCCTACCTACATGTTCCGTACCAGCCAAAAGTTTGGACAATCCTACTCATTCAAGGGTTTTTATATATTTGGACCATTTTCTACATTGTAGAATAATAGTGAAAATGTCAAAACTATGAAATAACACACATGTAACCAAGAAAGTGTTAAATCAAAATGTATTTAAATTTTAGATTCTTCAAAGTAGCCACCCTTTGCCTTGATGACAGCTTTATAAACTCTTGGCATTCTCTCAACCAGCTTCAACTGGAATGCTTTTTCAATAGTCTTGCAGGAGTTATGCTGAGCACTTGTTGGCTGCTTTTCCTTCACTAAGCGCAAACCAGATGGGATGGCGTATCGTTGCAGAATGCTGTGATAGCCATGCTGGTTAAGTGTGCCTTGAATTCTAAATAAATCACTGACAGTGTCACCAGCAAAGCACTCTCACATCTCCTCTTCCATGCTTCACGGTGGGAACCACAGATGGGGAGATCATCCGCTCAACAGCGTCGCACAAAGACACAGCGGTTGGAACCAAAAATCTCCAATTTGGACTCATCAGACCAAAGGACAGGTTTCCACTGGTCTAATGTCCATTACTCGTGTTTCTTGGCCAAAGCAATTATCTTCTTCTTATTGGTGTCATTTAGTAGTGTATTGTCTTTGCAGAAATTTGACAATGAAGGCCTGATTCAGTCTCATCTGAACAGTTGATGCTGAGATGTGTCTGTTACTTGAACTGTATGGAGAATTTAGTTGGGCTGCAATTTCTGAGGTTGGTAACTCTAATGTGGCGGTTCTCATGAGAGTCAGTTTAATCATAGCGCTTGATGGTTTTTGCGACTGCACTTATTCCGTATTGACTGACCATGTCTTAAAGTAATGGACTGTTTCTCTTTGCTTATTTGAGCCGTTACTGCCATAATATGGACTCGGTCTTTTACCAAATAGGACTATATTCTGTATACCACCCCTACCTTGTCACAACACAACTGATTGGCACAAACGCATTAAAATGGAAAGAAATTCCACAAGTTAACTTAAGGCACACCTGTTAATTGAAATGCATTCCAGGTGACTACCTCATGAACCTGGTAGAGAGAATGCCAAGAGTGTGTAAAGCTGTCAAGGCAAAGGGTGGCTACTTTGAAGAATCTAAAATATATTTTCTTTATCACATGATTCCATGTGTTATTTCATAGTTTTGATTTCATCACTATTATTCTCAAGAAAACCCCAGGAATGAGTAGGTGTGTCCAAACGTTTGACTGGTACTGTACATATTCTCTCAATTACCTCGACTAACCTGTACCCCCGCACAATGACTTGCTACCCCCTGTACAGTGTATTCGAGAAGTACTCAGACCCTTTTACACACACACACTTGTCTATAGGAAGGTCAGAAACTTTAGCAAATGTATTAAAATATGACATAAGTATTCAGACCTTTTACTCAGTACTTTGTTGAAGTACCTTTGCAGTGATTACAGCCTTGAGTCTTCTTGGGTATGACGCTACAAAATTGGCACACCTGTATTTGCCACACCTGCATTTGGGTATTTTCTCCCATTCCTCTCTGCAGATCCTCTCAAGCTCTGTCAGGTTGGATGGGGAGGGTTGCTGCACAGCTAATTTCAGTTCTCTCCAGAGATGTTCGATTGGGTTCAAGTCCGGGCTTTGGCTGGGTCACTCAAGGACATTCAGAGAATTGTCCCGAAGCCACTCCTGCATTGTCTTGGTTGTGTGCTTAGGGTTGTTGTCCTGTTGGAAGGCTATCCTTTGCCCCCAGTTTGAGGTCCTGAACACTCTGGAGCAGGATCTCTCTGTACTTTGCTCTGTTCATCTTTGCCTCGATCCTGACTACCGGTATTCTCCCAGTCCCTGAAAAACATCCCCACCACCATGCTTCACCGTAGGGATGGTGCCAGGTTTCTGCCAGACTTCACGCTTGGCATTCAGGTTTCATCAGACCAGATTATCTAGTTTCTCATGGTCCGAGAGTCCTTTTGGCAAACTCTAAGCGGGCTGTCATTTGCCTTTTATTGACGAGTTGCTTCTGTCTGGTACTCTACCATAAAGGCCTGATTGGTGGAGAGCTGCAGAGATGGTTGTCCTTCTGGAATGTTATCCCATCTCTTATTGATGTCACTTATATCCACTTCAGTGTCGATGAAGGGGAGGAGACATGTTAAAGTGTATACGCCTGGACAATTGGATTGTGTGTCTGCCACTCAGAGGGTGAGTGGGCAAGAAAAAAATATTGAAGTGCCTTTTAACGGTGTATGGTAGCAGGTGCCAGCCAAGTGCAACGGTTTGTGTCAAGAACTGCAATGCAGCTGTTTTTCCACTTTGTCACTTGTGTATCAAGAATGGTCCACCACCCAAAGGACATTCAGCCAACTTGATTAAATTGTGAGCGTAATTGGAGTGGGATTTCAACTCAATATTTGGAAGGGGTGCCTAATGTTTTGTACACTGTATTCTTCCCATAAACATATACTTTTTATTCCCCTCAAACCCCCAAAGGCAAAGGGATAACTAGCAGTTTTCAGCTTTGTGTGTTTGTGGAATTTAACAGGTAAAAGCTGCCATCAGCCAATCATGCTGTCATTACAAGTTGTGATCACCTCTAGAATGGTTGCAGTCCTCTTGAGTTGCATTCAGTGGACACCCAATTGTTTTCAGAAAAAAGAAAAAACGCAATTGATGCACCCTTCCCTGTTGCCAACATTTAATTTTGATGTCCAGAACCAAAAGTAATTACTTACATCTTTCTATCTTAAATTCAAAAATAGGTTTTCAAACAGTATAGAGCTATAATCAGAGGCTTCTTTGCAGGAAGGAAAACTGCACGAGGGTGTCAAATCACTTCCTCCAGCTGTACTGATTTTAAGGAGACCTTTATTTGAGGTCCTCAATTGAAAGACTGCACTGGATTTAAACTTTTTTCTAAATGAAAAACAAACCCAATTGAATCGCTCCTCCCCGAAATGTACCACGCAATCCCAAGAAACAGGTTAGTCACTACTAACCGCCACAGACTGACAAAAACAAGTCTTCTGTCAAATTTGTATTTATGTTCTAGCAAAAGCCATTTAGTCAAAGGTGTAGACTTTTAGTACAAAAGACAGACATTTAACACCAGAAGTATACAATACAGGTGACCATAGTAAACAAGGGTACACATGATCCAGGCATGGAGTAGAGATGTGGCATCCCCTGCAGGGAGTTACAGGTAATCAGAAGAAACCAATGGGGTCATGTTGAGCTTTGGATGTCTGTACGCCATGAAGCTCCAGTTTCCCACCAGCATGGGGTAGAGTTCTATGGACCCGCAGGTGCACAAATTCATCTCCACCAACATGGACCTATGAGAAAAGGATGGAATAGGGGCCGGTGAGTGAAGAATAGGTGATGGGGAGACAGATCATTACTCAGAGTCCTGTTTGTTTAGAGTTCACATTGCTCTTCCAGTATGTACATGTTCACTCCACAGGAGACTGCCAAGGGGATGAAGGCTTATAATAATGCCTGGAATATGGTAAATGGAATGACGTCAACCACATGGAAACCATGTGTTAGATACCATTCCATTAATGCCGTTTCAGCCATGACTATGAGCCTGTCCTCCCCAATTAAGGTGCCACCACCTTCCTCACTCCCTAGAACTTTTTGATGCAGCCCAATGCTTTGAACCCCACACAGGGGTTGTGAGGATGTGGCAGGCTGTCACAGAGCTTGAAACCAAAATAATGTATTTGTTGTAGTGGGGACAGTGACATTAGTACTCTGAAAAAATTAAGGAATTTAAAAATACTTTCACGTTCAGTTCACTTAATTTAAAAGTAGGCCTATGCATTAAAGGGGTCTAATATAATAGTCAAAAACAAATGTAGACATTAATCAATGCATTTCTTTTATAGCTTTCTAAAAAAATAATGATGTAGGGTGGCTTCAAAACAATCAGCCATCTAGGGTTAATAAATATAATTGAGTGAAACTGGTGACTATTATTTTTGCATAACTGAAAGGCTAGAAATTATATTTATAAAATTAAACACTCACTTTAATGAAGAAGTTGGTCCCAGCCACAACTTGCGTTGCGAATGTTTTGGCAGCAAAGACGTCAAACTTCTTTGCAGCTTTCTCCTCTGCATATGGCTTCATCTAGAAACATTTAACAATACTCAGGCAATGACTCAGCTGTTCCCACAGCATCCCAAATTTCCTCCATATAGCCTACGCACATGCACACCTACAGACCTATAGATTGAACGTTGACAATACACACTGTAGAGCTTATTATTCAATAAAAGGTCTAAGATCACACCATCAAGTCTGAGTCTCAACGCTGTTAAAAAGATGATGTTCAGTGGGACAGATGAGGAACGCGCAACTCCGTTCCTATATCGAGGCGGAGGTGAGAATTGATAACTGGTCACGAGATTCTCGCAACAACGTTGAGTCACCATCAGCCGATACTAGTAATAATGACGATTCTGAAAAAGCTTTCATGCATCCAAGTTTGTCCTGTACAACTGCGATCCTTCCGCAGGGTGCTGAAATTCATAATTTTAATAAATACTTTTCGAGAACCGACTTTTTCTTAATTTGCATTAATCAACTGGAGACGTAGCGGCATTAAATAGTAAACTACAACTGGGACTCTCGCGCCGAGTTGAGCGACACAAATCGGTGGTTGTATTCGATAAATGTTCATTAAAAGTATGACTTTCAGCGCCCCGCTGAAGGACCGCAGTGGTGCAAGACAAACATAAGTACAGGTAAGTGTTTACACTCTTGTAAAAATATAAATCAACGAATGGGAACACAATGCTGTTAGCAAATCGCGCGACCAGCTTTCAATACTCAACTCTGCCTCGATAACGGAGTTGAGTGTTCCTCAGCTAGACTATGCAGGATAAATGAAGGAAATATGCTTACCTCATCGCAGATTTGCTGCACTTCGGGTGTGGCATCCTTCGCCTCGGCGGTACCGCCACACTTCATTACGATTAATTGTAGATGGAAAGTTACTTACGACTGAAATATTTCACACATGGATTTAAACGTCCTTATTTATATTGTCGCATCACATGACTTGAGTCATGTTTTCTTGTTATTTTAGAAGGTACCATTATGTTTATGAAGTGGAAAAACAGCCGCTGTATCTTATAATGAAAAACATAGGGCACTTAAACCAAGCTTTAACATTTGTAGTTAATGCATGTTTAAATTCATATATTGTGTCATTTAGGGTATATGTGACCAGAAAGGTGCTCTTTTAATCATGTATAAAAATTTGCTAAACCCCCTTCAACCTTAGAATAGTTTAGGCGGAGGTGCGGCTACAGTAGTGGGCGGTTCAATCACGAGGCAAATTGCTGCGTCTCTTTTTTCTTTCTTTAAAAAAAAAAATATATATTTTTTTTATTATATATTTTTTTATTAACAACAAATCAATACATAAAGCAATGAGGGAACACAAGAATACATAGATTACAAACAATAGACAATCGAGCTAGGGGGTACAATATCACATTACAATTACACAAGGACCTTAAGGGACATGCATATACTTACAATTCTAACAGCTTTTTTGTTAGTAGAGCATTTAACCGTCTTAAAATACAGTTCAATTTCTTTTTGTAGGGTACGAAAATGTGGTTTTCTGTTTGTAAATTTACATTTGTGTATATGAAATTTGGCCAAAAGAATAATGAAATTAATTACATAAAAATGTTTCCGCTTATTTCTATTGTATGTAAAGAATCCAAACAGTACATCTCTCCACAATAGTGTAAAATCTTCATAAATGTGTTCAATTATAAACCTACTGATGTCTTGCCACAGTTTTCTTACATGCATACAATGCCAAAAAAAGATGCAACACTGTTTCTGGGTGGTCATTACAGAATGAGCAATTTGAGTTGATGTTTTCCTTAAACTTCTTCATTTAGTGGTTGGCAGGATAATATTTATGAATAATTTTAAAGGAAACTTCCTTCATTTTGTTAACAAGTAGGTATGTGTGTGGCAACATCCAAACTTTTTTCCAACAGATATTATCAATAAATCCATTCCAATAAGGCATGACATAAGGTATACAACATCCTGCTGAAAAAAGGTTTGTATCGCTCTGTTGTTGAATGGACCAAAAGACAAACAAATCTTTCCTACTGATGAGTCAACAGTGTCAATAGAAGGTAGGCTCTGAGGGTCAGGTCTTGACACGTTCCTGAATAACAGAGCAACACCTGAGGGAATGGCATCTAAAACAATTGCAATATTTAGGTGTTACAGGGACCTTGTAAAGTGATAAGAATTCTTTATAACTGAGTAAAAGACCCTCTGCATTTACCAGTTGGCTCACCAATAGGATATTATTTCGGAACCAATATTCTAAAAACAAAGAAGTATTTTTTATACAATATATCATGATTATTCCATATATAATATCTGTGTGGAGAAAATTTGTGTTTATAAATTAAGACCATGACAAGAAAACCTGCCGATGAAAAGCAGAAAGTTTCACTGGAACTTTGCCAATATTATATGCAAAACAACATGAAGTTAAGACCACCAAAAGTAGAGAAGACATGATGAGGAATACAATTCCAGATAAAAGTGAGTCTTCTTAGGAATTGTTTTATCCAATTCATCTTAAAAGTATTATTTAAAGTAGTAAAGTCCAGAAAATTCAGTCCACCATTCTCACAAGTGTTCATTACAACAGTTTTCCTAATGTAATGGGTACGGTTTCTCCAAAGAAAGTTGAAAAGCATCTGGTCTATCTCCTTGCTTATTTTACTGTCAAGATATAAAGATAGAGCACCATATGTTAGTCTAGAGATACTTTCGGCCTTGGTTATTAGGACTCTACCTTTTAAAGATAAGTCCCTCTGTAGCCATTGATTTAGCTTCTTCTGGGTATTTTTAATAAGAGGGTTAAAGTTTAGTAAGCCTCTAGACTTCTGATCCTTTGTAATGGTTATGCCTAAATATGTAAGTTCTTCTTTTACTGGAATACCATAATATGAAGGTGTCCCACAATCTTTGACAGCTATGAGTTCACATGTATTAATGTTAAGATATAGACCAGACGCTTTGGAAAAGGATTGTATCACATTGATCGATATGGGAATTTGGTTAGCGTCTTCAGAAAAAGTGTAGTATCGTCAGCCAGCTGGCTTATAATCATTTCTTTACCAGCTAAGGAAATACAGTGCCTTGCGAAAGTATTCGGCCCCCTTGAACTTTGCGACCTTTTGCCACATTTCAGGCTTCAAACATAAAGATATAAAACTGTATTTTTTTGTGAAGAATCAACAACAAGTGGGACACAATCATGAAGTGGAACGACATTTATTGGATATTTCAAACTTTTTTAACAAATCAAAAACTGAAAAATTGAGCGTGCAAAATTATTCAGCCCCTTTACTTTCAGTGCAGCAAACTCTCTCCAGAAGTTCAGTGAGGATCTCTGAATGATCCAATGTTGACCTAAATGACTAATGTAATCAAGTCTCCATATAAATGCACCTGCACTGTGATAGTCTCAGAGGTCCGTTAAAAGCGCAGAGAGCATCATGAAGAACAAGGAACACACCAGGCAGGTCCGAGATACTGTTGTGAAGAAGTTTAAAGCCGGATTTGGATACAAAAAGATTTCCCAAGCTTTAAACATCCCAAGGAGCACTGTGCAAGCGATAATATTGAAATGGAAGGAGTATCAGACCACTGCAAATCTACCAAGACCTGGCCGTCCCTCTAAACTTTCAGCTCATACAAGGAGAAGACTGATCAGAGATGCAGCCAAGAGGCCCATGATCACTCTGGATGAACTGCAGAGATCTACAGTTGAGGTGGGAGACTCTGTCCATAGGACAACAATCAGTCGTATATTGCACAAATCTGGCCTTTATGGAAGAGTGGCAAGAAGAAAGCCATTTCTTAAAGATATCCATAAAAAGTGTCGTTTAAAGTTTGCCACAAGCCACCTGGGAGACACACCAAACGTGGAAGAAGGTGCTCTGGTCAGATGAAACCAAAATTGAACTTTTTGGCAACAATGCAAAACGTTATATTTGGCGTAAAAGCAACACAGCCCATCACCCTGAACACACCATCCCCACTGTCAAACATGGTGGTGGCAGCATCATGGTTTGGGCCTGCTTTTCTTCAGCAGGGACAGGGAAGATGGTTCAAATTGATGGGAAGATGGATAGAGCCAAATACAGGACCATTCTGGAAGAAAACCTGATGGAGTCTGCAAAAGACCTGAGACTGGGACGGAGATTTGTCTTCCAACAAGACAATGATCCAAAACATAAAGCAAAATCTACAATGGAATGGTTCAAAAATAAACATGTCCAGGTGTTAGAATGGCCAAGTCAAAGTCCAGACCTGAATCCAATCGAGATTCTGTGGAAAGAACTGAAAACTGCTGTTCACAAATGCTCTCCATCCAACCTCACTGAGCTCGAGCTGTTTTGCAAGGAGGAATGGGAAAAAATTTCAGTCTCTCGATGTGCAAAACTGATAGAGACATACCCCAAGCGACTTACAGCTGTAATCGCAGCAAAAGGTGGCGCTACAAAGTATTAACTTAAGGGGGCTGAATAATTTTGCACGCCCAATTTTTCAGTTTTTGATTTGTTAAAAAAGTTTGAAATATCCAATAAATGTCGTTCCACTTCATGATTGTGTCCCACTTGTTGTTGATTCTTCACAAAAAAATACAGTTTTATATCTTTATGTTTGAAGCCTGAAATGTGGCAAAAGGTTGCAAAGTTCAAGGGGGCCGAATACTTTCGCAAGGCACTGTACCTTGTACAGGACTATTATTTAAAGAATTTGCAAGAAGTTGGGTGATTAATAAAAACAGGTACGGAGAGATAGGACAACTCAAATCTCTTTAACTCAAATCTAGGTGAGGTGCCATATTTCAATTTGATAGAGCTGTTACCATTTGCATAGAGAGTCTTAATAGCCTTACAGAAAAAATCCCCAAAGCCAAGTCTCTCAAGGGAGTGGAAGAGAAACTGATGCTCTACTGTGTCAAATGCTTTATAAAAATCTAAAAATAATATGAAGCTATCCTCAGTTATTAGGTCTGAGTAGTCAAGTATGTCTAATACTAATCTGACATTGTTATAAATATGTCTGTTCCTCATGAAGCCAGACTGTGTTTCATCAATGATTGCATCCAGGACTTCTTTAATTATTTTTGCAAGTAGTAAAGCTAATATCTTATAGTCATTATTAAGAAGACAAACTGGATACCGGTTATCGATGAGCACTTATTTTTTATGCTTAGGAATCAGTGTTATTAACCCCTGACTCATTATAGGAGGGAGAACATTGTTTTTAATACTCTCTAAAAATACTTCAAATAGGAAGGGAGCTACTTGTTCAGAAAATAATTTGAAAAATTCTGATGTAATTCCATCAACACCTGGTGATTTATTGTTCTTTAGATGTTTGATAGACTCTATAATCTCTTCAACTTCGATGGGTTCATCACACTGTTTAGATTCTATATCACTGATAGAGTGAACATTATTCAGTGAGTTAAAAAACATATCTGTGGATTCCTGACAGTACGTAGAGCTATACCATTTTCTGTACAAATTGTTACAGTATTTAGTGATTCATTTTTGGTCATCTGTAATAACACCATCAATGTTTAACTTATGGATAGTGTTATTTTTAGAGTGAAATTTCTCAAGTCTAAAGAAATAGGATGAATTCTGTTCTCCCTCCTCAATCCATTTTTTCCTAGATCTAATAAAGGCTCCTTCTGCTTTTAATGTATAAATATTATCCAGTTTATTTTGTAACTCAATTAGTTCCATCTTCTCCTCGGCTGGGGACCTCTGAGAAAGGGAAGTTATCTTAATGATCACCTTTTCCTCCTCAGCTCTTCTGGTCTTAGCAAGATTACTATCATATTTTCTAAGGTATTTGGACACCTCAAATATAAAGAGCTCCCAGTTCTTGCAATAAGATTTTTCTTCACAAGCCCTTTCCCAAAAGTGTGAAAGCAGATCTTTAACCTCAAATTCAACTATATCATTATTTAATAATGAGCTATTTAGCTTCCAGTAAGATGCTCTACCAAAGGTTAGTATCATGGATAAATATTTTGATATCAATGTAAATAGCCCTATGGTCTGTGAAGGGAGTAGTACAAATATTTGTAGTAATACACTCACTATCATGTGATGTACAACTGACTAGGTATCCCCCTTTTCCCTTCACGTGTCAAACTCTGGTGGCCGCGAAGGGTCAAATTTAATCAACAAGGCTGCATTTTCGGCATGTCAGAAATATTTATGAAGATAGTTTGCTAAAATATATATAAACGACATTGTTTTAATCATTGGCAAATTGGCTTAGTGTCGTAGTGAGGAGATAATAAAACGGAGCTAGATTCATAAACATATTTTGGGGAATTCTGAAATGTATTGCAATAAATGACCAAACTATAAAACTAGCCAGCCAGTTAACATTATAGCTAACTGTAGCTAGCTACCCGACAGGAGTGCTAGCTAGCTATGTTAGCTTACTAGGTACATTAATAGCTTTAGGTTGGTTGTTTTTAAGCTCAACTTCAAGATTTCCACCAAGGACTTTGCCTCTCTGATCATCACTCTTCCTCGCTTGGGCAAGGGACATTTAAGACACACGATGTAAAACCTCATTCAAGGGCTGAGGGTTAAGAGCCGATGGCTGTCTACTTTGAGTTTGAAATGCAGCCAAGGTGTGGTGTGCTGTGGTCAATGTCTCCACCTAGTGTTGAAATACAGGAGTGAAACCAATAATGGAAAAAAGTGGAAACTGGATACACAACCACTACTACTGTATATAATAACCAGTTTATAATAGCAATAAGGCACCTCGGGAGTTTGTGGTATATGACCAATATACCACGGCTAAGGGCTGTATCCAGACACTCCGCGTTGCGTCGTGCGTAAGAACAGCCCTTAGTGTTAGAGTGCGTCTTTCGAATCCGGTATCAGGAAGAATAAAAGTCAGAATCTGTCGTTAATTATCTTTCATTAAATTCAAGCAATAAATGGTAAATGCAATTTTTGTATATACGGGCTCTCTGTCCCACCTCGCAGGGCAAACAGAAATGGCAGGATGTACGTAAACAGTTGTTCTTATACTGTGATAAACATAGTTCCAACCTGTCTGTTGGCCTATCACAGTAGAGGCTGAGCGTGGTTTAGACTTTGCTCAGCCTATCGCAGGCGCTCAGACTAGTCCTAGCTTCTTGGAGTTTACCCTCTGTCGATGTATAGATTCTCACTGTTCTGGTATCACACCCTAGTTACTGCAACTACTCAGTTTCCGTTATCTGTTATTGTGTTATTCAGTATTTTCTAATTCAATCAAACCTTGTGATGAGCCTCCCCTCCCTGTACCTGATTAACCAGGACAGGGCTCCGGGCAGCCGAGCGGAAATGGAGGAAAACTCGCCTCCCTGCGGACCTGGCATCCTTTCACTCCCTCCTCTCTACATTTTCCTCTTCTGTCTCTGCTGCTAAAGCCACTTTCTACCACTCTAAATTCCAAGCATCTGCCTCTAACCCTAGGAAGCTCTTTGCCACCTTCTCCTCCCTCCTGAATCCTCCTCCCCCCCCCCTCCTCCCTCTCTGCAGATGACTTCGTCAACCATTTTGAAAAGAAGGTCGACGACATCCGATCCTCGTTTGCTAAGTCAAACGACACCGCTGGTTCTGCTCACACTGCCCTACCCTGTGCTCTGACCTCTTTCTCCCCTCTCTCTCCAGATGAAATCTCGCGTCTTGTGACGGCCGGCCGCCCAACAACCTGCCCGCTTGACCCTATTCCCTCCTCTCCTCTCCAGACCATTTCCGGAGACCTTCTCCCTTACCTCACCTCGCTCATCAACTCATCCCTGACCGCTGGCTACGTCCCTTCTGTCTTCAAGAGAGCGAGAGTTGCACCCCTTCTGAAAAAACCTACACTCGATCCCTCCGATGTCAACAACTACAGACCAGTATCCCTTCTTTCTTTTCTCTCCAAAACTCTCGAACGTGCCGTCCTTGGCCAGCTCTCCCGCTATCTCTCTCAGAATGACCTTCTTGATCCAAATCAGTCAGGTTTCAAGACTAGTCATTCAACTGAGACTGCTCTTCTCTGTATCACGGAGGCCCTCCGCACTGCTAAAGCTAACTCTCTCTCCTCTGCTCTCATCCTTCTAGACCTATCGGCTGCCTTCGATACTGTGAACCATCAGATCCTCCTCTCCACCCTCTCCGAGTTGGGCATCTCCCGGCGCGGCCCACGCTTGGATTGCGTCCTACCTGACAGGTCGCTCCTACCAGGTGGCGTGGCGAGAATCTGTCTCCTCACCACGCGCTCTCACCACTGGCGTCCCCCAGGGCTCTGTTCTAGGCCCTCTCCTATTCTCGCTATACACCAAGTCACTTGGCTCTGTCATAACCTCACATGGTCTCTCCTATCATTGCTATGCAGACGACACACAATTAATCTTCTCCTTTCCCCCTTCTGATGACCAGGTGGCGAATCGCATCTCTGCATGTCTGGCAGACATATCAGTGTGGATGACGGATCACCACCTCAAGCTGAACCTCGGCAAGACGGAGCTGCTCTTCCTCCCGGGAAGGACTGCCCGTTCCATGATCTCGCCATCACGGTTGACAACTCCATTGTGTCCTCCTCCCAGAGCGCTAAGAACCTTGGCGTGATCCTGGACAACACCCTGTCGTTCTCAACTAACATCAAGGCGGTGGCCCGTTCTTGTAGGTTCATGCTCTACAACATCCGCAGAGTACGACCCTGCCTCACACAGGAAGCAGCGCAGGTCCTAATCCAGGCACTTGTCATCTCCCGTCTGGATTACTGCAACTCGCTGTTGGCTGGGCTCCCTGCCTGTGCCATTAAACCCCTACAACTCATCCAGAACGCCGCAGCCCATCTGGTGTTCAACCTTCCCAAGTTCTCTCACGTCACCCCGCTCCTCCGCTCTCTCCACTGGCTTCCAGTTGAAGCTCGCATCCGCTACAAGACCATGGTGCTTGCCTACGGAGCTGTGAGGGGAACGGCACCTCAGTACCTCCAGGCTCTGATCAGGCCCTACACCCAAACAAGGGCACTGCGTTCATCCACCTCTGGCCTGCTCGCCTCCCTACCACTGAGGAAGTACAGTTCCCGCGCAGCCCAGTCAAAACTGTTCGCTGCTCTGGCCCCCCAATGGTGGAACAAACTCCCTCACGCCGCCAGGACAGCGGAGTCGATCACCACCTTCCGGAGACACCTGAAACCCCACCTCTTTCAGGAATACCTAGGATAGGATAAAGTAATCCTTCTCACCCCCCCCTCCCTTAAAATATTTAGATGCGCTATTGTAAAGTGGCTGTTCCACTGGATGTCTTAAGGTGAACGCACCAATTTGTAAGTCGCTCTGGATAAGAGCGTCTGCTAAATGACTTAAATGTAAATGTAAATGTAACCACAACTTTGTAAGATACAGCAAGTTACACCATGTGCTCAATATTGTCACATACAAACACAAGGAAAAATCAACAAAGAAAAATAGAAATATGCTTTTGTCTACCCCTTTTGACACCCACAAGGGTGTCACTTATCAAAAATAGGATAAAACTTGTTAGATATAGACATGTTAGATATAGGATAACACTTTGGTCATGGAAAACAGGGTAAAGCAAAGCCAAGCATTATTATAAACCGTCTGGTCCTCTCAGCTACTCCTATCCTGTACCAGGTGGGCTCCATGCCACCCAGGGACTCCAAACCTTCACAACAGGGAGAACAAACATACTGGAAAGAAAACTTATCATAAAACAAAAATGTAAAAGAAGGAACTGTGGTGGTATAATATTTATTCTACTACCTCACCCACAGTAAACCATGGGTCATCTTCAGTCAGTCCCATCCTCCCCTGAAAGCTTGATTCAGTATTAGCATCTCCAACTGGAGCATCTCGCAAAGGCATCACCACATCTGTAACAGACTTCTTAAAACACGGTATGATGCAAGCAGCACAACACATCAATAATAAAAATACAAGAATTAGGGTCAGAAATCCAGTAACCATCAGTGATGCATACTCACCAAGCCACACCCCCATCCAAGACATCCAGCCAGACTCCTCCACCCCAGCCACGCCCTTCATTTCCCGCCGCAAGCTCGTCCAACCCAACCAATGCTTTTGATATACTCCCATCAGGACTGGTATTATTAGGTATAAATGTACAACATTGTTCACCAAACATTTTGCAAACCACTCCCTGACTGGCCAGGATCATATCTAAAGTCAATCTATTCTCCCTGGCGGTCCTGGTAGTAGCCTCCAATTGCTCGGCCATACCAGTGAGAGCTGTGTGGGTGTAATTAACGAATCTCTGTTGATTATAGTAGATATAATTCATCCAAGAAGTCTGTTTAGCATCTATAATAGCAGGCCCAAGAATTGGTAGTAGATGCCATAAACCATCATTCCTGTTTAGGTTCTGGAATTCCTAAGGAACACCTACTGGCACACCTAGTAGGTTGAAATGTATATTATCTGTTTCCTCAGACCAAGGTGTATCACGCTTATATCTGGAGTACGGGTGAACATTTTTAGGTGCTTTTTCTAGTAGATCCCAGGAGCTGATTAGCTGTAACTTCAATAATGGTTAGTGGTATTATCAGACTGGCTAAAGCACACGTACCCTGCCAGTTACCTCTAAGGACAGGTGTTAAATGCCTGTTTGGGCCACACATCCACCATACATCAGCAACACCCTTAGTTTGATTCAAGCTTTTCACTGGCCGGGTGGCATTACTACAATCTGCTGCAGGCAACCGTCCATAGTCAAAACCCCTACCTGTACCAGTGATGCAACTGTAGTTACCTCCGTACGCTTTAACATCCCATGGAGCCTTTTGAGGAAGGACTTCCGGGAAGACTAGAGATAAAGTCTTACAAAGGGTGGAGTTGGGTTTAACATGGTAAAAACTTTTCAGTATAAACCTCCATCCTTCCTTTGTAATGTCCTGGCAGTATATCGCATGTATGCCAACCACATTTTCCCTACCGTCATATCCGATTTCAGTACCCAATTGGTCGCTATCTGTGATATCCTTAACATGAATTACCTGGATAGGATTTGGTAGCTTAGTTGGCGGAGGCAGGGTTGGGCCTGGAGTGGTGGAGGAGTGTTTCTGGGTCTGGCTCTGGTTCGTCTGGGACCGCTGTGGCTCAGCCAGCACCTTTACAGAGAACACACCCGTCGTGTCAGCCCCATCCATTTCCAGACCAAAGGTATAGGTTCCTGCATCAGAAAGCTTAATGGACCTAATGGTTAGTAGGATTTCATCACCTTTACAGAGTTCAACAGTGCTCCCAGGTTTTCCCCATATCATGCAAAAAACCTATCCACCTTTCTGGGATCCCCTATGCTATAAGGATACCCTCTTCTCCAATCCCAGAACTGTCCCAAATTGGTTATCGTGTAATCCCCATACGGACACCCTCCCCCATTATACAGGTACACCATTATACAAGTACACTGGCACCCTCCTATACACAGGTGTTAAAACCAAACACATATCTCAAGTTCTTCCCTGCTTTATCCAGATTAAATGATCCCACATGCTTGGTTAATATAAAATCCTCATCGTCTAAACTATGGGTCAGGTTACCCTGTAAAGCCCCACCCTTTCCTGGAAAACACATCAGCAGCCAGAGGCCAGACACACTTTCACTTCTATGAACGCTACACAGTGATGAGAGGGCGGGGTCAGGGAAGCTTCGTTAAGAGAGTTAAACCCCGAGCCATATTGGTTTCGGTTCTTCTCTCTAACTCTGATGGTTCGGAAGTGTCAGTGTGTCCTACCCTCCAACAATGTGTGATATGTCCCCTGGTAGCTCTTTCAGCTATTCTCACAGCGAAGGCTGTCACCAGGAGTACTTGGTATGACCCCTTCCAACGGGGCTGCTTCCAGTCTATTCTCCTCAGGGACTGGATTGAGTGAATCACCTTGTCCTTTAATTCACCTGTAATGCATAAAATCTTGGACATACAGGTTTGGTTAAGAAACAGTTTCTCATTTGTTCTATCTGATTATGTCTTTAACTTCTATGCCTATTTGTTAGCTAGAATATTAATATTTGTATTAGTTTATTATCCAATAGGCCCCATCCTATCCTAGACCACAACAACTTACCCATCCCCCTTTTGATACCTGGCTCTGCCCAGGTAACAACCTTACCTACTCTAAATAATGACTTAGGTAAGATTAGTCAATTATCCTTATGTTCTGACATTATCATGTAGGAGCGCCCCTTTCATTCTCCACATGTCCAATTCTCCGTTTTGTCTCCACTCAGTAACTGTTATCTACCCATTCTGTTATCTTTGCTCATGTCCTGGCGCCTATTCTTTTTCCCCTATCTGTCTGTAACAACTGTGTGTTGTATCCAAATTTGAACTAAATGTCTCACTGTTTGGCTTTATCTAAACTCATGGATTTTTAGAAAAACATGTCTATGGTGGCAATTTCTAAAGTCCTTATATAGGTTAATTAAACTCCATTATAATTAATTTACCTTAAAAAAACAGTATTACCTATGACCACAAATTCATTATTCAAATGGCACCCCCTTGTGGCTGATCAGACCACCTGGGAAAGCCATGAAAACAGGTCAAAGGTTACACCACCCCCTTATATTCGTGTTCCATACCATATTAGACATATTAAATAACCCTTTATCTTAAAAAAAGAAGGAAACAAAAGAAATCACTTGTCTAATTAAAACACAGAAAAATAAAACTCCTAATATTCCATATGTGAGTGTACCCCTTTAAGATATCTTGTCTCTGGGAACATGGAAATCCCCTTAAACCCAAAACGTTTACTACAAATAAAACCTAATAATTATAATAATACCCTCAAATCATTTGTTTTAAATTTCCTCGATGTTATATTTGTTCTTTCTCAAAATTGTCTCCCCAAAATGCTTTATACCCTGCCATTAAACTCGGGGCGGCAGGGTAGCCTAGTGGTTAGAGCGTTGGACTAGTAACTGGAAGGTTGCAAGTTCTTCAAACCCCCGAGCTGACGAGGTACAAATCTGTCGTTCTGCCCCTGACCAGGCAGTTAACCTACTGTTCCTAGGCCGTCATTGAAAAGAAGAATTTGTTCTTAACTGACTTGCCTAGTAAAATAAAGGTAAAATAAAAAATAAATAAAAAACAGACATTAACATAAAATAAACTCAGCCTGCAATCCACTTTATGGGCCTTTCATTGTTCCCCATGATGCAAAACCTATAAATATTTTAATTACAATCAGAATGAATTTTAGTCTATGTTTTTCGTTATGTCACCAGTATTTATCCAGGCTGCCCTCTTCTGTCCACTCTCTGTACAATTTCTCCTTTCTTCTTCCAATCCTTTCCATCTTTACCTCCATTAATTTCTAGTGTGGATTTCAATGTTTTCAACACCTTCGCAGCCTCCTGACTAGTCATTGTCATTGTTAAATATTTCAATTACTTGTTTTAATTTGAATACAATAGAAATTATCAGGTTCAATTGTGTGCTGCCTTAGAATGTGTCCCAATCTAGCCACTGTCTAGTAAACACAGTGCACTTCTCCTTTACCATTTCAAAACATAACCTAGGTCTCACACCTGTTATTTACCTGAAGGTCATACAAACTTGGTATTAGTACATCGACTTAGTACCTAATGTACTACAATCACACGGTTCGACTCTCTCAAACCTTCCAACATACACGGTTGAATCACTCAAACCTTACAAACATACGTCAGTTCAAATCACTCAAACCTGCAAACATACATCAGCTTGAATCACTCAAACCTGCAAACATACATCAGTTCGAATCACTCAAACCTGCAAACATACATCAGTTCGAATCACTCAAACCTGCAAACATACATCAGTTTGAATCACTCAAACCTGCAAACATACATCAGTTCGAATCACTCAAACCTGCAAACATACATCAGTTCGAATCACTCAAACCTGCAATCATACGTGGACTTCAACGTTTTCAGTATCTTTTCTATTTCTAATGACATTTTAGTACATATATCTACTTAAACGCTACTATATATAACCAACGTAATACAATATGCAATGCGGGTCCCCTAAGATACCAGCCCCAACTGTAATATCTAATGTACTTTCAGTCACTCTGTAAAAGTATTCCGTATAAACTGAGTGTCCCCAAACACTCTTCTATAAATATCAATCACACTTATATTAGCCCCAACTAATATTGTAATGTACTTCACTCACACAGTGAACTTATCTTATTTCCAGTATAGTATACTGCCGTTCACATATCCAGGAACTTATCTTATTTCCAGTATAGTATACTGCCGTTCACATATCCAGGAACTTTCTTATTTCCAGTATAGTATTACTGCCGTTCACATATCCAGGAACTTATCTTATTTCCAGTATAGTATACTGCCGTTCACATATCCAGGAACTTATCTTATTTCCAGTATAGTATACTGCCGTTCACATATCCAGGAACTTATCTTATTTCCAGTATAGTATTACTGCCGTTCACATATCCAGGAACTTATCTTATTTCCAGTATAGTATACTGCCGTTCACATATCCAGGAACTTATCTTATTTCCAGTATAGTATACTGCCGTTCACATATCCAGGAACTTATCTTATTTCCAGTATAGTATACTGCCGTTCACATATCCAGGAACTTATCTTATTTCCAGTATAGTATACTGCCGTTCCCGTGGTTAAACTGCCGTTCACCTCTCAATCGTACCAGTGGGTTCGCCCACCCTCACACAAACCAGTAGATTTACCGATCTACCTAGTACATTTCATTCGCATTTATACGGTCATTTACCCTCATTCACACCTTGTAGGCCCCAACCTACGTCAAATATTCAGTACATTTCATTTACACATTGCAACATTCAAATTACGTTGATCAACTTAAAATTGCATTCACCACCGTTTTGTCTATATTGTTATAATATTTTTATAACTAGATATAGGGAATTAAAATTTGGTAACTTACATCAGACAGGGTTTCTCACAAAAAATAGATTTGGATAATGCCAATTTGTAGAACTTCAGTTATCACAATAGGTATCTGCTTACATTTTTAGATGACCGGTCAGTATAAACTGGGTGGTTCGAGCCCTGAATGTTCATTGGCTGAAAGCTGTGGTATATGAGACCGTATACCACGAGTATGACAAAACATTTATTTTTACTTATCTAATTACGTGTGCAACCAGTTTATGATAGCAATAAGGCACCTCGGGGGTTTGTGGTATATGACCAATATACCATGGCTAAGGGCTGTATCCAGGCACTCCGCGTTGCATCGTGCAAAGAACAGCCCTTAGCCGTGGTATATTGGCCATATACCACAAACCCCCGAGGTGCCTTATTGCTTAAATAAACAACAGGGTTAAGCACAACTAGGGCTAACAACTATAAACATTAAAAGCTTAGGCAAAGAAATCTAACAAGTGGTTTGGACAACAGTTTGTAAGCTAGTAAGCTCCATGTGTACACAAGAAGTGGAAATGGGGGGTTGTCACTGGACCAACTGTCACGTTCTGACCTTTATTCCTTTGTTTTGTCTTTATTTGGTATGGTCAGGGTGTGAGTTGGGGTGGGCAGTCTATGTTAGTTTTTCTATATTTTCTATTTCTGTCTTTGGCCTGATATGGTTCTCAATCAGAGGCAGTTGTCTATCGTTGTCCCTGATTGAGAACCATATTTAGGTAGCCTGTTTTCCTTTGTGTTTTGTGGGTGGTTATTTTCAGTCTTTGTGTGTCTGCACCAGATAGAACTGTTTTGGTTATCACTTTGTTGTTTTGTATTTTTGAAGTGTTCAGTTTCTTATTAAAAAGATGAACACTAACTGCTTCTTCCCACGACAGCTGTTACACCAACAAAGGGATTGGGCCCTTCACAAAAGCATACTATAGTCCTTCTCTAGACTAAGACCTCAGGGGACTAAAGTATCTAAGGAATGGATCCAGAATGTCTCTCTGGACCTTCGGTGTTTGTCGACATCACCACAGCGTTTGTTTAATGACTTGTTCAATTCCAAAATAAAAAAAACATACAAAGTGAGTGACTTCTCTCTTTGAAATGAAGGGGCACTGGGCTGTTGGGTTCAGCACGTAGAATGGCCCTTCGGTGCTCACACATTCTAGTGCGTAACTAGATGTAAAATATAGATCAGGCGTCCGCAGGAGGCTTACCTAGAGCTGAGTCTGAGCATAGAATATGCCAATGTTTTTTAATGATGCTTAGTAGTTCTGGACTTTGGGGTATAGGTAGTGACCATTTGGATAGGAGGTCTTGCTCTCTAGGGCTTGTGGGCTTGCTCAGTAGTTGGGCTCTAGGAATATCCAGGATCTCAGCGACTTTAGGTCACCCTTGTAGTAAAAATAATGTAATCAATGTAACGTTTCCAAATGACCAGGATCTCGAAAAAAGTGTTGGACATCTCATTTAGAATGTGAGCTTTTTCATCACTAGGTGTAGACATTAACCACAGCACACCACACCCTGACTATCAACTTGTATGGTCTACGACACAGTCTCTCATTAGCACCACCAGTTGAAGTGATTAAGTTTAATGCTAGCTAGCAACTTACCTTGGCTTCTTACTGCATTCGCGTAACAGGTGGGCTCTTTGTGAGGCAGGTGGTTAGAGCGTTGGACTAGTTAACCGTAAGGTTGCAAGGTTGAATCCCTGAGCTGTTGTTCTGCCCCTGAACTTTGTGTGAGACTCGAAACAGGTGCATCCTGTTTCCATTGATCATCCTTGAGATGTTTATACAACCTGATTGGAGTCTACCTGTGGTAAATTCAATTCATTGGACATGATGGAAAAAGACCCATAACATCCACATGAAATTAAATATTTTTCTTGATCAAATAACATAGAAAAAATCATTTTTTGTGCAGTATTAATTTACCATGCTTACAAACCACTTAATTTAATTGTACATTACTGTATTGAACATAGGATGTTCATGTAGGTTTGTACCTGTAGACTTTCCATCACGATGAAGGAAAACAATGTTCAATACAGTATTTGAGTTGGATTTGGGTTGGAGCGAGCGGTCGCATCTGCACTCGGTCCGCAGGTAGTATTACATTTCATTACATTTCATTATAGTACAACGGTTTGATTTGTCTAATCTTATCAATTTCTTCTTAGCTAGCTACACAGCCGTCTTTGTTTCATAGATAATTGCGTAATTATCGTATTTCGTCGTCCTAACGCAGTCTACACTGCCCTGCAGCTAGCCAGCTAGCTAACGTCCACCGTTAGCTAGTCCACCGTCTACCGATTAGCAGCACAACTATTACACTCAACTGAACGACTTGATTAGTGTAGTGTTAGCTAGCTACATAGTTGTCTTTGCTGTCCTCGTACCCAAGATAATTGTGTAGTTTAGAGTGTGTAGTTTTATGTCGTCCTTAACATAGGAGACTCTGCTAGCTAGCCAACAGCTAGCCAACGTCTACCGAACAGAACTTCTGCACTCAACAATCCGTCGCATTTCGCTTCGCTCCACAGGTAGTATCACATTTTTCATTTCATTTCATTACAGTACAACGGCTTGATTTGTTTGATCGTAGCTAGCTACATAGCTAGCTACACAGCCGTCTTTGTATCAAAGATAATTGTGTAGTCTAGAGCGACTTCCTAGGTTAGTTAGCCAGCTATTGTCGTTCTTTTAACGCAACGTAACGTAATCAACACTGCTAGCTAGCCAGCTAGCCCCGAATAGCACAGTAGAAACTATTACACTCAACGGAACGACTTGATTAGTGTAGTGTCAACAACGCAGCCAATGCCAACTAGCCTACTTAGTCAACAACGCAGCCTCTGCCAGCTAGCCTACTTCAGCAGTACTGTATCATTTTAATCATTTTAGTCAATAAGATTCTTGCTACGTAAGCTTAACTCTCTGAACACTCGTGACGTGTAGTCCACTTGTCATTCCAATCTCCTTTGCATTAGCGTAGCCTCTTGTGTAGCCTGTCAACTATGTGTCTGTCTATCCCTGTTCTCTCCTCTCTGCACAGACCATACAAACGCTTCCACACCGCGTGGCCGCGCCACCCTAATCTGGTGGTCCCAGCAGCGCACGACCCACGTGGAGTTCCAGGTCTCCGGTAGCCTCTGAACTGCCGATCTGCGGCCAACAAGGCAGAGTTCATCTCCGCTATGTCTCCCTCCAGTCCCTCGACTTCTTGGCACTGACGGAAACATGGATCACCACAGACAACACTGCTACTCCTACTGCTCTCTTCGTCTGCCCACGTGTTCTCGCACACCCCGAGAGCTTCTGGTCAGCGGGGTGGTGGCACCGGGATCCTCATCTCTCCCAAGTGGTCATTCTCTTTCTCCCTTACCCATCTGTCTATCGCCTCCTTTGAATTCCATGCTGTCACAGTTACCAGCCCTTTCAAGCTTAACATCCTTATCATTTATCGCCCTCCAGGTTCCTCGGAGAGTTCATCAATGAGCTTGATGCCTTGATAAGCTCCTTTCCTGAGGACGGCTCACCTCTCACAGTTCTGGGCGACTTTAACCTCCCCACGCCTACCTTTGACTCATTCTCTCTGCCTCCTTCTTTCCACTCCTCTCCTCTTTTGACCTCACCCTCTCACCTTCCCCCTACTCACAAGGCAGGAAATACGCTCGACCTCATCTTTACTAGATGCTGTTCTTCCACTAACCTCATTGTAACTCCTCCAAGTCTCCGACCACTACCTTGTATCCTTTTCCTCGCTCTCATCCAACACTTCCCACACTGCCCCTACTGGATGGTATCGCGCCGTCCCAACCTTCGCTCTCTCCCCGCTACTCTCTCCTCTTCCATCCTATCATCTCTTCCTCTGCTCAAACCTTCTCCAACCTATCTCCTGATTCTGCCTCCTCAACCCTCCTCTCCTCCCTTTCTGCATCCTTTGACTCTCTATGTCCCCTATCCTCCAGGCCGGCTCGGTCCTCCCCTCCCGCTCCGTGGCTCGACGACTCATTGCGAGCTCACAGAACAGGGCTCCGGGCAGCCGAGCGGAAATGGAGGAAAACTCGCGCCTCCCTGCGGACCTGACATCCTTTCACTCCCTCCTCTCTACATTTTCCTCTTCTCTCTCTGCTGCTAAAGCCACTTTCTACCACTCTAAATTCCAAGCATCTGCCTCTAACCCTAGGAAGCTCTTTGCAACCTTCTCCTCCCTCCTGAATCCTCCTCCCCCCCCCTCCTCCCTCTCTGCAGATGACTTCGTCAACCATTTTGAAAAGAAGGTCGACGACATCCGATCCTCGCTTGCTAAGTCAAACGACACCGCTGGTTCTGCTCACACTGCCCTACCCTGTGCTCTGACCTCTTTCTCCCCCTCTCTCCAGATGAAATCTCGCCTTGTGACGGCCGGCCGCCCAACAACCTGCCCGCTTGACCCTATCCCCTCCTCTCTTCTCCAGACCATTTCCGGAGACCTTCTCCCTTACCTCACCTCGCTCATCAACTCATCCCTGACCGCTGGCTACGTCCCTTCCGTCTTCAAGAGAGCGAGAGTTGCACCCTTCTGAAAAAAACCTACACTCGATCCCTCCGATGTCAACAACTACAGACCAGTATCCCTTTTTTTTTTCTCCAAAACTCTTGAACGTGCCGTCCTTGGCCAGCTCTCCCGCTATCTCTCTCAGAATGACCTTCTTGATCCAAATCAGTCAGGTTTCAAGACTAGTCATTCAACTGAGACTGCTCTTCTCTGTATCACGGAGGCGCTCCGCACTGCTAAAGCTAACTCTCTCCTCTGCTCTCATCCTTCTAGACCTATCGGCTGCCTTCGATACTGTGAACCATCAGATCCTCCTCTCCCCTCTCCGAGTTGGGCATCTCCGGCGCGGCCCACGCTGGATTGCGTCCTACCTGACAGGTCGCTCCTACCAGGTGGCGTGGCGAGAATCCGTCTCCACACCACGTGCTCTCACCACTGGTGTCCCCAGGGCTCTGTTCTAGGCCCTCTCCTATTCTCGCTATACACCAAGTCACTTGGCTCTGTCATAACCTCACATGGTCTCTCCTATCATTGCTATGCAGACGACACACAATTAATCTTCTCCTTTCCCCTTCTGATGACCAGGTGGCGATCGCATCTCTGCATGTCTGGCAGACATATCAGTGTGGATGACGGATCACCACCTCAAGCTGAACCTCGGCAAGACGGAGCTGCTCTTCCTCCCGGGAAGGACTGCCCGCTCCATGATCTCGCCATCACGGTTGACAACTCCATTGTGTCCTCCTCCCAGAGCGCTAAGAACCTTGGCGTGATCCTGACAACACCCTGTCGTTCTCAACTAACATCAAGGCGGTGGCCGTTCCTGTAGGTTCATGCTCTACAACATCCGCAGAGTACGACCCTGCCTCACACAGGAAGCGGCGCAGGTCCTAATCCAGGCACTTGTCATCTCCCGTCTGGATTACTGCAACCGCTGTTGGCTGGGCTCCCTGCCTGTGCCATTAAACCCCTACAACTCATCCAGAACGCCGCAGCCCGTCTGGTGTTCAACCTTCCAAGTTCTCTCACGTCACCCCGCTCCTCCGCTCCCTCCACTGGCTTCCAGTTGAAGCTCGCATCCGCTACAAGACCATGGTGCTTGCCTCACGGAGCTGTGAGGGGAACGGCACCTCAGTACCTCCAGGCTCTGATCAGGCCCTACACCCAAACAAGGGCACTGCGTTCATCCACCTCTGGCCTGCTCGCCTCCCTACCACTGAGGAAGTACAGTTCCCGCTCAGCCCAGTCAAAACTGTTCGCTGCTCTGGCCCCCCAATGGTGGAACAAACTCCCTCACGACGCCAGGACAGCGGAGTCAATCACCACCTTCCGGAGACACCTGAAACCCCACCTCTTTAAGGAATACCTAGGATAGGATAAAGTAATCCCTCTCACCCCCCCCCCTGAAAAGATTTAGATGCACTACTGTTCCACTGGAGGTCATAAGGTGAATGCACCAATTTGTAAGTCGCTCTGGATAAGAGCGTCTGCTAAATGACTTAAATGTAAATGTAAAATGTGATGATGTGATATGATGTGGCTCAGTTGGTAGAGCATGGTGCTTGCAATGCTCGGCTTTTGGGATCAATTCTCACGGGGGACCAGTACAAAATGTATTACAATGTAATGCACTCACTACTGTAAATTGCTCTGGAATATAATTACAATTAATGAATAGACCATTTTCAGTTTTCACATAGAAACAACATGACTGATGATTTACACTTACAACCGCCCTAGATACAGTGGCACCTATTAGAAAGATAAAATGTACCCAAGAAAAGCTTGCCCCCTGGTACACTGATCATACCCGAGCCCTGAAGCATGCCGCCAGAAAGCTAGAGTATAAATGGCATTCCTCCAAGCTTGAGGTATACCGGCTGGCATGGCAAGACAGCATCACAGAATACAAGCAAGCCCTAGCATCTGTGCATGCGTCCTACTTCTCTAAATTAATAGATAACAAAAAGAACCCAAGATTTTTCTTCAGCACTGTAGCCAGCCTCACAGAGAAGCAGGCCCCAGCCTGCCCGAGCCAGCCTCACAGGGAAGCAGGCTCCAGCCTGCCCTGAGCCAGCCTCACAGGGAAGCAGGCTCCAGCCTGCCCTGAGCCAGCCTCACAGGGAAGCAGGCTCCAGCCTGCCCTGAGCCAGCCTCACAGAGAAGCAGGCCCCAGCCTGCCCTGAGCCAGCCTCACAGAGAAGCAGGCCCCAGCCTGCCTGAGCCAGCCTCACAGAGAAGCAGGCCCCAGCCTGCCCTGAGCCAGCCTCACAGAGAAGCAGGCTCCAGCCTGCCCTGAGCCAGCCTCACAGGGAAGCAGGCTCCAGCCTGCCCTGAGCCAGCCTCACAGGGAAGCAGGCTCCAGCCTGCCCTGAGCCAGCCTCACAGAGAAGCAGGCCCCAGCCTGCCCGAGCCAGCCTCACAGAGAAGCAGGCCCCAGCCTGCCCGAGCCAGCCTCACAGGGAAGCAGGCCCCAGCCTGCCCTGAGCCAGCCTCACAGAGAAGCAGGCCCCAGCCTGCCCTGAGCCAGCCTCACAGGGAAGCAGGCCCCAGCCTGCCCTGAGCCAGCCTCACAGGGAAGCAGGCTCCAGCCTGCCCTGAGCCAGCCTCACAGGGAAGCAGGCCCCAGCCTGCCCTGAGCCAGCCTCACAGAGAAGCAGGCCCCAGCCTGCCCTGAGCATTTTTCTAGCCTCACCTGTAATGATTTTATTTTAAAAATCTATTGAGAAAATGACTACAATTAGAGATAAAATCTCCAAGAATCCATCTGCTATGCCACAAACCCTACGGGATTATGAGGAGACCACAGCTATTCTGGATTGTTTTAACACCCCTGATTTATGATGACATGGTTGAACTTATGATGCACTCCAATCAATCAATCAAATTATTATTTATAAAGCCTTACGTCAGCTGTTGTCACAAAGTGCTGTACAGAAACCCAGCCTAAAACCCCAAACAGCAATCAATGCAGGTGTAGAAGCACGGTGGCTAGGAAAAACTCCCTAGAAAGTCCAGAACCTAGGAAGAAACCTAGAGAGGAACCATGCTACGAGGGGTGGCCAGTCCTCTTCTGGCTGTGCCGGGTGGAGATTATAACAGAACATGGCCAAGATGTTCAAATGTTCATAAATGACCAGCATGGTCAAATAATAATAATCACAGTGGTTGTCGAGGGTGCAACAGGTCAGCACCTCAGGAGTAAATTTCAGTTTTCATAGCCGATCATTCAGAGTATCTCTACCGCTCCTGCTGTCTCTAGAGAGTTGAAAACAGCAGGTCTGGGACAGGTAGCACGTCCGGTGAACAGGTCAGGGTTCCATAGCCGCAGGCAGAACAGTTGAAACTGGAGCAGCAGCACGACCAGGTGGACTGGGGTCAGCAAGGAGTCATCAGGCCAGGTAGTCCTAAGGCATGGTCCTAGGGCTCAGGTCCTCTGAGAGAGAGAAAGAAAGAAAGAGAAAAACAAAGAGGGAAAGGACACCGGATAAGACAGGAGAAATACTCCAGATATATCAGACTGACCCTAGGCCCCCAACACAAACTATTGCAGCATAAATACTGGAGGTTGAGACAGGAGAGGTCGGGAGACACTGTGGCCCCGTCCGATGATACACCCGGACAGGGCCAAACAGGCAGGAAATAACCCAACCCACTTTGCCAATGCACAGCCCCCACAACACTACAGGGATTTCTTCAACCACCAACTTACAAGGCTGAGAATAGCCCAGTAAGATCTCCGCCACGGCACAAACCCAAGGGGGGGAGCCAACCCGGACAGGAAGATCATGTCAGTGACTCAACCCACTCAAGTGACACACCCCTCCTAGGGACAGCATGGAAGAGCACCAGTAAGCCAGTGACTCAGCCCCTGTAATAGGGTTATAGGCAGAGAATCCCAGTGGAGAGGGGAACCGGCCAGACAGAGACAGCAAGGGCGGTTCGTTGCTCCAGTGCTTTTCCGTTCACCTTCACACTCCTGGGCCAAATTACACTTAATCACAGGACCTGTTCCACTTACTGGTGCTTTCCCATGACGTCCCTAGGAGGGGTGCGTTACTTGAGTGGGTTGAGTCACTGACGTGATCTTCCTGTCCGGGTTGGATTATGGAACCCTGACCTGTTCACCGGACGTGCTACCTGTCCCAGACCTGCTGTTTTCAACTCTCTAGAGACAGCAGGAGCGTTAGAGATACTCTGTTGCACCCTCAACAACCACTGTGACTATTATTTGACCCTGCTGGTCATCTATGAACATTTGAACATCTTGGTCATGTTCTGTTATAATCTCCACCTGGCACAGCCAGAAGAGGACTGGCCACCCCTCATAGCCTGGTTCCTCTCTAGGTTTCTTCCTAGCTTCTGGCCTTTCTAGGGAGTTTTTCCGAGTCACCAAGCTTCTACACCTGCATTGCTTGCTGTTTCTTGTTTTAGACTGGGTTTCTGTACAGTACTTTGTGACAACAACTGATGTAAGAAGGGCTTTATAAGTACATTTGATTGATTGATTGACAGCCAAAGAACCATTTTTTCTAATGGTGTAGTGTGACTGTTAAAATCATGCTGCAGGGCCATTCTGTGTGTTTGAGAGATATTGAATTCCTTTTTATTACAAAACACAAGATATTTAGGATGCAGAGCCAGCACAATAAGACAGGTTTTACAATGATCAAATCCAACATTAAATCTTTACTTCAGAGTAGGGGAGATGCTAAACTGGAAATTGTCCCAAACCAAATATAGGTAATGTGTGTGAATGTAACTGCTTTGGTGTCAGTGAGTGTGTGTATACATTATATTTTGTCTTTATGAATACATGTCTTTGTTTGTTTGTTTGTATTTTATTCTGTTTGTATGAGAGTGCAGTATTCTCTAGCTCTTCCTCAAGGCAGAGGAGGCAGTAGGTGGAATTCTGGGGAGGCGAAGCACTGTAACGTTCAAGTAATCCATTTCCCCGTTCTCCTCCTCCTCCTCCTCCTCCTCACTGTTACTCCTCTGTGGTGGGGGAGCATGGGCCTGGCTTTTCTGGAGGATGGAAGGGGGTTTTTGTGGAAGCCCCCCTGGATGAACTGCCACATGAACAGGGTCCTGCACGGGTCTTCTACACCTCTGTGAATATGGGAACGTTCCATTAAACACTTTGGAGAGAAACGGGGTTAAATAGCAGCTTGACGTCACAACATGTATATCAATCGCAGCCACCAAGCTACACTGCAGTTCCGATTATAGCCACCTAAGGGCATTAGAGAATTTCATCTCTAGCCCTCTCTCAGAACCATTGAAATAACTATGAAGTGAGAGAGGTGTTATGGGTAGATGTGTGAGTCTCACCTGACAGAGCAACAGTGCTGTTATGGTCCCTCCCAGCACCAGCACTCCCAGAATCCCACTCGCAATGGACACAATCATTATGAGAGGAGATTCACTGAAGGCTGACAAAACAGGAGGGAACTAGTTAGAAATGTCTTATCTTTTCTACATCCTTGCTCAGATTATTACAATAGCTGACGTATAGGTTAGTGTGACAGTTCAGAAAGGAAGCACGCGCATGGTTGTTGTGGGTGTCATCTTGGTGACTAGGTACTTCTATGGCAGAACAACTTGGTGTAGAAGGGAAATATGTGAGGTACATGTTAGCCTGGTTTGGAGTTGGTGAAGGTGGGCAGTACCTGTTTGTGGGTCCTCAGTCAGATACAAAAAAAGGTGACATTTCAAAGACCCAAGTGGGAAGGTTGTGAGAGAACAGCAGTACGGCCCAGCGTCATTCCTCTGTGTCCCTAGTAACGTGAATCCACGCATCGTCACCGCAGAGACACGGTCGATATAGTCCTGCTCCACGACAACTGGGTTGTTTGTGTTCGAAACCAGAATCCTACGGCCATCACACCCTCCAATCCTCCACTCAACCTGGGACACATTCCCGTCTCCAGACGGCTCACAGGACAGAGTCACAGGATGACCAATCTTTGCTGTGATGTTACCAGAAGTTCTCACCCTGCTGTCTGCAAAACAACCTGGAGGGGATGGGGGGTCTTATTTTGGGATGATCTTACATCATCATGAAAACATTGGCACACGTTTCTTAACTTTGTTCTCTATAATTATGTAAAATGAGAGATACAGTGCATTTGGAAAGTATTGAACCCCTTCCCCTTTTCACATTTTGTTACGTTACATTCTTAAATGGATCAAATAAAAAAACATTAATCGACACACAATACCTCATAATGACAAAGTGAAAACATGTATTTAGACATTTTTCCAATTGTATTAAATATAAAAACAGATACTTTATGTTTCCATTGATCATTGTTTATGTGTCTTCAACTTGACTGGAGTCCATCTATGGTAAATTAAATTGATGGACATGATTTGGAAAGGCACACACCTTCTATATAAGTTGACAGTGCATGTCAGAAAAAAGACCAGGCTACGAGGTCGAAGAAATTGTCCGTAGAGCTCCAAGACGGAATTGTGTCAAGGCACAGATCTGGGGAAGGGTAGCAAAATTTCTGTAGCATTGAAGTTCCCCTACAACACAGTGGCCTCCATCATTCTTAAATGGAAACCTGCTCCATTGCACTCAGGACCTCAGACTGGGGTGAATGTTCACCTTCCAACACGACAATGACCCTAAGCACACAACTTAGTCATACTTTGGAGGCGCACACACCACCCACCGCTTCAGAGTATATTACTCACTAATGTCCAGTCCCTAGATAACAAAGTTGACGAAATCTCCAGAGAGACATCAGTGATTGTAACATACTCTGTTTCACACAAACTTGTCTCTCTCTGGATATGCTGTCAGAGTCGGTACAGCCACCGAGATTCTCAGTGCATCGCGCCGACAGGAATAAACATCTCTCTGGGGAGAAGAAGGGTGGGGGTGTATGTTTCATGATTAACGACTCATGGTGTAATTGTAACAACATACAGGAACTCAAGCCATTTTGTTCACGTGAACTATAATTCCTCACAATCAAATGCCAACTGTATTATCACCCAAGAGAATTCTCTTCGGTTATTGTCACAGCCGTGTATATCCACCCTCAAGCCGATACCACAATGGCCCTCATGTAACTTCACAGGACTTAATGCAAACTGGAAACCATATATCCTGAGGCTGCATTTATTTTAGCTGGAAATTTAAAAAAAGTACATTTGAGAAAAAGGCTATCTAAATTCTATCAGCATATCGACTGTAGCACTCGGCTGGAAAAACACTGGACCATTGATACTATAACTTCCAAGATGCATACAAGGCCCTTCCCACCCTCATTTCGGCAAATCTGACCACAACTCCATTTTGCTCCTCCCTTCCTATAGGCAGAAACTCAAACAGGAAGTACCCGTGCTAAGGACTATTCAAAGCTGGTCTGACCAATCGGAATCCACGTTTCAAGATCATTTTGATCACGAGGACTGGGATATGTTCCAGGTAGCCTCAGAGAATAATATTGACGGATACGCTGATTCGGGGATTGAGTTTATAAGGAAGTGTATAAGAGATTTAGTACCCACTGTGATTATTAAAACCTATCCTAACAAGAAACCATGGATAAATGGCAGCATTCGCGCAAAACTCAAAGCACGTAGCACTGTTTTTAACCATGTCTACTGGGAATATGGCAGAATACAAACAGAGTAGTCATTCCCTCTGCAAGGCAATCAAACAAGCAAAATGTCAGTATAGAGACAAAACGGAGTCGCAATTCAACGGCTCAGACACAAGATGTATGTGGCAGGGTCTACAGACAATCACAGACTACAAAAGGAAAACCAGCCACGTCGCGGACACTGACGTCTTGCTTCCAAACAAACTAAACACCTTCTTTGCCCACTTTGAGGATAATACAGTGCCATCGTCACGGCCCGCTACCAAGGACTGTGGGCTCTCCTTCTCCGTGTCCAACGTGAGTAAGACATTTAAACATGTTAAACCTCGCAAGGCTGCCGGCCCTAGATGGCATCCCAAGCCGTGTCCTCAGAGCATGCTCAGACCAGCTGGCTGGTGTGTTTACGGACATATTCAATCTATCCCTATCCCAGTCTGCTGTCCTCACATGCTTCAAGATGGCCACCATTGTTCCTGTACCCAAGAATGCAAAGGTAACTGAACTAAATGACTATTGCCCCGTAGCAGTCACTTCTGTCATCATGAAGTGCTTTGAGAGACTAGTCAAGGATCATATCACCTCCACCTTTCCTGTCACCCTAGACTCGCTTCAATTTGCTTACCGCCCCAATAGGTCCACAGACATTGCAATCGCCATCATACTGCACACTATCCTATCCCATCTGGACAAGAGGAATACCGATGTAAGAATGCTGTTCATTGACTATAGCTCAGCATTCAACACCATAGTACACTCCAAGCTCATCATTAAGCTTGAGGCCCTGGGTCTCAATCCCACCATGTACAACTGGGTTCTGATCTTCCTGACGGTCTGCCCCCAGGTGGTGAAGGTAGAAAACAACATCTCCACTTCGCTGATACTCAACATTGGGGCCCCACAAGGGTGCGTGCTCAGCCCCCTCCTGTACTCCCTGTTCACCCATGACTGCGTGGCCATTCACGCCTCCAATTCAATCATCAAGTTGGTAGGCTTAATTAATTATCAACAACAACGAGACAGCCTACAGTGAGGTGGTGAGGGCACTCGGAATGTGGTGTCAGGAAAATAACCTCCCATTCAACTTCAACAAAACAAAGGAGATGATCGTGAACTTCAGGAAACAGCAGAGGGAGCACCCCCATATCCACATCGATGGGCAAAGAGTGGAGAAAGTGGAAAGTTTTAAGTTCGTACATATCACTGACAAACTGAAAACGTCCACCCACACAGACAGTGCGGTGAAGAAAGTGCAACAGCGACTCTTCAACCTCAGAAAGCTGGAAAAATGTCACCTAAAACACTCACAAACTTTTACAGATGCACAATTGAGAGCATCCTGTCAGAAATCCTGAAATCCTTTCCTGTTGGAAATCCACAACCGCAGGGCTCTCCAGAGGGTGGTGGGTCTGCACAACGCATCCCTGGGGGCAAACTACCTGCCTTCCAAGACACCTACAGCACCCGATGTCACTGGAAGGCCAAAAAGATCAAGGACAACAAACCAACCGAGTCACTGCCCGTTCACCCAGCTACCATCCAGAAGGTGAGGTCAGCACCATAGCTGGGACCTAGAGACTGAAAAACAGCTTCTACAGTTGATGTCGGAGGTTTACATACACCTTAGCTAAATACATTTAAACTCAGTTTTTCGCAATTCCTGACATTTAATCCTTGTAGAAATTCCCTGTCTTAGGTCAGTTAGGATCACCACTTTATTTTAAGAATGTGAAATGTCAGAATTATAGTAGAGAGAATGATTTATTTAAACTTTTATTTCTTTCATCACATTCCCAGTGGGTCAGAAGTTTACATACACTAAATTAGTATTTGTTAGCATTGCCTATAAATTGTTTAACTTGGGTCAAACGTTTAGGGTAGCCTTCCACAAGCTTCCCACAATAAGTTGGGTGAATTTTGGCCCATTCCTCCTGACAGAGCTGGTGTAACTGAGTCAGGTTTGTAGGCCTCCTTGCTCGCACACACTTTTTCAGTTTTGCCCACAAATGTTCTATGGGATTGAGGTCAGGGCTTTGTGTTGGCCTCTCCAATGCCTTGACTTTGTTGTCTGTAAGCCATTTTGCCACAAATTTGGAAGAATGCTTGGGGTCATTGTCCATTTGGAAGACCCATTTGCAACCAAGCTTCCTGACTGAGGTCTTGAGATGTTGATTCAATATATCCACATCATCTTCATCCTCATGATTCCATCTATTTTGTGAAGTGCACCAGTCCCCCCTGCAGCAATGCACCCACACAACATGATGCTTCCACCCCCATGCTTCACGGTTGGGATGGTGTTCTTCAGCTTGCAAGCATCTCCATTTTTTTTTTTTATGGCCAAACAGTTCTATTTTTGTTTCATCAGACCAGAGAACATTTCTCCAAAAAGTACGATATTCGTCCCCATGTGCAGTTGCAAACCGTAGTCTGGCTTTTTTAATGGCGGTTTAGGAGCAGTGGCTTCTTCCTTGCTGAGTGACCTTTCAGGTTATGTTGATATAGGACTCGTTTTACTGTTGATATAGGTACTTTTGTACCTGTTTCCTCCATCATCTTCACAAGGTGGCACAGGTGGGGCGGCGGGGTAGCCTAGTGGTTAGAGCATTGGACTATTAACCGGAAGGTTGCAAGTTCAAACCCCCGAGCTGACAAGGTACAGTTCTGCCCATGAACAGGCAGTTAACCAAATGTTCCTAGGCTGTCATTGAAAATAAGAATTTGTTATTAACTGACATGCCTAGTTAAATAAAGGTAAAAAATAAATAAAAGAAAAGCTCACTTGCTGTTGTTCTGGGATTGATTTGCACTTCAGGAGACAGAGTGCGTCTCCTTCCTGAGCGGTATGACAGCTGCGTGGTCCATTGTGTTTATACTTGCGTACTATTGTTTGTACAGATGAATGTGGTGCGTTTGGAAATTCATCCCAAGGATGAACCAGACTTGTGGAGGTCTACCATTTCTTTCTGTGGTCTTGGCTGATTTCTTTTCATTTTCCCATGATGTCAAGCAAAGAGGCACTTCGTTTGAAGGTAGGCCTTGAAATACATCCACAGGTACACCTCCAATTGACTCGAATGATGCCAATTAGCCTATCAGAAGCTTCTAAAGCCATGACATAATTTTCTGGAATTTTCCAATTTGTTTAAAGGCACAGTTAACTTAGTGTATGTAAACTTCTGACCCACCGGAATTGTGATACAGTGAATTATAAGTGAAATAATCTGTCTGTAAACAATTGTTGGAAAAATTACTTGTGTCATGCACAAAGTAGATGTCCTAACCGACTTGCCAAAACTATAGTTTGTTAACAAGAAATTTGTGGAGTGGTTGTAAACGAGTTTTAATGACTCCAACCTAAGTGTATGTAAACTTCCGACTTCAATTGTATATACTATATTCTATACTATCTATTACATCTTAGTGTCACGCCCTGACCTTAGAGAGCCATTTTATTTCTCTATTTGGTGAGGTCAGGGTGTGATGTGGGGTGGGCATTCTATGTTTTGTATTTCTTTGTGTTTGGCCGAGTGTGGTTCCCAATCAGAGGCAGCTGTCTATCGTTGTCTCTGATTGGGAATCATATTTAGGTAGCCTTTTTCCCACCTATGTTGTGGGATCTTCTTTTTGGACAGCTCTGTCTGTGTTTTGTTGCTGGTTCTCATTTAAATAAATATGATGACCACAAATTACGCTGCGCCTTGGTCTCCTTCAAACAACGCACGTTACACTTAGTCTATGCCGCTCTGACATTGCTCATCCATATGTTTATATTCATATATTCTTATTCCATTCCTTTACTTAGATTTGAGTGTTTTAGGTGTTTGTTGTGGAATTGTTAGATATTACTTGTTACATATTGCTGCACAATCGGAACAAGAAGCACAAGTATTTCGCTCACTCGCAATAACATCTGCTAAACATGTGTATGTGACCAATAACATTTGATTTGAAGATAACGTAGGAGTGGCTTTGGGAGAAGTCTCTGAATGTCCCTAGCCAGAGCCCGGACTTGAACACGATCTAACATCTCTGGAGAGACATGAAAATAGCTGTGCAGTGACGCTCCCCATTCAACCTGACAGAGCTTGAGAGGATCTGCAGAGAAACTCCCCAAATACAGGTGTGCCAAGCTTGTCGTGTCATACGCAAGAAGACTTGAGGCTGTAATCAATGCCAAAGATGCTTCAACAAAGTACTGAGTAAAGGGTCTGATTACTTATATAAATGTGATTTTTCCTTTTTTTTTTAAATACATTTTCTAAAATTTCTAAACTGTTTTTGCCTTGTCATTATGGGGTATTGTATGTAGATTGATGAGGGGAAATAAACATTTGAATACATTTTAGAATAAGGCTGTAACGTAACAAAATGAAGGGATCGGCATACTTTCTCAAATAGTATACATTTTTTGTTAAAGTGGAGTATTGAATTTGTCCTATCATTTCAGCTCTGTTCGACAATAGTTTGTTCCTAATTGCTGTACATAATGTTGTTTGTACTATGCAGTGACCTTGTTGATGATCATTTGTGATCTTCCACAGTCTTAGTTGCGTGGTATTCATGATTAATTTACAACAAGTCCTCTTCTATTCTATTCTCTTCTATTCTTTATAGAACTATCACCAATACTAATTAGCTCAAATGTAGGCATATTGGTACACAGAGAGAACCAATCAGAATAGATTTGCCAGGACCTATACTCTATACCTTATCAGAACATTAATGTCTAATAACACATTTATCAACACAGTCTCTCTCCAGTGGGAACGTGGGTCTCTTACCAGAACAGAGGAGCAGGAGGACCAGTGGTGATGAGGACCAGTAGTGGACAAGCAGACACTCTTTAGTACTGACACTCATGATGGGAAATGCAGCAATGTTGGGGGGGATGGAGAACATCTCTGAGCTTTATGAAATGACAGGAAATGACAGATTCAACGCCAGCGAGTGAGAAGGGTCCAACAAGAAACACAGAAGGCACACCAGGAAATACAATCAGTGTGTGTGTGTGTGTATCAGTCTGTTTGTGTGTGAGCGAGTGAGTAAGAGAGAGAGCATGTGCATATCTTCAACAGTAGCCAAGTTTGCAATTCAAGTTGAGGTGGATTTTAAACAGTTAAAATATAGAAAATACTGTGTACACTTACTAACGAACTAGTGACAGTTCTACACAGACTCTCATTATGTAGGTTTGTTGCCGTGATGACACAGATGAGGCCTACTGAGCTTCTAGCCACTTCCTTTGAACACAGCAGCCCTGGTCGACTGTTTTTTTTATGCCCCACTAATACACATTGTCTCCCACTCTTAGCCGTTAGATAAGATATGCTTTATTGGCTTGACAAACAAACAAGATACAAAGGAAGACGAGTCTTAGTCTTATACAAGTAAAAGGATAGTTGAAATATAAGTAATGTAATGTACATTAAAACTTAACAATAATAGCACTTCAACTACAAAGAGCGTGCGTGTGCGTGGGTGAGAGGATGTCACGTCTGGCAGACCTTGTACATCTTTCCTCCCTTTGAAGAAATCTTATGGTCAGGTGCATTCTGTCAATAAGTAGTCCACAGTTTCTTAAACATGTTCTCTAACTCACGTCTTTCTATGAATCTATTGCTATTTAGTCTCCCATAGTTACGAATCTTTACATCATTTTGGAAAAGATAGAGACAGCAAAATCAAACGTTAAACGTTAAAACGTATCCTATTAGTCAGAGAAACCCTTTATATATTTACTAGTATTATTAAGTGTCTCAGATCCATGACAACTTGGAGGATCATGGTTATTTTCTCTACCTGGAGTGTTTGGAATGTAGAGGTATATAACAATTCAAAATTAACACCTCTGTGTTGTAATACCTAGAGATCCAGAGCAGCTCACAGTCCCTAAAGCCACACAGTTGAAACCCAGCAATGTTGACCTGCTTAGGCAGTGGCATGGTGTTAAGCCAAGGCTAAACCAAGTCAGTGAGGACGGAGGATGGTCTATCGACAGGCTCTCTCATTGCCAGGAATTCAGCCCAGTTCTGGCAGAAGCCACGTGAGTAGACCCCTGTGTCGACAACGAGGCCACACGGACGACTCTGGCCATTTTTTCTCCGCAGTGCAAGTTGTGCTTCCCGTTCTGTCACATTGTAGCTGATATTGATAAGTTGCAGCACCAGCAGGTTTAGCAGGCCTGCTGTGACAATACTGCTGTACCAGGCACAGGTGAAGCACAGGGCTGAGCTGGAAAAACATCAGCATGAGCAAAGTTACACTTAGAAATCAGCATGACGCTTTATCTTTCAGTTCTATTTCAGTTGGTTTTAGTTACCTGATTCTTTAAGTAAATCTTCTTGTACTTTAATTTAAATAACTCAAAACATTTGGTAACTACCTGGTGCCAAATAGCAGGCAATATAGTGGTGCTTGTCTCAATGAATCCTAAATACACCAAAAGTAATTATTAGATAATTACTATGTAATTACAATTGTCATTTTGTAATACGTTTTCGTGTGTGTATATTTTAAGCAAATACCAAATACCGTAGTGTACCTGTACTGACTGTAGACACCAGGGCAGTAGAGTAGGGCGGTAAGCAGGTTCTGTTGGGGACACACACTGCGCAGCACCAGACTGACCCCATGCAGAGAGGTCAACAGAAAGAGGAGCAGGGTCAGCAGGAAGCTGCGATGATTAGCCTGGCCCACACAGCTGTTAATCCTGCCTCACAGAGACACAGACACACACAGACACACATCCTCAGTTCAAATGACCAACTTCTGCTGTGTTTGCATGTGAGAGTACAATTAGCATGAATGTGAGAGAATGTGACTACGTGTTCTAAACGTGTCTGGTTGTGTTGGTGCGTCTATCTAAATGCCATAGATAACAGATTGTCCTGGTTTGAGGTCGCCTCACCCTGCTGAAGGGTGAACCCCTGTGGGCCCTACACATGTCTGTACAGCCTGGTTTGCTTTGGTGACGTCTTCTTGGCCTGACAGTACAACACTTAGTGAGATCATGATTTTGTGTTGAAGAGAAGTGTTGAGCGAATATCATTGTGGGGATTCTGAGAGATTAAAATATTGCATCTGTAACGGATGTGAAATGGCTAGCTAGTTAGCGGTGTTCGCGCTAAATAGCGTTTCAATCGGTGATGTCACTTGCTCTGAGACCTTGAAGTAGTAGTTCCCCTTGCTCTGGAAGGGCCGTGGCTTTTGTGGAGCGATGGGTAACGATGCTTCGTGGGTGACTGTTGTTGATGTGTGCAGAGGGTCCCTGGTTCGCGCCCGGGTATGGGCGAGGGGACGGTCAAAAGTTATACATGTGTATATAGCAGGGAAGTAGAGTCAGACGTGATAACGCTGTGGTTATCTGAGTGTTGCAGAAAGGTATTTCTGTCAGCCTGTTGTTGAACAAATAACTAAATTACTGATCCTCCACAACAGACAAAGGTGTTTAATGAAACTCACCAGATACAGTGGTGGTCCAGGCGCTGGACACAGCCTCCACAGATCCGGCAATGTCCAGCCCGAGGGGGGCGCACCACTTTGCACAGAGGACACCTGTCCCCCTTCGCTGTCAGGGACTGTGTCTGCTGTCCCACTGGTCTGGCTGGGGGGGCAGGCAACACCGACTGGTCCACTCCATTCTGAGAGGCAGAGTCTTTGTCAGGCAGTTGGCAATGATTGGTGCTGGTGCTGTGTGTGTCAGCCAGGGAAGGCTGCACGAAGCCTGGCCCCCTCTTGGTGCGCACAAGAGAGATAAGAGTAAGAACCACACCCGTTGTCACGGTCACCAGCTGCAGATGAGTTACGTCCCCACGAGGTAGGATCTCTGTGATGAAGAGGAAGTACATGTAGGCTAGGGAGAAGAGCGCCAGGCTGAGGAAAAAGAGGGTGCGGCCCTTCTTCCGGTGTGTGGCGTAGTAGTACCACAGCACCAGGCCAGGCAGGGCTGTCAGAATGACCAGGCCCAGCAGGAAGTGCAGGGCTGCCAGCCGCAGTAGCATGGGAAGCAGCACTAAAGCTGGGACCATGGAGATCTCCACCCGCCTGTCCCCTGATAACAGTCTCAACCTCAGCCGGTCCATCACTGCACCAAACACAGGCAACGCACAGTCAGGTTTCTGAGGCTCACCCTTCAGCCACCTGGAAAATACATGAGGGCAGGGACAACAGAGAGGAAACACAGAGAGGACAGTGGGTTAGACCAAGTGCTTAACTTGGGTAGGAGCTCACCGGAGCTGAATACTGGCACCTCAAATGTTCTACTGCAAGAGCTCCTGTTCCTTTTATAGAATATTAGCTTAAAAGTATTGTGGAGATCATGAACCTAAATATAAACAGTACCAGCACCAAAAATGAATACTGGCAAATATTTCAGTCCAAGTCAAACACTGGTAAGACGTGAACTTGGACTGCTGAGTCTTGCCATGATCCTCCTTCCCATTCCACCCACCTCACCTGCTGCAAGCTTCATCCAGGTCGTCACAGTCACAGAAGCATCCATGTGGGTCCAAATCACATTCAAAACAGCACATGGCATCATCTGGCTCTGGAGGCTTAAACTTCTCCCATTTCATTCTGGCTGTTCACAGATCCACTTGAAGGTCCTGTGCAAAAGAACAGCAACAGTAGAGAGACACAGTCAAACCACATGATAACTATAATTAACAAAAATATAAACACAACATGTAAAGTGTTGTGCCATGTTTTATGAACTGAAATAAAATATCACAGAATTTTTCCATATGCACAAAAAAAAGCTTATTTCTCTCAATTGATGTGCACAAATGTGTTTACATCCGTGTCAGTGAACATTTCTCCTTTCCCAAGATAATCCATTCACCTGACAGGTGTGGCATATCAAGAACCTGATTAAATAGCATGATCATTACACAGCTGCACCTTGTGCTGGGGACAATAGAAGGCCACTCTAAAATGTGCAGTTTTGTCACACAACAAAATGCCACAGAGGTCTCAAGGTTTGAGGGAGCGTGCAATTGGCATGCTGACTGCAGAAATGTCCACCAGAGATGTTGCTAGAGAATTTAATGTTAATTCCTCTACCATAAACTGCCTCCAACATAATTTTAGAGAATTTGGCAGTACGTCCAACTGGCCTCACAACCTCAGACCACGTATAACCACACCAGCCCGGGACCTCCACATCCCGCTTCATCATCTGCAGGATCGTCTGAGACCAGCCATCCAACAGCTGATGAAACTGATGAGTATTTCTGTCTGTAATAAATCCTTTTGTGGGGGAAAAACTAATTCTGATTGGCAGGGCCTGGCTCCCCAGTGGGTGGGCCTATGCCCAGTCATGTGAAATCCATAGATTAGGGTCTATTGAATTTAATTCAATTGACTGATTTCCTTATATGAACTGTAACTCTGTTAAATCATGGAAATTGGTTGCATGTTGCATTTACATTTTTGTTCAGTATATACACTGCTCAAAAAAATAAATGGAACACTAAAATAACACTGAATGAATTAAATATTCTTAACAAATACTTTTTTCTTTACATAGTTGAATGTGCTGACAACAAAATCACACAAAAATTATCAATGGAAATCAAATTTATCAGCCCATGGAGGTCTGGATTTGGAGTCACACTCTAAATTAAAGTGGAAAACCACACTACAGGCTGATCCAACTTTGTAATGTCCTTAAAACAAGTCTAAATTAGGCTCAGTAGTGTGTGTGGCCTCCACGTGCCTGTATGACCTCCCTACAACGCCTGGGCATGCTCCTGATGAGGTGGCGGATGGTCTCCTGAGGGATCTCCTCCCAGACCTGGACTAAAGCATCCACCAACTCCTGGACAGTCTGTGGTGCAACGTGGCGTTGGTGGATGGAGCGAGACATGATGTCCCAGATGTGCTCAATTTGATTCAGGTCTGGGGAATGGGCGGGCCAGTCCATAGCATCAATGCCTTCCTCTTGCAGGAACTGCTGACACACTCCAGCCACATGAGGTCTAGCATTGTCTTGCATTAGGAGGAACCCAGGGCCAACCGCACCAGCATATGGTCTCACAAGGGGTCTGAGGATCTCATCTCGGTACCTAATGGCAGTCAGGCTACCTCTGGCGAGCACATGGAGGGCTGTGCGGCCCCCCAAAGAAATGCCACCCCACACCATGACTGACCCACCGCCAAACCGGTCATGCTGGAGGATGTTGCAGGTAGCAGCACGTTCTCCACGGCGTCTCCAAACTCTGTTACGTCTGTCACATGCTCAGTGTGAACCTGCTTTCATCTGTGAAGAGCACAGGGCGCCAGTGGCGAATTTGCCAATCTTGGTGTTCTCTGGCAAATGCCAAACGTCCTGCACGGTGTTGGGCTGTAAGCACAACCCCCACCTGTGGACGTCGGGCCCTCATACCACCCTCATGGAGTCTGTTTCTGACCGTTTGAGCAGACACATGCACATTTGTGGCCTGCTGGAGGTCATTTTGCAGGGCTCTGGCAGTGCTCCTCCTGCTCCTCCTTGCACAAAGGCAGAGGTAGCAGTCCTGCTGCTGGGTTGTTGCCCTCCTACGGCCTCCTCCACGTCTCCTGATGTACTGGCCTGTCTCCTGGTAGCGCCTCCATGCTCTGGACACTACGCTGACAGACACAGCAAACCTTCTTGCCACAGCTCGCATTAATGTTCCATCCTGGATGAGCTGAACTACCTGAGCCACTTGTGTGGGTTGCAGACTCCGTCTCATGCTACCACTAGTGTGAAACCACCGCCAGCATTCAAAAGTGACCAAAACTTCAGATGAAGCAGATGCTAAACTACAGGACTGTTTTGCTATCACAGACTAGAACATGTTCCGGGATTCTTCAGATGACATTGAGGAGTACACCACATCAGTCACTGGCTTTATCAATAAGTGCATCAAAGGACGTCGTCCCCACACTGTACGTACATACCCCAACCAGGAGCCATGGATTACAGGCAACATTCGCACTGAGCTAAAGGGTAGAGCTGCCGCTTTCAAGGAGCGGGACTCTAACCCGGAAGCTTACAAGAAATCCTGCTATGCCCTGCGGCAAACCATCAAACAGGCAAAGCGTCAATACAGGGCTAAGATTGAATCATACTACACCGGCTCCGATGCTCGTCTTATGTGGCAGGGCTTGCAAACTATTACAGACTAAAAAGGGAAGCACAGCCGTGAGCTGCCCAGTGACACGAGCCTACCAGATGAGCTAAATCACTTCTATGCTCGCTTCGAGGCAAGCTACACTGAGGCATGCTTTCAACATGTTTCAAGCAGACCACCATAGTCCCTGTGCCCAAGAACACAAAGGCAACCTGCCTAAATGACTACAGACCCGTAGCACTCACGTCCGTAGCCATGAAGTGCGTTGAAAGGTTGGTAATGGCTCACATCAACACCATTATCCAGAAACCCTAGACCCACTCCAATTTGCATTACCGCCCAAACAGATCCACAGATGATGTAATCTCTATTGCACTCCACACTGCCCTTTCCCACCTGGACAAAAGGAACACTTATGTGAGAATGCTATTCATTGACTACAGCTCAGCGTTCAACACCATAGTATCCTCAAAGCTCATCACTAAGCTAAGGATCGTGGGACTAAACACCTCCCTCTGTAACTGGATCCTGGACTTCCTGACGGGCCGCCCCCAGGTGGTGAGGGTAGGTAGCAACACATCTGCCACGCTGATCCTCAACACTGGAGCTCCCCAGGGATGCGTGCTCAGTCCCCTCCTGTACTCCCTGTTCACCCACGACTGCATGGCCGGGCACGACTCCAACATCGTTAAGTTTGCAGACGACACAACAGTGGTAGGCCTGATCAACGACGAGACAGCCTATAGGGAGGAGTTCAGAGACCTGGCCGGGTGGTGCCAGAATAACAACCTATCCCTCAATGTAACCAAGATTAAGGAGATGATTGTGGACTACAGGAAAAGGAGGACCGAGCCCTCATTCTCATCGACGGGGCTGTTGTGGAGTAGGTTGAGAGCCTCAAGTTCCTTGGTGTCCACATCAACAACAAACTAGAATGGTCCAAACACACCAAGACAGTTGTGAAGTGGGCACGACAAAGCCTATTCCCCCTCAGGAAACTAAAAAGATTTGACATGGGTCCTGAGATCCTCAAAATGTTCTACAGCTGCACATCGAGAGCATCCTGACTGGTTGCATCAATGCCTGGTACGGCAATTGCTCGGCCTCTGACCGCAAGGCACTACAGAGGGTAGTGTGTACGGCCCAGTACATCACTGGGGCTAAACTGCCTACCATCCAGGACCTCTACACCAGGCGGTGTCAGAGGAAGGCCCTAAAAATTGTCAAAGACCCTAGCCACCCCAGTCATAGATTGTTCTCTCTACTACCGCATGGCAAGCGGTACCGGAGTGCCAAGTCTAGGACAAAAAGGCCTCTCAACAGTTTTTACCCCCAAGCCATAAGACTCCTGAACAGGTAAACAAATGGCTACCCATACTATTTGCATTGTGTTCCCCCCCCAACCCCTGTTTTTACACTGCTGCTACTCTCTGTTTATCATATATGCATAGTCACTTTAACTATACATTCATGTACAGTGGGGCAAAAAAGTATTTAGTCAGCCACCAATTGTGCAAGTTCTCCCACTTAAAAAGATGAGAGAGGCCTGTAATTTTCATCATCGGTACACTTCAACTATGACAGACAAAATGAGAAAAAAAATCCAGAAAATCACATTGTAGGATCTTTTATTAATATATTTGCAAATTATGGTGGAAAATAAGTATTTGGTCAATACCAAAAGTTTCTCAATATTTGATTATATACCCTTTGTTGGCAATGACAGAGGTCAAACGTTTTCTGTAAGTCTTCACAAGGTTTTCACACACTGTTGCTGGTCTTTTGGCCCATTCCTCCATGCCGATCTCTTCTCCTCCTCAGAGATGTTTTGGGGCTGTTACTGGGCAACACGGACTTTCAACTCCCACCAAAGATTTTCTATGGGGTTGAGATCTGGAGACTGGCTAGGCCACTCCAGGACCTTGAAATGCTTCTTACGAAGCCACTCCTTCGTTGCCCGGGCGGTGTGTTTGGGATCATTGTCATGCTGAAAGACCCAGCCACGTTTCATCTTCAATGCCCTTGCTGATGGAAGGAGGTTTTCACTCAAAATCTCACGATACATGGACCCATTCATTCTTTCCTTTACACAGATCAGTCGTCCTGGTCCCTTTGCAGAAAAACAGCCCCAAAGATGTTTCCACCCCCATGCTTCACAGTAGGTATGGTGTTCTTTGGATGAAACTCAGCATTCTTTGTCCTCCAAACACGACGAGTTGAGTTGTTACCAAAAAGTTATATTTTGGTTTCATCTGACATTCTCCCAATCTTCTTCTGGATCATCCAAATGCTCTCTAGCAAACTTCAGACAGGCCTGGACATGTACTGGCTTAAGCAGGGGGACACTGGCACTGCAGGATTTGAGTCCCTGGCGGCGTAGTGTGTTACTGATGGTAGGCTTTGTTACTTTGATCCCAGCTCTCTGCAAGTCATTCACTAGGTCCCCCCGTGTGGTTCTGGGATTTTTGCTCACCGTTCTTGTGATCATTTTGACCCCACGGGGTGAGATCTTGCGTGGAGCCCCAGATCGAGGGAGATTATCAGTGGTCTTGTCCTAATAATTGCTCCCACAGTTGATTTCTTCAAACCAAGCTGCTTACCTATTGCATATTAAGTCTTCCCAGCCTGGTGCAGGTCTACAGTTTTGTTTCTGGTGTCCTTTGACAGCTCTTTGGTCTTGGCCATAGTGGAGTTTGGAGTGTGACTGTTTGAGGTTGTGGACAGGTGTCTTTTATACTGATAACAAGTTCAAACGGGTGCCATTAATACAGGTAACGAGTGGAGGACAGAGGATCCTCTTAAAGAAGAAGTTACAGGTCTGTGAGAGCCAGAAATCTTGCTTGTTTGTTGGTGACCAAATACTTATTTTCCACCATAATTTGCAAATAAATTCATTACAAATCCTACAATGTGATTTTCTGGATTTTTTTCTCTCATTTTGTCTGTCATAGTTGAAGTGTACATATGATGAATATTACAGGCCTCTCTCATCTTTTTAAGTGGGATAACTTGCACAATTGGTGGCTGACTAAATACTTTTTTGCCCCACTGTACATACTACCTCAATTGGGCTGACCAACCAGTGCTCCCGCACATTGGCTAATCGGGCTATCTACATTGTGTCCCGGCACACACCACCCGCCAACCCCTCTTTTACGCTACTGCTACTCTCTGTTCATCATATATGCATAGTCACTTTAACCATATCTACATGTACATACTACCGCAAACAGCCTGACTAACTGGTGTCTGTATGTAGCGTCGCTACTTTTATAGCCTCGCTACTGTATACAGCCTGTCTTTTTACTGTTGTTTTATTTTACTTACCTATTGTTCACCTAATACCTTTTTTGCACTATTGGTTAGAGCATGTAAGTAAGAATTTCACTGTAAGGTCTACCTACACCTGTTGTAAGCAGTGCACGTGACACAAACTTTGATTTGATTTGAACATCTTAAACTTACATGGTAATATGACCTCTGCCAAGGCCTGAAGTCAATTGTTGCTTCCCACAGTGCATTCGGAAAGTATTCAGACCACCTTGACCCCATGAATTTTGTTACGTTACAGCCTTATTCTAAAATCGATTAAATTGTTTTTTCTCCTCATCAGTCTACACACAATACCCCATAATGACAAAGCAAAAACAGGTTTTTTAGAAATGTGTATTATAAAAAAAACTTCAATATAACATTTCCATACCTCTGTCAGGTTGGATGGGGAGTGTCGCTGCACAGGTCTTTTCAGGTCTCTCCAGAGAAATGTTCAATCGGGTTCATGTCCGGGCTCTGGCTGTGTCACCCAAGGACATTCAGAGCCTTGTCCCAAAGCCACGCCTGCATTGTCATAGCTGCGTGCTTAGGGTCGTTGTCCTGTTGGAAGGGGAACCTTCGCCAAAGTCTAAGGACATGATTGGCGGAGTGCTGCAGAGAAGGTTCTCCCATTTTCACAGAGGAACTCTAGAGCTCTGTCAGAGTGACCATCGGGTTCTTGGTCACCTCCCTGACCTTCTCCACCAATTGCTCAGTCTTGGTGGTTCCAAACTTCTTCCATTTAAGAGTGATGGAGGCCACTGTGTTGTTAGGGACCTTCAATGCTGCAGAAATGTTTTGGTACCCTTCCGAAGATCTGTGCCTCAACACAATCCTGTCTCTTCGAGCTCTTACGGACAATTCCATCAACCCCATGGCTTGGTTTTTGCTCTGACATGCACTGTCAACTGTGGGACCTTACATAGACAGGTGTGTACCTTTCCAAATCATGTCCAATTGATTGAATTTACCACAGACTCCAATCAGGTTGTAGAAACATCTCAAGGATGATCAATGGAAACAGGATGCACCTGAGCTCAATTTCGAGTCTCATAGCGAAGGGTCTGAATACTTATGTAAATAAGGTATTTCTGTTTTTTATTTGTTATACATGTGCAAAAATGTCTCTACCTGTTTTCACTTTGTCATTATGGGGTATTGTGTGTAGATTGATAAGGGATACTTAAAAAAATAAGTCTGTAACTTAACAAACCGTGGAAAAAGTGAAGGGGTCGGAATACTTCCCGAATGAACTGCATACGTAAAGCTAGCTTGCTGCACGGTTGGGGCGTCACCTTTCTCAAATCCGGCCATCAAGGTGTGCAGGACTGATTCAAGGACTGACTGGGGCACCAGATGAGGGGTATATCTGGGTGCCAATAATCAATCAATTAACTAGCAGGGAGAGAAAGACCTTGGAAATATTATTGGACTCTGAGTACTCTCTTAGATGGTTTAATGTATATAATTTTAAAATCTCTTTGTCTTGACCCCCAACAGACAGTTCTTCATCATAATGAAGACATCAAGGTTAAGTTGTCTGAAAGGTCTCCACTACTTGCGCTCAAATCGATTGCAAGTGCACACACACATTTTACTAGTATTACCAACTAGGAATACTATACCATCATCTGCCTCATGAAGTGACATGGGGAGTCAATTAATGGAATCAATTAAAATAGCTTTTGATTTTAACAAGTTTTACAATAAAATTACTTTCCTCTAATATGTCGCTTTTAGAAACAAGGCCGTGATTTCCTTAGGGAAGACCTATCTGGGCCAACTAAACCCCAGTCCCCAAACACGTCAGTCTTACAGTGAGATAGAATGTACTTTGTTGGAGTGACTGCCAGTGTTGGCTTTGTCTTCTGGCATTCTACTTCAAATATAGCCCAGCTCTTCGATAGAGGGTGAATTTAAGTTAAAACTGCAGAAGCAGTCTAAATATTGATTTCAATATTTTCTTCTCATTAAATTAACTTAAAATAACTGTAGGCTATAGTCACAGTTTAACGTGAAAGGCTGAACAAACAATGCAAATGTATTAAACAATTATTAAGTAAATATGTTTCATGTTTCAATCCAATATTCTAAATGAATGGGATATTGCATACCAATAAACAAGGTAGTCAATATTTTTGACCACTTCTGCAGTTTAAACTTGTTCCCAGAGAATTACATCTCATAACGCCTGACTGCTTCAGTAGCCTACATTGTGTAAAATTGCGTGCATCTAGTTTACCTCTGAGAAAAAATGTGCACAGCCTACATTTACCTGGACTGAAGATTTCTTCGGTGTAAGCACCTTTTCCTCGAAGGCTTGGCTAAAGACCCTTTGTTTTAGGAACATCAATAATTGTTTTATTTATCTTATGTTTTTCCTGAAATATATGTCTGATTTTCCACGTCAAACAAAGGATCCGTTTCAATCTGTTTTAGTCTATAGTCCGTTGACACGTCTACACTAGAAAAACTTCAGTCCGAATTTACGTGGCCGCGAATTCCAGGTGGTACCGGGGTATCTGGCAAGCTTTGATAGGTGTGATATCCGTTTCAGTCAAAAACTTTGTATAGTGTAATATCCTGTAATCCAGACGTTTTTTTGTTGCGGTGAGAGCTCGATTAGGTTTTATTCCTCCTCGTGGGAAAGCAACATGTCGGTCATTGTAGAGGAGAAGACTTGATGAGAGGAGTTAGCCAGATTGGTTTGGGTGACCGTGTTGAAATTGGCATGCTTCCCAGTGGCAGCGAGAGCGTGTGGCAGCGTATGGAGGTGGTATGCATGCCGCGTATTCTCAGACAGAAAGTGTCACCACTACGCCTGACTACTTTGGAAGGGGCAACACAATTTAAATAACTCAAATGGTCTATTGCGATACATCATGAGAGGATGAAATACTTTTAAATGTGCTGATGTAAACAGTAGGCTAAAGCTTTGTTGGTCATTAACAAAATGTACTTACTTGTCTGACATGATATCCGACCTCCACTCAGTGCTGTGAATAGCTGAGGCTGATGGTCCTTGCAAAGTCAATGTTCTGCACCTGAGACATTGCATAGTTTATAATATATCAACATCTCCAAAGAAATACATGATATTAGACTATACTGAAATTGCCTTAAATGTCACAATAAGCACAGATGCATAGACCTCACCCCTGATATTACCATCACCCTGCTCTGTGTTATAGGTCAATCACCCTTCTCCAGCCAGTTGTTCCCTTTAATAGCCTTTAAGATTAGTCTGATATTAGTCTGATACCATTTTGTTATTACGGCTGCCAAATTGTTGGCTTGGAAAACTTTAGGTAACTTTAGCCTGGTGGTGCTGCTGCTACATGGACAGTATGTCATGAGTGTCCCTTTCCATGGATGATAACACTGAGGTGTTAAAAAGTCCAACAACAGCCCTGATAATCCACACTGAGTTGACTTGATGTGGGAGACAAGACAGGTGACATAGTCATGCAAGAGGAGAGTGGGAAGATCCGTGGGACAGAGACCCACCCTTCCTCATCATATTTCCTCCAGCCAGCAATATAACCCATCCCCACCCTCACAGAGAAGACTCTGGAGGAGTCAAGTGTATGTGTGATGGGAAGCAGGAATCCAACTCGAAGTGTATCTATGCCCTGGTCATGTATAACTCCAGTTAAATACATTATGTTAATAGGTGGAGTAATACAAAAGCAGTGCTTTCTGATGTAAGGTTATACTGAAAATAAACAAAATGATCATTGAATTTTGACAAATAAAAATGTGCATATTAAGAGGTGACATATTATAGCTCTAACCAAAATGAGGAATCTTAGTAAACCAAGCCCCAATGTGCAGCAAACAACCAAAACAGGCAATTGTCTACTGACAGATAATTGTGAGTGTGACTCACAATGCACACAAACAGTTGAAAAAATAACATTTATGTCATTTGTACTAGTTTACATGGATTCTGATTATAGGGTTATGCAAAAATGTTATTGTGCACAAGTGAATGACATGAAATACATTTTAAAAAGTGTACATATTTAGATTTCTCTATAGATTCCACTTGTAAAAAAATATCAAATTATTACACAATAGGCATGCACACGCACGCACACACACACATTGGGATATCGGTAGACAGCTGAATTTTCACTTTACAGTAATGTCCACTCTGGTGATGCAGTGTAGATGGACTGGATCAATACACAGGATGAAGCTCCCCCTGCCACAGGCCATTGGGTATGGTCCCATTAGTCAAGCTGTAGTCCGGAACCATGCAGCAGTTAAAATGCCTGGCGCACATAAGCTCTGTCAGATACAGACTCTCTAATCTATTTTGGTGGGGTTAATGCAGTCAGTCGCAGACAATAACAAGTGCAACGTCTGACTAGCATGTACAGCTGTTGTCAGCAAAAGTGGAATGAACGAGTGTAGACCACTGGGGGCTGGTGGGAGGAGCTATAGGAGGACAGGATCAGTATAATGGCTGGAATGGAATCAGTGGAACAGAGTCAAATGTGTGGTTTCCATGTGTTTGATACCATTCCATTTATTCCATTCAAGCCATTACAATGACCTTGTCCTGCTATAGCTCTTCCCATTAGCCTCCACTGGTGTGGGCCTATGTGTAAGACCTAATAGAGTTGAGGAGGTTGTTGTAGGGCATCTGCCTGTGTGTGATGACTTGAAGCCACCACTGAGAGTTGTTTTGTTGCTGTCAACCTTTCCTTTGAAATCCCATCATGATATCAAAATGTGAAAATATTCCAAAAAAGGTATTACTTATGCAAAGGATAATAACATGCAGCACATACTCAATGCACATGCACATGCATCACATACTCCAGATGTGTTTTAAGTTCAGTTGTAGAATTTTGACACTGTCAGATATGCTGTGATGTCTTGGCAGTTTGCCTATTCTCCTATTAAATGTCTGTGTAAATCCATGATGTCCTTGTTGTCCTTAGTAGAATGTGTGAACTGTTGTAAGGGCAATATCTGTATAGAGAGAGTGTGTGTGTGTGTGTATTTGGTTGCATGCGTGCGTGTGTGTCTAAACGGTTTCTCTCGTTGACCGGGGGGATTCTCTGGTGCTTCTAACCCCATGCAAGATGCTGCCCATACCGAAGGTCCTGTAACAGACACCACAACAGTGACAGCACTATCAGAGCCTAGCTCTGAGACAAAAAACACTTCACTGTCTTCTGATGTCCGTACTGATGTCCTAGTGGAGGAAGAGGGCCTTGTGGAGGACGACGGCCTTGTGGAGGAGGAGGGCCTCGTAGAGGAGAAGGGCTTTGTGGAGGAGAAGGGCTTTGTGGATGGGGAGGGCTTTGTGGAGGAGAAGGGAGTTGTGGAGGAGGGCGCCTTGTGGAGGAGGAGGGTCTTGTGGAGAAGGGATGACTTGAGGAGGAGGAGGGAGTTGTGGAGGAGGGGGGCCTTCTGGATGAGGATGGCCTCGTGGAGGAGGAGGGAGTTGTGGAGGAGGAGGGCCTTGTGGAGGAGGAGGGAGTTGTGGAAGAGGAGGGAATTGTGGAGGAGGGGGGCCTTGTGAAGGAGAAGGGAGTTATGGAGGAGGGGGGCCTTGTGGGGCATTGAGGACTATATCACCTCAGTCACCGGCTTCATCAAAAAGTGTATCAATGACGTCGTCCCCACAGTAACCGTACGTACATATCCCAACCAGGACTCATGGATTACAGGCAACATCCGCACCAAGCTAAAGGCTAGCCAGCAGCATACCACCCTGCATACCACTGCTGGCTTGCTTCTGAAGATAAGCAGGGTTGGTCCTGGTCAGTCCCTCGATGGGAGACCACATGCTACTGGAAGTGGTGTTGGAGGGCCAGTAGGAGGCACTCTTTCCTCTGGTCTAACAAAATATCCCAATGCCCTGTGTATGGTGCTGTCTTTTGGATCGGCTGTTAAACGGGTGTCCTGACTCTCTGAGGTCATTAAAGATCCCATGGCACTTATATAAGAGTAGGGGTGTTAATCCCGGTGTCCTGGCTAAATTCCCAATATGTCCCTCAAAACATCACGGTCACCTAATAATCCCCAGTTTACATTTACATTTACATTTACATTTAAGTCATTTAGCAGACGCTCTTATCCAGAGCAACTTACAAATTGGTGCGTTCACCTTATGACATCCAGTGGATCAGCCACTTTACAATAGTGCATCTAAATCTTTTAAGGGGGGGGTGAGAAGGATTACTTTATCCTATCCTAGGTATTCCTTAAAGAGGTGGGGTTTCAGGTGTCTCCGGAAGGTGGTGATTGACTCCGCTGTCCTGGCGTCGTGAGGGAGTTTGTTCCACCATTGGGGGGCCAGAGCAGCGAACAGTTTTGACTGGGCTGAGCGGGAACTGTACTTCCTCAGTGGTAGGGAGGCGAGCAGGCCAGAGGTGGATGAACGCAGTGCCCTTGTTTGGGTGTAGGGCCTGATCAGAGCCTGGAGGTACTGAGGTGCCGTTCCCCTCACAGCTCCGTAGGCAAGCACCATGGTCTTGTAGCGGATGCGAGCTTCAACTGGAAGCCAGTGGAGAGAGCGGAGGAGCGGGGTGACGTGAGAGAACTTGGGAAGGTTGAACACCAGACGGGCTGCGGCGTTCTGGATGAGTTGTAGGGGTTTAATGGCACAGGCAGGGAGCCCAGCCAACAGCGAGTTGCAGTAATCCAGACGGGAGATGACAAGTGCCTGGATTAGGACCTGCGCCGCTTCCTGTGTGAGGCAGGGTCGTACTCTGCGGATGTTGTAGAGCATGAACCTACAGGAACGGGCCACCGCCTTGATGTTATTTGAGAACGACAGGGTGTTGTCCAGGATCACGCCAAGGTTCTTAGCGCTCTGGGACGAGGACACAATGGAGTTGTCAACCGTGATGGCGAGATCATGGAACGGGCAGTCCTTCCCGGGAGGAAGAGCAGCTCCGTCTTGCCGAGGTTCAGCTTGAGGTGATGATCCGTCATCCACACTGATATGTCTGCCAGACATGCAGAGATGCGATTCGCCACCTGGTCGTCAGAAGGGGGAAAGGAGAAGATTAATTGTGTGTCGTCTGCATAGCAATGATAGGAGAGACCATGTGAGGTTATGACAGAGCCAAGTGACTTGGTGTATAGCGAGAATAGGAGAGGGCCTAGAACAGAGCCCTGGGGGACACCAGTGGTGAGAGCACGTGGTGAGGAGACGGATTCTCGCCACGCCACCTGGTAGGAGCGACCTGTCAGGTAGGACGCAATCCAAGCGTGGGCCGCGCCGGAGATGCCCAACTCGGAGAGGGTGGAGAGGAGGATCTGATGGTTCACAGTATCGAAGGCAGCCGATAGGTCTAGAAGGATGAGAGCAGAGGAGAGAGAGTTAGCTTTAGCAGTGCGGAGCGCCTCCGTGATACAGAGAAGAGCAGTCTCAGTTGAATGACTAGTCTTGAAACCTGACTGATTTGGATCAAGAAGGTCATTCTGAGAGAGATAGCGGGAGAGCTGGCCAAGGACGGCACGTTCAAGAGTTTTGGAGAGAAAAGAAAGAAGGGATACTGGTCTGTAGTTGTTGACATCGGAGGGATCGAGTGTAGGTTTTTTCAGAAGGGGTGCAACTCTCGCTCTCTTGAAGACGGGAGGGACGTAGCCAGCGGTCAGGGATGAGTTGATGAGCGAGGTGAGGTAAGGGAGAAGGTCACCGGAGATGGTCTGGAGAAGAGAGGAGGGGATAGGGTCAAGCGGGCAGGTTGTTGGGCGGCCGGCCGTCACAAGACGTGAGATGTCATCTGGAGAGAGAGGGGAGAAAGAGGTCAGAGCACAGGGTAGGGCAGTGTGAGCAGAACCAGCGGTGTCGTTTGACTTAGCAAACGAGGATCGGATGTCGTCGACCTTCTTTTCAAAATGGTTGACGAAGTCATCTGCAGAGAGGGAGGAGGGGGAGGGGGAGGAGGATTCAAGAGGGAGGAGAAGGTGGCAAAGAGCTTCCTAGGGTTAGAGGCAGATGCTTGGAATTTAGAGTGGTAGAAAGTGGCTTTAGCAGCAGAGACAGAGGAGGAAAATGTAGAGAGGAGGGAGTGAAAGGATGCCAGGTCCGCAGGGAGGCGAGTTTTCCTCCATTTCCGCTCGGCTGCCCGGGAGCCCTGTTCTGTGAGCTCGCAATGAGTCGTCGAGCCACGGAGCGGAGGGGGAGGACCGAGCCGGCCTGGAGGATAGGGGACATAGAGAGTCAAAGGATGCAGAAAGGGAGGAGAGGAGGGTTGAGGAGGCAGAATCAGGAGATAGGTTGGAGAAGGTTTGAGCAGAGGGAAGAGATGATAGGATGGAAGAGGAGAGAGTAGCGGGGAGAGAGAGCGAAGGTTGGGACGGCGCGATACCATCCGAGTAGGGGCAGTGTGGGAAGTGTTGGATGAGAGCGAGAGGGAAAAGGATACAAGGTAGTGGTCGGAGACTTGGAGGAGTTGCAATGAGGTTAGTGGAGGAACAGCATCTAGTAAAGATGAGGTCGAGCGTATTGCCTGCCTTGTGAGTAGGGGGGAAGGTGAGAGGGTGAGGTCAAAAGAGGAGAGGAGTGGAAAGAAGGAGGCAGAGAGGAATGAGTCAAAGGTAGACGTGGGGAGGTTAAAGTCGCCCAGAACTGTGAGAGGTGAGCCGTCCTCAGGAAAGGAGCTTATCAAGGCATCAAGCTCATTGATGAACTCTCCGAGGGAACCTGGAGGGCGATAAATGATAAGGATGTTAAGCTTGAAAGGGCTGGTAACTGTGACAGCATGGCATTCAAAGGAGGCGATAGACAGATGGGTAAGGGGAGAAAGAGAGAATGACCACTTGGGAGAGATGAGGATCCCGGTGCCACCACCCCGCTGACCAGAAGCTCTCGGGGTGTGCGAGAGCACGTGGGCGGACGAAGAGAGAGCAGTAGGAGTAGCGGTGTTGTCTGTGGTGATCCATGTTTCCGTCAGAGCCAAGAAGTCGAGGGACTGGAGGGAGGCATAGGCTGAGATGAACTCTGCCTTGTTGGCCGCAGATCGGCAGTTCCAGAGGCTACCGGAGACCTGGAACTCCACGTGGGTCGTGCGCGCTGGGACCACCAGATTAGGGTGGCCGCGGCCATGCGGTGTGGAGCGTTTGTATGGTCTGTGCAGAGAGGAGAGAACAGGGATAGACAGACACATAGTTGACAGGCTAGAGAAGAGGCTACGCTAATGCAGAGGAGATTGGAATGACAAGTGGACTACACGTCTCGAATGTTCAGAAAGTTAAGCTTACGTAGCAAGAATCTAATTGACTAAAATGATTAAAATGATACAGTACTGCTGGGGTAGGCTAGCTGCGTTGTTGACACTACCCTAATCAAGTCGTACCGTTGAGTGTGAAGTTTCTACAATGCTGTTTTTCGGGAGCTAGCTGGCTAGCTAGCAGTGTTGGTTACGTTACGTTGCGTTAGGAGAACGACAATAGCTGGCTAGCTAACCTAGAAAATCGCTCTAGACTACACAATTATCTTTGAAACAAAGACGGCTATGTAGCTAGCTATGTAGCTAGCTACGATCAAACAAATCACACCGTTGGGACTGTAATGAAATGAAATGAAAATGTGATACTACCTGTGGAGCGAAGCGGAATGCGACCGGAATGCGAAAGTTCTATTCAGTAGACGTTGGCTGGCTATTGGCTAGCTAGGAGTGTCTCCTACGTTAAGGACGACAAAATAGCTGGCTAGCTAACCTCGGTGAATTAAGATAATCACTCTAAGACTACACACTCTAAACTACACAATTATCTTGGATACGAAGACAGCAAAGACAACTATGTAGCTAGCTAATACTACACTAATCAAGTCGTTCAGAATGACAGATTTTGTACCTTGTCAGCTTGGGGATTTGAACTTGCAACCTTTCGGTTACTAGTCCAATGCTCTACCCACTAGGCTACCCTGCCGCCTTGATGACAGCTTTGCAAAGATATACATACAGTACATACAGAAAGTATTCAAACCCCTTCACTATATGTATATCTATATTTTCTGGGAGGAGGGGGGGGGGGGGTCCCTGCCAACGCCCCATAGTTTGGGAACTAATGGTCTAGAACAGTGGTTCCCAAACTTTTCCAGTTACTGTACCACCAACTGAATCTTGCTCTGTACGGAGTTCTCCTGAAGTACCCACTCATGTGCATTTTACCTGCAGGCCTATGGTCTCATGAGTCTTCAAGTACCCCCTGTGGTTAGGCCAAGTACAGTACCCTTAGGGGTCCTAGTACCGCTGGTCGGAAACCACTGGTCTAGAAGACACTGTAGCACTGAACGACAGGTTTAGGATCCCTGTTCTGCTAGTCTTCAGGAAAGTTGTATCCATACTTTTTATCACTAGGCAGGGGTGTAGTGCTGCCGAACTTCACCAGAGCATCGCTCCGCCGTTTATCACAATGGTAATAGTTTGTAAAGTTAGATCAAAGCTGAATCAATGTTTCACCAGATCACATTATAATTAATACATTTTCAACATAAAACCAAATATAATAACATGTTATAATGTTACTGTTACACCAAAAATATCACCTAATTTCTTAGGAGATAGTAGAATGGTTAGCTGAATAGCCCTAAAAAAACATCTAATGTAGACGCCACAGCGCGCACCACCAGCCAGAATACGTGCTAAATACAGGATAGTTTATTAACACCAACTGCTGTAATTCACTCACGAAACAGGGATTGAAGAAGACCTAAATTCATATCCCATGAAACTGATTGAGATCAAATAATAATGAGGTCAAATAATGAGATCAAATAATGTAGACACACATTTGCGTCTTTGGACGTTTCATCGGGGAAACGTTCATGATCGACAGTAATGATGTCCTATTTAGAAATGACCAATGACTAATTTGGTGTGACTAACATTTGGTGTTACTGACGTATGACTAACATTTTCTTCAGACAATATGTGCGGGCATAGACAAGAGGTTGCAATTGGAGGATGCATTTTATGCATATTCCATCTGATAGATGGCCCCCAGGTACATAGGCCAACCAGTCAGAATGTGGATGTAATACTTTTTATGGAAAAGATTGATCTTACTGATATATGGAGAGAGGTTTCCAGCCGACAGATTGTTCACTTGGAGTAACAAAACAGGTTCCAGACAGTCCAGAATAGATTGTTGGCTTATATCCAAATGTATTGATAGTGAGTGTGTTACTAACAATATTTGTACTACTCCCCTCACAGACCATAGGGCCATTAACATTGATATAAAAATATTTATCCCCAATACTAACCTTGGTAGATCCTACTGGAAGCTAAATAGTTTGTTATTAAATAGTCAAGTTTGAGGTTAAAGATCTGCTCTCACACTTTTGGGAAAGTACTTGTGAAGAAAAATCTTATTGCAAGAACTGGGAGCTCTTTAAATTTGAGGTGTCCAAATACCTTAGAAAATATGATAGTAATCTTGCTGAGACCAGAAGAGCTGAGGAGGAAAAGGTGATCATTAAGATAACTTCACTTTCCCAGAAGTCCCCAGCCGGCCTCTCGGTGGAGAAGATGGAACTGATTGAGTTACAAAATAAACTGGATAATATATATGGATTACATCAACTGGATAATATATATAGATTACATCAACTGGATAATATATATAGATTACATCAACTGGATAATATATATAGATTACATCAACTGGATAATATATATAGATTACATCAACTGGATAATATATATAGATTACATCAACTGGATAATATATATAGATTACATCAACTGGATAATATATAGATTATATCAACTGGATAATATATATAGATTATATCAACTGGATAATATATATAGATTATATCAACTGGATAATATATATAGATTACATCAACTGGATAATATATATAGATTACATCAACTGGATAATATATATAGATTACATCAACTGGATAATATATATAGATTACATCAACTGGATAATATATATAGATTACATCAACTGGATAATATATATAGATTACATCAACTGGATAATATATATAGATTACATCAACTGGATAATATATATAGATTACATCAACTGGATAATATATTTAGATTACATCAACTGGATAATATATATAGATTAAAAGCAGAAGGAGCCTTTATTAGATCTAGGGAAAAAATGGATTGAGGAGTGAGAACAGAATTCATCTTATTTCTTTAGACTTGAGACATTTCACTCTACAAATAACACTATCCATAAGTTAAACATTGATGGTGTTATTACAGATGACCAAAAATGTAATGCTTAATACTGTAGTAATTTTGACAGGAAATTGTATAGCTCTACGTACTCTCAGGAATCCACAGATATGTTTTTTTAATTCACTGAATAATGTTCACTCCATCAGTGATACAGAATCTAAACAGTGTGATGAACCCATCAAAGTTGAAAAGAGTATAGAGTCTATCAAACATCTAAAGAACAATAAATCACCAGGTGTTGATGGAATTACGTCAGAATTTTACTAATTTATTTCTGAACAAGTAGCTCCCTTCCTACTTGAGATATTTTTAGAGAGTATTAAAAACATTGTTCTGCCTCCTACAATGAGTCAGGGGTTAATAACACTGATACCTACCTATAAGCCTAAAAAAGAAGTGCTGCTCATCGATAACTGGCGTCCAATTTGTCTTCTTAATAATGACTATATATATTACTACTTGCAAAAATAATTAAAGAATTCCTGTATGCAATCATTGATGAAACACAGTCTGGCTTTATGAGGAACATACATATTTCTAACAATGTCAGACTAGTATTAGACATACTTGACTACTCAGACCTAATAACTGAGGATAGCTTCATATTATTTTTAGATTGTTATAAAGCATTTGACACAGTAGAGCATCAGTTCCTCTTCCACTCCCTTGAGAAATTTGGCTTTGGGGATTTTTTCTGAAAGGCGATTAAGACTCTCTATACAAATGGTAACAGCTCTATCAAACTGAAACATGGCACCTTACCTAGATTTGTGTTAAAGAGAGGAATTAGGCAAGGTTGTCCGATCTCTCCATATCTGTTTTTATAAAAACACCACTGGTAGGTGGCCTGGTAGGTGGCTCATTCATCCTGTAACTATTCCCCAGGTCGTTGCTGTAAATGAGAACATGTTCTTAGTCAACTTACCTGGTAAAATAATGGATAAATAAAAAAATAGAGCTGCTGTTTTCAAGGAGCGGGACAGTAATCTGGATGTTTATAAGAAATCCTGCTATGCCCTCAGACGAACCATCAAACAGGCAAAGCGTCAATATAGGACTATTGAATCCTACTACACCAGCTCTGTCGGACGTGGCAGGGCTCTCTGTAGCCGATGTGTGTAAGACCTTTAAACAGGTCAACAATCACAAGGCATTCCCAGATGGATGACCAGGACGTGCACTCAGAGCATGCACCAACTGGCAAGTGTCTTCACTGACAGAGTCTGCAATACCTACATGTGTCCCCGGTCTGCTAGCTTGCCGGCCCCGGCCTGCTAACTGCTAGCTTGCCTGCCCGGTCTGTAAATGCTAGCCCCTGCTAACTGCTTGCTTGCTAAACCAGCCTGCTAACTGCTAGCTTGCCCCGGTCTACTAGCTGCTAGCTTGTTTAGGCCCGGCCTACTAACTGTTAGCTTGTTAGCATCGGCCTGCTAACTGTCTGAATCGCCGTGTCCCCAGCCAGCCCAACCACTCACTGGACCCATATGTTCACTTGGCTACGCATGCCTCTCTCTAATATCAATATGCCTTGTCCATTATTGTCCTGGTTAGTGATTACTGTCTTATTTCACTGTAGAGCCTCTAGCCCTGCTCAATATGCCTTAACCAACCATGTTGTTCCACCTCCTACATGTGCGAGGACATCACCTGGTTTAAACATCTCTAGAGACTATATCTCTCTCAACATTACTCAATGCCTAGGTTTACCTCCAATGTACTCACATCCTACCTTATCTTTGTCTGTACACTATGCCTTGAATCTAAGCTATCGTGCCCAGAAACCTGCTCCATTTACTCTCTGTTCCGAACGTGCTAGACGGCCAGTTCGTATAGCCTTTAGCCGTACCCTTATCCTACTTCTCCTCTGTTCCTCTGGTGATGTGGAGGTTAATCCAGGTCCTGCAGTGCCTAGCTCCACTCCCACCCCCCAGGTGCTCTCATTTGTTGACTTCTGTAAATGTAAAAGCCTTGGTTTCATGCATGTTAACATTAGAAGCCTACCTCCTAAGTTTGTTTTACTCACTGCTTTAGCACACTCTGCCAACCCAGATGTCTTAGCCGTGTCTGAATCCTGGCTTAGGAAAACACCAAAAACCCTGAAATCTCCATCACTAACTAACGTTTTCCGCCAAGATAGAACTGCCAAAGGGGGTGGTGTTGCAATCTACTGCAGAGATAGTAATACAGAACTCTGCAGGCTATCTAAGTCTGTACCCAAACAATTTGAGCTTCTACTTCTAAAAATTCACCTTTCCAGAAACAAGTCTCTCACCGTTACCGCTTGCTATAGACCTCCCTCTGCCCCCAGCTGTGCCCTCGATACCACATGTGAATTGATTGACCCCATCTATCTTCTAAATTCGTGCTACTAGGTGACCTAAACTGGGACATGCTTAACACCCCGGCCATCCTACAATCTAAGCTTGATGCCCTCAATCTCACACAAATTATCAATGAACCTACCAGGTACAACCCCAAATCAGTAAACACGGGCACCCTCATAGATGTCATCCTAACTAACTCGCCCTCCAAATACACCTCTGCTGTTTTCAATCAAGATCTCAGCGATCACTGCCTCATTGCCTGCATCCGTAATGGGTCTGCGACCAAACAACCACCCCTCATCACTGTTAAACGCTCCCTGAAACACTTCTGTGAGCAGGCCTTTCTAATCGACCTGGCCAGGGTATCCTGGAATGACATTGACCTCATCCCGTCAGTAGATGATGCCTGGCTATTCTTTAAAAGTGCCTTCCTCACCATCTTAAATAAGCACGCCCCTCTCAGAAAATGTAGAACTAGGAATAGATATAGTCCTTGGTTCACTCCAGACCTTTCTGCCCTTGACCAGCACAAAAACATCCTGTGGCGTTCTGCAGTAGCATCAAATAGCCCCCATGATATGCAACTTTTCTGGGAAGTTAGGAAACAAATATACACAGGCAGTTAGAAAAGCTAAGGCAAGCTTTTTCTAACAGAAATTTGCATCCTGGAGTACTAACTCCCAAAAGTTCTGGGACACTGTAAAGTCCATGGAGAATAATAGCACCTCCTCCCAGCTGCCCACTGCTCTGAGGCTAGGAACCACTGTCACCACCGATAAATCCACTATAATTGAGATTTCAATAAGCATTTCTCTACGGCTGGCCATGCTTTCCACATGGCTACCCCTACCCCAGTCAACTGCCCTGCACCCTCCACAGCACCCCGCCAAAGCCCCCACCATTTCTCCTTTACTCAAATCCAGATAGCTGATGTTCTGATAGAGCTACAAAATCTGGACCCCTACAAATCAGCCGGGCTAGACAATCTGGACCCCCTCTTTCTAAAATTATCTGCCGAAATTGTTGCAACCCCTATTACTAGCCTGTTCAACCTCTCTTTCGTATCGTCTGAGATTCCCAAAGATTCGAAAGCTGCCACGGTCATCCCCCTCTTCAAAGGGGGTGACACTCTAGACCCAAACTGCTACAGACCTATATCTATCCTACCCTGTCTTTCTAAGGTCTTCGAAAGCCAACTTAACAAACCATTTCGAATCCCACCATACCTTCTCCGCTATGCAATCTGGTTTCAGAGCTGGTCATGGGTGCACCTCAGCCACATTCAAGGTTCTAAACAACATCATAACCGCCATCGATTAGAGACATTACTGTGCAGCTGTTTATCGACCTGGCCAAGGCTTTCGACACTGTCAATCACAACATTCTTATTGGCAGACTCGACAGCCTTGGTTTCTCAAATGATTGCCTCGCCTGGTTTACCAACTACTTCTCTGATAGAGTTCAGTGTGTCAAATCAGAGGGCCTGTTGTCCGGACCTCTGACAGTCTCTATGGGTGTGCCACAGGGTTCAATTCTCGGGCCGACTCTCTTTTCTGTATACATCAATGATGTTGCTCTTGCTGTTGGTGATTCTCTGATCCACCTCTATGCAGACAACACCATTCTGTATACTTCTGGCCCCTCCTTGGACACTGTCCTCCAGACGAGCTTCAATGCCATACAACTCTCCGTCCCTGGCCTCCAACTGCTCTTAAACGCAAGTAAAACTAAATGCATGCTTTTCAATCGATCACTGCCCGCACCTGCGCGCCCGTCCAGCATCACTTCTCTGGACAGCTCTGACTTAGAAAACGTGGACAACTACAAATACCTGGATGTCTGGTTAGACTGTAACCTCTCCTTCCAGACTCACATTAAGCATCTCTAGTCCAAAATTAAATCTAGAATCGGCTTCCTATATCGCAACAAAGCATCCTTCACTCATGCTGCCAAACATACCCTCACAAAACTGACCATCCTACCGATCCTCGACTTCGGTGATGTCATCTATAAAATAGCCTCCAACACTCTACTCAACAAACTGGATGCAGTCTATCACAGTGCCATTGCAACCTGTATGCTCTCATTGCGACCTGTACGCTCTCTTTGGTTGGCCCTCGCTTCATACTCGTCGCCAAACCCACTGGCTACAGGTTATTTACAAGTCTCTGCTAGGTAAAGCCCCGCCTTATCTCAGCTCACTAGTCACCATAGCAGCACCAATTCGTAAGCACGCGCTCCAGCAGGTATATCTCACTGGTCACCCCTAAAGCCAATTCCTCCTTTGGTCGTCTTTCCTTCCAGTTCTCTGCTGCCCATGACTGGAACAAATTGCAAAAATCTCTGAAGCTGGAGACTCCTATCTCCCTCACTAGCTTTAAGCACCAGCTGTCAGAGCAGCTTACAGATCACTGCACCTGTACGTAGCCCATATGTAAACAGCCCATCTATCTACCTACCTCATCCCCATACTGGTATTTATTTATCTTTACCTGCACATTCATCTTCTGCCGATCTACCATTCCAGTGTTTAATTGCTATATTGTAATTACTTCGCCAACATGGCCTATTTATTTCCTTATCTTATCTCATTTGCACTCACTGTATATATACTTTTTGTTTTCTTTTGTTCTACTGTATTATTGACTATATGTTTTGTTTATTCCATGTGTAACTCTGTGTTGTTGTATGTGTCGAATTGCTACGCTTTATCTTGGCCAGGTTGCAGTTGCAAATGAGAACTTGTTCTCAACTAGCCTACCTGGTTAAATAAAGGTGAAATAAAATAAATAAATAAATAAAAAGACCACCATAGTCCCTGTGCCCAAGAAAGCGAAAGTAACCTTCCTAAATGACTACCGCCCTGTAGCATTCACATCGGTAGCCATGAAGTGCTTTGAAAGGCTGGTCATAACTCACATCAACACTGTCATCCCGGAAACCCTAGACCCACTCCAATTCATATACCGACCCAACAGATCCACAGATGACGCAATCTCAATCGCACTCCACACTGCCCTTTCCATCTGGACAAAATGAACACTTATGTGAGAATACTATTCATTCACTACAGCTCAGCATTCAACACCATAGTGCCCACGAAGCTCATCACTAAGCTTAGTCCCCTCCCTGTTCACCCACGACCGCGGGGCCAAGCATGACTCCAACACCACGACACAACGGTGGTAGGACAGATCACCAACAATGATGAGACAGCCTATAGCGAGGAGGTCAGAGATCTGGCAGTGTGGTGCCAGGACAACAACTTCTCCCTCAACGTGAGCAAGACAAACGAGATGATCGACGGGGCAGTAGTGGAGCGAGAGTTCCTTGGTCTCCACACCACCAATGAACTATACTGGTTCTAACACACCAAGACAGTCGTGAAGAGGGCATGACAAAGCCTTTTCCTACTCAGGAGACTGAAAAGATTTGGCATGGGTCCCCAGATCCTCAAAAAGTTCTACAGCTGCACCATCAAGAGCATCCTGGCTAGTTGCATCACCGCCTTGTATGGCAACTACTCAGCATCCGACCGTAAGGCGCACGACCCAGTACATCACAGGGGCTAAGCTTCCTGCCATTCAGGACCTATATACTAGGTGGTGTCAGAGGAAGGCTCAAAAAATTGTCAAAGGCTCCAGTCACCCAAGTCATAGAGTGCTCTCTCTGCTACCGAATGGCTAGCTGTACCGAAGTGCCAAGTCTAGGTCCAAAAGGCTCCTTAACAGCTTCTACCCCCAAGCCATAAGACTGCACTTTTACTTTTTTTTATTTAGTAATTTAGTATTTTCAGAAAACTGCATTGTTTGTTAATGGCTTGTTAGTACGTATTTCACTGTAAGGTCTACAACACATGTGACAAAATAATTTGATTTCAGTTCTAGAGGAGGGGGACCTCATGGAGGGCATTGTAGGGGGGCTCGTGGAGGCGGAGGGAGTTGGTTGTGGAGGAGGGGGCCTCATGGAGGGCATTGTAGGGGGGCTCGTGGAGGAGGAGGGAGTTGGTTGTGGAGGAGGAGGGGGCCTCATGGAGGGCATTGTAGGGGGGAGGGGGCTCATGGAGGAGGAGGGAGTTGGTTGTGGAGGAGGAGGGGGGCCTCATGGTGCAGTAGCAGCCCGATAAAGAGAACGCGATGGCGGGAGACAGTGTGGTCTTCTCCTGCTTGCTGTCTGGAGGTGACCCAGATGGGATGGAGGTATAGTTGGTGCTCCATGGGCATGAGGAGAGGCACACCATACTAGAGGGTAACCAGACGTCTGAGGATACCTTTGCAGGCTGGGCATTCTTCTCCGGGAATCCCGTTGCTGGGAACTTCTCCATGATACTGAGGAACACATCAAGAGTTTGCCACTGTCTTCCCATAATGGCACCACTGTGGAGGGGAGTGGAATTAAGCTCAGCATCTGCAAGGACCTGGATTAGTGGTGTGGTTGTCAGGTGAGAGAGTGAACTGTGGGTCTGTGTCAAAGAGGCGAGAGTTTCAAAATAATTGACCTTCTCAGTGGTACAGATTTATTAACTTGCTACGGTTTCTCCCTGACTACATCTGAACCTATTCCTTCCTATCAAAAGTCTACTTGACCAACTCCATATCAGGACAATTATTTACAGTCTGTGTGTTCCTTTTAAAAACAGCATTTAGAACCGTGGGAAACAGTGATGCTCAATAAGATTACATTACAAGTTGTTTTGGATGTATACAGTACTGTATAAGCTGATTTGGATGCAATTGAGAAAAATACTTGTTTGTTTTTGTTTTCCAACTATTTTCTATTATTTACATATTTGGGGTTTGACGTAAAGAAACAATGTTTCAATACAGGATTTTTTTTAAACTAGACATTTTTGTGAATTGTTTCTTTTGAAGGAGACAACTTTTATGACAGTAGCTCGGTTTCCATCCAATTGGTGACAGATTTTCATGCGAATAGTCTGAAATCCACATAAAAACAATATGCGCATTTTCCCACCAGAGATGTGTTTCCATCAAATTGACTTGTTGCGGATGAAAAGCTGTGCGTGATCGCATAGTGCACATCAAAATTACATTTGCGGTTAAATTACCCTGTATGGGATAAAAATAAAAATAAAGTTAAATGGGTTTCCATCGCATTTTCAACTCTACTGATGGTTATGTCACAAACAAATGTTGCGTTGTAGACAGGTTAGTGGTTTAGCAACAAAAACCGACGTGTGCGCAACTATGGGGCAAAACAGACAGGGTTGTCTTAGGTTGTTGACAACATGTAAACTAGATTTCTTCTCCAATGTTTATTGAAAATATAAATACATTTGCACAATGAGCACTTGTCTCTCAAATACATTGTTACAGCTAGCTAGCGAATGGTTCAAACACACGCATACAGTCGTGAAGAAGGTGCGACAGCGCCTCTTCCCCCTCAGGAGGCTTAGAATGTTTCCCTCAAATCCTCAAAAAGTTCTACAGCTGCACCATTGAGAGCATCTTGACTGGCTGCATTACTGCTTGGTATGGCAACAGCATCGCCTTCGATCACAAGGAGCTACAGAGGGTGGTGCGGATAGGCCAGTACATGGCTGGGGCCAAGCTCCCTGACATCCAGGACCTCTAAATAAGGCGGTGTGAATGGATGGCCCGGACAATCGTTAAAGACTCCAGACTGTTCTCTCGGCTTCCGCACGGCAAGTGATACCGGTGCATCAAGTCTGATACCAACAATCTCCTGAACAGCTTCTATCCCCAAGCCATAAGATTGCTAAATAGCCAACTAAATAGCTAACAAAATAGCTACACAGACTATCTTTTTTTCCCACTCTCACGCACACTGACACTCCAACACCCACACAATAATTTGCTCACACACACATAATATGCACATGCATTTATACTGACTCTACACACACCCACTCACATACAATCCTCATAGACGCTGCTGCTACTCTGTTTATCATATATCCTGATGCCTAGTCACCTTACATACACCACATGACCAAAAGTCGAACATCGCTTGTCTAACATCTCATTCCAAAATCATGGGCATTAATATGCAGTTGCCCCCCCCCCCCCCTTTGCTGCTATAACAGCTTCCACTCTTCTGGGAAGGCTTTCCACTAGATGTTGTAACATTGCTGCTATAACAGCCTTCACTCTTCTGGGAAGGCTTTCCACTAGATGTTGGAACATTGCTGCTATAACAGCCTCCACTCTTCTGGGAAGGCTTTCCACTAGATGTTGGAACATTGCTGCGGGTATTTTCTTCCATTCAGCCACAAGAGCATTAGTGAGGTCGGGCACTGATATTGGGCAATTAGGCCTGGCTCGCAGTCGGCATTCCAATTCATCCCACAGGTGTTAGATGGGGTTGAGGCCAGGGCCCTGTGCATGCCAGTGAAGTTCTTCCACACCGATCTCGACAAACCCTTTGTGTACAGGGGCATTGTCCTGCTGAAACAGGAAAGGGCCTTCCTCAAACTGTTGCCACAAAGTTGGAAGCACATAATCGTCTAGAATGTCATTGTATGCTGTCGCGTTAAGATTTCCTTCACTGGAACTAAGGGGCCTAGCATGAACCACGGAAGACAGCCCCACACCATTATTCCTCCTCCACCAAACTTTACAGTTGGCACTATGCATTTGGGCAGGTAGCGTTCTCCTGGCATCCTTCAAACCCATATTCATCCGTCGGACTGCCAGATGGTGAAACGTGATTCATCACTCCAGAGAACACGTTTCCACTGCTCCAGAGTCCAATGGTGGCGAGCTTTACGCCACTCCAGCTGACGTTTGGTATCGCGCAGTGTGATGTTAGGCTTGTGTACGGCTGCTTGTCCATGGAAACACATTTCATTAAGCTCTCGACGAACAGTTCTTGTGCTGACGTTGGTTTCAGAGACATTTTGGAACTCGGCAGTGAGTGTTGTAACTGAGGACAGACGATTTTTATGCGCTACATGCTTCACCACTCCGCGGTCCCGTTCTGGGAGCTTGTGTGGCCTACCACTTTGCGCCTGAGCCGTTGTTGATTCTGGAAATTTCCACTTCACAATAACAGCCCTTACAGTGTACCGGGGCAGCTCTAGAAGGGCAGAAATTTGATGAACTGACTTGTTGTAAAGGTGGCATCCTATGACGGTGCCACATTGAAAGTCACTGAGCTCTCCATTAAGTTCATTCTACTGTCAATGTTTGTCTATGGAGATTGATTACACAGCCATGCAATGTTATACACCCGTCAGCAATGGGTGTGGCTGAAATAGCCAAATCCACAAATTTGAAGAGGTGTCCACATACACTGTATATACAGTGTACCTTCCTCAATCACTCCAGTATCCCTGCACATTGTAAATATGGTACTGCAACTGACCCTGTATATAGTATGCTTACTATCTTCCTCATGTTCTTATTTTGATTTCTTGTGTGTTTTTGTTCTACGGTGGCAGGTAGCCTAGTGATTAGAGTGTTGGGCCAGTAACTGAACGGTTGCTAGATCAAATCCCCAAGCTGACAAGGTAAAAATCTGTCGTTCTGCCCCTGAACAAGGCAGTTAACCCACTGTTCCTATGCCATCATTGTAAATAATGATTTGTTCTTAACGGACTTGCCTGGGGTAAATAAAGGTTAAATAAACATACCTTAAGTTATTTTTAGTATTACATTGTTATTGAAAGGCATTTTATTGTACTTGTGCATGTGACAAATTTGAAACTTGAATAAAACCCTTGATATTTATTGGAAAGTAGCATCAAGCTCACCACCCTGTGAAGTTCATCATCATTCATTTAATCTGTAGCCTAATGAACTGCATGCTTTCCGGAATCGTAGTGGGAGAACCACGCAGACTTGTTATCCCATGACACCAAATATCCTACTTTGTCTAGCATATTTTGTTTTGTCTAAATTTGGAAAGTTTACTGACAAATTTGTAATTTCCATCAGTCCTGTCATGACATTTATGAAACAGGTACTTTACTCGCATAAAAAGGTTGGATGGAAAACTGGTTACTGTTACTGGTTACGGTCTAGTGGTTCAAATAGTTGCCGTATGAGGAGCTTCATTTTGCTGTGCCACGTTCAGGTGCAAAGTCTGATGCCCTTACCTTTTTCCATTTTGGATTCATCCAAGTAAAAACGTTTTTGTGAAAGAGGAAACGCATTAATAAAGTATATGAGAAAGACTAACAATTGTTTGGGAAATTATGTCCTTCGTGGCGTCAAGGTTACTTGCTGTAATTGTGCATTAGAAGTACATTATAAATACATGTACAGGGCATTCGGAAAGTATTCAGACCCCTCAACTTTTTCCACTTTGTTACGTTACAGCCTTATTCTAAAATGGATTAAAACATTTTTTCCCCTCATCGACACACAATACCCCATAATGAAAAATCAAAAACAGGTTTAGAAATGTTTGCAATCGTATTAAAAAGGGCTCCCGGGTGGCGCTCTAGTCTACAGTCCCTGGTTTGAATCCAGGCTGTATCACATCCGGCCGTGATTGGGAGTCCCATAGGACGGCGCACAATTGGCCCAGCGTCATCCGGGTTTGGCCGGGGTAGGCTGTCATTGTAAATAAGAATTTGTTCTTAACGGACTTGCCTAGTTAAAAGGTTACATAAAAATGAAAAAAGAAATACCTTATTTACATAAGTATTCAGACCCTTTGATATGAGACTTGAAATTGAGTTCAGGTGCATCCTGTTTCCATTGATCATCCTTGAGATATTTCTACAACTTGATTGGACTCCACCTGTGGTAAATTCAATTGATTGGACATGATTTTGAAAAGGCACACACCTGTCTATATAAGGTCCTACAGTTGACAGTGCATGTCAGAGCAAAAACAAAGCTATGAGGTTAAAGGAATTGTCCGTAAAGCTCTGAGACAGGATTGTGTTGAGGCACAGATCTGGGGAAGGGTACCAATTTATTTTTTCTGCAGCATTGAAGGTCCCCAAGAACAAAGTGGCCTCCATCATTCTTAAATGGAAGAAGTTTGAAACCACCAAGACTCTTACTATAGCTGGCTGCCCGGCCAAACTGAGCAATTGGGGGAGAAGGGCCTCCTTGGTCAGGGAGGTGACCAAGAACTTGATTGTCACTCTGATAGAGCTCCAGAGTTCCTCTGTGGAGATGGGAGAACCTTCCAGAAGGACTACAGTCTCTGTAGCACTCCACCAATCAGGCCTTTATGGCAGAGTGGCCAGACGGAAGCCACTCCTCATTAAAATGCGCAACAGCACGCTTGGAGTTTGCCAAAGGGAACCTAAAAGACTCATACCATGAGAAACAAGATTCTCTGGTCTGATGAAACCAAGATTGAACTCTTTGGCCTGAATGCCAAGCATCACATCTGAAGGAAACATGGTACCATCCCTACAGTGAAGCATGGTGGTGGCAGCATCATGCTGTGGGGATGTTTTTCAGCGGCAGGAACTGGGAGACTAGTCCAGATCGAGGGAAAGATGGACGGAGCAAAGTACAGAGCGATCCTTGATGAAAACCTGCTCCAGAGCGCTCAGGACCTCAGACTGGGGCAAAGGTTCACCTTCCAACAAGATAACGCAGGAGTGGCTTCGGGACAAGTCTCTGTATGTTCTTGAGAGGCCCAGCCTGAGCCCGGACTTAAACCCGATCGAACATTGGAGAGACCTGAAAATAGCTGTGCAGCGACACTCCCCATCCAACCTGACAGAGCTTGAGAGGATCTGCAGAGAGGAATGGGAGAATCTCCCCAAATACAGGTGTGGTAAGCTTGTAGGATGTAATCGCTGCCAAAGGTTCTTCAACAAAGCACTGATTAAAGGGTCTGAATACTTATGTTAATGTGATAGTTTTTGGAAAAATGTATACACTTGCAAAAAGGACTAAAAACCTGTTTTTGCTTTGTCATTATGGGGTACTGTGAGTAGATTGATTAAAGAAAAAAAAAACAATTTAAGAAAAAGGCTATAACGTAACAAAATGTGGAAAAAGTCAACGCGTCTGACTATTCTATCCAGCATAAAACACAAGGCAAATGATTATTTCCCATTAATTTATTTTCTTTAGACTTACACAATACATGTGACATAAATATGCCTTCAAGGTGGAGGCAACTGATTCTAACACACACACACACCCACACGCGCACACACACTTTCTGTCTCACACAACAGAAAAACAACATCAAAATATCCACAGAGAGAAGTAAGAACACAAAATACCATCTAAGAGGAATTGAGCGGAAGAGGGCCTCAACCTCCTGAAATAAACAAGGTGCCTCTGTCCCTTTACCCCTGTGTACGTTCCCATTTTTGTCATCCATCTATTGGTGGTGGTCAGTCACACCTGGGAGATGAATAACACTCCACGTGTTTCAGCTAGTAGTTAAGTACAAGTGTAGTACCTGATCGGGGTCCACTGATTATTGTCTGTAACCAGGGCTGTAGTCGTGTGCTCTTCATGGATGACAAGGGGGCTGAAGGGAGAGGAGGAGAACATCCATACGATGGGGTCACGGATGATGGTATCGCTAATGGTAATAGATTTGGTAAACATGAATTCTGAGAAAACTGAGAAAAAAAATATTCCATTACTGCCTTGTACATGACAGTATGGTGAAATTAAAAGAGCATGGTTGAAATAAAGGGGTCGACCATCGTGTTGGAATGTGGAGGAATGACTGAGGTTTGACTGTCACTGGCCTAAGTAGACATTCACAAACAGGGGCCAGAGAGCACTGGGGGTAGGAGGGGAGGGAGGTGAGAGCTCAGTCCTCCAGGGTACGGAAGGCATTCTGCATGTCCTCCAGCAGCTGAGAGTAGTCTGCTTTGATTTTGGCCTCGCCCTCCTTCACTGGATCCTGAAACAATGGGTACACAGAGACACTGAGGCTAGGAGACACAATGACACCCCAAGACAAAGTCCCACAGTGGATGTACAAAGGCCAGAGTTGGTAGAGTGATTGAGGAAGTTGATTTTGAATGCAGATGAACATGGATAAAGGGGCTGAACAAGCATGTACCTTGAACTTCATAGAGCTGAGTCTGTAGAGGATCTCTCCCATGTGCTCCCGGATCATGGACCAGGTGATCTTGTTGTCACTCTGAGCCGTGGTCTCCACTGCATGTCGCGCCAAGTCATAGAACGCAATTGTGTTGGAAAGGATGCCCACCGTTTTGTAGAAAGGGCAGAACCTTCGGGAAAAGGGCAAAAAATTACATTAATTAACCAATATGGGCTTAATAACCGATGATTAAGTCATTTTAGCATGTTTATGACACAGATGAACGTGTGCCAGAGTGTGTATTTACCGGTCATACGGAGTATAGCCATTCTGCTGCAGGAAGTCATCCTTGAGTAGTTTAGCAACCTCCAATGTGATCTTGTCGGTCTCAGCGAGAGATGCCTGTTGTTAAGTTGACATGGGGGACAGCAATAAGTGCCTAGTGTGTGCATACACATGCCAACCATCAACCCTAGGCAGTATATCAACCCATAACCCTTCCTCACATGAGCTCAGCCTCACCTTTCCCACAAGCTGCACAATCTCAGCCAGATCCTCCTCCTCCTGCAGGATCTCCTTGGCCTTGGTGCGAAGCGGCACAAACTCAGGGAAGTGCTTGTCGTAGTACTCGTCCAGCGCCCGCGTGTACTTGCTGTAGCTGATCAGCCAGTTGACCGAGGGGAAATGCTTTCTCTGAGCCAGCTTCTTATCTAGACCCCAGAACACCTGAGAGATGGAGATAGAGACAGAGAGAAGATAAAAACAGGAATGAGGAGTAGGAAGAGTAAAGGTTTGAATTGTCGAAACTTAAAATTGTCAATCAAATTGTAATATATATACAATTGAGGCATTACCTGTACAATACCCAGTGTAGCTGAAGTAACAGGATCAGAGAAGTCTCCACCAGGGGGAGACACACTAGGGGAAATAACACCAGGCCAAGTTATTCAGACACCAGTCTGCCATCACTGTATTATACATTCCAAGGTGAAGAATACATGGTTCAGGTATCTTGTGTTGCAGGACTGGTACAGAACCTGTCTGACCCTTAGTGTCAGGAGGTATGGGGGCTGATAGAGGTTCCCCCTGCTGGTAGAATGATATAGTACTCACGCTCCAACAATGCTGACGCTGCCCTCTCTCTCTGGGTTACCCAGGCACTTAACCCTGCCAGCACGCTCATAGAAGGAGGCCAGTCTGGCTCCCAGGTAGGCAGGGTACCCGCTGTCTGTGCACAAACAGCACACAGAGCTCTGACTGGCTCAAAATGGCAGACATGTTGCTGTGATAGAGCATGTTTTTTTTTTATACTATTGTTATTGGCTTATTGTACTCACCAGCAGGCATCTCAGCCAATCGTCCTGAGATCTCCCTGAGAGCCTCGGCCCACCGGGAGGTGGAGTCGGCCATCATGCTGACGTTGTAGCCCATGTCTCTGAAGTACTCAGACAGAGTGATTCCTGCAGTGGCACAAAGTAGATGCAGTCAGAATCAGAGGCACAGAATTCCAGTCACCACAAGGTTATGAGAATGAGTGGTGACTGGTGGCTAATCCCCCCACATTCCAGACCAAAAGATGAACAACTACCAACAACGATGATGATTCAAAACAGCCGACACCAGCTTTATAGGTTGCCATCTGTAATGTGATCGCCTGGTACCTGTGTAAATAGAGGCCTCTCTAGCAGCGACAGGCATGTTGGAAGTATTGGCCACTAGAGCTGTTCTCTTCATGATACTTTCAACCTTTCCATCCACTTCCATTGTAAGCTATGGAGCAGGGAGGAATACCATTAGTCAGACTGAAAACACATCACAAACTGGTGATTGGCTATGCCAGACACCAAAGTAGTGTAATTCACTGATCTCATTAACATGTCAATGATTAGAACTTGACACACGGACTATCACTAACCTCAGGGAAATCTCTCAACACTTCAGACATCTCATTTCCACGCTCTCCACAGCCCACATAGATGATGACATCACTGTTGGAATACTTGGACAGGGACTGTGAGATCACGGTCTTGCCACAACCGAAGGCTCCTGGGATAGCAGTAGTACCACCCTGGACACACCTGTGAGCACAGACAAACACAGAGCCAGAAGTAGGTGACTTGTCAGAGGCTTAAGTAAAGGTCAGGATGAAAGGATATGAAGTGGGAATGGGCCAGTAGAAAAAAGGAAAAGAAAGTAGAGATATGTATACTCACGGGAAGAGGGCATCCAACACTCTCTGGCCAGTGAGCAGGGGGTGATTGGCAGGTAGCTTCTCTGTGACCGGGCGAATCTGTCGCACTGGCCAGACCTGGATCATGGTAAACTTCTCTTTCAAACCCTCAAACTCCAGTTCCAGCACCACATCCTGCCGAAACACACAAAATTTACCAAACAACAGAGACAAGACAATGGCATTGTGCCATTCAGCTGTAAAGATGTTAGTAGGTGGAGGGTGACTCACATTTAGGGCTGTGACGATACCAGTACGGCAATATTTTTCCCCATGCCAAACATTTACACGAAGCAGACCAAATTCTTTGGTCCTTTAAAAACCTGCTTTATGTAAAATATTGTGTACTCTAGTTTGGAAAATACATAATTGTGACTCCGGATGACAACATAATGATGTTTGTTTCCAACATTAGGGCTGTTTTCATAAATAAATGAATCCCGCTTTGTGTTTTGTTTCCTTGCCACGATACTAACGAGTATCACGATACTGGTATCGTCCCGGCTCTACTCACATTGACATCATAGTTTCCAGGTGGGGCCACGTAGGTGACAGTGCCTCTGCTCCGGGGAGGCAGCATCAACTTGTGTTTGATCAGCGAGTTCTCAAAGACCGTGCCGTAGATATCCCCACCTGTTATGTGACTGCCAGTCTGAGGCAGAGATGGACAGGGGGGAGAGAACATAATATGTAGATTCAGGAGATGGATCATATTTCAGTGGAGACACATTCAAACACACCTTGCTTACACACTCACAAGGAAATACATTGTTGTCTTACTCTAAGACTCTGGCCAGGTGTAAACTCCCACTTGAGGTCACGGTTGAGGGCTCCAATGTTGACTCCTCTAGGGATGTAAATGCTTTGAGTGAGGTCATTGATGTCTTTGAGGGGCCGCTGGATGCCATCAAAAATGGACCCCATGATTCCCGGACCCAACTCTACAGACAGGGGCTTTCCTGTCCGAAGGACAGGGTCTCCGACAGACACACCAGCTGTGACGTACGTTCAGGAAAAATAACCATATAGCCTAGTAATATGCCAGACAAGAGGATAGGCTAGAATACATCAGAATGGAAGTACACAAAAGCAAGTGAACCGTCAACAGTTACTGAAGGTGGGAGTAACTGTATGTCTAGTTGAGAAGGTATGACTGGAAAGGATACAGGTCTCCTCGTAGACCTGAATGGTTGCCATGTCTCCCTCCAGCCTGATGATCTCTCCCACCAGCTCACTGTGACCCACACGCACCAGCTCGTACATGGCCGCTCCTGCCATGGCGGTGGCCGTCACCACTGTTGATTAAGCAGGTTAGACAAAGAACAGATGATAGAAAACATGTTATTGAAAAATAGCAGGCAGTCTGGCTACATGAACAAGTCGAAATATATATTTTTGCCATACTGGAAATGAGCAGGCTGAATTGAGCAGGTGCTATAGCATGTGCTGAAAGCATTGTTAGCTCACTGAACTAAAGCCATAGGCACGGGCATGAGAGTTATCACTCCCATGCCAGAGCCTGGGATCCTTGATTTGAACTGCAGACACTGACCTGGACCAGAAACTCCATGCACATATCCAAACTCGCTTTCCCGCTCTTCATCACGGATCTTAGGAAGCTTGGAAGTGTCCATCCTAAGTGTGTGTGTGTGTGTGTGTGTGTGTGTGTGTCTGCAAAGAGTAAGGAGAGGAAAAACAGAGATCAATCATGCGACACTCCACTATGACGACACGTGAAAGACATGACACTAGTTATATATTGATAAACTGTTTCAATAACTTAAAATGACTTAATGGAATGAAAATAATTCACCATAACCACACAGAATCATCACATTTCATTCATTGGTACAGTGACATGTAAGCTTGCTCAGTGATAATACCTGGAGAGCTTCGATACCATCTGCTTGGTAAAAGCAGGAGAAAAACAACAAGCTATGAAGCTAGCTAACTAGTCTCTACAGACCATAATACAACTACAAAAGTTCTGAAATACAGTCTTAGTTTGTCGTTTATTACACAAACAAGCAAATCATACTAGCTAGATAGAGCTAAACTAATCGTAGTCAGGCAGGTGACACTGACAGAACGGAAATGTAACAACAGCTAACGTTAGCTAATCTGCGTGGTTTATCATAATGTACTAGCCAGTTGCAATGAATTGACAATAACGTTATATTGGATTCATATGATTCGGGTTGATTACCTTCTCTTAGTATTCAATAGTCCAGGGCCCTTCAGAAATTTCTGTCGGATTAGGAGACTGATCAGCTGACAGGCCCAAGACTACTTTGGGAAACAATCACCATTGTGGCTCGGAGGCCCGAGATTACGTTAGAAAATACGATCTCTGGGAGTCAAAATGGCGTAACAGCGCAACAGTTTCCTTCCTCTTTCGGCTCGTTTAGCTCGAATGCGGCGGCGGCTGCATTCCAATATCATTGACGTGATTTCCTCGTCTCCTTTTCTCAATGACAAAGTTTACTTAGACACTCAGTCAAAATCAAGCTATTGCTTTGATGTAGCAACAGTCGAATAATATCCCATCACTTAGCCCATGTTGGCTGTGATAGGTCTATTGAAGCAGAACATTGGAAAAATAAACTTGGAAGATCTATTAGCCGAATAAACTGCCCAGTTAAGATTTTTAAATTAAATTGGCCTAACTATGCTGGGCTATTTAATCAGCAAAATAGGCTACATATCTACATATATATTCATGTGCCCAAACAGTCTGTACGGAATAGTCTCAAATTAGTGTGTCCCATGACACAAATTATGGAGAGAACAGAGCCACAGAGCAGAACCAACTCATGTTATGATGCATCACATGGCGTGAATCCAATGGTAAGCCTGTGCGTTCATTTTACATAGCGTACCTATAGCTCCCTATATGATTTTATTAGCCTATTCTAGATATGTCTAGTTGCGCTTTCGAAATAGGAACAAGCGCTGCGGTCATAACTTTTGATCAGTTTAAATAGCCTAGTTGTCATGGGATATAGGCCTAGCCTATGTGACATTGATCCTAGCCTATTGCAGAAAAGGGTGGTGATTGAGCCACATATGTTATATGTTATTTATAATCTTTTAGGATTTATTTCCAGGTTATTCTTTTGTAATAACAAAAAATACCGACACGGGATTCGTCTCTTCAGTTGGAACGGGATGAGGACCGTGCGTTTTGCTGTTGGGGCTTTTATCAGTCTGATTTTCCAAGTGGGCATGACACAACAGAGGACGAATGGTGAATATTGCCATAGTTGGAAGGACGCGCAATCTAACTGGCGAGGGGGTTTCCATTGTCCGGAGGGCCACGATCAAAGAGAAGCGGCGATCTGTTGTGGAACGTGTGAGCTGCGCTACTGTTGCGCGCTCATAGGAGCAAGACTGGATCAGGGTAACTGCAACAACCACGAGCAAGTTCTACAGCCTGGCACGTCTGATGACGAGAAAGATGCCAAGAATGCAGGTAAATTGTATCTTTGGCTACAGAAATAGGAACAAATACTTGGTCAATTATTATTTTTCATTAAGGCTCAATGTGCTGGCTATATAATGCCTTTTTAGGCATAGCTACCTATTCATTGATAACACACACACAGTGAGATTCCTTATAAATGGTATTGAGGAATGAGAAAGCCTAATGCAGTGTGTGCTTGAATCCAACCCACCAAATGTGCCTTAAAGTGTGGCCTCATGTCTAAGCATTTATTCTATTCTTCAACATGCAGTTAGTCTACTCCTCACATCACGAGCATCATGTTAAGACTTGATCTGCTGCCAAGGATCTTACAATGAACCGTTTTTTTTGTGTGTTTCATGTGTTGCACAGTTGAATACTTTTCTTGGAATATGAACACATCCCCAGCTTTTAAAGACCATCCTTAAAATGTCTTTCTTTCCTTTCCACTCAATCAATCCATCCACTTCTCCCCTGCCCTCTTTATTTTTGTGTTTTCTTTTCACTCTGTAGTACCTGTCTATGTCCCCTTTGTGATCGTGGGCTCTGTTTTTCTGGCCTTTATCTTTCTGGGCTCCATGGTGGCCATGGGTGTCTGTCTGAGTCGTAAACAGGAGATCTCCCAAAGCCCAGAAGGTGCTGCTGGGCCCCAGGGTGGGAGTGGAGAGCAGCAGCAGGAGGCTGTACCCATGACTGTGAGTACAGGGACGTCCTGTGGTTCCACCTCATCTCTCTACCCTCCCAATGCCAGCCAAGCCTGTCCAACTGGATCCACACGTGTCCACCAAACCTTAAAGAGGCAGGAAACTCCCACCAGCCCACAACCCTCCATGGTCCAACCTTTTACCATGCACCCCTCCATGGTGTTTTCCAGCCTGGTTCACCCCTCCATGCTTCATCATTCCATAATGCATCCTTATATGGCTCAAATGCCCACTCTGTATACCTCACAAGGGGAAAGCCGTCATCTCCCATCTCCCTGCCCTCCATCCAGCTATACCAGCACTAAACCCAGGCACACTGAAGTGATCATATAATTTGTGGCTGTGACTTTGAAAGACTCCAGTATGGAGTATTTGGGTATTCAAATAGCAACATATTAATATGCCCAGGAAATGGAATGTAAATGTGTGGCAGCCAGTTTAGACGAATAAAAATGTTTAGGAGAATAATTGCAATTGGTCAGTTAACAATAATTCAATCATTCATATTTTATTATTCCTTAAAATGTATAGTGTTTCTTTGTAAATATTCTGTACTCATTTCTACAATTTACACATTCAATTGCTGGACTTTTTCTGATGTTTTTTGTTGCTGTCCATAATATAGTTATATTAGCCCTACTGTTATGTATTACTGATGCAAAAGCTACACTACGCACATAACCCTGTCACATAATAATAATAGTAATAATTTGGTGGGGACTTATATTTTGTCCTATTTCACACATGTACAAGTTGAAGAGTTGGACATAGCACCATGATTTAGGTGACATGATACTGTATCATGATATCATGACACCATCATTAACCACAATTTGATCTAAAACATTCCTCAATGCGATCTCTATACATGAACAGAATTTGCTCTGGTGGCTGCAGAGTTTATCATCAAGCCTTTCACAACTTTGGTTTTAGAAGTGGGGGGGGGGGGGACATTAAAAAAAATGTATTCAGTCGGATAAACACTCGAAGAAGCCTACCCGATCGCTCGGAGCGGTCCGCATGGTCCGGAAGCACGCTGTTGCCTCGTTTTGCATCACATTCGAATGATAAAACTGTGAGGGGGGACAAAATGCAATTCAGAATGTGGGGAGGTCATGTCCCCCCCGTCCCCCGTGAAAGTTGTGCCCCTGGCCTTTCTGCAGCCACAGCCTCGCAACAGGTGTGTTGAAACGTCTCATTTCTGGGAGCGGCGCTGTTCAACCGCTATGCTGCTGAAGTGGCGACCAATCCTGTTTTAGTTTGCACTGATTGCTTTGCTGGCCATGGTGCTGAATGTTTGCGCGGCTAGTTGTATCTCGTGCCAACTTTGGCTTTCACAATTGAAGTGAAAACCCAGTTTTTACATTTTTACTTCCCATTTTAAGAAACGTTTTTATCCATAATTCCATGTGTCCATCTGTAGCATCTATCTTCAGCAGTATCTTATTATGGAGACCATTTTAGGCATAGGCAATCAGACAGAATCAGAAACATGTTTATTGTCCTAGAATAGGAAAATCTTAGCATAGCTCACAAATAACATGCACAACGCATATAGAAAACACAGCAGGAAACAAGCTATAGTCAGACATAAGTAGTAGCAGGAAGCTACCCATAGCAGGAAGCTGCATGGAATTGCTAATGAAGCAAACTTGACTACCACAAGAGAAACTGAAGGATAATTTGGGGGTAATGGTGGTATAGGCCTAGCTATAATCATCACAGAAAAACACTAAGTGATAAATGGAGAATACGTGTTATAGTGTCTGGGGGCTCAGTGTCATGAATAGCCCAATAGAGGCATTAGTGACTGGGGGTGTACATGGGTGCAGTGATAGCGATGTGTGAAAACATTGGGATAAACAGTGGCATTGTCATTGAGGGTAAATACTGTATTATTGTTAATAGGGTTGAGCTATTGAAATTACAGGAGCACCAATATGTTACTCTGCCGTTTAGTTCTTATTAAGGCCCTTCCCTTGCATTAGATCACGCATTAGCGCACAGTGATCTACAGACCTCCAATAACGTCACAGCAGCAATAATCACTGTGTGTTTTAGAGTCAATTTATGCTTGATCTGAAAATGTGGTTGGAGGTGCTGCATGGATGGTGTGACGCAATTACTGAGCCTCCAGAGGCATGCGGAGGCCAAATTGAGCTCCTTACTGCTTCGTCGTGTGCCGCCCAAATTTTGTAACACTACGGAGGGCTCCGTATAGCTTCGCATTGACATGATTGGTTGATGGTAGGTCAGGGCGGGAGGTCCTGTACTCACTTCCAAAATGCACATGTCCCCCCCCCATCCCCAGTGGCTGGGACCAACGCTGCTATGGCCCCATGGTTCTTCTGATAGACAGAATCCAGCTGGACTAGAGAGACGGAGAAACCGAACGGAGACAGAGAAAGGCATCCTTAGGTAATCACTTACCTGTGTGCAATATGGAATTGCACTGGTTATATCAATTTGGTAGCAGGATAAGAGTTTAATAGACTATAACACTGATCATGCAATCTAAAACATCTACCTTGTAATCACAAATTGTTATCCGACTGTGGAATTCCATCATCAAGAATCAAAAATCACAAAACTCACTAATCGTGACTATTGTTTTCTCATGTAGGCCTAGTTGAAATTAACTATTTGTAGAGCTGCCAGACAAAAATGCTTGAATGTGCCAAAAAACAAACTCGTTTGCCTAAAAGTAAGAAAATAGGTCGTTTGACAACGGGGCGTGACCGTTGTGGTGGTAGGATGCCCGCTGTTAGGTGGGGTCAAACGGTCACCCCCTGGTTGAATCCATTCTCTTTTGAAACAATTCATTGACAATCCGAAAGTGGTCATATCTTCGAAGACACATTTTTTTGTGTTTATTTATACATTTTAGAATAACTGGGCTAAACCAGTCACAAAGTCCTAATAATGCAATTTATGTAATGTAAGCTTGTGTTCTAAAATAGGGATTCTCGTCATCATCTCCAAAACGCACTCATGTTGCGCTGTCAAACTGCCCATGGTTGTCACGATGGATGTTTTTGGCGATCCTGATTGGACGACACAACTAAATCTGCTAATTAAATCTCTGAGCCTGGATGCTGATTTGTGCGGGAGATTGCTCCTCACAGAAAGAATCCTGGTGAGATGCGGGGACAGGATGGCAACTCTACCGGTGGACTGCAGCTGAATACTAAAAGGACACATTTGGTGAGCGTCCCGTCTTTATCATATATCTATATCTTCCCTCCTTTGTTATGTCTGTTTGTGTATTATATGTAGGCTACTACAATTAGGGTGCTGCTATTTAAAACCCTCGGTCACTCACGGGTCACAGACCACCGTTCTTCGGTAATAAACCGGTCCATCTGGAGTTGCAGGCACTTAATTGTTACAATCAAGATAAGGCATCACTCTAAAGTGGTTTGAAACAAACGGTGCACTGTTCGCCCAGTTGAAACTGTTGTACTTATTGGCTCCTCTAATCACCTCAGAGCATGTGGTTGGGACTACCTTGCTATTCTTGCTTGCGTAATTGGTAAATCTGTAGTATGCTTTGGATTCATGGTTTGTTGATAAATGTGTGATCGAGGTTGCCATGATGATCAAGCCCACAGGGCACAGACGTCAATTCAACGTCTATTCCACGTTCGTTCAACGTGTAAAAGACGCTGTGTTTAAACAAAAATTGTATGGTGAGTTTAACATTGCTGAGGTTCCTCCCAGTCTTGCATGGCATGTGTCACCATTCATACCATGTTGCACAGCAAGGCCCCTAACTTTAACTGTAGCATAATCCTTACTTCAAATAAGACTCAATTATTTTATAAACTGGGTTGTTCAAGCCCTGAATGCGGATTGGCTGACAGCTGTGATATCAGACTTTATACCATGGGTATGACAAAATATGTATTTTTACTGCTCTAATTACGTTGGTAACCAGTAATAGCAATAAGGCACCTCTGGGGTTTGTAATATATGACCAATATACCGCCTCTAAAGGCTGTACGTGTTGCATGATGCTAAGACTAGCTTTTAGCTGTGGGATATTGGCCATATACCCCCCCATGCCATATTGCTGAAATATACTTCCCTTATATAAGCCAAATCATAATTTATTATAGCAAATCATCAAATTATTCAACAGTTGCATTAGTAAGCTTGCCTTGAGTGAAATATAAAACCTGTGTCTCTGTGGTAACACAGGCTTTAGCTCAGTTGACTATATAGCACAATATTGAAATAGCCCAAACTGGGTTTTGATACCAGTTGATACTTGTTTACAAAAAGCATAGTTTGAGCCTATAGTCACTCAGGGGGACCCCCTTGTGATGGAGTGCTATGTGTAAATGTATGTATTTTACTGCAGTTATCGGTCTGGAAAGAAGTATTGATTGGCTGTTTCAGGGTCCAATAGAATGAATTGCCTCGCTAAGGAATTTTCCATGAATGACATGAAAGGCTCTGGGATGAAGTAAAGAGTAGTTTGTTCCATGATAACTTGTATGTGCTCTGATGGCATTACATAAAGACGAATGGGATTTGGTTAGTAATGTAATCTGGAGAGGTTTGACTCGACTGCCTCTGTCTCACACACCATCTGGTCTGAATTGTCTGGCTGTGTCTAATGGAACATGGAGGTTATTGTCAGTGGCTGTGTTTCCCAGCAGGTGGCGTGTGGTGTGGTGTGAGGAGATGCCCCTGGTCAAGAGGAGCATAGATCCCCGGCACCTCTGCCACGGGGCGCTGCCCAAGGGGATTGGCAGTGAGCTGGAGTGCGTCACCAACAACAGTCTGTCTGCCATCATACGTCAGCTCAGCAGTCTAAGTAAGACATACCTTCCACACAGTCACCCCCCACCCCGTTATGTGCATTAAGTAAACGCCTATCTTTTAACCAGATGTATGCATCTATGCTCCAGAATGGTGACCTAAACACCCTCATCCCTGTGTTACACTGGGAAACTGAACAACTTATGCAAATAAATTAAATTACTGCATTTAATGATTGGAATCGATATGGTAAATACATGTTGATATTGACAGATGTGTGTGTGTCCTTGTGGGGAGGGATGGAGAGAATTTGAGGATGAGACATCTGGCCCAAATATATCCATATTACTGTGTGTCTGTGTGGGGTGGGATTGTATGAAGTCACCGGAGATTAGAGCTTACTGTAGAGCTTAGTTTCACAGAAGCAAATAAAGGAGGCAGGGACAGAGAGAGAACCGAGACAGATTTCACAATCACTTGCTCGTCTCACCGTTGTTTGACAAATCTCAATCAATTGGTTGGTTGTCTGGAAATCTCCATCACTAAATTGCCCCTGTCTGTTCAACTTTACCTCAACTTACATTTGAAGTCAGAAGTTTACATACACCTTAGCCAAATACATTTAAACTCAGTTTTTCACAATTCCTGACATTTAATCCTCGTACAAAATTCCCTGTCTTAGGTCAGTTAGGATCACCACTTTATTTTAAGAATGTGAAATGTCAGAATAATAGTAGAGAGAATCGTTTATTTCAGCTTTTATTTCTTTCATCACATTCCCAGTGGGTCAGAAGTTTACATACACTCAATTAGTATTTGGTAGCATTGCCTTTAAATTGTTTAACTTGGGTCAAACATATCAGGTGGCCTTCCACGAGCTTCCCACAATAAGTTGGGTGAATTTTGGCCCATTCCTCCTGACAGAGCTGCTGTAACTGAGTCAGGTTTGTAGGCCTCCTTGCTCGCACACACTTTTTCAGTTTTGCCCACCAATTATCTATGGGATTGAGGTCAGGGCTTTGTGATGGCCACTCCAATACCTTGACTTTGTTGTCCGTAAGACATTTTGCCACAACTTTGAAAGTATGCTTTGCTCATTTGGAAGACCCATTTGCGACCACGCTTTAACTTCCTGACTGATGTCTTGAGATGTTGCTTTGATATATCCACCTAATATTCCTCCTCATGATGCCATCTATTTTGCGAAGTGCACCAGTCCCTCCTGCAGCAAAGCATCCCCACAACATGATGCTGTCACCCCCGTGCTTCACGGTTGGGATGGTGTTCTTTGGCTTGCAAGCCTTCCCCTTTTTTCCTCCAAACATAACAATGGACATTATGGCCAAACAGTTCTATTTTTGTTTCATCAGACCAGAGGACATTTCTCCAAAAAGTACGATCTTTGTCCCCATGTGCAGTTGCAAACCATAGTCTGGCTTTTTTTAATGGCTGTTTTGGAGCAGTGGCTTCTTCCTTGCTGAGGGGCCTTTCAGGTTCTGTCGATATAGGACTCGTTTTGCTGTGGATATGGATACTTTTGTACCTGTTTCCTCCAACATCTTCACAAGGTCCTTTGCTGTTGTTCTGGGATTAATTTTCACTTTTCACACCAAAGTACGTTCACCTCTAGGAAACAGAAAGCGACTCCTTCCTGAGCGGTATAATGGCTGCGTGGTCCCATAGTGTTTATAATAGCGTACTGTTGTGTCTTTGGCTATGCCGGATTAAGTGATATGACATGCTATTCTATAAAATAATTTCTCCGTAATTAATATTACCTGATTGAGCTAATCTTGTCAATTTAATTAACTAGAGAGTCGTGGCACCACAAAATAATATTTATAGAGCTGTTATCTTCAGAATAAATTCTTAAAGACCTAGTAATATTTTACATCAATAGCAGTCAATATTAATCGTCATCTTAATTCAGTCTCATCTGAAAGTTGTAAATTCTTGGTTATCTGCACGAACCCTGGCTAACAAGTTGAATCAGCAATACAAAATTGGGTTTATTTATTTACTAAATACCTAACTAATCACACAGAAATACACATACACATAATTAAATCATAACTTGATTACAAATGACGTCATAAAGGAAAACGTCCCTAGCGGGCGGAACAGATATGACAGCTTGTTACACAAAAGAAAAGGGCTGGGTTTGAGTGAAAGAGCGGGAAGACTGAGGAACAAAGGGCGAAGCTGTGCTATCGTAAATACAGAATCTTATGCATTCTAAATTACCGCCCATTTGGAAAAGGAAAATGCAATAAATATTTACTTTGAGCTTCGCTTCGGTAGGTTGGTGGTAGGTGGAAGGCCGTGTTGCCCAACCGAGTCCTTTGAAGAATGTCTCTGCTGGTAAATTGAATACGTTGTAGTAACGTCGTTGTTGTGGGATACTCTGTCTGTTCCTGTTGTGGGATACTCTGTCTGTTCCTTCCTAACCTGCATTTGCAGCTGCTGTTGCTAACTCAACGGCTAGGAGTGAGCACTTCTGTAGTGAATAAGAGTTCAAAGTTCATACCATTCGCAACCAAAGCTCACGCTAATGTTGGCTTCGTTCTGTAGTTATTATCTGAACCATTCTGACATCGGACCGTCGTCCTCACATCCTCGGAACAGGAGGTTATATTGTCGTCAAGGCTTTATATAGGAAGGGAGATGAGGGCGTGTTTGATAAGTTTTATAGCCCATGTCCCTTCACAGGGGCGGGCCACTGATTGAGCAGAGCCCTACCTTATAAAAACCTAAATCTCACATTTTTGAAGCTAAAATCACATTTCATCCCATCACAAATAATTTCATATTCAAACATTTACATTGAACAACAATTCCATGTGAATCCGATAACTCTGATGTGTAGACTTTCCACTGTAGAGTTTGTCATATCATTGATGAGAATGTCTCAGATGACAACCGAACTGACATCATATTCATTAAGTACCACCGCATATGTTCAATTGGTCGGATTACCAGAATATAGTTCATTTCCCCCCACCTTCTGATGTTCCCAGAATCTCTATGTTAACCAAGGGTTTTTCAAATGTAACATCAGTAGGGTAGAGAGAGGAAAAAGGGGGGAAGAGGTATTTATGACTGTCATAAACCTACCCCCAGGCCAACGTCATGACAGTACTATTGTTTGTACAGATGAACATGGTACTTTCAGGCGTTTGGAAATTGCTCCCAAGAATGAACCAGACTTGTAGAGGTCTAAAACTTTTTTTTCTGAGGTCTTGGCTGATTTCCCTATGATGTCAAGCAAAGAGGCAGTGAGTTTGAAGGTAGGCATTGAAATACATCCGCAGGTACACCTCCAATTGACTCAAATGATGTCAATTAGCCTATCAGAAGCTTCTAAAGCGATGACATAATTTTATGGAATTTTCCGAGTTGTTTAAAGGCACAGTCAACTTAGTGTATGTAAACATCTGACCCACCGGAATTGTGATTAAGTGAAATAATCTGTCTGTAAATCATTTTTGGAAACATTACTTGTCATGCACAAAGTAGATGTCCTAACCAACTTGCCAAAACTATAGTTTGTTAACAAGAAATTTGTGGAGTGGTTGAAAAACGAGTAATGAGTCCAACCTAAGTGTATGTAAACTTCCGACTTCAACTGTATCTCTTTGCTCTTTTCTGTGTAGTATGAAGTGCACTTCTCCAATCATCTTGTCTGACCAGTTGGACACGGTGAAAGTCTGTAGTAATGACTCCTCTCTGTCCTCAGGTAAACATGCAGAGGACGTCTTTGGAGAGCTGTTTAGTGAGGCTAACACCTTTTACCTGCGTGCAAATGGTCTCCAAGACCGCATCGACCGCTTGGCTGTCAAGGTCACTCAGCTGGATTCCACTGTGGAAGAGGGTCAGTTGGGGTCAGGGGATAAGGGTAAAAAAAAAATGCATCTCTAATGTTGAATGAGAATAACCGACTCATTAGTTATCCTCCTTGTCTCTGGTTCTGCATGGCCCATAATCTCCGTATCTTCGAATTGCTTACCTTTCTATCAATCTCACATTCTTTGTTTTGATCTCCAGTCTCTCTGCAGGACATCAACATGAGGAAGGCATTTAAGAGTTCCACAGTCCAGGACCAGCAGGTGGTGTCCAATAGCAGCACGTCCAACCCTGTGGCAGAGATGTACAACACCAGTGACAAGCCTCCTCCTCTCAGCATCCTCTCTGCCTACAGGTTCACTGTGTGGATGCATCACAATCACCAGACAATCTTTAACCTCAAGGTTGTGACGAACAGCTAACTAGTCTCTCTTTTGACACAGAGATGACCACACTGATGGGATGAAGTTCTACACAGACCCGTCCTACTTCTTTGACCTGTGGAGAGAGAAGATGCTGCAGGACACGGAGGACAAGAGGAAGGAGAGAAGAAGACAACGGGTGAGAGCCTCTTAATATCGCACTTTAAAAAGCCTCCAGTATTTTGCTTCTGAACAGCTCATTTCTTCTGAGCGACTTGTGTATACAATATCCTGTAACTCCACACCTATTTGCAAAAGGACCCCTCTCTCTGCCTCTCTCTCTCTCTCTCTGTCTCTGCCTCTCTCTCTCTGTCTCTGTCTCTGTCTCTCTCTCTCAGGAGCAGAAGCGATGTGTTGATGGCACACTTCAGCGTGAGGTGAAGAAGGTTCGTAAAGCCCGAAACCGCCGTCACGAGTGGAACATGATGGCGTTCGACAAAGAGCTTCGCCCAGACCATCGCCACCCTCACTCTCTCCACCGGGGGGCGTCGTCTGAGGGCTCCCTCTCCCCGGAGAGTAGGTCAGTGGTTCCATCCCCTAATTAGGACTATATTCATCTCTCCTGAGCAAAGGATTCCTTCAGTTTGTTTTCCAAATGGCATATTAAAATGTTATCAGGGTAAAGAGTTAATTATGACTTTTTGTTGTCTAGATATGATCTGTCAGACTACCCAACTGCTCCAGGCCTTCCCCATGCTACATCCAACCACACCCTGGCTCACCCTTACCAGCCTGCAGACATCCATGAATCTGTAGAGCATGAGTACCACAGCATCGGAGTCGGCTACAGAGACGGGACTCTCAACAGCCCACACCACCCCAACCCTCTGCATCACTCCACTGAGAGAATGAATGGCACTATAACGCTTCCACCTGCAGACTACAGGTATTGTTACTGTAACAATAAGAAATCTGTAATATAGATTAGTGAATCTGATTTGTTTATACTAATTGTTACCTCAAATGAAGTTCTAAAACTGAAAATCTTCTTTCTCTCAGTATAATGGAGTACTATGCCAGTTCTGGACCACCACCTCCTCCTCCCCCAGCCCCTCTTATCCCATCTGCACAGACAGCCTTTGGCTCTCCCATGGTGTCCCCCACCCCCTTACTGGATCCTCAGGCTATTGTCCCCCAATGCTATCTCCCCCAGGACCCCGTATGATTCCACCTCCCCCAGGTCCTCCACCACTACCAGTCCCTCCCGCTCCCCCCCAAGTGGCAGGACTCGGTGATTGGAAGCGACAGGACACCCAGCCTGTCACTGGTACTCGAAGTGACCTTCTGTCAGCTATTCGCATAGGTAAGTTTAGCTGTACTTAGATGTTTACCATTCTTCTGGAGACAGCAGAGGTAAAAAAAATATATATACAAAGTATTTGCACAGAAGTTCATGTTTAGACTGTGTGAATGTGTCTGTGTGGGTTTGTGTTGCTCAGGTATCCAGCTGAAGAAGGGGCAGGAGCAGCAGGAGCAGCAGGCCAAGCGGGAGCCTGTGGGGAACGACGTGGCCACCATCCTGTCCCGACGCATCGCAGTGGACTACAGCGACTCAGAGGACGACTCCGAGCTGGAGGACAACGACTGGTCAGACTGACCCTCACACCGCCCCCACACGGTGACCAAATACCATGGACACATCTCTGCTCCAGCCCAACTGTCCCACAAAGGATATGATGTGGTACAGATTAGTTATGAGAGTCTCATATGCAGTATGAGGGACACTTTTTTTTACAGACCAATGACCATATTATGGTTCATAGTGATTAGTGGGCATAGGCTGAGGACCCAGTTTCGTTTTAGCCATTGTGTCCAGTAGGTGAATGGACTTAAAATGAAGGCAAATTAGTTTCCTGATGAACTGAGATTCAGCTGAAATCACTCAAAGGTATGTGGACCAAATAACCATGTGGTGAATTTCCCCCTTTTTCCTACTGTACCTACAGAGCTGTCTGAGCTCTTTTCCTACTGTCCCTACAGAGCTGTCTGAGCTCTTTTCCTACTGTACCTACAGAGCTGTCTGAGCTCTTTTCCTACTGTCCCTACAGAGCTGTCTGAGCTCTTTTCCTACTGTACCTACAGAGCTGTCTGAGCTCTTTTCCTACTGTACCTACAGAGCTGTCTGAGCTCTTTTCCTACTGTACCTACAGAGCTGCCTGAGCTCTTTTCCTACTGTCCCTACAGAGCTGCCTGAGCTCTTTTCCTACTGTACCTACAGAGCTGTCTGAGCTCTTTTCCTACTGTACCTACAGAGCTGCCTGAGCTCTTTTCCTACTGTCCCTACAGAGCTGCCTGGGCTCTTTTCCTACTGTCCCTACAGAGCTGTCTGAGCTCTTTTCCTACTGTACCTACAGAGCTGCCTGAGCTCTTTTCCTACTGTACCTACAGAGCTGCCTGAGCTCTTTTCCTACTGTCCCTACAGAGCTGCCTGGGCTCTTTTCCTACTGTACCTACAGAGCTGCCTGAGCTCTTTTCCTACTGTACCTACAGAGCTGCCTGAGCTCTTTTCCTACTGTACCTACAGAGCTGTCTGAGCTCTTTTCCTACTGTACCTACAGAGCTGTCTGAGCTCTTTTCCTACTGTACCTACAGAGCTGTCTGAGCTCTTTTCCTACTGTACCTACAGAGCTGTCTGAGCTCTTTTCCTACTGTCCCTACAGAGCTGCCTGAGCTCTTTTCCTACTGTCCCTACAGAGCTGCCTGAGCTCTTTTCCTACTGTCCCTACAGAGCTGCCTGAGCTCTTTTCCTACTGTACCTACAGAGCTGCCTGAGCTCTTTTCCTACTGTACCTACAGAGCTGCCTGAGCTCTTTTCCTACTGTACCTACAGAGCTGCCTGAGCTCTTTTCCTACTGTACCTACAGAGCTGTCTGAGCTCTTTTACTCAGACAACAACATGATCATTTAGTCTAAATAAATCACCAACACTGTACTCTCAATGTCACGAATCATCATTTGTTTTATTTTAATCTGAATTTGTCATCTTCTTTTGCTTTCTCCCATGTCTATGCCACGACCTATGTAAAGGTAAATGTGTACACTCCTGATGCATAGGACAATTACAGTGTAGGTTCTAATTGTCTTATGCCCTTAAATGTTAACGTCAATAAAATTCCAACATACTTAGCTGATCTTCATGTGACTTCTCATCACCTCTGAACTGTCTCTTAGTCGACCATTAGAAAGATGAGGTTCTCTCTGTAGCATATGAGACCGTCTCTGAACAGACATTCCAGCTCGACCGTGTTTAAAATGGGATGCAGTATAACCAATGACACAAATTAGGAACTGCTTGTCAATGGAAACATCTTCCTCGTCAAATGTGTTCTAGAGATGCATTTGAGATGATATGCAAGTCAGCAAGCTGACCCGAGTGGCACTGTGCTCACGTTTAATGCACCTTATACTGAACAAAAATATAAACAACCAATGTTGCAGTTTATATATGGCAATTTAAATGAATTCATTAGGCCCTAATCTATGGATTTCACGTGGGAATACAGATATGCATCGGTTGGTCACAGATACCTTGATCAGGCTGCTGATTGTGGCCTGTTGTCCCACTCTTCTTCAATGGCTGTGCGATGTTATGCTGGATATTTGCAGGAACTGGAACATGCTGTCATATGTGGATCCAGAGCATCCCACACATGCTCAATGGGTAACATGTCTGATGAAAATGGAAGTACTGGGACATTTTCAGCTTCCAGGATTTGTGTACAGATCCTTGTGACATGGGGCTATGCATTATCATGCTGAAACATGAGGTGATGGCGGCAGATGAATGGCACAACAATGGGCCTCAGGATCTCATATGGAGACAGAAACAAACTTTTTACCTTATCATAAGTAGACATAATTGCAAATAATTAAATCCTTCCAATAGAAATAAACAATTTAGTTACAAATTTAACTTTAGTTAAATGAGTTGACTCTTCACATGGGATGATTTCACTAAACAACAAAAGGGAATATTGAATGATCGCATCTCCCAAAAACGTTTTCAACATGCATCTGTAAAATGATAGTTTCTAGACTAAAGGTTTGGTTGTCTTCCTCTCAGGCTTCGGTGTCTTCTCCCTGGACCTCTTCAATGTCCACCTCTTGTACATCAGACTTTGAGGCCTCATCTTCACTGTCACTTTCCAACCTTGTTGAGGATGGCTTGTTGTCAGGCTCAAAAAGCCTCAAATTGGTGGCCATCAGGGCAAATGTATCAACCCTTGTATTGGTCAGCATGTTGCATGCTTTGGTGTGTGTTCCCAAGCAAGGACCAGTTGATCTCTGAGGCGGCTGGTGTTGGTGGGATTTGGAGGTTGATGGAGGCAACAGGGGAAAGAGCCTCAGATCCACAAGTCCCTTCCACCAGGTGGCTGATGAGATATGTTGGCACGACTGCCATATTGCATCTCCATCCCAAAGCCCTTGCTTGGAAGTGCACTTCGCCAGACTGCCAAGAACCTTGCCCTCATCCAAGCCAAGGTAGCGAGACACGGTAGTGATGACACCACAGGCCTTGTTGATCGCTGCACCAGACAGGATGCACTTGCCAGCATACTTGTGGTTCTGCTTCAGGCAGAAGTCTTCACGCTTTTGATGCATTTCAGAATTGCAGTTTCCTCTGCTTGAAGCAACAGTGAAGTGGGGCATTCTGAACATCAGACAGGATGGCATTGTCACCCTCAATCCATGCAATGGCTAATGCTATAGGTTTCAGGCTGCTTACCACTCTCTCCCAAAATACATAATCCAGGAGGATCCTCTTGATGGGGCTGTCCAAATTGGCAGACTGATATGGCCATTTCTTGGAGAGACTCCTTCCCCTCCAGGAGACTGTCAAACATGATGACAACACCACCCCAATGGGTGTTGCTGGGCAGCTTCAATGTGGTGCTATTATTCTTCTCACGTTGCTTGGTGAGGTAGATTGCTGCTATAACTTGATGACCCTTCACATACCTAACCATTTACTTGGCTCTCTTGTAGAATGTATCCATTGTTTTCAGTGCCATGATGTCCTTGAGGAGCAGATTCAATGCATGAGCAGCACAGCCAATAGGTGTGACGTGAGGGTAGGACTCCTCCACTTTAGACCAAGCAGCCTTCATGTTTGCAGCATTGTCTGTTACCAGTGCAAATACCTTCTGTGATCCAAGGTCATTGATGACTGCCTTCAGCTCATCTGCAATGTAGAGACCGGTGTGTTTGTTGTCCCTTGTGTCTGTGCTAATTGTAGAATACTGGTTGAGGGGTGGAGATGTAGTAAATTATTCCTTGCCCACGAATATTCGACCACTCATCAGAGATGATTGCAATAGTCTGCCTTCTCTATGATTTGCTTGACTTTCACTTGAACTCTGCATCCAGAAAATGAGTAGATAAAGCATGTCTGGTTGGAGGGGTGTTTGCTGGGCGAAGAACATTCAGAAATCTCTTCCAATACACATTCCTGTGAGCATCAGAGGTGAACCAGTTGTATACACAGCTTGAGCAAGACATTCATCAGCATTTCTCTGACTACGTTCGTTCCTCCATTGAGTCAAAAACACTTCTGATTCCAGGAGGACCATGAGCTGTTGCTATCGATAAGTTGTTTGATTCATAATTTTCACCCCAAATAGAAGTAGAGGGACTTTTGTCAGAGGTTGCTTGTTGTGAGTGCTGAGGGAACTTTATGCACTTGGCCAGATGATTCTGTATCTTTGTTGCATTCTTCACATATGGTTTGGCAGAGTATTTGCAAATGTACACAGCTTTCCTTCTACATTAGCTGCAGTGAAATGTCTCCACACATCAGATACATTTTCATGTAAAGATTAGGGGGAAAAAATCAAATTAAATTCCACGTACAGCTAAATAGTTAAGCAGTTAGATTAAACAACTCCTTTGTAAGATAAACGTTTTAAAATGAAACACTCCTCAGTTAGCAGGCTCAAGCAAGCTAAAACCCACATGGTAGCAAAAACTAACTAGCAGAAATTAAGTTATAAATGACTTAAACACACTTTGCTGTAGGCTACTATTTACTAGTTTAAAAAATAATGTATGTCATATAAAATATATTCACCCCACCCAGTATTGTAATCAAAACTTACCAGAAAGCAAGTAGTCCTTGGCTCAGACAGTAGTGTGGGCTCAATAGCATCTCATAATACCCTGACGACACCACTTGCGTTGCGTGCCCAAGCGTTGAAAAATAAATTTCGAAATCTGTTATTCAATTATTGCACCCACACTGCTCGCATGCGTCAACGAGCGTCTGCTTTGCCAAAGGCTAAAATAGAAGACCTTTCTATTTCTGACGCAGATCGCGCTGCAAGTCCTGCCTCTCCCATCTCGTCATTGGTTTATAGAAGCGGGGACCCACGTGCCGTCTCCTCATTGTTTATACCCACTTGGGTGTTTGAAAGACGAACTGTGTTGGCAGTCGTCGTGGTAATACTATGAAAGTTTAGATGCTGTTACATCCCCTCTTCCTAGAGGCGTTCGTAACATAATAGGGGTTCATCCGGGATTCCATTAAACCCACCGGACCCTGCTGCACTGAACTCTCTGTGATTAGTGATTGAGGGGTGATGGTAGGTTGTGAGTTTGGATTACTTGTTTAGTTTGTGTGTATTCAGGAGGTTGCTGTGTACAAGATGGCTGCCTCAGCCATCTCCAAGTTTTTTGAAGTGCCCTCTGTTGATAGTTTGGTGAGGTTGCGGAAAGTAGACCTTTTCGCTATAGCTGACCATTATGGACTCTTCGTCCCTGAGAAAGCCCTAAAGGCTGAGCTTTTGGTATGTCAGGGAGGGTTTAGTGAAGAAATGAAATTTCTCGTTGAAAGATGATGAGAGGGAGGCTTCAGGAGAGGAGACGGGTAGACCTTCCGATGCCAAGTCAGAGGACAGGGCGGAGGAAGGGGTTGCTTGTACCCCCTTTACATTGCCCCGATTTGACCCTTTATCTTCTGCTTCGGGTCGTTCAGACGGGACCGCTAGGCTGAAGGTGAGGCTGGCCCGGTTAGAAATGGAGCAAAAGGATAAAGAGAGACAGATAAAGTTCAATTTATAAATGAGGAGAATGGAAATCGACAAGGAGGTGAGGATCCGACAACTGGAGCTAGACGCTGGCTCCAGTGCGACTCCACAAGCTGCTCATCGTCAAGCCCACTTCGATGTGAGTAAAAATATAGTTTTAGTCCCTCCATTTCGAGTCGGAAGTTGATTCCTATTTCTTTGCATTTGAGCGTGTGGCCGCTGCGCTGCATTGGCCACTAGAGGTATGGCCGCTCCTGTTGCAATGTAAATTGTCTGGGAAAGCCCACGAAGTAGTAGCTGCTCTCTCCCTGGAAGACAGTTTACACTATGATAAAGTTAAAACTACCGTGTTGCGGGCTTATGAGTTGGTGCCTGAAGCTTATAGGCAGCGCTTCAGGAACCACAAAAAACCCTCTCACCGTATGTTTGTTGAGTTTGCAAGGGACAAAGAGTCTCTGTTTAATCGCTGGTGTTCAGCCAGCAAAGCTAACACCTTTGCTGATATTCAGGAGTTGATGCTGTTGGAGGATTTTAAAAGCAACCTCCCTGTAAGAATTGTAGTTCATTTAAATGAACAGAAAGTGGCGACATTGGCCCAGGCAGCAATGTTGGCAGATGAGTACGCTTTGACACACAAGACTGTCTTTGGTGCACCTCGTTTTGAAGGCCGAACAATTACGTCATCAGTGCCTCGTTCGGGTCGCTTTTCCTCTGACAACCCTAAGACTTTTCATGAAATCCGTGAATGTTTTTACTGTCATCAAAAGGGTCACGTGATTGCAGACTGCCCGGTTTTGAAAAATAAACAGAAACAGTCACCGTCCCCTAAAATGACAAGTGTGGGTTTAGTCAAGTCTTTGGCTCGTCCTTTGGACTGAGTTATTGATTCAGCATTTGAGAAACCGGATCCTGTCTATGCTCCGTTTATCTCTGCCGGTTGTGTTTCCTTAACTGGAGAATAAGCTGATCAAAAGCCCATACAAATTTTGAGAGACAGCGGGGCGGCGCAGTCAGTAATTGTTACGGATCCTTTACCCTGGTCTCCTGAAACGCATTGTGGCTCTCATGTCATATTACAGGGGATAGAGACAAAAACCATACCTGTACCATTACACTGGGTCCACTTAGTGTCAGACTTGGTATCAGGACATTTCCGTGTTGGTGTAGTGTCTACATTGCCTGTAACGGTATTCCCGTGGTGAAGTAGAGGTGGACCAAAACGCAGCGTGGTTATATTGATTCATGTTTAATAAAAAAAGATAAACACGAACACTACAAAACAAAAAACGTGGAAAACCAAAAACAGCCCTATCTGGTGCAAAACACAGAGGCAGGAACAATCACCCACCAACACACAGTGAAACCCAGGCTACCTAAGTATGATTCTCAATCAGAGACAACTAATGACACCTGCCTCTGATTGAGAACCATACTAGGCTGAAACATAGAAATACCCCAAAACATAGAAAACTGCCCACCCAACTCACGCCCTGACCATACTAAATAAATACAAAACAAAGGAAATAAAGGTCAGAACGTGACATTGCCAGTAAAAGGAGTCACCTTGCTACTAGGGAACAATATCGCTGGTGGTAACATCCCTCCTGTGTTAGAGGTAGTAGACAACCCAGAAATCAAAACTACAGATGAGAAATTGGTTCAAGCACTTCCCCATGTTTTTCCCGCTTGTGTGTTAACGAGGGCATAATCTCGCAAGCTTGGAGATGTGGTGAATTTGGCTAGTTCCATTTTTGAGAATGTTGACGTAGAAGACAATGCACCGAGTATTCCTTCTACAATGCCGACAGTTTTTACTTCTGTAGAAACTAAGGCAGGGGAAAGCGAAATCGCGCCCCAATTACATGACATTCTTTTGTCTGTCACCCCCGAGAAGGTGATTGAATGTCAAAAAGGAGACACCAGTCTTCAAGTCTTTTTTGCTTCGGTAATTTCCATTGAGGAAGCTAAAACCAGAGAGACCGCCTACTTTATGGAAGCAGGAGTTTTGATGCGTAAATGGGCAGCTCATGACACCGTTGGTGACTGGAGTGAAGTGTGTCAAGTGGTTGTTCCTGCACCGTTCCGACAGCAGGTGCTGTCACTCGCCCATGACCAGGCGTGGTCCTTACACTTAGGGATCACGAAGACTTATAACCGAGTCCTTCAACATTTTTTTCTGGCAAGGTTTGAAGTCTGACGTGGTCCAATTTTGTAAAACATGTCACGCATGTCAACTCACTGGGAAAACGAATCAAACAGTTCCTTGTACGCCGCTCTGCCCGATTCCTGTGGTGGGGTAACCGTTTGAAAGAGTGATAATCGATTGTGTAGGTCCGTTGCCGAAAACCAGGTCAGGTAACCATTTCTTACTAACAATAATGTGCAGTGCTACTCGATACCCAGAGGCTATTCCTCTCCGTACTATAACGGCTAAGACTGTGGTGAAGGCACTAGTGATGTTCTTCTCTATGTTTAGACTCTCTAAAGTAATCCAAACTGATCAGGGAACCAACTTTATGTCAAAACTGTTCTCAAATGTGTTAAATACACTGTATTTCCCATCAGGTCTGCAGTCCGTATCATCCAGAGAGTCAAGGGGCCCTCAAACTCTGGCATCAGACACTGAAGGCGGTGCTACGCAAGTATTGCATGGATACCAGTACCGATTGGGATGAGGGGGTGCCCTTTGTCCTATTTGCTGTAAGGGAAACGATACAAGAGTTCTTAGGGTTCAGCCCTGCTGACATTGTGTTTGGACACACCCCAAGGGGTCCGCTAAAAGTTCTGAAGGAGCATATCCTAGCTCTTACACCCAATAGCGCCCCTAAAAATGTGTCAGATTATGTCAGTAAGATGCGGGAGAGGCTGCATGTGCGTTAGCCCCAAAGTCTCTCTCCTCGTCTCAAAAACACATGAAATTGCTGTTGGCCGTTCTTTTGTACTAGGGGATCAACTCTTAGTTTTGTTCCCAGTCCCTGGCTCGTCTCTGTCTGCACCTTTTTCTGGACCATATCTTGTGGAAAAGAAACTCTGTGACACCAATTATGTGATAAAGACCCCAGATTTTAGGCGTTCTTCCCGTGTGTCATGTTAACATGCTAAAAGCATATTATGTACGTGACTCTCCAGACAGCTCCTCAAGTAAGCTGGTCCAGCCCGTCTCCAGTGTGGCTGCGTAGGTGCTGAAGCCTGGCTGGGACCTAGAGGAGGATAAGGAGGACTGGTTGGAGTTACGCCATACGTTACAGCAGTGTGAACACTTACGTAATTCAGAGATGCTGAAAAAGTTACCCTCTCAAATGGAACATTTGGATAACGATCAAACTAAGGATCTTATCCTATTGATAAACAGTTTTCTCAATGTGTTTCAGGACGTTCCAAGTCACACGTCCATCTTGGAACATGACGTGGATATAGGGAACGCTGCTCCTATACGTCAGCATTCGTACCGGGTTACTACTAAGAAAAGGGAGGTAATGAAAAGTGAGGTAACTTATTTATTACAGAATGACATGGCAAAACCCAGTAACAGCTCCTGGAGTTCCCCGTGTATTCTTGTTCTTTGTTTTGATATTTTAACCTGCGTGTCGTGATCTCGTTTGTAGGGGGACAAAATAAATGTCTGCACGATGGTGCACGCACGCAGCCAGTTTGGGTTCTGTGTTAGCGTGCAAGGTCTTGAGAATCAGCTGTACATATGATGGAAGAATGCACTGTGCATGCGGAGGGTTGCAATTCCATTGAATTGGGGATAGTTGAACCAAAATATGCCACAAGACCTAGATTTGCTGTATCCCACAAAAGGTTCACTGTTAGCTTAACTTTTTTGATGAATTTAAGCAAAATTCCCAAAATTCCCAGGCTTAACTTCCCATGGGAAATTTCCCAGAAAGTTTCCGACCCTTTGCAACCCTAGGCATCAGTCATACAAATGGAATATTGGTAGGGTGAGCCAGTACAAGTAGATAGGTGTAGGGCCAGGGCCCCAGACACACTAAGCACTCAAGCAGGCATAGCAAAGTTTGAGAGGGTGCCTACCCAGGGTCATAGACACTGGCTGTATTAACAAGTCTCCCTACAGGTATAAAGTGTAACCTCCTGCCATCTCTCCACTCCTAATACCTCTTCTGCTGCGGGAGGGGTAATCCCTCTAAGCACAGACAGACCTATACAAGTATTAGGTAACTCTGAGTGCATGTTGCACACTCAGGATAGCGTGAGACTCTTGGATAAAATGCTGATACAGACCTGTGTTCACTTTTTGATGGCATGCGCCTTCCACTGCACTCCTTTGCTTCAAAGATGAGGATGAGATATTAACTATATTCAGGTCTTGTTGCTGGTTCTGCTGTGGAGGTGGGTCACTGGTTGTACCGTTGGTAAGCTCTGTGGAGGTTGCCAAACCCATAGGTGAAAGTGCTCATAGCCATACCATTCTGTATACTTCTGGCCCTTCTTTGGACACTGTGTTAACAACCCTCCAGGCAAGCTTCAATGCCATACAACTCTCCTTCCGTGGCCTCCAATTGCTCTTAAATACAAGTAAAACTAAATGCATGCTCTTCAACCGATCGCTACCTGCACCTACCCGCCTGTCCAACATCACTACTCTGGACGGCTCTGTCTTAGAATACGTGGACAACTACAAATACTTAGGTGTCTGGTTAGACTGTAAACTCTCCTTCCAGACCCATATCAAACATCTCCAATCCAAAGTTAAATCTAGAATTGGCTTCCTATTTTGCAACAAAGCATCCTTCACTCATGCTGCCAAACATACCCTTGTAAAACTGACCATCATACCAATCCTCGACTTTGGCGATGTCATTTACAAAATAGCCTCCAATACCCTACTCAACAAATTGGATGCAGTCTATCACAGTGCAATCCGTTTTGTCACCAAAGCCCCATATACTACCCACCATTGCGACCTGTACGCTCTCGTTGGCTGGCCCTCGCTTCATACTCGTCGCCAAACCCACTGGCTCCATGTCATCTACAAGACCCTGCTAGGTAAAGTCCCCCCTTATCTCAGCTCGCTGGTCACCATAGCATCTCCCACCTGTAGCACACGCTCCAGCAGGTATATCTCTCTAGTCACCCCCAAAACGAATTCTTTCTTTGGCGCCTCTCCTTCCAGTTCTCTGCTGCCAATGACTGGAACGAACTACAAAAATCTCTGAAACTGGAAACACTTATCTCCCTCACTAGCTTTAAGCACCAACTGTCAGAGCAGCTCACAGATTACTGCACCTGTACATAGCCCACCTATAATTTATCCCAAACAACTACCTCTTTCCCAACTGTATTTTAATTTTTTAATTTTACCTTTATTTAACCAGGCAAGTCAGTTAAGAACACATTCTTATTTTCAATGATTTAATTAATTAATTAATTTTGCTCCTTTGCACCCCATTATTTTTATTTCTACTTTGCACATTCTTCCATTGCAAAACTACCATTCCAGTGTTTTACTTGCTATATTGTATTTACTTTGCCACCATGGCCTTTTTTGTCTTTACCTCCCTTCTCACCTCATTTGCTCACATTGTATATATACTTGTTTATACTGTATTATTGACTGTATGTTTGTTTTACTCCATGTGTAACTCTGTGTCGTTGTATCTGTCGAACTGCTTTGCTTTATCTTGGCCAGGTCGCAATTGTAAATGAGAACTTGTTCTCAACTTGCCTACCTGGTTAAATAAAGGTGAAATAAAAAAATATAAAAAAAATACGCGTCGGTGTTTGGCGCTGTTGGACTGGGTGTCCTGCCCGTATGTCTTACAGAGAGCTGGCTAAATTAGTGTCTTCTATACAGTCTTTTTGGTAGCCACCAAATCCACTTGAAGGACCATGTAAGAAATGGTCTAGTTTTGAAAGTACTGTATGGCTGGTTTTAGTGAACGGTGATGGTCCCCCAAGGGCTCCTGTCATAGAGATTCAAAACTTCTCTTTGATCGGTTTTATTTGCGCAGGTCAATCAGAGGACATTTAAGTTATAAAAAATGTATTATGTATGGTTCTAGGTTCAAAGGAAACAAGTGACAGTTATTAAACTTAAATGAACAATATGCTAACTCTAAATAGCCACAGGCAAACAATAGGGTGATTACAGCATCAAAAGGTACGGTCAAGAACATCATCTGATAAGTCAGAAACTATAGGACAAATCAAAGTATATAGTAAGACAACACCATAACTCACTTTTGGTTAATGATGCATACTGCTGGTCTTCAGATGATGGCTGCTGTTCTTCTTCAATGTTTATTGGCAGACTACACTCATAAGGTGTATTGCCGCCACCTACTGTACGAAGTAGTAAAAAAAAAAATCCCCCAAAAACAAAATCTGTTTTGGATTATCAAATTCATACTGATTACCCAAAACACTAACCAAATTTTACTCTACTACCCTGAATTTCAGTCAGATTTACATGTTTATTCAGATCCCTGCACAGGATCAGGAACCTGGGAGGGAGGAACCACTATAGTCAGTACTCCCTGTAACATTCCGGCTGTGAAGTCCTGGAGATCCAGAAATCTATTTTCTGACTAATTTGATTTATTAGTTTGACTAGGGCAATTTATCACTTGCGCTATAAAACCCAACAAAGTCCACCTTCTCCTACATGGCATTCACTGCAGACTGTGGGATGTCCACTACCATCCCATCTCATCTCTACTCACTCCTTCAGCTATTTTCCCAGCTACCACATAAGAGATCTGCTGGATAGCCCTGACCCTTGCTTCTGCAACCTCCTTCATCCTTACAGGGCACTCCGGGAACGTGATTCCCATCACAATTACAGTAACATGATTCATCTGACTCTTCAACTATGACATATTTATTCCTAAAACAAACACTTGCCACATGTCCAAACCTTTTACAATTGTAACACTGCAGCGGCTTCTGTACATATGGCCTCACCTCATATCTGACATACCCAAGTTTCACAAGTCGGGAGAACCACTTCATCAAAAAACAGTAAAACTGATAGGCATTGCTCCTTCTTTCCGTCTATCATTCAATTCAAGCGATGGGCTTCTACCACTCCTAGCATGTTATCCCTAAACCACACAGCCACTATGTCCAACGACACACCAGAGATGACACCTTTAACCAGTGCTCTACTCTGAAAATCATTGCTTCCACATCATACTTTGATATCTTGTAGAGCCACAGAGCTTTCTCCTTTCGTGCTTTTGACACACACAAAATGCACATCAAACCACTCCTGGTCACTCTAACCGATTCCACTTTTCCCAATTCGTCCTTCACCATCTTCGAATGACCAAATGTGTCACCCCCAAAAAATCATCCTTGCTCGTGAATCGTTCTCCAACCATAAACTGCTGTTCTTTTCCAACTTTAGCCCTTTTTACTCCAATCTTCTTCACCATCGTCCCCTCATTCTCACCAACTGTACTTGCGCCAACAGAATCGCAAAATGCTACCCCCATCGCTATTCCTACCCTCATCTCATCCAGCTGTGTTCCTCTCTTCACCTCAAGGATAATGTGCTTTTCACCAATGGCTGCTGTTCAATTCATTGTTGTGGTGTGTGTGTGTGTGTGGCGGCCATCTTAATATGGTCAGCTGGTGACCACCTGATCTGTCAGGTGAGCCGTCAGGTCACTGGGCGGACCTTTTGGAGAAGCACTTTGCCACTATGACCTTGACCTTAGAGAGCTGTTTTATTTCTCTATTTGGGTAGGTCAGGGTGTGATGTGGGGTGGGCATTCTATGTTTTGTATTTCTTTGTTTTGGCCTGGTATGGTTCTCAATCAGGGACAGCTGTCTATCGTTGTCTCTGATTGGGAACCATACTTAGGCAGCCATTTTTCCCACCTGTCTTTGTGGGTAGTTAACTTTGTTTGTGACACCTAGCCCGTAAGCGTCACAATTGTTTTGTATTGTTTATTTTTGGCGTCATTTCTAAATAAAAGGAACGCCAACCCATGACAACCCCAACCCATACAACGCCAACCCATGACATAACTGCAGTAACAGAATTAGGCCATAGCTTGACGTTTTAATTACGTCAAATCAAAAAATCGAATCAAATGTTATTTTTTACTTGCAACGAGTACAACAGGTGTAGTAGACCTTACCGTGAAATGCTTACTTACAAGCCCTTAACCAACAATGCAGTTCAAGGATGGGAAAGCGGGAGTGAAAATAACTCTCCCAGTGTTTTGAGACGGTTTCTCCGTACTGTGTTTTTAGCTAGAGCAGTCAGCAATGGATGGGTAGATACCATAGACAACTTTGTCCGGCCCTGTAAACTACCACAAAGGAATCCTACAAGAGGAGGGCTGCTTCTGGAATGGATTAGATAATAAACCAGGAAATTGCATGCCCAAATTGGGAAGGGTGCAAAAATTGGAGGGTATCACAGTAAAATTTAAGACCGCATATTCGAACCAGAGGCCAAAAGCTGGGATTGTTGCAGAGGTGTCCCTGCTGTGTGTATAAGTGAAGGCCAAGGTAGAGCTCGTGAGTGCATCGGCATCCGCCAGGCCATTGAAGATCAAGACGGGTGTGGCCATTGACACTGGCGTTGAGTTCAGTTCAAATGGGATCAAGATCGAGGTGCTGGGAACTTTCCTATATGCTAGCCAACACAATATGTTAAATGCAGCTTTTCATTGGCTTTTCAACCAAAAATATGTATTTTCAATGTCTTTTGCTAATTTTCAGGTCCTCTCATGCATGCATAAGTGTGTGTGTGTGTGTGTGTGTGTGTGTGTGTGTCAGACCCGGCACTAGGATAAAGTGACGTATGCGTTAGATACTCTGTGTTAGGGGCCCAGTGCTCTGGATCTCTCTCATGATGGACTAGACCACATCAGAGGTTGACCCCTGACCTCCCAAATTAGCTGTATGGAGCTAGAGAGGGAGAGAGAGAGAAAGAGAGAGACATAGAAAGTGAGAAAAAGAAGGGATAGAGAGAGAGAGAGGAGAAGAGGGAGAGAGAGGGACAGAAAGGTATATTTCAGTTATTTAATTTGTTATGCGAAGGTATAGTATTGGGTCTAGGGAAATCTAATCAGTTGCAACTAAATGCATTCAACCTAAATTCTTCTTCCATATTTAACCCAACCCTTCTTAATCAGAGCGGTGCGCGGGCCTACCTTAATCGATGTCATCGGCGCACGGGGAGCAGTTGTTGTAACGGCCTTGCTCAAGACCATAGCAGCAGATTTTTCCATCTTGCCAGCTCGGGGATTCGGACTAGCAACCTAACTGCTACGCTATCTGTCGGCCCTGCCTTTTAGTCGATGTAGCTGCTATTAACATGGAGCTAGTCTGATCTTGGATCTCTGATTCAGAAATCACTGTGCAACAAAGTGCATGTGTGTGTCCACACGTGTGTGTGCGTGCGTGTGTATGCGGATGAATCCAGCCCCAAAAGAAACATGTCCTGTTCTGCAGCAGCTCAGTTTGACCACTAGGGGGTGAAATTGTGCCGTGGGGGAGAAGAGGCTTCTGTGATACATGTATAGGTTGGTTAGTTAGCAACAATACTGATGTGTGTGCAACTATGGGGCAAAACAGACAGAGTTGGCTTAGAATATTGACAACATGCAAATTATACTTAGCCTCAAGTTTGTTGAAAACATAAATACATTTGCACAATGAGCACTTGAATGTCTCTCAGATACATTGTTACAGTTGTTGGTTAGCTAGCTAGTGAATTTGAGCCATATTAGCATTAACATGAAATCCGTCAACACACCTCAAAACAAAACATGGTATCAAGAACAAGATAAAACTAGCTGAAACAAGCCACTTACTATTTCCCACATGGCAGTTTCTTGTCATTGCTGCTATCTGGCTATCCACAACAACTCACAGACTTCTGCCCAATTGAAGAGCGCAAATGGTTTCTGTGACGTTGTCAGCTAACCCATCTATACATATACATACCTGTGTCTGTGTCTGTGTTTACGTGTGTGCGTGCGTGCGTGCATAAAAAAAGAACAGTCACCAAAACGGGTGATTTTTAATGGAATATCTACATAGGCGTACAGAGACCCATTATCAGCAACCATCACTCCTGGGGCGGCAGGGTAGCCTAGTGGTTAGAGCGTTGAACTAGTAACCGGAAGGTTACAAGTTCAAACCCCCTAGTTGACAAGGTACAAATCTGTCGTTCTGCCCCTGAACAGGCAGTTAACCCACTGTCCCTAGGCCGTCATTGAAAATAAGAATTTGTTCTTAACTGACTTGCCTAGTTAAATAAAGGTAAAATAAAATAGTTGATATTGGGAGACCCTGGCTGTGACCCCACTCTCTGAGGGCAGTCTCAGGGGGAGTTGGGATACTCAAAAAAACACATTTACAATTCACATATGTTTATTAATGCACACTTGTACATGTGAAATAGGACAAATATAAGCACCCACCAAATCAATTGTATTTTTTATTTGTATATCCCTGTTGTGTGATTGTCTTTCTTGCCGAATTGTCAAATTCAAATTGTAAAAATACTAATAAACAGCATAGACTGCTGGAATGTATACTATACAAGACAATACCTTACCTTCCTACTTTTTACTTTTTACTTTAATTACCTTTCAATTTCTAAGCTTCAGCGATAGAGATTGAATATATCCTTAAGCCATTGGTCCTGTGCAGTTGTAAATCCAACAAATACATGTGTGAACACCAAACATTTATTTAAATCGACTTTATTTTAAAATACATTTTATTTGCAGGATCTGTACATGGTTGCTTCAAGGGTGGAATCCCAAAACTAGTAGTAAAAATAAATGAAGCTAGTTCTGCTAGATATTTTATAGATAAAACGATAAGTAGAATATCGTTGTTAAACGTATGCATGCTTTTCTCTTCCGACAAAACAAGAGCTGATTCAAATGGGATGTGGCGGATCTCAAAACTCTTCCACGGAGGACTCAAGTAGGGTACTCTTGTGCTTCCTTGGCAGGAGGACCCGAGGACACTCCTCCATTCACCTACTAACGAATTGACCCTCTCTTCGACCACTCAACCACTTATCGGTTTTCCGGTCACGGAGGAGAGGAGGATGGAGGAGTCGAGGAGAGGACGGACTTTTACCCATCTGAGAATCTCCCATTGTTATTTTTGTTTGTGATCAGAAGGGTGGGAGCATATATTTTGCTCATATCCTAGCAGTGATCCATTTAGTTAAAGGCAGATGTCAGAGGTTACGTTGTCGTAGAACAGAGCATACACATGGATGTACAGCCCATGTGTCAAAAAAACCTATACAGGTAGTCAGACATAATACAGTATATACAGTCATCCTTTTTTTTGTTCACAACCCCAAGCTCACAAACACTTCTCCACATAGTGTGAGTGTGGTGACTAAAAGTTTGTTGAGAGTAGTTTAGTTTGATAATTACCTTTCTGCTCAGTCTACAGATGTTCTCAGGATTGGAATCTTGAAGTGGATGTGATGTCCTACTGTTGCTGTTCAAACATGTATAGTTAAACTTCTCTCATTATTAGCCCATGACGTCTAACCAACCAATTAGAGTACACGGTTTTATCAGAGGAGGGGAGGGGGAAACGGATAAGCTGGGTACTAATATGTTTAGCTAACGTGCCACTATTTGTACAGTATAAACAGGAACAAAAAAACAAAAAAGTGGGCCTCCACCTCCAACCTCCCATCCAACCCCAACCTCCCATCCCATCCCACTCCTCCAACCTCCCATCCCAGTCCTCCAACCCCAACCTCCCATCCCACTCCTCCAACGCCACCCAGCCAACATATCTCCATCCTCCAGCCCCATTGGATACACATGTTTGTAGTCTGTTTAAGGCAAATAATGTTAACTTGTATAATGTTGACTCGTACAACAACTCAGTAAAACCCAGCAGTTATTTCTAAGAAGTAGAAAGTGTGGGAACATCAGACTCTCTTGGGGTCTTTGACCAAGTATTTATTTGTTTTGTCATTGTTTAGTATGGGGGTGGGTACATTATCCATTTATGTGTTTTTATAAAACCTGTACCTGTAGGCTGCCAATCAAAAGAAGAAGAAAACTCTCAGCAATACATAGAGTTTAAACAATAATACATTCAGTATTGAAATATTGTAAATTACTGTTTTATAGAGTGTTAGGTTTAAGCGTTTTGTGTATGTACAGTTGTGGCAAAAAGTTTTGAGAATGACACAAATATACATTTTCACAAAGTCTGCTGCCTCAGTTTGTATAATGGCAATTTGCATATACTCCAGAATGTTATGAAGAGTGATCAGATGAATTGCAATTAATTGCAAAGTCCCTCTTTGCCATGCAATTGAACTGAATCCCCCCAAAACATTTCCACTGCATTTCAGCTCTGCCAGCTCTGGACCAGCTGACATCATGTCAGTGATTCTCTCGTTAACACAGGTGTGAGTGTTCTCGAGGACAAGGCTGGAGATCACTCTGTTGTGCTGATTGAGTTTGAATAACAGACTGGAAGCTTCAAAAGGAGGGTGGTACTTGGAATCATTGTTCTTCCTCTGTCAATCATGGTTACCTGCAAGGAAACACGTGCCGTCATCATTGCTTTGCAAAAAAAAGGGCTTCAACGGCAAAGATATTACTGCCAGTAAGATTGCTCCTAAATCAACCATTTATCGGATCATCAAGAACATCAAGGAGAGACGTTAAATTGTTGTGAAGAAGGCTTCAGGGCGCCCAAGAAAGTCCAGCAAGCACCAGGACCGTCTCCTAAAGTTGATTCAGCTGCGGGATCGGGGCACCACCAGTACAGAGCTTGCTCAGGAATGGCAGCAGGCAGGTGTGAGTGCATCTGCACGCACAGTGAGGTGAAGACTTTTGGAGGATAGCCTGGTGTCAAGAAGGGCAACAAAGAAGCCATTTCTCTCCAGGAAAAACATCAGGGACAGACTGATATTCTGCAAAAGGTACAGGGATTGAACTGCTGAGGACTGTGGTAAAGCCATTGTCTCTGATGAATCCCCTGAAACCCCTTCAGCCATGAATAAAGAATGGTACCAACACATCCTCTGAGAGCAACTTCTCCCAACCATTCAGGAACAGTTTGGTGATGATCAATGCCTTTTCCAGCATGATGGAGCACCTTGCCATAAGGCAAAAGTGATAACTAAGTGGCTCAGGGAACAAAATATCGATATTTTGGGTCCATGGCCAGGAAACTTCCCAGACCTTAATCCCATTGAGAACTTGTGGTCAATGTAGGGGGTGGCTCTGGTGGAGCTGACCGTCAGGGTTCGGGGTTTCGGGATGGCTGGAGGACTGGGATTGCCTTCTGGGGGGCCGGGATGTCCGGTGGTCTCTGGGGGGCCAAGATGGCCATCTGGAATTGGGGATTCGGGTGGGTGAGCTTTAGGGGGAGCAAAGGCCACTGTACAGAGAGTGTTCGGGAGGCATAAGACACTGGTTCTTGTAGAGGGAGCACTCTGGGAGTTTGGTCCAATTACCACTGAAGGTAGAGCGCTTGACACTGGCCACTGGAGGGGGAACACCCTGGAGGGGTGGCACGTTGGGTTCATGACTAGGTGTCTGGTATCCATCCCATCTTGGCTGGGGATGGCTGTAGCTGCCTGGCTGCTCAGGGTAGACATAGGGAGCCTGGTAATGCTACGCTGGTTGTTGGACTTAGGACTGGTAATGCTGAGCTGGTTGCTAAGCTGGAGCCACTGGGCTTGGCGCTAAATAAGGTTGGGCTGGGAGCTGAGCTGGGGTCAGGTAAGGTTGGGCTGGAAGCTGAGCTGGGGTCAGGTAAGGTTGGGCTGGTAGCTGAGCTGGGGTCAGGTAAGGTTGGGCTGGGAGCTGAGCTGGGGTCAGGTAAGGTTGGGCTGGGAGCTGAGCCGGGGCCTGGGCTAGGGCCTAACATGGCTAGGCTGGAGGCTAATGGGGCTGAGCTGGGGCCTGACTGGAGCCTGGTATAGCTGGGCCAGGGTTTGGTAGGGCTGAGCATGGGGCTTGAGCCTGGTATGGCTGGAGGCTGGTAGGGTTGAGCCGGGCTAATGCTGAGCCGGAGACTGGTAGTGCTGAGCCGGGATAGGGCTGACCGGGAGTCTGGTAGGGCTAATCCGGGGTAGGGCTGACCTGGAGACTGGTAGGGCTGGGGTGGTAGTGCCCAACGGAGGTCAGGGGCCGACTGGGTTCTAGAATACCATTGAAGTCGTGGGTCTGTCCAGTATACTGTATGTAGGCTTGACTTTCTGACCTTTACTACAGCCCCTGGGTCGGACCAGGTAGTAAGGTGGCGAGGTAGCGGATGATGGTGGAGCCTGTAGGCCGCTGTGCTGGGATCCATGGGACTGGGGGATAGTGCTATCTAATCCGTAGGATTGGTTTGCTCTACCTCCACTCACGGTGCGAACTGGTCTCTGGAAGGTTGTGATCATATGGGGAGGCCTGGATGGCCTGTGTTGACGCCTGGTACCCTGCTCTGAGGAACCGGAACACACTGAGAGAAAAAAGGGTCAAACACAACGTAGCTGCCAAGTAGTCTACTGTCTATGGTGGTGAAACGGACAGCACTCTCCAAGGTGCTAATAAATTCAAAGCGTTATATACGTCACTGCAGTATGCCCACATACTTGGGTATAGCTGCAGGGCTTCCACAAGTCCGATATTTCTTATAGTCTAATTTTCTAGACATCAATGTACAGCAACATTTTTAGACGACACTGCAGAACACCTGCCATGCGCACACATACTCAGCTGTGGGACAATTTCATATAATTTTCAAGACATCAATGTAGCAGTAGAGCAAACATCACAATATCGGAATATAACTTCAAATGAAATAAAACAATGTAGGCTACATCAGAACACACATATGTGAATATATAGGCCTCCTGCCTCTGTGATAATATGAAGCACATATTCAGATTACAAACTAGTTCTGTGTTGTGAAGGTGTCACGCCCTGGCCTTAGTATTTTGTGTTTTCTTTATTATTGTGGTTAGGCCAGGGTGTGACATGGGTGATTTATGTGCCTTGTCTTGTCTAGGGGTTTATTAGATTTATGGTGTTGTGTTTAGTAGAGTTGTCTAGGAAAGTCTATGGTTGCCTAGAGTGGTTCTCAATCAGAGGCAGGTGTTTATCGTTGTCTCTGATTGGGAACCATATTTAGGCAGCCATATTCTTTGGGTATTTTGTGGGTGATTGTTCCTGTCTCTGTGTTTGTTGCCCCAGATAGGGCTGTTTTGGTTTTCCACGGTTCTTGTTTTGTATAGTTTTCATTAAAGATGTATAAAGATAACCACGCTGCATTTTGGTCCTCCTCTCTTTCACCAGAAGAAAACCGTAAAGGAAAAAATGTTCTACCTTAGTTTTAAAAACCTCCCACAATGACTCTCCCTTCTTTTTTTGAGTGTTAAGCTGGGTGTCCTCTTGAGCCTTGTCTACAAGGCTTGCTGCCACCAAATGCGCCTTGGTTCAGGCATGTTAAAAAACTTTTCTGAGGGCTCTTTGTTTTGTTTAATCCCTCCAGTTGAATCAAACTCCAAAAATCAAATCAAATCAAATGTATTTATGTAGCCCTTCGTACAACAGCTGATATCTCTAAGTGCTGTACAGAAACCCAGCCTAAAACCCCAAACAGCAAGCAATGCAGGTGTAGAAGCACGGTGGCTAGGAAAAACTCCCTAGAAAAGGCCAAAACCTAGGAAGAAACCTAGAGAGGAACCAGGCTATGTGGGGTGGCCAGTCCTCTTCTGGCTGTGCCGGGTGGAGATTATAACAGAACATGGCCAAGGTGTTCAAATGTTCATAAATGACCAGCATGGTCCAATAATAATAAGGCAGAACAGTTGAAACTGGAGCAGCAGCATGGCCAGGTGGACTGTCATGTCAGGTAGTCCTGAGTAGTAGTCCTGAGGCATGGTCCTAGGGCTCAGGTCCTCAGAGAGAAAGAGAGCGAGAGAATTAGAGAGCACACTTAAATTCACACAGGACACCGAATAGGGCAGGAGAAGTACTCCAGATATAACAAACTGACCCTAGCCCCCTGACACAAACTATTGCAGCATAAATACTGGAGGCTGAGACAGGAGGGGTCAGGAGACACTGTGGCCCCATCTGAGGACACCCCCGGACAGGGCCAAACAGGAAGGATATAACCCCACCCACTTTGCCAAAGCACAGCCCCCACACCACTACCTTTTGGATGTTGTACTGCCATATCACCTATGTTTTTTTTGAAGGCAGTAAATGAGGCTGAATTACCTGTTTCGTTGCCAGACAAGGCTCTGCTGATAGCCAGGTGTAGCAGTGGTAAGGTGTTGGGAATCTGCTGTTGGGACAGCTTTATGTAGGTCCTAACAGTTTGTGGGCACCGTTTGTCACTGTAATAGTGCAATTAATGTATTGTTTAGTGTTGTGGCTTTGCTGGCATGCATCCCACTTTTTTTGTTTGCCCCACCAAGATATACATGCTAAAATCACCACAGGTAATAGGGAAATTGCCCATCCAAATGCCATTGCTGTAGGGGCCTGTACATTGTGCTGATACAGAGCAGCAGAGATGATATGCTACAGATTTCAAAAGCACTCAATGATCTCGGAGTCTCTGCATTTCAACTCTATATTTATTATGGTATAACATAAGCAGATTTCAATATAATTACAATGCAAGAACTCTTTTTTACCCCACACTGCGATTTCAACTGCCTCCTTAGTCACTTTATCCTGGTGCCGGGTCTGACACACACACACACAAAAGACCCAGAGAGAGTCTGATTTCACACTTTCACTTTCCACTTCTTAGAAATCACTACTAGGTTTTTCTGAGTTATTGTAAGAGTCAAAGTTAACATATTTGTCTAAGACACGGACTACAACATGTTGATGCAATAGGGCTGGAGCAAGGGGATATGTTGGCTGGGTTGGGGGGTGGAGGCCCACTTCTTTTTCTGTTTATACTGTACAAGTATAGTGGCAGGTTAGCTAAACAAATGACTTCCCAGCCTATCAGTTTCCCCCTCCCCTTCGCCAAGGAACTTTAATAATCAAGATTCTGTTATATACCGCAGCACACACTAATCACTCAGTGGCGATTTTAGCATGTAAATCTTTGTGCCACTACACAACACATCACTAAACAATACATTCATTCCACTATAAAAGGCAACAAACGGTGCCCACAAACTGTTTGGGCTTAAATACAGCTGTCCTGACAGCGGAGCTTTCCTTTCAGCACCATGGAGTGAATCCTTACCACCGTTACACCTGGCTATCAGCGGCGCCTCGTCTGACAGCGAACAGTTCATCCAGCCTCATTTACTGACCTTTTAAAACCATAGCTGTTATGGCTGACTTGTTTAAACAAATGTGGTTTCTACTGACTCCTTGTGGATTTGTGATTTGTGTAAGTCGATAAGAACCTCAATGTCCTTCAATAATAACAAACGCCAACATGAGTTTTGAACCATACACAAACATTATTACTTTTATGTTCAGTAAATTCCTAATGTTTGTTCTTATATCATTAACACAGCTCTAAGTATAAGAAATACAAGCAAACAAGCTGCGAAGATGTTCAGCATTTTCAAAATTGACCATGACAGAAATATAGATAGAGCGATGCGCTTAGCCTACCATTTTAATTATTTTAATAGGCCTATGTGATTTAAAAAGGAAGGAAAATACAATACGAGGATCCACTTTTATTGACAATATACCGATGCACAGACACCGCATTGCGCAAACAACAAAACAACTCTCGCAATATCAACTGGAATTACATGGTCTATTACTGAACTTTTTGTTGAAAACAAATATTTGAATGGTGTTAGGTTCTTATTTTTCAGAGTAAATAACTCACAAACACTAGAGAAGCTTAACCAAGTCATTTTTTCCTCCAAAGGGTCATTACAGCTGTAATTCAGACAACAACAAAAAACATTTCACACAAGCACGGATATTTAACCCTTTCTCCCAGGCTGAGTCTCCTCCTCCACAACCGAACAGCCAATGCATCCCTGTTGCTAGACAGAACCTTAGGGATATCTGTTCTTCCTCACTTCATCTGACCTGACCTCTACGCCAAAGTGCTCACTCCGACCCAACTCAAGGCTGTCATGGTTATTGATACCAGACTGTCTCTTCTCCTCCCAGAGGATCCCGGATGGCTAACAATAACATATCCTGACATAATGTAAACATTATACATTACCCTCTCTCCCTCAGTGACATTTGTTAGTTTCCTCGAAAAGCACAAGCTAATTTATGCAGCAGAATATAACACATTTTTGGACTCACCTTTGTTGTGCTCACATGAACAGCAAGGTGGCACAGCGGTCCTTCTTCAAATTTTGTCATCAAAGGTGCTTTCAAGACAATTAGGAACTCTGTTCCCGGCTTGGAATTCCGAGTTGGATGACCTTTCAAAACATATTTTCCCAGTCTGAGCTAGTTTTTTTCAGAGTTCCCAGTTGTCTTCAACTCACTGAGATTTCCCAGTTCTGAGTTTCCAGTTGTTTTGAACCCGGCACAAGTCATGCTGGATTGACAGCATGGACAGTGTATGCAACCTTTTCTGGCCCATGGTGTTGAATGTTTATCCTTTTAAGATTGGAAAAGAGACCATTTCAGACAGATGTTTTAATTCCTTAAACCCAGACTTGGACCATTTACACCCTCTCCAACGAATATCATGCAGGGCAAAAGCAAAATAGGGATTGTTTTGCAACGCCTGCAGTTAGCCACTGATTCCTTCCAAACCGCTCATTGTTGAATTCCCGATTTCTGACTTGTTGTGTAATGTTTATGTCCAAATGGCCGATGAGCACTGATACCTTTTATTTATAATTCATCTTCATATGACAAGGTTGGAAGAGGATTTGCCACTAGATTGTCATCGTGATTCATGATGATGAGTGCTTGTCTAGCTTGATGCTAAGATTTTGAAAGTAACATGATCAGTCCAATCAAAGCTACGGTAGATATAATGTGATTTGACGTAATTGTATCTGTTTCTGATGACCTTAAGCCTTCTTGGATGGACACTTCTACTGTAAATCTATGGCAGTACCCAAGGGTTCTTGAACTGCCTAGCTTTCCTGTAGCCTGTGGCATAGTTTCCCCATGAGTGACAGAACACTGAGCCAATCACAGCGCAACTAGAGAAGATTACTAATGCCTACGCTCTGTATATTCCGCTGGTTGCCCCTCCACCACAGAAAGGACTGAGCTAGGCTGAAACACCTTCATTTTGGAGCTGCCTTACTCAAGAAAGTGACCATGTTTGTATGCAGCTTTATTAACTCAATAAACATTTAAAAAATGATAATTGTAAACTGATATGTGACACGAATTAATGTCAATATAACATGCTTTTTCTTTTTAGCTAAACAGGAGGGTCACAGCACTTGTTGGAACATATCATGCACCCTAAACCAATCTCGCCACCTGAAACGAAACACAGGTTCATAGAAATTGACCTGTGTGCAAGCGTCTGAAAACACAAATGAGTTAACAGACTTTGTGGCATTTGCACGTTCTGAACAACCTAAATCGCATCTCTTGACTATAGGCTAAAGATGAGACTCGTAGGGCCTTCAGATCCTCTAGGCCCCTGACTTCATCTTCGACAGCATAACCAGGCAGGGAAGATCCACTCAGTGCATGATCCATCTGACATAGAGCCAAGTGTATCCTAAGACATTCTCTCATACAAAATGGAGGTAAAAACTCCAGGTTTTGGTCTGAAAAGCTTTTCACAATATTCAGTCGAATCCTCTGGTTGGAAAATGTATCCATATGACTACTAGGACTATCAGGTGCCTCATGAAGAAAGTCCTCTATTGGTTTGTTGTTATGATTCAGACACGAAGGACACAGCACACCAAGAAATGGTCTCAGAGTCATATTTGCGATATTGCATAAGTATCTGTTGAGGTTTTTTTCTCAAGTGTGGAGTTCACAGAACTTATAGGGCATTTGACACTTCTTTATAGTCAGGCAATTTCAGGCCTACGCAGAAATGACTTTTTACAACTCAATCTACACGAAACAAAAATATAAACGCAACATGTAAAGTGCTGGTCCATTGTTTCATGAACTCAAATAAAAGATCCCAGAAATTTTCCATAAGCACAAAAAGCTTATTTCTCTAATTTTTTGCGCACAAATGTGTTTACATCCCTGTTAGTAAGCAATATAATCTGTCTACCTGACAGGTGTGGCATATCAAGAAGCTTATTAAAGAGCATGATCATTACACAGGTGCACCTTGTGCTGGGAACAATAAAAGGCCACTCTGAAATGTGCAGTTTTGTCACACAACAGTATGTCACAGATGTCTCAAGTGTTGAGGTAGTGTGCAATTGGTATGCTAACTAGGATGTCCACCAGAGCTGTTGCCAGATAATTTAATGTTAATTTCTCGAACATAAGCTTCCTCCAACTTCGTTTTAGAGAATTTGGAAGTACGTCCAGTTGGCCTCACAACCGCAGACTGCATGTAACCGCCAGACCAGGACCTCCATAGCTGGCTTCTTCCCCTGCGGGATCTTCTGAGACCATCCACCCGGACAGCTGATGAAACTGTGGGTTTGCACAACTGAAGAATTTCTGCACAAACTGTCAGAAACCGTCTCAGGGAAGGTAATCTGCGTGCTGGTCGTCCTCACCAGGGTCTTGACCTGACTGCAGTTTGGTGTTGTAACCGACTTCAGTAGGCAAATGCTCACCTTGGATGGCCACTGGTAAGCTGGAGATGAATTCCGGTTTCAACTGGATGAATCCCGGTTTCAACTGTACTGCGTCGTGTGGGCGAGTGGTTTTCTGATGTCAACGTTGCGAACAGAGTGCCCCATGGTGGCGGTGGGGTTATGGTATGGTATGGGCAGGCATAAGCTGCGGACAACAACCCACTTGCATTTTATCAAAATCTATTTAAATACACAGAGATACGGTGCCATTCACTTTGCACAGCCATTGAAGAGTGGGACACCGCCTGGTATAGAAGCTTGGCCCCGGTGATGTACTGAACCATACGCACTACCCTCTGTAGTGCCTTGCGGTCGGAGGCCGAGCAGTTGCCATACCAGGCGGTGCTGCAACCGGTCAGGATGCTCTCGATGGTGCAGCTGTATAACTTTTTGAGGATCTGAGGACCCATGACAAATATTTTCAGTCTCCTGAGGGGGAAAGGTGTTGTTGTGCCCTCTTCACAACTGTCTTGGTGTGTTTGGACCATAATAGTTTGTTGGCCAAAGAAGTTGAAACTCTCGACCCGATCCACTACAGCCCTGTCTATGTTAATGGTGGCCTGTTCGGCCAGCCTTTTCCTGTAGTCCACGATCATCTCCTTTGTCTTACTCAAACTGAGGGAGAGGTTGTTGTCCTGGCAACACACTGGCAGGTCTCTCACCTCCTCCCTATAGGCTGTCTCATCATTGTCTGTAATGATCAGCCCTACCACTGTTGTGTCGTCTGCAAATTGAATGATGGTGTTGGAGTCGTGTTTGACCACTCAGTCATGGGTGAACAGGGAGTACAGGAGGGGACTAAGCACACACCCCTGAGGGGCCCCAGTGTTGAGGATCAGCGTGGCGGATGTGTTGTTGCCTACACTTACAATCTGGGGGTGGTCCGTCAGGAAGTCCAAGATCCAGTTGCAGAGGGAGATGTTTAGTCCCAGGGTCCTTAGCTTAGTGATGAGCTTTGTGGGCACTATGGTGTTGAACGAAGAGCTGTAGTCAATGAACAGCATTATCACATAGGTGTTCCGTTTGTCCAGGTGGGAAATGGCAGTGTGGAGTGCGATTGAGATTGTGTCATCTGTTGGGGCCGTCTAGGGTTTCTGGGATGTTGGTGTTGATGTGAGCCATGTCCAGCCTTTCAAAGCAATTCAGGGCAACCAACGTGAGTGCCACGGGGCGGTAAACATTTAGCCAGGTTACCTTCGCTTCCTTGGGCAGAGGGATTATGGTGGTCTTCTTGAAACATGTACAGTTGACGTCAGAAGTTTACATACACCTTAGCCAAATACATTTAAACTCAGTTTTTCACAATTCCTGACATTTAATCCTTGTAAAAATTCCCTGTCTTAGGTCAGTTAGGATCACCCCTTTATTTTAAGAATGGTGAATGTCACATTCCCAGTGGGTCAGAAGTTCACATACACTCAATTAGTATTTGATAGCATTGCCTTTAAATTGTTTGACTTGGGTCAAACGTTTCGGGTAGCCTTCCACACGCTTCCCACAATGAGTTGGGTGAGTTTTGTCACACACTCTTTTAGTTCTGCCCACAAATGTTCTGTAGGATTGAGGTTAGGGCTTTGTGATGGCCACTCCAATACCTTGACTTTGTTGTCTGTAAGCCAATAACTTTGGAAGTATGTTTTGGGTCATTGTCCATTTGGAAGACCCATTTGCGACCAAGCTTTAAATTCCTGATGGATATCTTAAGATGTTGCTTCAATATATCCACCTAATTTTCTTTCCTCATCATGCCATCTATTTTGTGAAGTGCACCAGTCCCTCCTGCAGCAAAGCACCCCAACAACATGTTGCTGCCACCCCCATGCTTCACGGTTGGGATGGTGTTCTTTGGCTTGCAAGCCTCCCCTTTTTCCTCCAAACATAACGATTGTCATTATGGCCAAACAGTTCTATTTTTGTTTCATCAGACCAGAGGACATTTCTCCAAAAAGTACGATCTTTGTCCCCATGTGCAGTTGCAAACCGTAGTCTGGCTTTTTTATGGGGGTTTTGGAGCAGTGGCTTCTTCCTTACTGAGCGGCCTTTCAGGTTATGTAGATATAGGACTCGTTTTACTGTGGATATGGATACTTTTGTACCTGTTTCCTCCAGCATCTTCACAAGGTCCTTTGCTGTTGTTCTGGGATTGATTTGCACTTTTTGCACCAAAGTACGTTCATCTCTAGGAGACAGAACGCGTCACCTTCCTGAGCGGTATGATGGCTGCATGGCCCCATGGTGTTTATACTTGCGTGCTATTGTTTGTACAGATGAACGTGGTACCTTCAGGCATTTGGAAATTGCTTCCAAGGATGAACCAGACTTGTAGAGGTCTACAATTTTATTTCTGCGGTCTTGGCTGATTTCTTTTGATTTTCCCATTATGTCAAGCAAAGAGGCACTGAGTTTGGATAGACCTTGAAATACATCCACAGGTACACCTCCAATTGACTCAAATTATTTTCTGGAATTTTACAAGCTGTTTAAAGGCACAGTTAACTTAGTGTATGTAAACCTCTGACCCACTGGAATTGTGATACAGTGAATTAAAAGTTAAATAATCGGTCTGTAAACAATTGTTGGAAAAAGGACAAAGTAGATGTCCTAACCAACTTGCCAAAACTATAGTTTGTTAACAAGAATTTTGTGGAGTGGTTGAAAAATGAGTTTTAATGACTCCAAGCTAAGTGTATGTCAACTTCTGACTTCAACTGTAGGTATTACAGACTCGGTCAAGGAGAGGTTGAAATGACAATGAAGACACGTGCCAGTTGGTCCACGCATGCTTTGAGTAGACGTTCTGGTAATCCGTCTGGCCCCGCGGCTTTGTAAATGTTTACCTGTTTAAACGTCTTGCTCACATTGGCTACCGAGAGCATGATCACACAGATGTCAGGAACAGCTGGTGCTCTCATGCATGCTTCAGTGTTGCTTGCCTCGAAGCGAGCATGAAAGGCATTTAACTCGTCTGGAAGGCTTGCGTCACTGGGCAGCTTGGTTTCCCTTTGTAGTCCATAATAATTTTAAAGCCCTGCCACATCTGACAAGCGTCAGAGCTGTTGTAGTAGGATTCAATATTTATACTGTATTGACGCTTTGCCTGTTTGATGGTTTGTCTCAGGGCGTAGCAGGATTTCTTATAAGCATCCGGATTAGTGTCGATAAAGATCATCAAGGACAACAACCACCCGAGCCACTGCCTGTTCACCCCGCTATCATCCAGAAGGCAAGGTCAGTACGGGTGCATCAAAGCAGGGACCGAGAGACTGAAGAACAGCTTATATCTCAAGGCCATCAGACTGTTAAACAGCCACCACTAACATTGAGTGGCTGCTGCCAACATACTGACTCAACTCCAGCCACTTTAATAAGGGAATTGATGGAAATTGATGTAAACATGCATCACTAGCCACTTTAAACAGTGCCACTTAATATAATGTTTACATACCCTACATTACTCATCTCATATGTATATACTGTACTCATTTAAACTGCTGCATCTACTGCATCTTGTCATCTTTATGTAATACATGTATCACTAGCCAATTTAAACTATGCCACTTTATGTTTATATACCCTACATTACTCATCTCATATGTATATACTGTACTCTATACCATCTACTGCATCTTGCCTATGCCGTTCTGTATCATCACTCATTCATATATCTTTATGTGCATGTTCTTTATCCCTTTACACTTGTGTGTATAAGGTAGTAGTTGTGGAATTGTTAGGTTAGATTACTCGTTGGTTATTACTGCATTGTCAGAACTAGAAGCACAAGCATTTCGCTACACTCGCATTAACATCTGCTAACCATGTGTATGTGACAAATACAATTTGATTTGATTTGTCCTGATCCTTGAAAGCATTAGCTCTAGCCTTTAGCTCGATGCAGATGTGGCCTGTAATCCATGACTTCTGGTTGTGAATTGTACACTCGGTCACTGTGGGGACATTTACATTTACATTTAAGTCATTTAGCAGACGCTCTTATCCAGAGCGACTTACAAATTGGACGACGTTGTAGATGCAGTGACTGAGGTGGTATACTCCTCAGGGCCATTGGATGAATCCCAGAACATATTCCAGTCTGTGCCAGCAAAACAGTCCTGTAGTGTAGCATCCGTGTCATCTGAACACTTCTGTATTGAGCGAGTCACTGGTACTTCCTGCTTTAATTTTTGCTTATAAGCAGGAATCAGGAGAATAGAATTATGGTCAGATTTGCCAAATGGAGGGCGAGGGAGAGCTTTGTATGTGTCTATTTGTGGAGTAAAGGTGTTCTAGAGTTTTTTCCCTCTGGCTGCACATGTGACATGCTGGTAGAAATGAGGTAAAACAGATTTAAGTTTGCCTGCATTACAGTCCCTGACCACTAGGAGCACCGCTTCTGGATGATCATTTTCTTGTTTGCTTATGGCCTTATACATCTGATACACGTCAAACCCAGCCAGCTCTATATTACCCATGTCATCTTTCAGCCACGACTCGGTGAAACATAATATATTACCGTTTTTAATGTCCTGTTGTTAGGATGGACTTAATCGTAGATCGTCCATTTTATTTTCCAATGATTGAATGTTGGCCAATAGAACGGATGGCAGTGGAGGTTTACTCACTCGCCTACGAATTCTCAGAAGGCAGTCCAGCCTCCGCCCCCTTTTTCTCTGTCTTTTCTTCATGCAAATGACTGGGATTTGGGCCTGATCTCGAGAAAGCAGAATATTATTTGCGTCGGACTCGTTAAAGAAACATCTTTGTCCAGTTTGAGGTGAGTAATCGCTGTTCTGATGTCAAGAAGCTATTTTTATAAGACATGGTAGCAGCAACATTATGTACAAAATCATAAAAAAAAAAAGTTACAAACAACGCTGATATTTTTTGTCTAGTTGGATAGGGGACGGTAAAACGGCAACCATCCCCTCCGGTGCCATCATGTTATACTGATTCAAAATACTGGGAATCGAGTGATTCCAGTGGCAGAGCCCCACCTGTTTAGCTAAAAATATAAAAACATGTTATTTGGGCATTAATTCATGTCACATATCAGTTTGCAAACAATGTACATACAATTATATTGAGTTAATAAAGCCGCATACAAATATGGTCTCTTTCTTGAGTAAGGCAGCTCCAAAATGCAGGTGTTTCAGCCTAGCTCAGTCCTTTCTGTGGTGGTGTCACGTTCTGACCATAGTTCTTTTGTGTTTTCCTTGTTTTAGTGTTGGTCAGGACGTGAGCTGGGTGGGCATTCTATGTTGTGTGTCTAGTTTGTCCGTTTCTATGTATGGCCTGATATGGTTCTCAATCAGAGGCAGGTGTTAGTCATTGTCTCTGATTGGGAACCATATTTAGGTAGCTTGTTTTGTGTTTGGGTTTGTGGATGGTTGTTTCATGTCTTTGTGTTCTCTGCACCAGATAGGACTGTTTTGGGTTTTGCCATGTTTGTTATTTTGTAATTGTGTTCATGTTTAGTTTCTCTTATTAAACACCATGACCTCTAACCACGCTGCGTTTTGGTCCTCCTCTCCTTCGACGGAAGAAAGCCGTTACAGGTGGAGGGTCAGCCAGAGGAATATAGGCGTTGGTAATCTTCTCTAGTTGTGTCGTGATTGGCTCAGTGATCTGCCACTCATGGGGACAAAACTTCACAGCAGAATCTACAGGGTGCTGCCATATATTTACATTAGAAGTGCCCATCCAAGAAAGCACAATGTAATTGGCTACAGATAAATTATGTCAAATCACATTATATCTACCGTAGCTTTGATTGGATTGATCATGTTACTTTCTAAATCATAGCTACCAAGCTAGACATGCAGTCGTCATCATAAATCACATCGACAGTCTACTGGCAAACCTCTTCAATCCTTGTCATGTGAAGATTCATTATAGGTAAAAGGTATCGGTAATCATCGGCCGTTGGACATAAACATTACACAACAAGTCGGAAATCGCAAATACAACAATGAGTGGTTTGGAAGGAATCAGTTGCTAACTGCAGGCTTTGCAAAACAATCACTATTTTGCTTGCACTGCCTGATATTCGTTGGAGAGGGTGTAAATGGTCTGGGTTTTTAGGATTTAAAACATCTGTCTACCATGGTCTCTTTTCCAATCCTGAAAGGATAAACATTCACTCGCAACACCATGTTTCAGAAAATGTTGAATACATTGGCCATGCTCTCAATCCAGCATGACTTCTGCCGTATTCAAAACAAATAGAAACCTGAAACTGAATCTCAGACTTCATTGAGTTCAAGACAACTGGGAACTCTGAAATAAACAGGGAAATTCCAAGCCGGGAACTCTGGCCTCTTTCTTGAGCTCCGACCAAAATATCACTGACGTCATGATTCGACCTTGTTTTTTTTCAGAGTTCCCACTTGTCTTTGATGACAAAATTTGCCCACAAGAAGGACCACCTTCCTGTTCAAGTGAGCACAACAACGGTGAATCCAAAAATGTCTTGTATGCTGCTACATAAATCAGCTGGTGCTTTTCTTCATGAGGAGGGGGGATACTATATCATGTTCAGTCTGTAACCATGTTTGCCATTAACAGTCTCTTCTCATTCAAGTATTTGTTTTCAACAAATAGTTCAGTAATAGACCCACGTAATTCCAGTTGATATTGCGAGAGTTGCTTTGTTTGAGCAACGCGGCGTCTGTGTGTCTGTATATTGTCTACAAAAGTGGATCCTCGTGATTGTATTTAACTTCCTTTTTAGACCACATAGGCCTAATAAAATACTTCAAATGGTAGGCTAAGCACGTCTCTGAATCTATCTGTATTTCTGTCGGGGTCCATTTTGAAATTGCAGAAACGAATAGGCCTACCTCATCGCAGCTTGTTTGCTTGCACTTGCTTCTTCTTAGAGCTAAGTGTTAATGATATAAGAACATTGTGAATTTACTGAACATAAATGTAATGTTTGTGTATAGTTCAAAATTCAAAACTCATGTTGCCGTTCGTATTTATTGAAGGATATTGAGGTTCTTATCGACTTACACAAATCCACAAGGAGTCAGTAGAAACCACATTTGTTTAAACAAGTCAGCCATAACAGCTATGGCTTTAAAAAGTCAGTAAATGAGGCTGAATGAACTGTTCGCTGTCAGATGAGTTACGGCTATTAGCCAGGTGTAACGGTGGTAAGGATTCACTCCATGGTGCTGAAAGGAAATCTCCGCTGTCAGGACAGCTGTATTTAGTTTGTGGGCAACGGTTGTCACCGTTATAGTGCAATTAATGTATAGTTTAGTGACGTGTTGTGTAGTGGCTTTGCTGGCATGCATCAAACAAAATGTTGAGTTTGCCCCACCAAGATTTACATGCCAAAATTGCAACTGAGTGATTCATGTGTGCTGCGGTCTATAACAGAATCTTGATTAAAGTTCCTTCTCCCAATGCTGCATTGTAGTGTGCTGAACGTCACATGAGTTCCCAAGCCAAACACATCAAAGATCTGGCCAACGTTTTAACACAAGACGTGAAAAAGAAGAGCTCCATCTTCCTGCTAAAGCATTTCTCATCATTTGAAGCCGACAAAAGACCAACAAGCCTTTTTAAATAAAAGGTCAAAAGCAGTGCTTCATTTGAGCCGGATCCTGCCTCTCAGATTCCACTGTTTTTGTTTTATATCCTGAACCATGATTTATTGATTATTTCACTGTTCGCACTGTAACGTTCTAATAAAAGCAATCAGCATTAAATCAAGTTGCCTCCTTGTTATTTCTCCCGCCCCCCAGAAAGACCATCATGTAAAAGCCTTGTGATCCTTCTATGTAATCATCTTATCCTGCTACACTGATTCCAGACCTTCTCTCTTATTTGTACATTGAGGTTATGGGGATGGCCAGTAGGGTAAGTGACTGATCTTGACACAGGTCTTGGTAGTGGTGGTCAGTTAGTGAAGAGGTCCCTACGTAATCACATCACATAGTCTAGTCGTCTCCCTACTGATTTTGAATCGTGGTAAAACCAAATTAAAGTTTATAAGAAAAGAGAATCAAGTTTGACATTTTTCAAGTCCAAAAATCCAGAGGAAGATGGTGAATCGAACCCAGAACGAGCCAGAGAACTGTCAGCGTCAGGGGAGAGGAGTGAGGGGCAAACTGTTCCTGAAGGCAGTGCTAATTCCACCAGTTCAGCACCAGCACCTCCACTAGCTAGTAGGCCTCCTAGCTAGTCAGACTCAGCGGGTGAGGGAGACTAGAGCTGGGAGGTAGGCAGTGCATTCACCGACAAAGTGTTCGGAGCAGGTGCAAGTTGTAGTTCAAGAACAAGCAAACGTATAACCCCTGACTTGTCATGTAGAATTCAAAGTTGGGCTGTACAACATGCAAAAAGGTTGGGAGCTTTGGTCTAGAGATGACTGGAGGGATTAAACTAGTGATTAAAATAATTTATAAGGTTAAAGATAATGATTAAATAGTTCTACCCGGAAACTTAACCATTGGGGAGTATAGGTTGTGTAGCATATATAAGGAATAATACAAATATTAAACAGAAGTCCAACTAGGTTGGACTGGGGAAAGAGAGGAATGTGTGTGTGTACCTAAAGAATACACGGAGAACAATTAAACTGTGTTAGAACCGGCCCGGCTAGAACTTACGATATGATAGGACAGGGAGTACACCACCAGGTTCCCCTAATCTAGGGGGAATGGAACTGTTGGCTGGGTAGTGATAAACCGTGGTGAGAATTCTGGAGAAGAAGATAGCTCTCCTAATGTTAGTGTGCATGTGTGTGCGTAAGTAAGAAGCATGGTGTAAAATGAATGTCTTTGTATATCAACTGGAGAGCTCTCGTGAATAAACATTGAGTTGACTTTCGTAAGCTGGGAATTCTGTCTGTTTCATTTAAACCAGAACTTTACAACCTCTGTGTTGCAGACCGATTAGATTAATTGAAATGTATGAACATTGATAACAAAATTCTCTTAACTAGCAAAAGAGTGGGTGGAATGTACAGTGAATTAACATTCTATGCATCAGATGTAAAAGAAAAAAACAACAAAGAGCCCTCAGAAAAAAGGTTTTGATCATGCCTGAACCAAGGCACATTTGGTGGCAGCAAGCCTTGTAGACAAGGTTAAAGAGGACAACCTAAAAACACAATACAGCCAGTCCTCAGAACAGCCTTAGAAGGAGGCTAAACATCACAGCCACATGCCCACACATGGCCTTGAGCAAGTTGACTCTTAGGAGGTAAATGGATTTGACATGGGGAGAGTCATTGTGGGAGCTTTTGAAAACTAAGTGGCAAGAAGAAAGCCATTTCTTAAAGATATCCATAAAAAGTGTTGTTTAAAGTTTGCCACAAGCCACCTGGGAGACACACCAAACATGTGGAAGAGGGTGCTCTGGTCAGATGAAACCAAAATTTAACTTTTTGGCAACAATGCAAAACGTTATGTTTGGCGTAAAAGCAACACAGCTCATCACCCTGAACACACCATCCCCACTGTCAAACATGGTGGTGGCAGCATCATGGTTTGGGCCTGCTTTTCTTCAGCAGGGACAGGGAAGATGGTTAAAATTGATGGGAAGATGGATGGAGCCAAATACAGGACCACCTGATGGAGTCTGCAAAAGACCTGAGACTGGGACGGAGATTTGTCTTCCAACAAGACAATGATCCAAAACATAAAGCAAAATCTACAATGGAATGGTTAAAAAATAAACATATCCAGGTGTTAGAATGGCCAAGTCAAAGTCCAGACCTGAATCGAATCGAGAATCTGTGGAAAGAACTGAAAACTGCTGTTCACAAATGCTCTCCATCCAACCTCACTGAGCTCGAGCTGTTTTGCAAGGAGGAATGGGAAAAATGTCAGTCTCTCGATGTGCAAAACTTATAGAGACATACCCCAAGCGACTTACAGCTGTAATCGCAGCAAAAGGTGGCGCTACAAAGTATTAACTTAAGGGGGCTGAATAATTTTGCACGCCCAATTTTTCACTTTTTAATTTGTTTAAAAAGTTTGAAATATCCAATAAATGTCGTTCCACTTCATGATTGTGTCCCACTTGTTGTTGATTCTTCACAAAAAAATACAGTTTTATATCTTTATGTTTGAAGCCTGAAATGTGGCAAAAGGTCGCAAAGTTCAAGGGGCCCGAATACTTTCGCAAGGCACTGTATATTTTATTTGAAGTTATATTCTGATATTGTGATATCTGTTACATTGGTGTCTTGAAAATTATATGAAATTTGGGTCTTGTGAGCCCCACTGCTGAGTATTTGTGCATATGGCGGGTGTTGTTTAAATGTCACTGCACACTGACGTCTAGAAAATTAGGCTATTAGAAAATTGGACTTGTGTAAGGCCTGCAGCTATACTCAAGTATGTGGCATACTGCAGTGATGTCTACAATGCTTTGAATTAATAGCACCTTGGAGAGTGCTCTCCGTTTTACCCCCACAGACAGCAGGCTGCCACGTTGTTTGACACTTTTTTTCTCAATCTGTTCCGGTACTTCAGCGCCCCCGGATATATCACATAACCCTCCAGAGACCAGTTTGCACCCCGAGTAGGGGTAGATCAAACCAGTCCTACGGATTAGATAGCACTATCCCCCAGTCCCATGGATCCCAGCACAGTGGCCTACAGGCTCTACCATCAGCCGCTACCTCGCCACCTTACCACCTGGTCCGACCCAGGGGCTGTAGTAAAGGTCAGAAAGTCAAGCCTACATACAGTATACTGGACAGACCCACAACTTCAATGGTATTCTAGAACCCAGTCGGCCCCTGACCTCCGTTGGGCACTACCACCCCAGCCCTACCAGTCTCCAGGTCAGCCCTACCCCGGATTAGCCCTACCAGTCTCCGGCTCAGCCCTACCCCAGCTCAGCTCTATCAGATTCCAGCCATACCAGGCTCCAGCCCCCTGCTCAGTCCTAGCAGAACATGGCCCAGCTATACCAGGCTCCAGCCCCCTGCTCAGTCCTAACAGCACATGGCCCAGCCATACCAGGCTCTAGCCCCCTGCTCAGTCCTAGCAGCACATGACCCAGCTATACCAGGCTCCAGCCCACACCCCAGTTCAGCCCCATCAGCCTCTGACCCAGCCATGCCAGGCTCTAGCCCAGGCCCCAGCTCAGCTACCAGCCCAACCTTACCTGACCCCAGCTCAGCTACCAGCCCAACCTTACCTGACCCCAGCTCAGCTCCCAGCCCAACCTTACCTGACCCCAGCTCAGCTCCCAGCCCAACCTTATTTAGCACCAAGCCCAGTGTCTCAAACTTAGCAACCAGCTCAGCATTACCAGTCCTAAGTCCAACAACCAGCTCAGCATTACCAGGCTCCCTATGCCTACCCTGAGCAGCCAGCCAGCTACAACCATCCTTAGCCAAGATGGGATGGATACCAGACACCTAGTCATGAACCCAACGTGCCACCCCTCCAGAGTGTTCCCCCTGTACTTCCACTGGTCATTGGACCAAACCCCCAGAGCGTTCCCTCTACAATGACCAGCGTGTCATGCCCCCTGAACACTCCCTGTACAGTGGCCTTTGCCGCCGCTCCCTCCAGCTCATACGCCCGGACCCCCAAATCCAGACGGCCATCTTGGCCTCCCAAAGCCCACCGGCCATCCCAGCCCCCAGAAGGCCATCCCGGCCCCCAGAAGGCCATCCCGGCCCCCTCGAACCCGGACGGCCAGACATTTCTCATCATTTGAAGCCTACAAAAGACCAACAAGACTGTTTCAATAAAAGGTCAAAAGGGTACCCTCCCCTTATGTTCTTGCAGACATTTATTTATTTTTGATTTAACCCTTTTGGTACCAGATAAATTGACTGAGAACACATTCTCATTTACAACAACAACCAGGGGATTAGTTACAGGGGAGAGGTGTCACACCCTGACCATAGTTTGCTTTGTATGTTTCTATGTTTTGTTTGGTCAGGGTGTGATCTGAGTGGGCATTCTATGTTACATGTCTAGTTTGTCTATTTCTATGTTTGGCCTGATATGGTTCTCAATCAGAGGCAGGTGCTAGTCATTGTCTCTGATTGGGAACCATATTTAGGTAGCCTGTTTGGTGTTGGGTTTTGTGGGTGATTGTTCCTGTCTCTGTGTTTGTTGCACCAGATAGGACTGTTTCGGTTTTCCACGTGTGTTGTTTTGTATAATGTTCATGTTTAGTTGTCTTATTAAAAAACATGAACTTCAACCACGCTGCGTTTTGGTCCGCCTCTCCTTCAACTCAAGAAAACCGTTACAAGAGGATTCTACTCAGACTTTAAGCTATTTTTCACACGAGAAACCCTTATTGTGTCAAAGTATGTTTGGTCCCCAGAAGTATAGTTAAACATGTCCACACACACGAGAGAGTCTTGTTCTGCTCTCACACTTTCACTTTCCACTTCTTAGAAATCACTGCTGGATTTGACTGAGTTATTGTAACAGTGAGTTCAAAGTTCAAATTGCCACAGGGGATTGGGGGGGACAGCCCCAAGAGAGTCTGTTGCTCCCACACTTTCACTTTCTACTTCTTAAAATAACTGCTGGGTTTTACAGAGTTATTGTAAGAGTCCAAGTTAACATATTTGTCTAAGACGCAGACTACAAGCGTGTTGATAGAATAGGGCTAGAGGATGGAGACATGTTGGTTAGGTGGGTTTGGAGGAGCGGGAAGGGATGTTGGGGGCCCACTTCTTTTTTGTTTCTTTTTCCTGTTTATACTGTACAAGTAGAGGTATGTTAGCTAAACTGTTTAGTACCCAGCCTATCCATTTCCTGTCCCTTCCTCTGATCAAACCATGAACTCTAATTGGTTGGTTCGACTTCATGGACTAATAATAACAGAGAAGTTTAACTATAAATGTTTGCGCAGCAACAGCAGGACATCACATCCACTTCAATATTCCAATCCTGAGAACAGCTGCAGACTGAGCAGAAAGGTAATTATCAAACGAACCTACTCTGAACAAACTTTTAGTGTCACCACACTTACACTATGTGGAGACGTATTTGTGAGGTTGGGGTTGTAAAAAAGAAGAAGAAAAGGATGACTGTGTACACTGAGTATACAGGAAGAACACCTTCCTAATATTGAGTTGTATCTAGGGCTGTGGCGGTCATTACATTTTGTCAGACGGTTATTGTCATGCAAAAGGCTGCCGGTCTCACGGTAATTTACCTTTAACGTAAACACATTTAGCATCTCCAGGTCTCTATGCATACAGCCAATGATGTGCACCTTTGGAACATCTACATTTTAAAAAGTTGAATAAATTCATTTAATATACACCATCAAAAGACATTCATTATTTATTTTAGTCAGGTCTAAATAGACATTATATGATGTGAAGAAAATGTATTTCAGAAGAACAGAATGAGTTGGCCTACTGTATGTTATCTTTTATCAATGTTTATTATGAGTATTTCTGTAAATTGATGTGGCTCTCTGCAAAATCACCGGATGTTTTGGAAGCAAAACATTACTGAACGTAAAGCACCAATATAAACTGAGATTTTTGGATATAAATATGCACTTTATCGTTGAAAAACTACAAACCTTAGATTTCCCACTTCCTGGTTGGATTTTTTCTCAGGTTTTTGCCTGCTATATGAGTTCTGTTATACTCATAGACATCATTCAAACAGTTTTATAAAATTCAGAGTGTTTTATATCCAAATTGACTAATTATATGCATATTCTAGCTTTTACGGCTGAGTAGCAGGCAGCTTAATCTGGGCACGTTTTTCATCCAAGCTACCCAATACTGCCCCCTACCCCAACCATGTTGATCTCATAGACTGGCCGTTCTTTTATCCATAATGTCATTCTATTACTTTTGTTGCTGTTACATATCCATCTCTCTCTCTCCTTTGCCCACATCTGTCCTGTGTTTTTTCTAGTCATCACTGCCATTGAAGAGATGAAAAGGAGCGAAGAAACAAGTATACCTGTAAAGGCATCCATTGAGACGATGTATGACCACGAGGTAGACAGGGAAGGAGAGTGGCACGGGGAGGCAGGAGTGTATAAGGGTGAATTAGACATCGGTGGCGTGAGGTCGGTGACCAAGTTGGCCAACATGGGTGTTGGTGGTATGGCATCGAAGGAAAAAGGAGTTAGTGGGCACCTTGACTACGAATTGGGAAAGACTCATTTAGACCTCGGTGGCGAGTTGAAGGTGGAGGGCAGGTTGCCCAGCGCCGGTGTTGCGGCTGGGATAACTAATGAAGGAGTTAAAGCCATGGCCACAGCTGAGCTCCTAGGTGCCTCTGTGTCCCACGGGAAGGCGACAGCCACAGTGCGTCTGGCAGCTGATACAGGCTTTGGAGTAGGCAAGGATGGGATCGAGGCACAATTTCTGGGTACAGGATTCTCTATTGGGAAGAAAACATCCATTTCTCTGTTTGGTTCCAAGTTTGAATGGGACTTCAGCAAGTGACACACCCCCACTCAGAGCCCAGAGGTCCACTTCTGTGGAGATGTATTAATTCCACCTGTTTAGTTCTCTTATAGCCTACAGATAAGGCTTCAGGGCCACAGATGTGCTTGGCTTCTTTTAAACTTAATGAAAACATCTTGATGTATTGTTCTTAATCAATGGACTGTATTTACAATATATTCTTATCAACTGTATTGGTGACTGTTATTTTTATGCACGCACGCACACACACACAAACGCACACACACACACACACACGCACACACACACAAACGCACGCACACACACGCATGCACGCACACACACACACAAACGCACAAAGGTGTAAGTCACAGAAGCCTTGTCTCCTTCACAGCACAATTATCAGCCTCCAGTGGTCAACCTGAGCTACCGCATTAGAGGACACTTGGCTTGCCTACAGAAACGTGTGTATGAGAGATGAGGGGACAATTAATAAATAACATTAATACAATATAGTAATATGAGATATTAATCTTAATAAATCCACATAAACAGATTCAGTTACTATTAAAATAAATACTTAATACATTCACTTTTAAATGGTTACTGCTAGTATATGACTAAAATAAATACTTGTGTTACATTACCTATATAACTAACCACATAAATCTAGTCTGTATATATGATGAAAAGTATATAGATACAAACTCTGCATGTTTACTCATGATTACAAAGTATATATTAGTGATTCACAAACTTTTTCCCTCATGCCCCCATTTCATCACAAGCACTGTCCATGACACAAACTTTTCACACCACTCTTGTTGGCATTTTAAAGCTTATTTCCTGCAATTCTACACATTTGGCCATTTATTATATGTGTACATGGTTAACTGAGTGTCTCAAACATTACAACAAAATCAATGGGCTACAAAAGCTAGCTAATTAAATATGGGCTAGTTGATCGGTTATAAATATCTCTCTAAGGTTAACAATGATTAACATGACAAGAGGAAAACAACTGATTCACTACCCAATTTCGAAATTGCACCTTGTGCTACTATTACAATGTTCAAGAGTAAATTGAAAACCTGACTGCAGGTCAAACTCATAAAAAAACACACCCTCGTCCACTTACCCTTTCCTTATGCCCTTGGGGGAATCCCTAAAACCATCACCAATCCCCATCCTCATCAGCCCAGTTAAATAAAGGTTCAATAAAAATAAACATTTAAAAATGTAAATCTTGGAAGGCGGTCCAAATGATTAGACAAGCAATGGACGTTTGCAACGTAAGCCCCTCAGCCCTTGTTTTTAGTCGAGTTTGCAAGTGTACAATTATGTTCACTCAGGGGCCTGAACCTCCCCATAATTCAATTTGCAATGATTGTACATCCGCTAAGAAAGTCCTCCAAAACTTAGAAACGACATCAAGCAACATCAAGCCCTGAAGCTGCAAAACCTAGACCCGTACAAATCAGCTGGGCTTGACAATCTGGACCCTCTATTTCTGAAACTATCTGCCGCCATTGTCGCAACCCCTATTACCAGCCTGTTCAACCTCTCTTTCATATCGTCTGAGATCCCCAAGGATTGGAAAGCTGCCGCAGTCATCCCCCTCTTCAGAGGGGGAGACACCCTGGACCCAAACTGCTATAGACCTATATCCATCCTGCCCTGCCTATCTAAGGTCTTCGAAAGCCAAGTCAACAAACAGGTCACTGACCATCTCGAATCCCACCGTACCTTCTCCGCTGTGCAATCTGGTTTCCGAGCCGGTCACGGGTGCACCTCAACCACGCTCAAGGTACTAAACGATATCATTACCGCCATCGATAAAAGACAGTACTGTGCAGCCGTCTTCATCGACCTCGCCAAGGCTTTCGACTCTGTCAATCACCATATTCTTATCGGCAGACTCAATAGCCTCGGTTTCTCGGATGACTGCCTTGCCTGGTTCACCAATTACTTTGCAGACAGAGTTCAGTGTGTCAAATCGGAGGGCATGCTGTCCGGTCCTCTGGCAGTCTCTATGGGGGTGCCACAGGGTTCAATTCTCGGGCCGACTCTTTTCTCTGTATATATCAATGATGTTGCTCTTGCTGCGGGCGATTCCCTGATCCACCTCTACGCAGACGACACCATTCTATATACTTTCGGCCCGTCATTGGACACTGTGCTATCTAACCTCCAAACGAGCTTCAATGCCATACAGCACTCCTTCCAACTGCTCTTAAACGCGAGTAAAACCAAATGCATGCTTTTCAACCGATCGCTGCCTGCACCCGCATGCCCGACTAGCATCACCACCCTGGATGGTTCCGACCTTGAATATGTGGACATCTATAAGTACCTAGGTGTCTGGCTAGACTGCAAACTCTCCTTCCAGACTCACATCAAACATCTCCAATCGAAAATCAAATCAAGAGTCGGCTTTCTATTCCGCAACAAAGCCTCCTTCACTCACGCCGCCAAGCCTACCCTAGTAAAACTGACTATCCTACCGATCCTCGATTTCGGCGATGTCATTTACAAAATGGCTTCCAACACTCTACTCAGCAAACTGGATGCAGTCTATCACAGTGCCATCCGTTTTGTCACCAAAGCACCTTATACCACCCACCACTGCGACTTGTATGCTCTAGTCGGCTGGCCCTCGCTACATATTCGTCGCCAGACCCACTGGCTCCAGGTCATCTACAAGTCCATGCTAGGTAAAGCTCCGCCTTATCTCAGTTCACTGGTCACGATGGCAACACCCATCCGTAGCACACGCTCCAGCAGGTGTATCTCACTGATCATCCCTAAAGCCAACACCTCATTTGGCCGCCTTTCGTTCCAGTACTCTGCTGCCTGTGACTGGAACGAACTGCAAAAATCGCTGAAGTTGGAGACTTTTATCTCCCTCACCAACTTCAAACATCAGCTATCCGAGCAGCTAACCGATCGCTGCAGCTGTACATAGTCTATTGGTAAATAGCCCACCCATTTTCACCTACCTCATTCCCATACTGTTTTTATACTGTTTATTTATTTATTTATTTACTTTTCTGCTCTTTTGCACACCAATATCTCTACCTGTACATGACCATCTGATCATTTATCACCCCAGTGTTAATCTGCAAAATTGTATTATTCGCCTACCTCCTCATGCCTTTTGCACACATTGTATATAGACTGCCCTTTTTTTTTCTACTGTGTTATTGACTTGTTAATTGTTTATTCCATGTGTAACTCTGTGTTGTCTGTTCACACTGCTATGCTTTATCTTGGCCAGGTCGCAGTTGCAAATGAGAACTTGTTCTCAACTAGCCTACCTGGTTAAATAAAGGTGAAATAAAAAAATAAAATAAAAAGCAAGCTTCCAGAAAATTGGAACGGAAAAGACGCACCACCAAACTGGAAGTTTTCCAATTGGCTGGGTAAGACAGTACTGCGCAATATCAACTGCTGCACAATCATCCTACTTTTCCAACCTAATTGAGGAGAATAAAAACTATCCAAAATGTATTTTTCATACTGTCGCAAAGCTAACTAAAATGCAGCATTCCCCAAGAGAGGATGGACTTCACTTCAGCAGTGATGAATTTATGAACGTGATGAAAAGATCATGGTCATTAGAAACCTCTTTGAATCTGTGTATTTCTCCAAAACTCAGTTGTCCTGAGTCTGCACAGAACTGCCAGGACCTAAGATCAATGGAGACACAAGTTTTTATAATCATGTATCTCTCGATGCATTCACAAAAATAGTCATGGCCTCTAAACGTTCCAGCTGCCTACTGGACCCTATTCCAACTCAATTATTGAAAGAGCTACTTCCTGTGCTCTGCACTCCTATGTTGAACATAATAAATGGCTCCTTATCCTCCAGATCTGTGCCAGACTCACTAAAAGTGGCAGTGATAAAGCCTCTCCTGAAAAAGTCAAACCTTGACACAGAATTTTCTTTGACTATTTATTAGCCTATATCGAATCTCCCATTCCACTAAAAAAAATGTACAAAAAGCTTTTGCTCAGCAACTCACTGCCTTCCTGAAGACAAATAATTTATTTAGAAATGCTCCAGCCTGGTTTTAGACCCTATCATAGTACTGAGACTACACAAAAGAGCAGGTTTTTTTTCCCATCTTTTGCAGTCTTAACATTGCAAAAACTTTTTGTCAAAAAATTACGCTGAAAAGCGAATCCATGCTTTTGTCACCTCAAGATTAGACTACTGCAATGCTCTACTCTCCAGGTACCTGGATAAAGCACTAAATACACTTTAGTGTTAGTTAGTTAGTGCTAAATACAGCTGCTAGAATCTTGACTAGATCCCCAAAACTTGATCATATTACTCCAGTGTTAGCCTCTCTACACTGGCTTCCTGTTAAGTCTAAAGCTGAATTCAAGGTTATAGGCCTGATGACTCCTAGCTTTCTCCAGTCCACCTGGTCATGCTGCTGCTCCAGTTTCAACTGTTCTGCCTGTGGCTAGGGAACCCTGATCTGTTCACCGGATGTGCTACCTTGTCCTAGACCTGCTGTTTTCGACTCTCAATCATTCTCTCTCTCTCTCTCTCTCTCTCTCTCTCTCTCTCTCTCTCTCTCTCTCTCTACCGCACCTGCTGTCTTGACCTCCAAATGCTCGGCTACTGACCTGTTGCACTCTACAACCACTGTGATTATTATTTGACCCTGCTGGTCCTCTATGAACATTTGAACATCATGAAAAACTATCTGACCTTAAATGGCCATGTACTCTTATGTTCTGGCTGTCCCGGGTGGAGATGATGACTGGCAACCCCTCAGAGCCTTGTTCCTCTCTAGGTTTCTTCCAAGGTTCCTGCCTTTCCAGGGAGTTTTCCCTAGCCACCGTGCTTCTACATCTGCATTGCTTGCTGTTTGGGTTTTAGGCTGGGTTTCTGTACAGCACTTTGTGACATCTGCTGATGTAAATTATTTGGGGGCTGGATTCATCCGCACACACACGCACACATGCATGGACACACACATCCACTTTATTTCACAGCTATTTCTGAATCAGAGATCCGAGATCAGACTAACTCCATGTTAATAGCAGCTACATAAACTAGACGACATGGGAGACAGGTATCCTAGCGGTTAGTAACCGAAAGGTTGCAAGTTCGAATACCTGAGTCTGCATGATGGAATAATTTGCTGTTCAGCTCTTGAGCAAGGGGGTTACCCCCACAACAATTGCTCCCCGGGTGCTGATGACATCAATTAAGGTATGCCGCCGCACCTCTCTGATTCAGAGGGGATGGGTTAAATACGTAAGACAAATTTAGGTTGAATGTATTCAGTTGTGAAACTGATTCAATGTACCCTAAACCCATATACATATATGTGTGTGCGTGTGTATATATATATAGATATATATACGTATATATATATATATCCAAGATTTACATTTTTAAATGTTTATATATATATATATATATATAAACATTTAAAAATGTAAATATATATATATATATATATAAACATTTAAAAATGTAAATCTTGTATATATATATATATATATATATATATGCACACGCACACACACACACAGCTGATTTGGGAGGTCAGGGATCAACCTCTGATGTGGTCCAGTCCATCATGAGAGAGATCCAGAGCACTGGGCCTCTAACAGAGCATCTAACGCATACGTCACTTTATCCTGGTGCCTATTGAACGCCGTTTGGGTCTTATAGTACGTGGTCAAAACGCCATCTTTTTAATGCTACGTGTGTAAAGTAAACAGGTGCAGGCGCTAAATCAACACGTGTACGTGTTAAATTAACATCTTCACTCACTAAATTAATGCCTACACGCGTCAAATAAGTGGGTTCAAATGTGCTTGCAGGCGATCCAACATGTGCTAAAAAAC